>NC_141916.1:35903437-36533125 GCF_057802395.1 Ceratotherium simum simum
CTAATGCTGCTCTTCCTTCAGGGCTGTCAGGTATGGGTGAGGCCTGAGAGAAGCTTCTAGCCTCATCATTTCATTTGAGACAAAATGTAGAGAAGCATTAAGAAGAAAACTGAACACAACCAGCGTCTTAGCACATGCCGCAATTCAGAGATGAAGTGTATTTTAGGGGAAAAATTAAACCCTACACCCATAGGTAACAGCTAAATCCTGACATAAATGCCTCATAAACTTGGAACTTCCAAGACAGCCCTGAAAATGCCTCTGGCTCCCACGCACTGATGGCAGGCCTGGCCCTCCGCCAGAGAGTTCAGCTGCAAAGCTGGAAACTCCCTGACTTAAAACAATGTCTGGGTGTTTTCTGCTCCATTGGACCTCTGAAAGAGGGTAAAAAGTTTAATAAATTTGCTGTTTAATTGGACTTCTCCTTCTCTGCGTAGCTCTGTGTTTCATCTGCCTTCGTTATCATGCCTATTATAAACGTGCCCGTGATAAAAGGCAGGGTTGTAAACCAACTCCGTGAGCCAAAGGAAGGAAGGGATTGCTTGCTTCATGTTTATTGTCCACTGTGTAGCAGTGTGCTTGGTGTGTGTAAGACAAGCCACCCTCCAAAAACTAGGACATAGTCCCTGCTTTCTAGTGTATAAACCAACGGTCCAGATGGAAGATGAACCATCCCTTCAGATACATATTTCTAGAACCCATTTCCTTTTTATTCTTCACCTTCTTCTTCCTCTTCTTCTTTCTTCTGTTCTTTCCCTTCCCCCTCCCCTTTGTCTACTCGTCGCCCTCTTCCTCTGCCAGGTCCTCCTATACTGCGCTAGAGGTAAGAGCACACAGCCAATCTTTCATTGCTTTCAGGGTCAAGGGTAAAAGGAAGTGACATGGAATTGTCTTTGAAGTAATCTTTCCTTCCCAACCCAACTTCTGTTTGCTGATTTTGGCTTTTAGGAGGAGTGGAATATGAAGAAGGGAAAAGAAGTGGATGTGGGAACACCTTATTAAAAAGTATTTGCTAGCATGGAAGATCGTAGGTGAATACACAAATGGTAAATTACAGAATTCCAGAGATGGGAGAGGACTTTGGGTACTTGTGAACTTATTCCCTTACTTTACAGAAGGAAAACGAGACCCAGGAAGATTGGGGACCCATACAGGAGTGAGAGTAATCATCAGAGTCTAATACTCAGGGCTTCTTGTTTCTAAGTCAATGCTCCTTCCCTAGGTAGATTTCCTCCTAGATGCCAAACAAACGTATGTGTTTGGGAAAGCCATCCATGGCGTAATCCTTCCTTCCTAACCCCACCTTCACCTTTGCCTGAAAATTCTTTCCTCTTAGCCCATCCCATTAGGTGAAACTGCCCAGGGACGTCACTTTAAGCTGCTGTCAATTATATCTCCATGTAAATGAGTAATGTGAGAATGGTGAAATGGAGAGAGCACTGATTTAGGAGCTATGAGTCCTGACCTGCCTCCAATGATTCGGGCAGCCTTGAACAATGCATTTAGCAGAACAAACTAGACCAGTATTGTCTAATAGAATTATTATGCAAGCCACAAATATGAGCCACCTGTGTAATTTTGAATTTTCTTGTGGTCATATTTTAAAAAGCAAAATGAAACAGGTGGGATTCATTTTAATAAAATATTTTATTGAACCTAGTCTATCTAAAATATTATCATTTCAACCTGTCATCAATAAAGAATGTAGTACTGAGATATTTTACATACTTTTTTTTTGGTACCACTTCTTTGAAATTTTATGTATATTTTTCACTTACAACACACTTCAGTTCAGACTAGTCATTTCAAATGCTCCAATGACCACATGTGACTAGTGGCTACCACATTGGACAGGGCAGATCTAAACTTGTTTTCTCATCTGCGAAATGAGAAGAGAAGACTATCAAACTGTCCCCACTCAGAGTCCTAGGAATTCTTTAGAGGTGCCTCAAGGAATGTGTGTGTGTGTGCACGTGTGTGTGATGGATTCAGGAGGGGTAGAAATGGCCAGCTTTGGATCATCTACTTCCACTTCAAGCCAAATACTTCTAGAGTTAACTGTTTTAAATATTGGACTTTGGTGTGAGATTTTTGTTGGGAGAAGAGTTTCCATGTTTAAATGAAGAAGCTAAAAACCCTTGCACAGCATAACCTGCAAGTTGCACTGAGAGCCCCAGTCCAGCTTCTGGAGCGACAAGAGGAGTAAGCAGTCACCTGCCAAGACAGAAATGGGCCAGGTGACAAGCGTGGGAGTGGCCCTACGCTTCAGGTGGTTGTAAAAGACATATGGCCCCATAGCTGTGGCCTGTAAACTAGTGTGTCAGGCACAAACTGACTCCCTCCCACCTGGTCAGGTCAATGGATAGCAGTTCCAGTTATCGGCTGAGACTTTGACTGGTGGGGCTGTCCAGGGTCCCTAACCTTTTCCATAGGCCAGAGTGTCTGGAATCTGGGCTGACTGATACACAGAGGTCACAGAAGGACGGGCTTTCTGCAGAACACAGAACCTTAGCTCTCTTGCTTCCTAAGCATCCTAGCTTGCAGACACTCTGCCCGTGGGGGCTCCATAGGTGGCTCCAGGAATCTTCCCTTCTCTCTTCATTTTAAACCGTAACATATAAGAAAAAACACACAACAGCAAAACAGCTGCAAGATTCAAACAGCTATATCAGCAAAGGATGCAGTGTTGGAGGACATCATTAAATCCAGCTTCAAGTCCAGCAGCCAGCACACCCACTCACTTCCCAGGCCCAAGCCAGTATGAGATGGAGCTGGTGCCTGCAGTCCTCTGAAACCCAACTGCTCAGGAAATTCACACATTTTTGTTGGATTATTACCTTTTATTTAATGTGTTATTAAATAGCTCCACTGAGTTCAGTTAGACACGTGGTCCCCACCCTTCTGGAACTTCTTAAATGTTATGGTAAAATGAAGAAGTCCTCCTCATTAGTTGGCTAAGGATTCCCAGAGTCTTAGGCAAGCTAGAGATGAGCAAAATATATAGCAGTCTCTGACATGTTTACATTACCAAGGAGACAACTAAAAACATAGCCTGGAAAAGCTATTTCTTCAAAAAGTAAAAAATAGAACTACCATATAATCCAGCAATTCCACTTCTGGGTATTTATCTGAAGGAAATAAAAACACTAACTTTAAAAGATATCTGCACCTCCATGTACACTGAAGCCTTGTTTACAATAGCTAAGACATGGAAACAATCTAAGTGTCCATCAACAGGTGAATATTTAAGAAATGTGAATGGAATATTATTTGGCCATAAAAAAGAAGGAAATTCTGGCATCTGTGACAACATAGATGGACCTTGAGGGCATTATGCTAAGTGAAATAAGTCAGAGAAAGACAAATACTGTATCTGTCTTGTATGTGGAATCTAAAACAAACAAAAAACCAAACTCATAGATATAGAGAACAGATTGGTGGTGACAGATGTGGAGGGTGGGTGGTGGGCAAAATGGGTGAAGGGGGCCAGAAGGTACAAACTTCCAGTTATAAAATAAACAAGTCCTGGAGATGTAATGTACAGCATGGTGGCTATAGTTAATGAAACTGTATTGTATATTTGAAAGTTGCTAAGAGAGTAGATCTTAAAAGTTCTCATCACAAGAAAAAAAATTTTGTAACGATGTGAGGTAATGGATGTTAACTAGACTTATTGTGGTGATCATTTCACAATATATACAAATATCGAATCATTATGTTGTACACCAGAAACTAATATAATGTTATATCTCAATTAAGAATAAAAGTAAGATCTACACCCAGACCCATCCCTAAAAAAAGAAATTGTAATAAAGATATTTCTAGGAAAAAAAAAAATAGCCTATACATTCCCTACTTTCCAACTCTTCTCCATTTACTTCCCTCTGTTTAGTGGTATTTGGGTCTTTGGATTGAATATAAACAGAAATCCTCAAACAGAACTCTAGATGTTTCTCTAGGTACAAGCAAAGATACTGTCTAAGTGTCTAGCAACATACAAATAATAAAAATAGATCTTTCAGTGTGCCAGACGCTGCGCTGTACATTTACTGTGGCACGTTGCTTTATTTAATTTTACAACAACCTTCAACAGTGGCCCATGATTTATAAAAGAAGAAACTGTCTTAGTGAGAATCAGACACTTTCCCAGTATCACAAAGTCGGGCTGTGGTGGAACTGGGATTCTAACTCAAGCTTAATGGATATGTCAGAGCCCATGAGCCTTCTGTAAAGCATTTTCTTGCCACTCTTCAGTGGCCCAATTCATGCATTTTAAAAAAAGAAAATCCTACAAAAGTTCATTGGCTATAATAGTGGAGGAGAGAACAAATATGTTCCCACTCAGTATTTATTAATTTGAGAGGGGGTATTAATTAAATGACATATACTTAGGTTTGATAGACACAGAGAAGGCCTCCAAAATTGCAACGTGTTGTTGGTTTGAAGCAACTGCCTACCTCCTGTAGGAAGCTTCTTTCCTCCTTTTTAAGAACAAGTGTCTTTCTATACCCCATCTCCTTGATTCCTGCCAAGGGCTTGGACTTATGTCTTATTTTCAGAGGGAAAAAAAATTGGGGACAAGTGGTTTGATGAATTATTTTTCTAATATGTGAATTTAATTATATTAAATCTTGCAAAGCTTTTCAGATGAATTACACTCAGTTCTACATTTAACAACTTACTTTTCTTGAAAAAAAAAAGAAATGAAGTGAAATTTAGATTTTCCAGGAAAAATAGACTAAAAGCATCATGACCTGAGGGACCTTACTCTCAGCTGTCTGACAGCTGAGACATCTTCTGATACAAATGTGTTATCCAAGAAAGCCAGCTGAAAAGCACTGGGCCTTCTAAGTATTTGCATTTTAATAGGCGCCTCTTGAAAAACCAAACTTTTCTAGACCCAAATAATGAGACTGTAATGATGGAATGACCTGTGGTTGGGCTAATGTTTTGGACAATAGTCCCCATTTTCCTAGATATTCATTTCACACCATCACTCTCCTCAAAATGCCAATACTTCTTCAGAGCTTCTCTTTCAACTTATGACCTTTTTCCTATTTCACTGAGAAAATAGAAGAAATCAGAAGAGAATTTCCACAAATGTCAATCACATCTCCTCACACAATTGCATCTATCTCCATATATCCTGCCTTCTCTCCATTTACTGAGGATGAATTGCCTCTGCTTCTAAGTCCAAACCCAGTACTTTATCATCCTCTCTCCTCAACTCATCAACATCACTTCATCTCTTCTCGCCTGTAGCAATATTTTCTCCTGGAGCATTTCCATCGCATACAAATATGCTGTTATTTCTCCCATCTTTAAAGCAAAACAAAACAAAAAGACCCTCTTTTGACCCCATACTCTTCTCTGAATGCTGCCATATTTCTCTATTCCTCTTTATAGAAAATGCCTCGGAAGAGTTCTCTTTATTCACCATCTCCTCTTCTCCTCTCGTTTTCTCTTGAACCCATTGCACTCAAACTTGCATCTCTACCACTCAATGAAACAGCTCTTTTCAAAGTAACCAATAAATAAATTCTCAGTTCTTTCTTACTTCACCAATCTGTAGCATTTAACACAGTTGCTTGCTCTCTCCTCCTTAAACACTTTCTTCACATGGCTTCCAGGATGCCAAGCTCTTTGGTCATTCTTCAGTCTTCTTTGATAGTTTGTCCTCATGTGCTCATATTTAAATGCTAGATGGCCTCCAGCACGGTCCTTGGTCCTCTTCTCTTCTGTACCTAGGCTCCCTTAGAGATCTCATCCAGTTTCATGGTTTTAAGTACCATCTTTACACGAGGACCGCTGAGTGTATGTCTTCAGCCCAGACTAGTCTCCTGAACTCCAGACCAGCATAACCCGCTTGACATCTTCACACAGCTGTTTCAATCCTCTCAACCTAAACTTGTCGACTTGAACCTGATCTTCACATGGTCTTCCCTCTCTCAGTAAATGAGAGCTCCATCCTCCCAGCTCCTCAGAGCCCAAACCTTGAAGGCAGGAAAAGAAAACCAAAAATAGTACCTATTTTATAGGGCTATTGCAAAGATTAAATGAGTCAATATTTGTCAAGAACTTGGAACAGTGCCTGGCATATAATTAGTACTACATAAACTTTTGTTAAATGATTAAAACATATAATCATCTTTGGCGCTTCTCTTTCTCTCCTACCCTACATCTAATCATCAGCTAATCTTGTTGGCTCTTCCTTAGAAATATATACAAAATAGGGTCACTTCTTATCTCCATTGCTAATACTCTGATCTAAGCCACCATAACCTCTTGCCTGGATTATTGCAAGAGCATCTTAACTGGTCTCCCTGCTTCTGCTTCTGCCCTACTATTGTCACTCTCAACACAGCAGCCAGAGTAATCCCTTTAAAACAGAAGTCAGATTGTGTTGTTTCTTTGCTCAAAATCCTTCAATACCTCCCATTTTATAACATCAGAAGTCCTTATAATGCCCTGTAAGGCCCTTCATGCTCTACAAGCCACACACCTCTACCTTCCTGAACTTATCTCTACCACAAACCCCCTTACACTCTGTGCTACACCCACACACTTGCCCTTCTTGCTCTGACATGAATATATCAAGAATACTCCTGCCTACAATCCTTTGTATATTCTGTTTTCTCTCTGCCTAGGTTGCTCTTTCCCAAGTTGGCTGCATGATTCTCTCCCACATTTCCTTCAGATGTACTAAATGTCATCTTGTTAGAAAAGTTTTGGCCGTCCACTCCACATACAATGGTAACTGCCACTTCCACACTTCCCATTTTCCCCATTCCTGCTTTTCAGGGCTTTCCAAAGCCCTTACAGGGTAAACATTACCAATTATTTGTTTATTAGTTATCTCTCCCGCAACTACAATGTAAGCCTCATGAAGGCAGGAACTTTTTTTGTATACTGTTATGTGCCGCATAATGATGTTTCAGTCAGTGACGGACTGCATATGTGATGGTGATCCCGTAAGATTAGTACCGTATAGCCTAGTTGTGTAGAAAGCTATACCATCTAGGTATGTGTAACTACACTCTATGATGTTCATACAATGATGAAATCGCTTAACGATGCATTTCTCAGAACGTATCCCCATCATTAAGCAACGCACAACTGTACTGCTGTATCTCCAATACCTAGAACAGTACTTGACACAGAGCAGATGCTCAATAAATATTGGTTGAAGAATTAATGAGTGAAGCCCCCTTACTTGTGCACCTGCCCACTTGCTCCCTCATACAATTGGCTTTTGTGTGCACACAGCCCAAGAAACCCAGATTTTGGAAAAATTCTGAAACATGAGATCCTTCGTATTCAACTTTTGCTGAGGAAAAGAAAAAAATGTATTCTATGACTGTGGGTTAAAGTTATGTAATTATATCTGGTAAAGGCTCTCTTCAGCTTGAGACTACCCAACTAAGAAACGGCCTATTTACATAAAGTGTCTCCCTCTCTCAAACTACCCTGAGGTCTTCTGGATAGCAACGAAACTACAAGTGCCAAAAGTACCACCTAGTGGATGAAGGGCACAGTGTGAGCAAAGGCACAGAGATGAAAAAGTGTGTACAAAAGATTGCTTCAAGGGGAACAGAACAGATAAAAGAATAAGTTGTGGCAAGGACATGTAGCAACTCAAATGCAAGGCTGTAGATTCTATAGTCCATGTAATGTTGTTAATTTTTGAAAGCTCAATTGAATAAATTACTATAAATTGAGCAATCTTAATGAGCTGTGCTCCAAAGAGAAGATAATAAAGATGCACCTCTTACTTATAGCAGCTTCTACTGATAAGAATTAAACACCTTAGACATTTTTCATTTTTCATAATAGCTGTACTGAGATACCATTTAGGATAATAAAATTTACCTATTGTAAATATACAATTAGAGGATTGTAGTAAATTTATAGAGTTGAGCAAGCATCACCACATCCACAGGTTGAAGAAGTTCCCTTCTATTCTTTGTTGAGAGTTTTTAATGATGAATGGATGTTATGTTTTGTCAAATGCTTTTTCTGTATCTACTGAAATGATTATATGGTGTTTGTCCTTTATATTTTAGATTGATTTTCAGATCTTAAACCAACTTTTCATTCTTGGGATAAATTTTACCTTGTCTTCATTTTATGTTACTGGATTCAATTTGCTAAAATTGTGTTGATTATTGTGTCTGCGTTCATGAAGGTTATTGGTCTGTAGTTTTCTTTTCTTGTGATGTCTTTGTCTGACTTTGGTATCAGGGTAATACTGGCCTTATAAAATGAATTGGGAAGTGTTCCCTCCTCTTCTTTCTGAAAGATTTTGTGAAGGACTGTTGTTATTTCTGTAAATATTAGACGGAATTCACTAGTGAAGCTCTCTGGGCCTGCGCTTGTCTTTGTGGGACAATTTGTAATTACTGATTCAATTTCTTTATTTGTTATAGATCTATTCCAATTTTCTATTTCTTCCTGAGTCAATTTTGGTAATTGTGGCTTTCTAGAAATTTGTCCATTTTGTCTAAGTTGTCTAAGTTATTGGCATGCAGTAATCCTTTTAATTTCTGTAGGGTTGGTAGTGATGTCCTCTATTTCATTCCTGATTTTGGTAATTTGTGTCTTCTCTCTTCTTATCTTGGTCAGTCTGGCTAAAGGTTTGTCAATTTTCCTGATCATTAAAAAAAAAAAACAATTTTTAGTTCTATTGATTATCTCTATTGTTTTTCTGTTTTCTATTTCATTGATTTCTGCTCTAATACTTATTATTTACATTTTTCTATTTACTTTAGGTTTCATTTGCTTTTCTTTCCCTAATTTCTTAAAGTGAAAGCTTAGGTTATTGACGTGAAGCCTTTCTTCTTTTCTGATATAGATATTTAAATCTATAAATTTCCCTCCAAGCACTACTTTAGCTGCACTCTTAAATTTTGATATATTATGTTTTGGTTTCTTTCAGTTAAAATATTTTCTAATTTTATTGTGATTTCTTTTTTGAACCATGGGTTATTTAGAAGTGTGTTTTTTAATTTCCCAATATTTGAGTATTTCTCAGATTTCTTTCTACTGTTGATTTCTAGTTCTGTTGTGATTGGAGAGCATACTTTAATGATCTCAATCCTTTTAAATTTATTAAGACTTGTTTTAGGTCCCAGCCTGTGGTTGATCCTGGTCTAACCGTGTATGCTTGAAAGAATGTGTATTCTGCAGTTGTTGTGTAGAATGTCTCTATATGTCAGTTAGGTTGGGTTGGTTGATAGTGTTGTCAAGTCTTCTATATTCTTACTAATTTTTTGTCTAGTATTTCTATCAATTGTTGAGAATGAGGTATTGAAACCTCCAACTATAAATGTTGAGTTGCCTAATCTGTTTCAATTCTGTAAGATTTTATTTCATGTAATTAGGGGCTTTATTGTTAGGTGCATTTACATTTATAAGTTTTATATCTTCCTGATGTAGTGACATGGAAGTCTCACCAATTTCTATTTTTAAGATTATATTGTTCTGGCTTCCTAGCTGCTGCCTCAATTTCCTTACGAGTTGAATAGGGTTAATAACATCTATCATGTTAGATTGTTGTAACAATTAACAAGGAAAATGGAAAATCTTTAGCACATTGCTAGTCATGTAGCAAGTACTCAATAAATGTTAAGCCCCTTCCCATTTCCTCTTCTCTTCATGTTATGCGATGTGGGTACAAAGTTGGCTTTGAAAAAAGTTCTAAAAAGAGCAATTTCTAGTACTACTTTTGTTTCTAGTAAATATTGTTATACTCCATAGGAAAGTGGCATAAAGGCAAGCTGGTAGCTAGGAGCCTGGCTTTATTTTTCATCACTATAAGCTTCTGGAGAGCAAACAGTACACTACATTATTAGTTCCTGTACAGTTTTGGCACACTATGTCTCTTGGTAAATATGAAATCAATCCACCAGACTTTCTTGTGCAACTCATAAGTTGTCTAAGTCTTGCTAAAGCTATCTCTCTTTAGGTGATAAAACTAAAAAAGTAGAGAAGTGTTTACTATATAAGTTAAGAAAATTAAAAATTAAAATTAAATAGCAGTTAACCTTAAAGTGGAAGGAAATGTTTCTAATGGGGAAGAAGTAAAAGAGGGGGGAGGGAGTGGGGGGGCTTCTAAATGCTGGCAATGCATTTTTTAAAAAATCTGTAGGTTTGTTATATACGTTTGTATGTTTTTTGTATGTTTTCCATTGTCGGTTAAACCGGACATTTGCATTTTATGTTCTTTTTATTAAGTGTTTTCTATTCCAGAAATTAAATTAAAAATAAATAATTTTCTTCAAATGTGTTAAGTGCTGAAAGAGTGATTAGCTTCAGTCCTTGACTAATAATGATTATAACTCCCATTTAGTAAGAGTTCAATATATAACAGGTTTCACACACAGAGCTTTATGCTCACTATCTCATTTAATCCACCATGTACAGAATTATCAGCCATGGACTATTATCATCATTCTAAAGAGTGAGGACACTGGGGCTCTGAAGAGTTAATCATTGCCTAAGCTCCCACAAGGGGGAAGTGGTACAGGCAGGATTAGAATTCAGGAGTGTCTATTTCCAAAGCTGGTCCTTTTCCTTATGGGACTGCTACCAATTTGTGATCATCATACTGAAAGAATTTTCCAAGGAATGTACTTTATACAACTATCTTTGGTTTATTTTTACTGATAAATAGAAAAAAAGTGTTCAAGTAGCTACTGTAAAATCCTAGGTTGATTGTTCTTTCACAGCTTTGAGAACTAGTCCAGATTGGAGCTGAGGGATACCTCTGACGAGAAAGTAGATTCTTGCAATTTCTTGAAGTATTAAAAGACTGGATAGTTTTGAGGTATTATGAAAGAAAATTTTTTGCCAGGAAGAGAAAATAAAACATCAGAAAGTCATTGTCTAATACAAAGTAAACTAAAATATGACAAATTTTTGAGAAATTGATAATGTATAAAAAAAAATAGTAAACATTTGACCTTAATGTTAGAAATATTCTTCTTCAAATAGTCCAGAAGTTGTGACACTGGACCTGCAGATAAGGTTAATACTAACACACTATTTGACAGTGCTGTGAAAAATACTTAGTCTTATTTACGAAAATGCAATTTGCTGGTGTTCATCTTTTAATTTATTTTTGTTTATTTATTTATTTTTTGTAAGGAAGATTAGCCCTGTGCTAAGATCTGTTGCCAATCCTCCTCTTTTTGCTGAGGAAGACCAGCCCCGGGCCAACATCCGTGCCCATCTTCCTCTACCCTGTATGGGACACCTGCCACAGCATGGCCTGATAAGTGGTGCACAGGTCCGTGCCCAGGATCCAAATCTGCAGACCCCGGGCCGCTGAAGCGGAGCGTGCGCACTTAACCACTATGCCACCAGGCCAGCCCCAGGTTTTCATCTTTTAGAATAAACATATTCAAATCACCAAAATGTAAACAAAATAACAACAGCAATAAAAATGGCAATATTTCTTGAGTACTAATGATGATGATTATGTACTAGTTATTCTTCTAAGCATTTTGCATGCGTTGAATCATTTATTTCTCAGAACAACACTATGAGGTGGGACCTATTTTTCTGTCTCTATAATACAGACGATGAAACAGCCACCCAGAGATTACTTCATTAGATTTCATTAGCAAATGTTAAGTAGAACCAGGTTCAAATGTAGCCAGTCTGCTACAGATCCTGTTCTCACAACCACAACGCTATTACTGTTATAGAACAGACTGTAAACGTTATCAACTTTGAAAAGGTGAAAGGAGATGCATGGTTGATAGAAACCAGAATTCAGGAAAGAGAGAGGTGGTGTTAAGGAAGTAGTAAGGGTGACTATCTCCTCATCTTGCTTGGTTAGTATATTAGTTTCTACTGCTGGATAACAAATTACCACACGCTTAGCAGCTTAAAACAATACCCATTTATTACCTCATATTTTTTGTAGGTCAGAAGTCTTGGCACAGATTAGCTGGATTTTCTGCTCAGAGTATCACCAGGCTAAAATCAAGGAGTCAGCCAGTCTGTGATCTGATTTTAGGCTGCAATCCTCTTCCAAGCTCACTGGTTGTGGCAGATTTCAGTTCCTCTTAGTTGTAGGATTGCCGTCCTCCATGAAATACTCAGTGGGCAGTTCACAACATGGCTTTTTGCTTTCCTCCAGGCCAGCAGGAGACCATCTCTTTGTTGCCTTTCCTTCTTTAAAATGCCTTACCTGATTAGATCAGGCCCACCCAGGATGCCTCCTTTTAATTAACTCAAACTCAACTGATCAGTAACCTAATGACAGGAGTGATATGCCTTCATATTTACAGGTCCTGCCCACACCTAAGGGAAGGAGATTATATAGGGTGTGCACACCAGGGGGTAGAAGTCTTGGAGGCTGTCTTAGAATACTACCTACTACGACAGTTAGGAATCAGAAAATAGCATCTAAAGTTGATGGTCAAGAAATAGATATTTAACCATAGTATTTAAAATAAAGAGTAAATGAATAAAGATTAACATACAAAATAATGCACAACTGTAAAAATGGCCAAAAAATAAAGAAAATATGTAATGTAACTAGAAAATAGTGGAAGAAAGGAGGGAAGGAATGTGGGGGCTGAATGTGAGCTGAATTAGTAGCTCTCAGCCCTGACTGCAGCAGAATCACCTGAATATCTTCAAAAATGA
The DNA here is from genome assembly GCF_057802395.1 of Ceratotherium simum simum. Classification (NCBI taxonomy): domain Eukaryota; kingdom Metazoa; phylum Chordata; class Mammalia; order Perissodactyla; family Rhinocerotidae; genus Ceratotherium; species Ceratotherium simum. The sequence goes on from NC_141916.1 coordinate 35,916,095, forward strand.
CTGATGGTCCCACTCAAGACCAATTAATTCAGAACATCTAGGGGTGGGGATTAGTTTTAAAGCTTCTCAAATGATTTTAATATGCAGCCAAGTAGAAAACAGCTGAGCTAAATCTTCATATTTCTTAACGGAGACGTAGTAGTTTTTTGTGTTTTTCCCTAAGGTTGATAAAATAAAATACTAGAGGTATAACCATGTTATTCAGAGTTGTGGACAAAATCATGAGAAGCAATGAAGTCAGAAAAGTTTAACGTGGCTGCCTCTGAGGAGAAGGAGGGGGCCTGTGAAGACAGAGGGAGGCGAGGTAGCTCTCAGTCGAAACCTCTCTGTACTATTTGAATTTTTTTTTTCACTATGTGCATGTATTATGTATTATAAAAAAATCTGTAAGAGTTTATAGTTCCTTCACCAAGTGAAGAATCAACGATCCCTATATGGTTAGTACTAAACTTTACCTGCCTAGATATTATCTGCTTTTCTTTAAAGAAGTCATGTGTACTACTCAACAATGAAATAAGTACTGTGGTTTACTCCTCTGATAGAGAAATACAGATAATTTTCAATGCTGCCTTATTAAAAAATTTCTCCTGCCCCCTCACAGCTATTTTTATTCCCTTTAAGATGTCAGTGAATTAATTCAGAATAGCTTTGTGTATTAGTTTCCTACAGCTGCTCTAACAAATTACCACAAACTGGGTGGCTTAAAACAGCAGAGATTTATTCTCTCACAGTTTGGGAGTTGGGAAGTCCGGAATCAGTTTCAACACGCCCAAACCAAGGTGTTGGCAGGGCCACACTCCCTCCAGAGGTTCTAGGGAAGAACTCATTTCTTGCCTCATTCAACTCTAGTGGCCGTCAGCAGTCCTTGGCTCGTGGCCACATCACACCAGTCTCTGCCTCAGTGGTCACATTGCCTTCTCCTCTTCTGTGTCAAACCTCCCTCTGCCTCTCTCTTATAAGAATCATGTGATTACATTTAGGGACCACCCAGATTATCCAGGATAATCTCCCCATTCAGGATTAACTTAATCTCATCTGCAAAGTCCTTTTTTGCTACATAGGGTAACATTCATAGGATCCAGGGATTAGAACTTGGATATCTTTGGGGAGCCAATATTCAGTCTCCTATACGTTCAATGTTCAGATTTTTAATCATTGAGCTAACTTCCAACATCTATTCAAGCAAAGGAACTATCTCTGAGGTAAAAGTGAAATTTTAAAATCTAATTTATTTAAGGTTCTGCAAGCACTGTGAAAGTACAATACATGATGGCAGGAAGTGTCCACATTTTCTAGAGTTAGGTATTTTGCTTAATTATAGTCGCTTCTCCTACTATTTTATGTATACTGTCTCTATCTTATTTAATATTTGATTTCTGTTTTCTCACTCTTCTAAAATAGTTCGTCTTTCATTATGTCTTTAAGTTGGCAGAGGATAAATGTGATGAACTGAATAAAAATATATCTACAAGTAATTCATGTGTTCATTTATTCTTTGTTAATAACTACTCTGCTCAAGTCCATCATAGTTTTCCTGAGACATTAACTTTGTTTTTTAAAAAGATATTTGTTTGACTTTTGTACATATTTGCTTTAAACAACAAGAAATTCTTTGGATATGCAGTCTCTGTTTACTTATAGTCTGAAAGAACACCTCTAATCACTAGGTGTTCAAAGCTCCATCCTTTTACGAGAATAATATTATGTAATTTTAGCCACATTGGATGTAATCACGGAGTTCATAATAAAAATCATCTCCCTTTTCTCTCAGATTTTCCTTTCCTTTTCTTAAAATTCTTGAAAGGAAGGAAGGAAGGAAAAAAAGAAAAGAAGGAAGGAAAGAAAGAAAGTCACATGTAAAAGGAATATTTGAAGGAGTTTCATAGGTCAACATCCCAAAACACTGACTTGTCCAAGTCCTTCCGTTGACTGGGTCTTACAGAGTGGTGCCAACGTCCTAGAACAAAGAGAGACCATTGTGGTTAAAAGAGTGGGTAAAACTAAAGGTTCTTATCCGGATCTCAGAGGGAGACCTGGTACTCTGTGCAAATATGGATAAATTACTTGTATCCGTAATTACTGGCTATCGGTTTCTTAAACCAAGTCATGCCTTCTCTTAATGGATATAAAAGTCCTGGGGACTTAGTGAGAAAGCCATCCAGCTTTCTCTCCCCTGTTGTGTCCCTGTTCTAGCCATGACAAAATATCTTAAGAATTGGTTTTGAAAGATTAATGCACAGCACGACTTTTGTGTGGTTGAGGTAGTTCCATTTCAAATATTAATTTTATAAAAGGCTTCAAAGAAACACTTGCCTTATTTTCCAACCTAGCCTTCCTCTTGCATTTCTGAGAAATTGTTCGTCCTTCTAAATAGCAAATCTGAACTAACATTGAATTATAAAAACAAAATATTTTTATAGCCCAAACTCAGTTTCTACCCTAACTACATATCTTTCCTCTGTGTGTGAGTGTGTGTTTATGTGTGTGTGTGTGTGTGTGAACATATGTATGTGTCATATGTGGGAAGGAGAAACAGAGGGAATAAACTTCATGTCACTCCACTGCTTACAAACACTCCAGTGGCTCACAAACTTCTTCCCGTGGCCTGCAAGTCTCTCTGTGATCTGACCCCAACTTACCTCCTCATCCCCATCTGGCAGCAGCCCACCCCTCTGACAACTTCCTTCATCTTCTTTCTGTCCCTCTGATTGCCTAACCACATTCCTGTGCCTTAGGTCTTGCTGTTCCAACTGCTGGAATGGTTTTTTCCCAGATCATTGCATGACTTGCTCCTTCTCACTGCCGAGGTCCCAGATCAAATGGCATGTCCTGAAAGAGACCTTCCCTTATTATCCCAGGGTTGCCCTGCCCCTTCACTCTCTCCCATAAGAACTCTGTTCTTCATAATATTTACTGCTATCTAAAATGTTCTATTTATTTGCTTATATTTTCATTGTCTGTTTCTCCCACGTGAATGTAAGCTTTATTGATCTCTATACATCCAGCTTCTAGAATGATGATTAACACAAAGTAGATATTCAATAAACTCGTATTGGTGCACTGAATCTTTCATATTTCCTTTCCCTCTTATCCTCATTTTTTATTTTGTGATCAAGAGATACAGGAGTTCTGGAGAAGCTCAGAGCATTCAAAGATCTCTGGACCCAGTTATAACAAAAGGTAACTCGGGGAAGAAGATCAGGGAAGGGCTTGGAGTCCTAGGACCTTGAACACTTGGGGATTTGAAGATGAGAGCTAATGCCTGCCCCTCTACCCACCACATTCCCATCCACCCACCCCAGTCTCCCCTGGCCTAGCAAAGACAAGAAACATCTTCTTGGTCACCTCTCCCCCAAAAGACACATAGAATATGGAGTACATGAATAATTTAATGATCCAGGGGCTAGTGGCCATTTCTAATAGATGTGCTTCAGGACAGCGTGAATAAGCAAGCTGGAAAGATGGCACACACTCCTACAGCCACGTTACAAATGCCCTGCCCTGTTCTCACCCTGGAAGGGGCTGCTTTGCTGAGTCACTCTGAGTTCGGGATAAGACCGGGCAGAGGAGACAGCTGCAGGGACAGCCTCCTTCTGGAGCTGCATTTTCCTTGCCTCAGAGGAGGAGAGCTGAAATGGAAACTTCGAGCTAAATAGAATTGGAAGGTGGAGAGCAGGGATAGTGGTAGTCTGTCTTTCTGCTCCAGGCTGAATTATTTCCATTATTGTTCAATTTGAGTTGGGTTAAAGGCAGACAGATCGTCTTTTTAGTCTTTTTTCTCCTTTCAGTAGGTATCCAAAAGTCTAGAAATTGATATAATTTAAAATTAATGAAAAGAAAGTTCAGCAGCTGAATCGTATTTCGTGCCATTCTTTCCTTCTCCTGGGTCCGGCCTCTCCCAGCTCCGCCAGACTTGTGTTGTGTTGCCAAGGGCACCGCACGGAGTGGAGGAGCCTGTTCTGAGGCCAAGGCAGGCTTCTCCATGGCTGATTTCACATTAGTCACTTACTCTGCAGGAGATAAGCTGGAGCCTGCTTCTTTTTTCAAGTTGAGCAGGTGAAGAATATTTCTAACTGTTGGGTGGCGTGACCAGTGATGGGGCTTATCTATTTTACCTACAGACTCCCAAGTCCAATGTTTTTAGCTTTAAGTTGCATATTTGATTTCTCCTTCAAACGCAGTGGGGAGGGATAAGACCTGATTGCTTTGGAAGGAGTTTCCGCCACTCACCAGATTCTCCAGTCATTGTGTGTATTGCATGTCTGCGTTGATGGTTGTACAAAAGACACAAATAAAAAATCAGAAGCAGTGGAAGGTTGGCCTGCAGCATGATTCCATTAGCATTGTCAGGGACTCTCAGATCACTGTTTTTCTTCGCAGCATAAAATGGCCTCCAGAATCTATGGGTGTCAGGCCATTTAATTGTCATTGGAAATTCTCTTTACAGCTCCTCCCTACTCTTTCCTTATGTGCTGGTGATTATGTGATACCCCTGAGTGGTCCACTGCAACCCCACCAAAGGTAAAAGGATTGACACAACACTGGAAAGACTGATGATCTGATGGAGAGAAATGTCTCATTACTTACACACGGAAGCTTTTCCTGCAGTTACAAGGGCTGGCTCTGAAATCCTGGCACTCTTTAGAAGTACAAGGATGCAGCTCCCCAGAGGATGGGTCCAGCTTTGAAAAGGACATCACCAAAGGCACAGGAAGGTGGCCAGGAAGGACTATCCAATGCTGATTGGCAATAGGAGCATTTGGAACAGAGTCCAAAAGTAATCCCACATTCAAAGACTTAGAGTTGGTGGGACTGTTATTCCCTGGTGCAGATCTGGGGCCACAATGAGAAAACTTGGTGCTTAGTAGGTACAGAGAGGCTTATCATATCAACCAGAAATCATATCAACCAGACTTTAATCTAAAAGTCTGAAGTCTATCAGAGATTTCTCTAAGAAAGCACATTCTGGAAACTGCTCTCTGTTTTGAATGTTAATTGCAAGCAAGTATGCCTTTATGGTTAAAGCTGGGTTTAGGTATAGGAAAAGGGACTTTTCACTGTCAAGTCATAATGGCGTTGTTTTCCTGAGCACCTGGTAAACATGATAGAACAATTCCCCTCTTCTTCCATCTTTGGCCCATATTTTCAGATTCAAAGATGGGCTGGGAAACAGGGTTGAAACAGGTAATGATAAGGATAAGCATAGATTGTACCCTTAGAATGTTCCAGGCACTCTTTCTAGCACATGACAGACATAAACTCACTTAATTTTCACAACGACTCTGTGAGGTAGGTGTTCTTATTTCTCCCATTTTATGGATGAAAGAACTAGGAATAGTTAAGGAATTTGTCCAGGCATTTATAGCTAGTACAGGTCCCAAAACCTGGACTTGGACCCTAGGCAATCTGACTGGTTCTAGAGTCTGTGTTTGTAACTGAGGCACGCAGGACGCTCCCTCGGAGATTCCACTCACCAGTGTTGTTGATCACCACTAAGGGCACGTTCTCAAAGAAAGAGGCCGCTGTGGTCAGCCCCTCAGTATTTCCTAGTCACACGTACAGCAACTCCTTTTCAAATGGACTCTTGGGTCCCCAAATCACCTTTTCCATTCGACTATTTCAACTCTCTCAGGGTCATTGAGGTTGGGAGTGGACGTGTAAGTTTTATTTTATTTTACTTTTAAAAAGTGCAGAAGAAATGTCCTAGAATATATTAGCAGTATGAAGGTGGAGTTTTCGCCCTGTTCCAGAAAGAAACAAGACCTTGCCTAGCCTCCTTGATAACATTGAGCAGGGGTTTCCAACCTATTGATATCAGAGTGTGTGTAATTGCAGATCCCAATCAAACAGTGAAATACTTTAATTCATATGGAAAAGACTAAAGGAAAAAAAATGGAAATAAAAACTTGTGCCAGTTTTAAGCCAAACATTTATGTTAAAAAGGAAAGGAGAGAGAGAGAAATTGAGTTGAGTGACCTTGAGCAAGTCACTCACCCTTGTCTAGCCTGTTTGCTCACGTACAAAATGAGTGAGTGGGACTAGAAAGATTCCTTCCAGCTCTAACACAATGATTTTAAGATAAGTAAATATTAAGGAGAAAGGCTTGAGAATAAACTAAAAGAGATTGTAAAACATTTTTTTCCTTTTTTTATATTTTTCCTTATTACAGTAAAACAAATGTAATAAATAACTTTTGACTGTAAATAACAAGACTCGAGATTTGACATTTAATAGCCACAAAAGATTTCTCCCTTTTGCTTTAGTCCAGGGCCGTGACTGCGCTTGGAGCACAATGCACAGACACACAGCGTGGATGGGAGAATAACCCGGGGGTAGAGAAGAGAAATATTATCTCTAAAAAAAACATTTAAAAATCTGGAAATGTCATTTTAAAAACCCACCTGAAGCCTAATTCTTCTTATAAAAGGTACATGAACCTTCAGTAAATCCTAGGTTTCCACAGAAGGTAGTGTGAAAACCCTGGTGCTTAACTTTAAGTCCCTCACATGTTGATTCACTCTGACCTTCCGACTCTTTTTCATCCAGAACTGCTTTTGCGCTATAGGAGGAAAGAATACAAAACTCTGCAGACAGATATCCAAGGGCTTTCACGCTAATGTCTCCTCGGTCCCTTGCCGCTCGTTCTGGTGCTTCTTCCTCTACATGAAAGAAAAGCAGAGGAAGGGAGTAAACTTGGGGCAGAAGGAGAGGTGGTTTGGGGTCGAATGTGGAGTCGGCCATGTCTCTTTTTTGACATCATAGCGATGGATGTGGCTTGGAGTGTCTGCTTGTGGTCAGATCAGATCCCATTACATTTTTCCTAAAGGCAAGGAAGGCATCTCTTCCCCAACAGGATAGTTGCTCATGTCTGTATTTAATTTCTATTTTTAATTCACAGGCATGCTGCAAATCTAAATCTCGTCTATCTTAGTTCTTCAAAGTACCCAAGATGTCAATTTATAGAACTCTGCATTTAGGTTTGGACAGAGGATGCTTGCATTTTAAGCCTACTTCAGGCACCAGCTCACGGGGCCTCTGGGGCAGGCAACGTGGCCTGGTGAGAACAGCTTTGGAAAAGTCCTCTGTGGATTTTACCTCCTGGATTCTAGTGCTGACTTTGGCTATCTGGACATGGATCCATACAATTCAAGGATCCCAGTTTGCTATGTGCCAGCTTATTGTCACACAGAGGTCCTTACCAGGGCTTTGCTAAGATCCTGCCCCTGCATGGATCCTGAGTTACTGGTGCTGGGCAGGGCCTCAGAGCTGATGGATGGGGTAGGATGAAAATAACTCTGCCAGCTCTTTGAAGAAAGAAGTCATATGTATCTGCGCAAACAATTCATAAACCCACCAGTGTCTACAAAGTAGTGGGTTTGCCCTTCCCAATGTGTACTGCCCACTGCTCGAAGCTCTTTGTGACTTTTTTGCCCCCTTTAGGCTACGGGAAGTATTTATTATAACCTGGAATCACCTGTATCTATGGGAGTAGAGGAGTGGCCCACAGGATGGCTCTGGGCTCTGAAAGTCTCACTCTGGCCCTGGCATGTCATGCCCCCAGGTCGGTGAGCCTCGGGGCTCCTAGACGCCAGGACTTTGCAGACCCGATCCAGTTTCCCCACTGAGTCGAGATCATGGCTGGGGAATAAACACAAGAAAATCATCTGCATTGCATTCCCAGTGTTTGCAAGGGGCAGAGGGATCACTGCTTTGTCCTTAGGCTCCACAAGATAGAAACTACTAATCGTGTGTTTTTGCAGAGTGCTTTGCTACAGGAATTTTAGGTGCTACCACTGTCTTCCTGGTTTCCTGATGTGCCCCCTGAATTTCAATTTGTTGACAGTTTATACTCATCATCATCATCAAACACTTACATAGCATTGACCATAGGCACTGTTCTAAATCCATTACAGATAATTATTCATTCATTCATTTATTCTTCACAAAAACCCTATTATTATCCTTCGGCTAGAGAAACTGAGGCAGGGAGGCACAGAGAGGGTAGGTGGCATGCCCAAGGCCACACACTGGAATTCAAGACCAGGCAGTCTAGTTCCAGAACCATACTCCTAATAACCATAATATGTGGCCTCTTAAATACATATGGACACTGAATTCGAAGGATCCTTAAAATATCATTCTGGAATTTCCCAAGTCTAGTTAAAGAGGACCTTATTTTTGCATATTATTTTCATGTATGTACTTAAAATATGTAATGTATTCTTAAGGAATTTTTTCATTGAAATTTTATTTTTATTGCTACTTTGAAGTGATAATTTATTGATATTTCATTTCTATTAATTTCTACAGTCTCATAACTTCCCTATTTTTGACGCTGTCTCCAAAATTCCCTAAGCTGGAAGTATTTTTAGACATAGAAGAGGCCAGGAGACATAAGAAGGGACAGGGACATGATTAGAAGCCTATTGGTTTGGTAAATTCCCATGATTTCCAGCTGGAAAATTTTTTTTCTTACAGCTCTTGGGTAGGATTTGAATGAAGTCATACTAGAAAAAGAGTTGTACACTACTTTATTAATAATCTTCAGATAAGATTATTTAATATTCTGTAGAAATAGGGATTCTACAAGTTCCCCTAGTAATTTCTTCCATACTTTACATATTTGTAGTTAGGAATTTCTTCCTATGTCTATACTAGATCCTTCCTACATAGCAAGTGAGCATTAAAGAGGAAAGTTTGCACTGACACTTCCATGAGCTATGTTGAGCACTGCTTTTAGAGTTGTTCTTGCAGTATAAGCAGTCCCCACCCATTTTTTTAGGTAGGTTGTATTCAAATAAAATGGAAACTATCCAGTTTTCTCACTTGAGGTGGACTTGAACTCCACCTTGGCGTCTAGAAAACAGAAATCAAATGAAGTAATTTTTTTCCTTATTATTTCAAGGTTGGTGGGTTTTCAAAGTATGTGCCCTAAAATTTTGCCCTGTAATGTAGGCAAGTAGGTCCTGCAAGAAGCTTGGGCTTCAAAGATCCTTGTGGGAATCACTCTTGTAAAGCCAGAATGGAAGCCTCCCTCTACTCTCAGCTTTTTCTAACTCACTGAGCTGAATGTGATGAGACCTGAGCCACATTTGCACACAAAACTCAGCACGGCAAAATTTCTTACATGCTCAGTTTGGCTGCTGCTGTCCAGAGATCCATGCGTTGAACTTGGCGGACTGGTACGTGTTATGGAGGCGTTAACGGAAAGTGGCAGGGGCAGCTGTCGCAAGAGGAAACAGTCCCTCTCCTCTTCTCTCCATGATGCCCAGGATACTTCACAAGGCAGCTGGAGATGGCTGCATTTCATCAAGTTTAGTAACTCTTTCTGCAAGCTTTTCTGAGCACTCATGTGTTACTGAGCAAGAAAAGAAATGTGCCTCCACCTGAAACTAATCATGTAGCTAGTCCCAGATGAGAAAATGTCTGCTGCAGAAAGAAAGTAAGAGCCTTGAGATCTTTGAAAGACTATGAGGTCCATGGGGAAAAGACAACAGGCTGGAGCAGGCTGTCCCCTTCTCTCTCCAGCTCCTCTCCCCAGGGCTGTTCTGGCAGCAGAACCAGATGGATATGTCACCTAATGCAGAGTGTTTTATTCGTCCTGGTCTACACCCCTGCCTTATCCAGTGAAAGCTCCTTGGCAACACCATGCAGAGGTTCTTTTCGTTTTTAATTGAATCCTAAGAGGTATATTTTTTTCTAGAGGTGCCAGCTTAAAGTAATTACTAGAATTCCCAACAGGGCTAATCAAAGATTCATAGAAAATAAAGATGGAGGAGAAGACCTTACCCAGTGGGTTTCTGTCATTCAGCTCAGAAGGCTCTTGCAGTCCACCGCGGCAATCACAGTTCTTGGATTGTGGGCTATTAATAGAAGCCTTGAAATAAATCCTGCCCCGTGAGATAAACTGATTTCACTGCCTGGGTATCTCTCCTCTGGTGACCAGACACCTTCCATTTTCATCGGCTGTTTATCAAAATCAGATTAGTAAAAGAATAATCAGATCAGAATTGTTTGTGCCTGTCTCAATCTTGAATTACAAATGACTTTCATGTGCTGCTTGAGCAAAGCACTGTGACCTATAGATGAACTAGACTTCGTATTTCCTGCACTTTGTCCTGAACTTATAATTCCCCAAAGACCACAGTCATTAAGACTCATTGTTGATTATTGATCTAAGTGAGATAGGTGAGGCTCGCTCCTGGGGGCTGTGGTATGTGGGTAATAGATTCTATCTCTGTGATAAGTCATAAGTCACTAATGGGTTATTTTGAGCTCTTGCAAGTGGAAGACAATGGAGCATTTAGTAGGTTGTGCAGTTACGTAAGACATCTCTTTCCAAACAAAGAGGAGGCAGGACACCCAGCCAAAGGAATGAGCACAGGAGGCTGTGTGGTCTGGTGGTTCCAGGGAGAGACGTGGGGCCAGGGCTTCCTGGGTTCAGCTACCAGCCGAGACTCTGACTCAGGAGGAGCAGAGCCAAGTTGCTTGGCTTGAGACAGATAGACTGTAAAACCCAGGCGAGAGAAAACCGCAGGTCTGTGCTCAAGGACTCTGGGGGAAAAGCACATTTTGGAAATTAAAAAAAAAAAGATCACCCTGTTAAGTTACAATTTGGGACTTTTTCAACAAGAAATGAGCATTTTTCTTTCTTATTGCCTGACACGTCCTCCTTTGGGCAGCAATGTGAAGCCAAGCCAGTCTCTGAGGGTGTTCTGTGTGGGATGAATAGAGAAGCCCCGGGGTTCTGAGCAAAGTTAGTCAACCTTGGTGAGCTGTCAGTTATGCTCAGGGAGCCGGGCACTGGGGGCAAAGAGGTTCTGCATGAATTCTTCCCTTTTCTTACTCATTCTGTCTTCCACAATAAAATGCCCTCTGAAATCGTGGGAGGAAAAACTCCTTCCCTCAGACTTCTGGATGCTTCCCTTCAACCAGTTTGAGCAGAGATTTGCTCAGCTGTAACCAGCAGCCTGTTCAGCTGCAGACCCACACATGTTCCCAAGCCGCAGCCAGAACTGGGGCTGATGGGAAACGTTCTCCAAGTCCCACCAACTCTGAAACTACGATTCTTCTGATCAGACAGAGTAGGTGGCTACCTACAGGCTTGGGTTTGAAGGACCACTGGGCAGGTGTCCCCTCCCTTACCATGCCTGATTTCTCTGGACCTGAAAAGTTTTCTGATCTTTAGGAATATCCCATTAAAATGAAAACAATATTTATAGGGATATCTGTATTTAAGGCTTTAACTCCCAGCACTTGAGTTAATAATACCTTAGTCTGGGACAGGGGATGAAGGAGGGGCAAAGTTGCTCTGGAATGAGGTGCAGTGGGGAATAGACTCTTCTCTGGAAGAGTAGGGAGAGCCCAGGAGAGAGATACATAAATCACAGAAGTGGAGCTCACCATCTTGGTCATTTTACCGAAAGCTGTCTGGAATGACTTTAAAATCTAGTGGTGGGAAGGTATGAGGGCTGTATCAAGAGGTTTGCTCCTACTCCAACCCAAGCCAGGCCAAATGGAATCCTGGTTTTCACTCGTGGTCACCTCATCTAGCCCCTAAACATACTCATGATGCCGCTCCTCCCTACATTTGCCTGAGTGAACGTTCCCAGCCATTGGTCAAATAGCCAAATTCAATGTCCCATAGCCTAAGCTTCTCAATATTAAAGTAAGCTCTCTCTCTTTTCAATGGTATAACTATCCTTTGGTCACTTTTCTTGCAATCTAAAAAAAATCTTAATAAAAAATTGTCTACTCTTCTGCTTAAAGGTATTGGAGAGAACATTGCCTATTTTGTAAGAGTACATGGATTATATCCTAAGTGAAAAAATTTAAAATAATCCATTGAAGTTAGTGACAACTTTAGTCACATACTCTTCAGACAGTATAGATTCTTTCATTTATTTATTCCTTTATTAGTACAGTTCCTTTATTTTTGACGATTCACTATGGCCGGCACACCTCTCTCAGGCCTTCCCTGGGTAACCCCTGGTCTAATAAACACACACCTAGGAAGATGTAGGGAGACCAATGGGGGTGGATTTCATGAGATTACACTTATCTTCTCTGGTCACAAGTGCCACTGCCCCCCGTGGTCCTTGAAAATCACCCTCTTGCTCTCTACAGTCACATCTCGTCAGGCAAAAACAACACAGTGAGTTTCTGGGGAGAAGGATCTTGATAGGAAGTCAAACAGTAAAGGGAGCACCCCCCAGAGAGAGGTGTAGTCCAAAGTCTCCAGGTTCATAGACCCTAAACTGCCCGCTGACATCTCATTGTTCAGCCCCCTCAGCAAGTATTATCTAAGCCTCCTCCAAATTCCTGGCAACAGCAGGTGGACCTGGGCCCCATCTCAGGGACCTCTGCCTCCTTCTCCAGCAGGCTTCCATGTGGATGAGGAAAGACCAACACAGGTCTCACAAATGAATCTTCAGGCCTCCTTATCCCCCTAGTTAGAGAGTCTTATTAAACAGAAGACTCCATGTCTCAGTTGAAATCTTTGTATTTGGATTATTGCCCTAGTATCTGCATTTTCCCAAGAATTACAGATGAGTATAAGCCCTACATCCCTTTGATTAAAGGATCTTTCTGATGACCTTCCCAAACAAAAAAGACTGCTTCTAAGAGCCCATGCTTTGGAAGGGATCAGTAAACATATGTAAATATTTGTTGGAAAGAAATGAAAGAATGAATTGTTGTCTCCAACCTGCCACCCCCATACGTTAGTTTTATTTTCTTTTGCTTATAATTGGAATTTTTAAAAAATACAATAGCCAATATTAGTCCTACACTTCATAAAAACTAACATAAAAGATATGAATGTATTAAATGAAAAAATAATTTATAATAATTCATCATGAACTATAAAGATAGATAGACTCTATCAAGGGAAAAAGATTTCTGGCTGTATAATTTCAATAATTAAATTTGCCACAAATTTAAAGATTCATGTAAGTGTTTTCATATCCAGCCTGGAGAATGAAGCTCCATTTGGTATTTTCTGACTATGCTCAAACATAAACCTTTTTACGATTCTTGAATGAGAATCGGTGACCCACGGAGTCAAGCATACCAAAGGAGCTTGATGGTTAGTTTTTAAGTAAATGAGGGATTGTACATTACAACCTAATATACAGTGGACTGAGAATGCACCAAAGCTCAATACAGTTTTGTTTTAAAAAGTTGGGGTTAAACAAACATGCTTCTATGACATTATATTAGAAGTGATATGAAAATCAGGATAAATGTCTCAGCTGCTACTTCTGCCTGGAAGAAGAACTGAGAGAAGATGGCCACATTCAAGAAAAATCCAGATGAATCTAAACAGGGATCCAATCAGCACATAATTCTGTACACTATCATCAATAAGAGTTGGCGGTATCTTATTTAAAACCAGAATTTCTGTTTGAGGCCCCTTTGGTAATGTTTCTGGTTTATAAAAAGGAAGTTACAAGAGGGGACAGCAAAGCAGAGCTACTTTTCTGGTTGGATGTGGGGACAGGAGTCTGCATCAACCAGGAGAAGTGTCACAGGCTGTGTAGAACCCAGCTAAGGCAGGAAGAAACAAATGTTTATGAAGCTCTCTCTTATGAGCCAGTCACTTTGCTAAGTGCTATTTCATTTAAACTTCCCATGATACTGTGAGTCAGTTAGGTTTTTCTCCACTTCACAAATGAGAAAACTAAAGACTAAATGGTTTGTCCAAAGTCATACAGCCAGAAAGTGGCAGTCAGGTTTCCAATCCTGGGACCTACAGCCTTAACCCAAGGATAAGAAATTCAGCTCAGAGCATGGGTCCTACATCATTATCTCTTTCCTTTTGCATTCTACAAGCTTTTCTAACTAAATTAAAGAAAAAGAACCACTGCATTTTGCAGTATGATCAACTATTTAAATTGCCTCAGAGTTGGTAAGAAGGAGTCCTTGCATTCAGATTTGAAATGGAAGAGGCTGTCTGTTTTTCTATATAATTAGATGTTGAATATGATCGAACATGTGACACTCAACATGTGTCCCATTCTTCAGGCCAAGCTTTCCTTGACATTAATAGATACAAATTAAGAATCAGCATTCCAAGTACTTTTCGCAAGATTTTTTCCAGCTCAGGCTCTCTTTGCCTGGGGAGCATTTACAACCTTGAATCCTACAATGGGTGCAGGTCACCAACATAGAGACAGTCCCTGGAACTGACTAGCACCAACATGAAAATTAGCTCTCGTCTATTCCACAACCAGATTTTTGAATTAAACACTAATCTGAGATATTATATGTATACCAGTCCATGTGCAATGCACCATCACTTTAAAGCACATCCAAACACAGTGTTTTCAGAGATTATAGGAATTTTATTAACAAAGAAAATCTGCGTTATACACATCCCCTATAAAAATAACCACCTCGATCATGGAGGAAACACTTTGTTCTCTATTCACTGTATCATCAATGCCAGAAGAATGAAATCGCAACACCAAAGTACAGACCAATATTTTTGAAGGGGATACTCATTCGAGATAATAAAGTACTAGAAAATCAGAAAAAATGAATCAAAGTACTCATTTCACAGGCTGAACTACCGAGCCTTCATCCAAACAAATGTTTCCACCGTGAATCAATATATTTGGCCATCAGCTCTTTTTAACACTATCCCAAATATACAGTGTACATCTAAAAACATGATAGAGTTCTTTGAGTATAGTGAGAACTGAGAGCCAGCATGACTTAACAGAAATTGATGGCTACATAGCAATAGTTCAGAGACAATCACTAGAAAATATAAACGTTTGCTTCATGATAGGATATGATTGGTTTTTCAGGGCATCTTGAGAATTCCTTTCTGATGATCTTTAAATAACACTCCACCGTTGTCCCTCAGAAGCTCCCTTGTAGACCCTCTACCACACCCTTTGTTAAAAATCTATAAACATATTCCAGATATACTGCATGCAAGAGGGGAAGTACAAGAACATTAAAAGAAGATTCTGATGTGCTGGACACAAACAGAAAACACACATATAATGGGCTCTCGCTGTCAGAACAACACACTAACGTGTGCAGCTGGAAACCCCTCAAAAGAGATCATACAGACTTTTAATCCAAAGAGGGAAAAAAGTTAGGCCTGTTACTTGACTACAGTTTCTAGGGCCTGGTGTAGCTATATTTTTAGGCATGGCTCCAACGAGCTGCCTACACAAGTTTGGATGGAGCCAGGGAGGCACAGATGGTGGTCATGTGAAGGCACAGACCGATCGAGTGGGCTTGGTTACAAAGTCTGTACATTTAGGCTGCTGTATTCCTCCTATTTCAAGTACCGCCAAGTCCCGGCTGTTCCCCCTCTTTCCAAAGTCTTGATTCATTTAATTCTCCTGAAGGAGGTGGAAGAGGAGGCGGATTGCGCAAATCTGACTGCTTTATGGTTTAGAAGAGACAGTCACCATCTTGGCTCCTTGTCAGATTTAAAATGTAACATTTTGCTAAGTGTAAAGCTGTGTGTCTGTTCCTTTTCTGTTGCCGTTACTGTAACTTCAATATTTGCAAAACACAAACTCAAAATACTTCAAATCCAGCCCAAAGCAGTTTGTTATTCATGCAACACAATTCTTATGTGTATCAATACACAGTGAGTTTGCAGAACAGGAATCTTCCCTTTGTTTCTTTCCTTTTTTTTCTTTTTTTTTTTACTTCTTTCACTTATGATTTTTTTCTTTCTTTGGGGATTTAAGAATGATTCAATTACACAATAGCAAAATCCCCTATATATACAGCTCCTGATATTAACAAGCTTATCACCATGTCCATTCTTACTGGTTGAATTATTTAAAAAAAGGAAGCACATAAGCTAAAGTTATTCTACCATTTGAAATACCCTGTGAATTGCTTGTAAAGCATAGAGCACCTTAGTGATGTGTAGAATTTTAATCTTCTAATATAAAAATCTGTAGTGTTTGCTATAAAAAGTTGTTAAAGGTATTCAGCGTGTGCTTCCAGTGGCACCTGATTCATAGTAATTAGCATTAAAGCACTAGTTTCTCACTCTTTAAAGAACAGCCCACAACCTTTCAGATTCTCAGTCATTTTCTTCTTTATGTAGGAAACTGTCAAAATCAAAATGGATTCAGTTATTGGGATTTTTTTTAACAGGGCACAAAGTATTTTTCAGGCCATCATCAGGATGCTTGATGTCCTGTCAATGCAATTTTTGTGTGTGATCAAAACTCTGCTCCAGAATCTTATCCACTAAGTATTCCAATGTGCCTTCTTGGCCTGAGCCAATGTGTAGGAAGGACATTTTTAAAGCAAGTCAATACATAAAAAGGTTTTCACATCTGTTAGTCAGGTGTTTTATCTGGAGGACATAAAAGATATTTACAATCCTCCAACTAACTGACTTAGCATTTTCCTTTTTACCTGGCTATTTATATTGTGGAGAAATTGACACTATTATCACAATCAATGGAATTATTTATCTATCTTCTGAGGCAAATAAGAAAATGTTTTTCTTTTAGGGTAGAATTTTGTGATTAGTAAAGTATATCAATAGGCAATGTGGAGAGGCAAATTGAGCTCAATTGTTATCTTGAATTTCTGCTTTCAACAGAGCATACTAATAGAGAAAGGTTTTTTGTGTTTTTTTTTTTTTTTGTGAGGAAGATCAGCCCTGAGCTAACATCCGATGCCAATCCTCCTCTTTTTTTGCTAAGGAAGATTGGCCCTGAGCTAACATCTGTGCCCATCTTCCTCTACTTTATATGGGACGCCGCCACAGCATGGCTTGACAAGCAGTGCGCCAGTGTGCGCCAAGAATCGGAACCTGCGAACCCCAGGCCGCCGAAGCGGAGTGTGCACACACAACCGCTTGCGCCACCGGGCTAGCCCCCAGAAAGTTCTTGATAACATTTATGCTGCACGAATTTGCATTCTGAGCTCCTTCGTTAAAACATTGGTATTGTTCAAAATTTAATAATAATAATAATAAGAGAGAAAAGACTCCCACCATAGGGTATTTGTGCTTTTTAAAGTCACAGTCACTTAAAAACAAAACAAAAACTACCCTCCAAGCATATACCCAAGTCAATGGGCATATGCTCGAATAAGGACTTCAAAACATTAGTTTAAGTCTCTAGGTTGACTGTGAATACAAATCAATAATAGGATTATGTATCAGATACAGTTTCATGAATGGAAGACATCAGCATTACCCAATGTTCCTCAAAAGTACTTAGCTGCCAAGAGAGATACTTTACAACATATCACAAATGTGCTATTTGTATAAACATTTCCCATTACAAATGCTCTTGTTTTCATTTAAATGAGTATTATTAACCTGAGCTATTAATAAAAAATATATTTTTTTCTCCCTTGTAAAGCTTGGCTTTCAGAAGAAAGAATCTTTAAGCCTCCTCTTTTGTGAGAGTAATTTCTCCTAATACCGACAGTGCTACATAAGTACAGCCAGAGCTCATTAAATAGACTTCTGAGCATAATTATAATTAACAATTAGCTAGAAATTAGTCTTAATGATTTGTTTTAGATGATAGAATAGAAGCATAATGTAATTATTTTTAAACCTTCTACCCCATTATGAATACAACCACCACCAACTTTCAATTATTTGAGAAGCAAAGATCCAAAGCATTAAGTGATCTATTTACAGAGCCAAACGAAGGGAGCTGAGAAGTCCCCCCTAGCCCAGGTGTTGATAATTATTTAGGCTTTTGCCAAGTCTCTTCCTTTTCTACTCTGCTCCTTTAAGCTTTTTCATGCCTTAAAGACAACTCTACCAGGGAAAATAAGAGTCAACTTGGCCGTTCAACCATTCTCCAAGACATAGTGAGGATAATGGTGGGAAGTGGGAAGGCCTGGAAAAGACTCTACAAAATTTAGCAAGTGGGCCTGAAACACAAATTCACACCATCAAATTGGACTAAGAGGAAAGAAGATTATATAAGTAATGAATAAAATGAGTATTAGGAATAAACTACAGACTGTAAAGACAGATACATGCCATTCTTTCCCTGTTCAGTGTTCTTTGAATATCTCAAAGTCAACTTGGATTTTATCTTTCCCATAAGAATTTTTAAAAATACTATAGAAACCTGAAGAAATGCTCTTTCACTCCCGAAAAATATAAAAATATTCATTTAGAATGGTGAATATTAATTATTGCCAAAAGTTTCTTTTTCTTTCTTCCTTTTCTTTCTCTCTCTCTTTTTTTTTAACCTCAGCTAGTTAGTGAGCTGTTTTCTCCCCCATCTTTGAGCAAGAATGTTAGACTGTTTGCTGCTGGCCTTCGGAAGTTGTTATGGAGCATATCCTGTCACCCACATAAAAGACCTGGTACCTGTGTTTCCACATCACAAAGCAGGCCAACAAGCACACAAGGCTGCAGACCAAGTTAAGAATCATCTGGATGAGTAAGAACAGTTTGAAAGTGCCAGTGACGCTGGTACAGTCAGTCACATCCCGGTACACAAAGGTCCTGCTGAGTGGCTCCGAGGAGGGCAGTTTGCACTGGCAGGCGTCGAGTGCGGTTTCACAGGTAAACTGTGTGAGCTGTGAATAGTGGTGGGCAGCAAACGCGACAGCCAGCACGCAGACCGTCAAGCCGAGAGCGCTCAGCAAAAAGTACAACAGCTGCAAGAAAACAGAAGAAAACTTTGCCGGTTACAAAGAACGTTGGATGGCTAGTGACATGGCTAATTAATAAAAGCTGTTTTTCTTCTCTCCCAGGAAGTTCCCTGATGGAGGGACTGTCTCATCAGAAACATAGTACCCAAGACATGGAAATGGCTCCCTGTTGACTTGTTAGTGAGCAATCCTTAAACCCTATTCATATTTTCACTTGCCATACAGATCTTGGGCGCTTTCCATGAAATGAGCCAACAATATTAGCTCGATGGTGGGATGCTTGTATATGGAGGTAGCAAGCAGCTTAGATGAATCCCAAATGAGAGAGCCAGCCATGAACGGCATGCTGTCCTTATTTTGTCCTCAAGAACTGCTGATATAAAAATTGAAACAAGACTAGGAAGTAAAGAACAAAGTTTCTGCAATGTGAACACTGTGTTGGCCAAAACTGGCAGTGATTGGTCAACTAGCAACATGAGTTAATAAAAAGGCTATGTTCAATGTAGTGCTTGCCAAACTGTGTCCAGGAATGCCAGGATCCCCAGTAAGAGGTTGCTGGGAGAAGAAAAATATGGTTCCAAAAGGTAGGTGACTTGGTGTCCACTTCATCACCTACAAGTCTTATCCCAAATCCAACTATGACCATGTAGTTCTTGAGCATGAAAATAAACTCTAAATGGTTCCTCAGCCACCAAGGTTCTGAACACTGTTGGCCTACATGTTAGCCTTCGAATGGAAAAGTCTGGTTAAAGTTCTAATTTTGCTGCTAAAGAACTGTGGAAATCCCTGAATGATTCAGACATTTAGCCTACACTCGAAATATTTTGATTAAAAATTGTGAATGCTTGTTGACATGGCCACAATACAAAACATTTTACAGAACAAGAAATGTTCTCGTGATTGGGCTCATCTATCAGAAATGTTTCTCTCAATGGCCCTGCCTTCTGAGGGTCTAGATAAGGAAGAGAGTCCCCAGCTGTTGGGACTGGTATACTGAACCCAGTTCTTAGTGCAAGATTTATATTACCATAGTCAAAAGTTGCTTCTAGAGCAGTTCTGGTGAATGTGAATTCCCCAAAGTAAGATTAGTTCCCATCACGTCCAGGTTCAGATTAAAGTAGCTCTGAAAAGATGCCCTCTCCCCACCTCCAACCACACGTAAATCAAAATAAAAACATATATACAAGATTATAAAATATATGTACAAAAGTCCTCCAAATGAGTGATTTTCCACACAGTGACAATTTCAAGTGTTTTCAAGTCTTAAACATAGAATACCTAAAAATTTTTTTTCTTTCATGAGTGTGCGTGTGTATGTGTGCACGCGCCCTGGTGCTGTAAGCATGTGTCTGGTTTGCTTGGAAGCTTAACCAAGCTTAACAGGAAGAGAGTGGAACTGGTTAAAGCCATTTTGTTTTAATATGGCCAGACAACAAAGGAATGAATGGATTCCTAGGATCTTCTCATCAAAGATATCTTCAACACATACACTATTTTTCATTTTCAAATAATTTGAAAGATTGTCAAATATTACCCAAGTTTCTTCATCTGTGAAACAGTCTATTGAAACATCCTATATCTCAGGGATAAAACAAGAATAACTTATACTCAACATGTTTAGTCTCCCTGGGAGGAAGGGAACCAGATAAAGTGGCACCATTATAAAATTTAAAAAGGAAATATTTAATTTGTGATATTGAACGCATCACCTTGGTCCTGTCCCCCAAATTTTCAGTGGCTATATTTTCTGCAAAAACTGTAGTGTTTAGGTTAAAAAGTATGGTCTTATTTTGTGGGGCCATTGGGGCAGAATATTTGAAATATTCTGGGTTGTTCTGAAATATTCAGGCTTGACAATTGACTTCAAACTCTCGATGCCAAGAGCCAAATTAAATTGTGCTGTCTGTGTTGTTCTTGTGTGCCCATTGTTGGCTTCACAGCCAGTGCAGGCAGCGTGGAACTGGGAACTATTTGCTCTGGGAACATGGATACATTGGTGACTTTACCAGCAGGGAAGGCTCAAATTAAAGGGATAATTTTCCACCTGAGAGTCATCTGCTTAGTACAATGGCTCCAGTGAAGTTTTCTCTACACATTTTATTGCCATCAATGGACGGAACTGAGGAGGTCTTGTAATAACCCTCCTACCTCCAACACACACACCCACACATCCTTAGATAGCAGATTTCTTTAACATATCTTGAAGCAATGATGATAATCCTTCATTCTCAATCTTTAAATAATTCAAATAGTGGCAAAAAGCATTATTCTCTCTATCACAAAAATCCATTTGCTGAAATGAGAATTTTGTCGATTTTTAAAACATGAACTTTTGTCACAGAGATCAAAAGATTTGCCCAAGACCCTTTAACAAGTGTATAGCAGTACTGGGTGATGTTTAGGAACATGGACCAGGGAGCCAGACTGCCTGAGTTCGAACCCTGTTTCTCCCCTCGTTAGCTATGGACCTAGGGCAAATTAATCAATCCCATGTGTACCTCTGTTTCTTCATCCGCAAACTTGGAATGATGTTCATAATAGCACCTACTTCATAGGATTATTATAAGAATCAAAAGAGTTGATATCTGTAAAGGACTTAGAACAGTGCCTGGTACATGGTAGCACTATTTAAGTATTTCTGAAATAAATAAACAAATTAGTAGAGATGGAAAGAGCTGCCAGTTCTCAGGACTCTTAGGTTATCAACTCTACTGGCTTTGTCTTATTCTCTGTCATGTGGGAGTAACAATGCATTCTTGGCTTGTAGAAGGGATATAAACATTTACACAAACACAGTGATTGCTCAGTTTTAATTGAGCATCTTAAATATTCTAGAAGCCAGCGAGAGCACAAACAAAAGCCATGCCCCTTAGCTCCTTTGAATACGAATCCATTTTCACTGGCGCATATCTCACACACTGTGATTCTGCTTCTCCCCCTCCATGAAAGCATCAGGCCAAGTAAACAGGAGTGAGCCACAGAATCAAGTTTCTTACCCATTTTAAGACATAAACATATACTTGATCCCCCAAAGCCTGTGGGCTACATCTGCAGCGTTGTAGCATTTTTCCTTCACGGCTTTTAACTCATGTGACAGCAACAAGCTTCTGGGTTAGAATCTGTAATTTAAAATCAAGTGGTTTGTTTTACCTACACGGCGCGAATAAACTATCAGTGAAAGAGTTTACGATGACCTTGGGAAGGCGAGCAAATATATCTTGATAAAAGCCCGGCTCGGGAGGCATTTGTCTCGCCCGTGTCAGCCCGTGTGTGGCGCTGGGCAGCGGGCGGGCAGCGGCGCGGTGGCCCCCGCGCTCATGTAACAGCAGCGCCCGGGCGCGGCTCCGCTCGCTCGCTGCCTCTAACTGGTACCCGGTTGCAGCTTCAACCTTCGGTGACTTCGGGAGGAGGGCGGTTCGGCTTCGATTTAATTACCGTCCCCGGTGGCAGGAACGGTAAGGCCTCTCTGCAGCACGCCGTGCAGGGGGAGGCGGCAGCAGCAGCCCAGGGGCCTCCTGGATGAGGGCACGAGGCAATTGCGCCTTAAATGCTCTCATGGGGAATGTGCCCTGGAGTGCTTCTGCCAGCACGTGAACCGGACACGCTTCTGAAAATCATCAAGGTGAGCCCCGAGGCAGGAGGGCCACAGGGAAAGGCAGGAGGCCGAATGGCCCCCCAAGCCCAGAAGCAGAGCCCAGGGAAAAAGAAGGAACGCGCTGGTGGCCTGGAGGGCCTACCAAAGGGCCTCCGCAGAAGACTATGCTAGCCTGAGATGGAAAGACAAGCCCCCGTAGCTATCTGGCTATTGTCTCTAAGAAAAAAGGGAGGGAGTGTGTGTGCAGGCTACAAGGAGACACGGTCATCACCATCTGATTGCTTGCCCTGGCTCCCTGGGCAGTCAACAGGAGGAAATAAATTGTCAAACAAAGCTTAGGCCAGGGTATCAGTACCGGGGCACTAAAATGTGTTTATGCTAGTGAGACACACCACAAGAAGGTGCATTTCATTCCTTCTCCCCAAAATGGTGTGAGAAGCACAAGGGGAGTCTGCTGTGACCTGTTGTGCCTTTGGAAAACCTGGAGATTGACTGAAGCTCATTTTTGACCTGAAGATAATACAGCGGGCATCTTAGAAAGCTGGCAGCAAGCATCACTATATAGGTCACGTTCAGGAGGAGAGAAAAGTGCCTCGTATTTGTCAATGTCTGTCACAGCTGGGAAAAAGAGACAGTTAATGAGATCTTCCTAGTGGAGAACTCTCAACCTGGCTGACATTGGCAGTGACTTTTTTTTTTTTGCACTTGCTCCTTATTTTAAGTGCAGATATTGAGACGGCTTGGGGGCCTCTGTGAAGCTGACGCTTTTGCCTCTGCTCTTTCTTGAGACCATCTTGGGGGGAAATGAGGGCATTTCATATACATTGATGAATCCAATTTAGAGCATTTTTTACCTGGTGAATGAAGTTCCTGTAATTTAACAGGCCATTTTCCATTAGGCTTTCTAGCTTTTTAAATTTTTTTTTTTTAATCATCACCAAGCCTTGCTGTTTAGTCAGACCTCTACAAAAAGAGTCAACATGGTCTGATGTCTGCTCTATCTGGCCTTCTTTTAAGGAACACCCTCAGACAGAAAAAGTAAAATTTCCAAATGTAGGTATATCCACCAAAATTCTAACTCCATCATTTGTTTAAAAATAGCATCCATTAATATTTTTAATTAGAAAGTTATGTCTAATTATGGATAATGTTTCAAAATTAGAGAAAAAACTACAAAATGCAGCTATAACCCCACGATTCACAGATAACTATTTTTTCTATGCACGTAAGAGCTGTATTTTCTTCTGTAGGATCATATCATACATTTTGTGTAGCCAGCTTTTTTTGCTAGTTAAAATAATGAGAATATTTTACTTTCATTAAATACTCTTTTACAACATGATTTAAAAAATATATATATATCAGCACATTGCTTTTTTATGTCAACAGCTTCAATTATACTAGAATATATTATCTTATTTTATGCATCTTCATGATTTCCAAATAATATGGTCAACTTACTCTTATGCCTTATGCTTTCTTGTTTTAGTGAACAAGGGAGTATCCAGTTTTTATGTGTTTTCTTGTGGAAGAAAAGTAAACAATGTGAGTATACCAAAAAAAATCCAACATTACAGAAAGCTTTTTTGTTCTCTGCTACAGTAGTTAAAAGAAAATGTAGGAATTTGATTTCCAGTAGCTCTGATTGCTGAGTTGGATGTTTATCTCCCTAAACTCTGAAAGGGTGTGTCTGTGTTTCCCTTTGGAGTAGATTCTACTGGGCAGTGAAAATGCTGTGCACTTGAATTGGCTCCAACCAAACGCGCTTGTCTCTAACAGAGAAAAAAATACGTGCACATGGAAGACGCACACACTTGCCAAACCATGCGGATCCCAACCCACACCCTTTGCCCTCAGACTCTTGGCACACATAATTTGGATGCACCCAATGTTCTTTTTCTGTCCCAGTGATCCCACCTACAAGAGGAAATGCACTTAGACTGCTTCATTGTTAAAATAAAATATTCTAAAAAACCCCCAAGATATGGAAGTGGGCACTGACAGAAACACCTTTTCCCTGGCCAAGTGTTTTGTTGAACTGATGAATTTTCAATATTCCTTTTAAGGGCACTGAAGGACAGATTTCATATGATCCATGCCAACCCAGTTCATAGAACTTAAGACTTAAAAAAAAAGCAGCATTACCTTTGGGGTCTGGATGAATGCCTTTCTAAAACATTTTTTGGCCAGCCTAAAAATGCAACTTCTAGAATAATCAGATATGCAGCCCATTAAAAAGCCCTCCTTTATTCTGTACTGTGTTTCTATGCGACGATAAGAGAGAAAGAAAAATGACAACTTACTTTCATAGCAAACTGGATACATGTCCGTTCGTCAACTTGATATGAGACACAAAGCATAAACAAACCAAGATAGGCCACTAAGCAAACCTGCAATGGAGAACAGGGACGAAAGGATGTTATCAGGGCAAGTCGTGCATTCTAATGACATCAATCTCAGTGTTTTTCACCAGTAACATCCTTGTTATCAAGGTATTCATTTCATTTACTTATCTTTATGTGCTCTTTTTTCCCTCACCTTGTGGAACAGAGTTCTAAAAATAGTAAAATCATTTTATTTCAATTTCGCCAGTATTTATTAAGTCCTTTTGATATGCCAGGAGCTCTACAAGGTTCTTCAGAGTATTCAATGATGAATAAGATTTCCCCAACCTCAGCAAGTGTACAGCCCAGTACAGGCCATGATAAGTGTCTGCACTATTCTAAGGCAGGGCATTATATGTCAAATGCTATTCAGAGAAGTACAAAAAGAGGAAGAAATAACATTGAATTGGGCAATTAAAAAAGGCATCACTAAAGAGCTGGATTTGAAATGCTCTTTGAAAGGGATGATGACAATAATGATCACTAATATTTACTGAATACTTTGTTCTGGGGCTCTTCTAAGGTCTTTGCATGGATTTCCTCCTGCAATCATCACAAAACCCTATGAAGTAGGTGCTATTATAATCCTCACATGATAAATGAGGAAACAGAAGCACAAAGCTGGTCAGTAATGGAACCAGCACTGAAACCATGTAGCTTGGGTGAAAGAGCATGAGCGACAGCACAGAGGCTGGACTGCACAAATTGTGTGGAAAGAAGAGCAAATATGTACCCGTAGTTGAAATAACAAAATATAGAGCAGAAAAGGTAGGTTGAAAACCTGGGGTTGTAGCATTGATTTAGAATGGGGCTCCCTTGAAAATTTTTGAGCAGGAGAATGACATGATTCAAGACACGTTTCAGGAAAATGAACAGTGGTGTCGGGTGGGCTGGCAGTGAGAACATCAGGATACTATTTTACTGATCTAAGCAAGGTTAATATATCAGGTGGGCCAGAGGTCAGATGGTGACAGGCTAAGTCAGAGAAAGAGGCGCAGGGGTAAGGTGTAGTAAAAGCAAATCTTTGCATCCTGGCTATTGCATGACTGTTGGGAGGACGCTGAAGAGGGAGAAATAGAGAGTGATCTCCAAGTTCTTGAGTGTCAATGATGGAAGGAGAGGGGTTGTGCCTGACTGAAAGAAGGCTGGCAGAAGGAATGGCAACTTCGAGAGGAAAGATACTCAATTGGTTAGTTAAACTGGACTTTCTTTTTAGTGCACTGGAGTTTTTTAAACTGTGATTTAGAGTTTCCATTCGAATCATATCCATTCACACTCAATTTTGGAAACCTTAAAATGCTGCTAAGTTCTCCTTTATTTATTTATTTTTAAAGCTTCAGTGCCTAGTTGTGTAACCTAGTTGTAAGTTGTTCTAGTTCTATGTAAGCTGCTGCCACAGTACGACAACTGACAGATAGGTGGTGTGGTTCCACGACTGGGAACTAACTGTCGGGGTGAGAACTGTGAATCTTAACCACTAGACCACCAGGGCTGGCTCTAAGTTCTACTTTAGAATACAAAATATAAGCAACAGAAGTGTGTTTTCTGATAAGCACAGTTTTCCTAGAGACAGATGTTGGAAGGGTGGCTGAGAGTCACCTAGCAAGTCATGAAATGACTGGTTTGGTAATATTCATATTCCTACCCCTAGGGCCAGCTTCAAACCATCAACAATCCCTGAGAGGGCAGGAGAGTTGTTTACTTACAAAGCCAACAGATCACTTTAAGGTAACACCTCTATCCTAGTCTCTGCTTGATCATCAAGTCAATACGTTGCTTGTGCCTTCATGGGTTCCCAAGTTGAGGATTGTTCAGGTTTCTACCAGGCCATGAAACCAAAAGCCAAGCCTTCTTTTAGTACAGGCTGTTTGTAGGGTTTTCCTCATTAGGACTGGCTGCTTGGTTTAATAGCAATAGATAATATTCCCAGTGGAGAGACACAGCATTAAAACATGTGAGCATGGCATGGACTGGAGAGGTCTGGGTAGGAAACAAAGCAGGGAGGACCCAGGGAGGCAGCTTTTCAGCAGAGGGACTGGCAGATGCAGAAGTAATGATCCTGAAGTCATTTGTGTAGCTCACAATGTGGCTGACATTTCCAAGTCAGGGATGAATTTCTTTCTCAAAGAAATTTTTTTTCTCAAAGCTCATTTTTTAAAAATATCTAATCGAGGTATAATTTTGATAGGGCCTGTAGGGGCTTACTGTGTCTATAAATTCTTTAAAGAACTGAAACAATGGAAGAAAGACCTCCTTTTTTGTTTATTGGCAAGAAACCAGATGGAAGCTTCTAAACCTGCTTCTCTGGGGATTGTTAAATCCCTAAGCACGTGCCTGTTCTCCCTTGTTAGTGTCTGTCTGCAGTTGCACAGGGTTGGGTTGTCTCCCACATAAATGTCTTTGTCCCTAGAGGCTGCTGTGCTGAAGTTAGCAATGGCCAAGACTTTCTTCTGTGTCTTTATGAGAGACACATTCCAATAATCAGGCCTAACTGACCAGAATCTTAAAAATCTGACTCTTTGCCTTGCTTGAACAAATTTTCCCACTTCAGTAGTATGTACTTATTTGTAGCTTTCATTTAGCCTGGTTTCCAGCAAAAGGTTGCACAGGTACATATGACCTCATTCTAGAGCATTTCATTTAGTCAATCAACAGAAATTTTTTGAAGACATACAATAGCCAGACCCTGTGCAAAGCTCTGGGAATTGAGAAGTGAAAATACAGAGTCTTAGCCTTCATGGAGCTCTCAGTCCAGTGGGGAAAGAGAGGAGAGTGAAGTTACAATACCATATAAGTACTAGCACCACATCTGCTGTAACATACAGAAGGGGTGATTAACCCAAAGGCAACTTGGGGAAACTTCCTGGAGGAACGTTGGTTTTGAAGGATAAGCAGAAATTAGCTAGGAGAAGGATGTGAGGAAGAGTAGAGAGAGTACTAGTAGGTACAAGAGCATGGAGAAATGCAGAGTAAACATGTGAGGACTCCTATAGCTCCAGCGCAGAGGATGAGAGAAGAAAAGGCCCAAAAATGTGCTTGCAGAGGTGGACAGCAAGTAGGTCACAAAGGACTTTTATTTCAGTCTAGGCCATTTGAAGCAGGGGAATGGTGTGATCAACCTTGCCTTTTAGAAGGGTCCTTCTGGCTGTGAAGAATGGATTGGGAAGGGAAGACCAGCTAGGAGGCTGTTCTTCATCTGTGGAGAAATGGTGAGTGCCTGAGCTCAGGGAGCAGTAAGGATAGAGAGTCAGTGTGTTTGAATGACGGAAAGCAGCGGAATCTATAGGCTCTATGGACTGACTGGATGTGAGGGCTGAAGGAGAGGGAGGGGTCAGCAAGGTGCTCAGCTACCTGACTTGAGCTGCCATGTGGATGATGTCGACATTTAATGAGACCCAAGATACAAGAGGAAGAGCAGAATGGGAATGGAAAATGATGATGCCCACATGGACTCAAAGTTCAGCCACACGGACCCAGAACTCAGGAAAGAGGTCTGGGCTGGAGATAAGCACTTGTTAGTCATTAGCATATGTGAAGCAATTGAAACCATTGGAAACACTGGACCATCCAGAGAGAGTCTGTGAAAACAGAAGAGGGCGAAGGAAGTTACCCAGCTATGAAGAACCTTTGAATCTTTTGAACAGAAAGCATCTAAAATACACTTCTTATAATTTTGGTTATACATCATGATATGTCTAAATATTATGAAACTGATCATCCTTTTGGATTTTTGAAAGTTTCACTTCTAGGTCCTTGTATAGGGTATTTGCTATAAAGCCTGAATCAATTCAACATATTTTAATTTCTTGGTCTTCTGATAGGCTCGATAGGCTCTAGGAGGGGGACTTCATTTTCTTGCCTACAGCTTTGCATGTTAGAACAATACTTCTTTATCAGAGAGTTTATTGGTGTTGAGTGTAAGCACCTTCTAGAAGAGTAGTATTTATTAAATACTTAAAACTGAAGGCTTTATGGCCATGGGGAGGAAACTAGATTTCTCATGCCAGACTAAGGGTCTTGTTTCCTGAGCTGGCAGGACGTGGACGCGCCAGGAAGACAGGGTGTTCTGGCTTCTCAGGCAGGGAAGGGGGAGCTCATGTTAATGAGCAGTGAGACCCGCCAGGCCTATCTGGAACAACATTCCTGGATTCTGGGCCAGAGCTTCCATTAGATATGGTGAGGTGAGGCCCGTGGAACAGGAAAAAGGCAGTTATGTAAAGTTTTCAAGAAGGCGCTTGTTGGACCAGACACCCAGGCCTGGGGCGGACAGTGGTGTCACTGAGCACAAAGCCACATAAGAACCGAGTGGCGTTGGGACAACTAGCAGCTAGCCTTTAAGAGCTTGTTAAGACTTAATTCATGTTTGGATGGATAATTATGTTGATAGGAAAAGCTTGAAATAATCTTTTTAATGGAAAAAAGAAAAAGACAACTACCATCATTTTTAACCTATTTTTGGATGTGTGTTTCTACAATTTGTTAAGCATAAAGAGAAAACCTAAGCCCCAAATTCTACATTC
The DNA here is from genome assembly GCF_057802395.1 of Ceratotherium simum simum. NCBI lineage: Eukaryota > Metazoa > Chordata > Mammalia > Perissodactyla > Rhinocerotidae > Ceratotherium > Ceratotherium simum. Next base: position 35,945,218 of record NC_141916.1, read on the forward strand.
TATCTAAAGATATTCTTTGTCTGCTTAAATACTGCATTCTCTCTTGTGAGTTAAAGAGTTAAACAGAGTTGAAATGTCCTCTGAATGTTAAATCCATTTCTAGATGTATGAGTCCTGAGTCTTGTCACACTTTGTCTTTGTTTTTGTTATTCAGCCTATAGTACCTACAGTGGTGCCTTTTGAGGGTTGGCATTACGAATAAAAGGTGAATGCTGGACCAGTGTCTTGGAGATTTACCTACATATTATTTTTTCCCTTTTCATTTTGGTATAGCGAGAAGGTATCAGCCTAAAATATTTTGTGAAAATGTGAATTATTGATATTTACTTCTCTCTTTGTATGTATTTATATTCTGGTCTTGCGACATTCACACAACCTCCAGTTTATTTGTTTTCTTCTTTTTGTTGTCAACAGAGCTGGTTGACAGGGCTATCTGGGGAATACAACCTTCCCCTGTCAAATGTCTTTCAAGGTTTCTCTCCTCCTTCTATCCCCCCTTTCATCTGTGTACCTGAAATGTGACTCTATTTCTGCAAGTTAACTTTCACCTTTGTATTTAAATTGCTTTAATTCAGTCAATATAGTAACAAGATGAACTTTCTTCTCATGTTTAGACAGCAAATTGATCAAGAAGAGATGCAACAGAACTGTAAATGTTTCTCTGGATATTTCTTAAGAGAATTTCTATGGATTTTCATCTATTTAATAGAATTTAAGGTAGAAGATTAGAAATCATTTTCAACAAATGATAAATATATTGCAATCTCGCAACTGAATGCAGTCTCACTCAGCAGAATGGCTTATTAACACATAGTGTACCAGAGATTTAAACAATATACAAAAGAACATTTCATGAAGATCTATTAAAGGATGTTTATTGGATCAAGATTTCAGAAGGATGGGAGAGAATATTTTAGCATAATTGAAGCATTTTTACTGGATGCTCATTGCCACTGCCTTATGGTAAGACAAAGTCTAAGCCAGTGGTTCAGAATCACTTGGAGGGCTTGGTAAAAACTGGCCCCATCCCCAGAATCTCTGATCCAATAGGTCTGGGGTGGAGACTGAGAATTTGCATTTCTAACAAATTCCTGAGTAATGCTGATGCTGCTGTTTCTGAGACCACACTTTGAGGACCACCAGTCTAAGCTAAAAACATAGTCTTCTAAATGCTGATGCCTGGCGTCGGGTTTATCTGAATGGTTAAGGGTCTAGAGTGATACACTGACTAGTGGAGTTTCCTATAGAAGAGTTGTTTATTATAAGTCATAATGAGATGTAGCGACAATAGATTCCCCTGTAAAGAAACTTAGTTTCTGCTATGTAGGAGTCTCTAAAATTGGGGAGAAAAATCCTTTGTCTTTATTGCTACTTAAATATGACCTCATTCCAGAGCCTGTAGCCCCAGTGTGTCTGGTTGGTGGTTTGGGCAGCATCTCTAAATCATCAGTGTGATGTGGTACTCTGCTACTGTTGACAGGCACTGCTCACTCCCACTCCAAGCCAAAGCAAAGCAATCACCTCCAAGATTGGACCACTTCTACAGTCATGTGCTGGTACATGTTTAACAATCAGCTGCAGGGGCCAGGGCTGCTATTTGTAGCATTTGCTAATTTCCATGGTGTAAACACTTCCACTGTGGCTGATTTCAAGCTACCAATGTGAAGTCACTGAGCACAAAGTTGAGAAGAAGGTGCACAGCCAGCTTTCACAAGCCCATCAGAGATGCTCTAGCACACCCCTGCACCTCTACCACCTTTTCTGTCTCCTCGGAGTCCCTTCTTTTACAAAAGCATTTGGTTACCAAGTGGATTAGTTTATAACTACAAACAAGTAAAGTTTGGCACATTCCTCTTTATCAGTTGTTTGGAATCCCTGAAACTAGTCTACAGAATCAGTATAAAGATGCAAGAGAGAGAGCCAGGGAGAAATCCTAATGCTCATTTCCTAATTTGTGGACATGGAGTGAGAATTTTACAATGTAATGTTTGAGATCCTGCTATTCATGGCCCCCAATCTAGGTATCACTCTCCAACTGAGTTTAACTGAACAACCTTCATTGTGGTAGGCACTGGGAAAATGAAGAAGAACAAGATATGGTCTTTGCCCTTTAGAAATTTACAATTTAATCCCCACTTTGCAAAGGAACTGAGCCACAGGAAAATTAATTGCCATGGGTAATGTCATTTGACTAGTCTAGGCCAGGTGTGAGAATGAGCAGCCAATAGGCGCTCATACAAATCCCCCCTTACTGATCATTCATCAAAATCCTTCATCCTTCCTATAATGTGAGTGACACTGAATCAACTGTATTTTTTTTTCTGCTGTGTATTATTTTTTTAAGACAGTAAGTTTCTGGTGTTAAATAGTACAATATAGTAGAATTATGAAGTCATCCCCTTCCCACGTTCATTATTTTTTTAATTACATTTTTAGGTAAAAGCAAGATAAAAAGACTCAAAAATACTCTTTCCCCTAACTGGATGAAAAAAGGTGAAAATAACTCTCAAAAGCATGGAACATCAAGTAACAGTTCATTCAACAAGTGGTAACTGCTTATTCAGTTCTGTTAAAATGAAGTATAGAGCTGTAAGTATAGGTAAAGAGACATTGCTGCATGATGAAATAAATGTAGGTTTTAGAGTTTGACTCTTGACTCTATTACTTTACTAGCTAAATGATCTTGGACATAATTTATTTATTTCTTCTTAGCCTCAGTTTCCTTATCTATGAAATGGAGACAATAATGCCTTCTTTTGATGTTTAATCCAAGGATTAATGACAATATAAATAAAGTGCCTAGGATTATCCTAACACAGCTGGAGAATAACTATAGTGATTCATATCATCATTATTATTGCAATTAGAGTCACTTATAAGTTTACTAGAGTAGACCAAATATATTTAAGGGCTCATAAATGTATTACCAACTTAACCATGTTGGGAATTGATACACATGTATTGTCTTGGTTACAAATATCACACAGTCTACTTTGTATTAGCACAAGGCATGATCTTTATATTCACGTAAGAAAAACTAATTATCAAGTCCAGAGGGTTTGATATTTTAATACTAATATTGAGCAGTTTTATATGTCAGGTAATAAACTAAGCACTCTATGTAAATTATCCTATTTGGTCTTTACAAAAGTCCTATGAGGTAGTCGCTATTATTAGTCCTATTTTATAGATGAGGAAACTAAAGCTCAGAAAGGTTGTACGCTCAAGGTCACATAACAAGTACAGAGCTGACACTAGTACCTGTCAGAGTACAGAGGCCAGCTCTTAAGAGTACAGAGTACAGAGTACAGAGCTCTCAGAGTACAGAGCCTGGCTGCCTCCCTGGCGGAATCTTGACAGCACCATAAGTCAAGTGAGAATTGCAGAGATTTGGAGAACATTCCATCATTTGCTCCTCTCTTGTGCTGAATGGAACATTCCATCATTTGCTCCTCTCTTGTGCTGAATGGTATGAAGCCCCACTCCTGAGTCACAGAGTGAAGAACTGTCTTTGAGATCCAAACACCTGCCCAAGCTGGGGGGAGGTGACACAGTGTTTGACAATCAGTCTCATCATGTATAAAACAGAGAAAATAATACTTTATAATTTGTTTTAGGGATCATAAATAATGTGCCTAGAATTGTAGTAGGTATTATTTTTCCCATCTCATATGATGTCAAACTGTGCCATTATAATTTACTCTGAAATCTGAGTGAAATGAATAATATATGTAAATGTAGCCCTCTATCATATCTTAGAAATAATCTCATTCTGTTCATTTCGCAAATATTCATTGTCTGCCTACCACATGCCAGATACTCTTTGGGACTCTGGAGATACCACAGTAAACAGAAGAGACAAAAATCGCTGCCTTGATAGGGTTGATGCTTTAAAGTGGAGAGGCAGACCATACACAGATAAATAAGCAGATAAATAATACGTTATTTGTTGAGAAGAGCTATGGAGAACACAGCACTTATCGTCATAGCTTCTTTTTCCCACAAACATGATATATAGTACTTAGAAAAACACAAACAATGAGTCCTTAAAGTGATATGTTCCCCATAAAAAATGATTTGGTAATGGCCAGCAATCCCTTAAAAAAAAGATGGTAGACTCACAGTTGTTTCTTATGAGAGCCTTGCTGGTTCTGTGATTTCAACAGCATGTATCCACTCGAAGTTATCTAAGACCTCACAGGCTCAATAAAAGATAACATATACATACACGCCCCAGGAGAAGGGGCAACACAGGGTAACTATATAAAGTTTTACATTAAAATGGGCCGCATACCTAAAGACAGAGACTGAAGCAGTACATCTTAGCTCTGGATCTGAGAGACCTGGGTTCAAAACCCACCTCAACCACTTTCTAGTTTTTGGCCTTGGACAAGTTAACCTCTTCGAGCCTCAGTTTCATCATCTGTGGGAGGATAACAATGCTCACTTCATAAATTGCTGTGAGCATTATGTAAAACACAATATGTAAAGGGCTTAGTATAGTACCCAGCACATATGAAGCAGTCAATACATATCGGTCAAATAAATAAATGAATCCATTCATTTAGTGACTTGGGCTACTTTTGCTTTCATAGCAAAGACCTATTTTCAAAAATCTTTCTAATAATGTTGATGTAAATAGTTTGCAAACACCTAAGAGTTATAAAGCTTCTTTTTTCTGCTTCTTTTCCTTTCTGCTACAAGCCTATTTATTATCTACTACCCAGGAAATGCCAATCTTAGTAACCATGCCGAGCTGTATATATTTCTCTGATTACACTATTGTGGTTTTACAAAGACAAGCATTTAATTTCTGAAAAAAATTGCTGGTAAGCTAAAAATATTTTCTGTCTATAACAGATCCAAAATTAATATTCCTTTTTTCTTTTTAAAAAAGCAAAATTGTTTCAGCCAAACTTAGTGCACAGACATTAATGGGAAATCCCAAAAGTGACAGGCATATAAATAAATATAAAGAATCAAAATCAACCAAAGAGCTTATGGCAGAATTGAACATCAAAATGAGGGGGGAATCTATCTGTCTCTAAACACTAGAGACATTAATGTACGAGTATTAAAACCTAGAACACTAATTATAATTTTGAAAAAATGTTTTTTCTTGGTTTTCATTAAATGAAGCTCAAAGTAGTAGCTTCTTTTCCTCTACAAACAAAACTATAGCTAGAAACAACTTTTTATAGCTAGCAAGTTTTGCTAAGGAGTGTTTTATTTGGCCTATCATGTATCAGGAAGATGTTCAATGCTTTTGCATTTGTCTTGGGAATCTACAACCCTAGAGCTTCATTGTTTTACTCTTTTTATTTTTATTTTTTCATTTGAGTAAAAGTTGCCAGTGGAGAACTCTAGCACAGAAATCCTCTCTTCTGTGCTAATGCTCAGAGGGGGGCGGGAGTTAGTGGGGAACAATTTGTAACATTGATTTTGCAAAGATGACCTAAGAGATTATTTTTAAAAGAAGCTGGTAGAGATCCAGGTCAAAATTTCTCAGGAAAAAGGCAATTCTAGATGACCAATTCTATCACAGAAAATTATTTCTTTTCAGGGTCTAAAGAGAATAGACACTTGCTCAACCACACCTAAGGATAGCCCATCTATAACATCCACTCAGTCTCTCTCTTCCCCTTTATTATTATAATTGTCCTTTTGCCTGAGGAGTTGATACCTGCCAGGTCTATGTCTGAATTACTGTAAATGTACAGACTTTTCATATGTGAGTATGCAAATACATTAAAATTGAACCAAAATAAATGATTTATGTGCTAATTAATTAAATGGAAAAACAAAAGCATGCCTATCATCACCAAGAACTTTGCTAAATCTAGATCTCTTTGGGAAATAAATTGTAAAAATAAAATTTCTAAGAATTTATGAGGCAATTCTTAAGAAAACTATTGCTCGTGCAATTGCCAGCAATGAGAGTGGATTCACCTGCTCTGTTGTGATAAAAGCTCTGATTGGTTGGTAAAGAAGTATGGAGTATTAAGAAGCACTTACATACCAGGCTGAAGTCCTTTGTATGGCAAGATCATCCTTTCTAATTCAAAGTGATGGGTTTTATCATGATTTGAAACTATCTGATAACCAGATTATTATATACCAGATATAAATGTATATATAATATATATATAATACCAGATATATATATATATATATCTTTAATTTTTTTAAGCCAATGCTGCATTGTAATTTGCATTGCTGTGTAGTTTAGCCAGATCTGTTGAACAAGCACAGGAAGAGTGAGAAGGAAAATGCACTTGTTAAGTGACTACACTATTTCTCAGCACACATTGTGCTTTGCAGATGTTCACTTGTATCTCAGATGTTGCTTTATAAGATATTAGAAAACTATCCTGATGGAAATAATAAAAAGGAGTTGGAACTTGTGACCAGCAGCTGGATGAAGGGAGCACGAATCCCCCAAATTCTATGGATATAGTGTGCTTTCATTGATGTTCCTGCCAAAGTAAGGCTGGAAAGAAAGCTAGGGAGATCGAGAGATGTGCCAGCACAAAGTTGTTACAATTCATAAGTTCCAAAAACCTTGCTTGAAAATGATTGCAAATAGCTCATCATTTTAGACCAGTGAATCCCACAACTGAGAGTTTCATCAGTTTACAGAAAACTGAGAAGAAAAACCTGACAACGATCCTAGTGTATGACTTATCATGAAGACATTCAAGTAGAATCTCTTGGTTTGGGTCTTATTTTAAGATTATAACACAGATTTGTGTTTCTATGTTAAGATTCATATTATATACGAACTGCTGGGAATTTTTGCAATTTCTTTCTTAAAAGACTGAATAAGTACAAACAACAGAATTGTGAAGCAATAAAGTTGGTTGTGGATGAAAACTGGGCTTAATACTCACAGGACATGAATTGTGCCTTTGACCTAAAATGTCTTTTACTTCTTTATCCTCCTGGTATAGTATTCCTTCAACCATTTTGAATCCAATAATATTCATTCTTCAAACTCTGTTCAAAGAGATCCTCTACCCAGGAAGGGTAGCTTTTAGGCATTACCCACTTCGTATACATTATCTCATTTATTCCCTAAAACAATGCAATAAGTAAAAAATATTACCTCATTTTATAGAAAATTATGACTCAGAGAGTTTAAGAAACTTGCAAGTTGATCCAAAGAAGATTTTTAAAAGCATCAAGACGTTTTATTTTTTTGCATAATATTAAGGACTAAATTATATGAAACCCTTCCCCCTATAAAACACTTAAAAATGCTCTGAGCTTCTACAGGCCAAGAGATGGAGCTAAGACCATGGCATAAAGGTAGGCCCCTCAAATGGCTACACCATTGCCTGACTCAAACCACTAGCACTGAAAGTCATCAAGAAAATTGTTCCATCTCAGCTGATGGCGGGTGGAGGTTTTGAGAGTTTTCTACCACTTGCGTGGTCCTGGAACCTCTTAAAATGAGAAAGTTAACATGAAAGAGATCCTGAAGAAAAAACCTGTTTTATTCCCAACAAATAAATTGTAAGGGGGAGAGAGAGAGGGAGGTGGTGGTGGGGAACAGAAAGGAGAGTGAAAGGGTAAATCTTTGAGTAAAACAGATGTAAGAAATATCCAAACCAATTGCAGTGTATAGGTCTTATTGGGATCCCGATTTGGACAAACTGTGATGAAATATTCATGAGATAATCATGGATATTTGAACACTGATTTGATCCTATTAAGAAATTGTTAACTTGTTAGGCATGATTGGTATTTTGATTATTTTTCAGTCTTCATCTTTTGACTTACATACTGAAATATTTATGGATGAAACGATATGATATCTGGGATTTACTTCAAAATAATTCAGTGTGTGGTATGTGGGTCTGGAGGGACTATAGGAACATACGAATGAAGCAGGATTGATCATGAATTAATAATTACTGAAGCTGGGTGATGGCAGCATAGAGATTTATTATACTATTTTATTGACTCTTGTGTATGCTTAAAATTTTCCATAATAAATAGATTAAGAAAAAAAAAGTGGTTCTAAGCTCTTGATACCACTGGGACACCTGCCAAGACAAAACTGTCTGAGAGGGTTACACCCTCAAATAGGCCACACCAAATTATCATATATAAAGCCTCCCAGAACATGAGCTCACAAATCAATTGTTGCAAACACACGAGGAATCAGTTGTTAGTGAAGGCCATCACTTGTGTGCATCTAAGCTTGTCTAAGAATTAGACTTTCTCTGTCTGAGAATTAGAGCTACATTAATTTCAAATAATAGAACTAATGAATAGAGCCTATAAAAAAGTAACATTTGAAATAATTAAAGACATGAAAGAAGGAATTGAAAACATGAGTGAAGAACAGGACACTTTTAAAAACACCAGGGACATGGGCCGGTGCCATGGCTTAGCGGTTAAGTGCACGCGCTCTGCTGCTGGCGGCCCGGGTTCGGATCCCGGGTGCGCACCAACGCACCGCTTCTCCGGCCATGCTGAGGCTGCGTCCCACATACAGCAACTAGAAGGATGTGCAACTATGACATACAACTATGTACTGGGGCTTTGGGGAAAAAAATGGAGGAGGATTGGCAATAGATGTTAGCTCAGAGCCAGTCTTCCTCAGCAAAAAAAAAAAAAAAAAAAGAGGAGGATTGGCAAGGATGTTAGCTCAGGACTGATCTTCCTCAAAAAAAAAGAAAAAAAACACCAGGGACATATATAAAAACCATCAACAACAAAATAGAAATACTAAAAATGAAAAATAAAATCATTGGAATTAAAAACTCAATGGACAAATAATAGGCAGATTAAACTCAAAGGAAAAGGAGACTAGTGAACTAGAAGATAGATCTGAGGAAATAACCCAAAATACGGCACAAAGGGATAAAGAGACATGAAACACAATACAGAGGTTAAGAAACAGGGAAGATAAAAGAAGGTCCAAAATACATCTGATAGCAGTTCCAGACAAAGAGACTAAAGAGAAGAGAGAGACAATATTTGAAAAAAATAAATTTTTCCAGAATTGATGAACGACACAAAAATCTTAGATTCAGGAAACACAACAAGTACCCAGTAGGATAAACAAAAAGAAAATCTACATTTAGACAAATTGTAGCTGTGATCCTGTGATTTATAATAAAAATATACATTTGGTCTTCATCCAGTTTCTGGCACAGAACTCCTAAAACCCTAGAAATTTCCTAAGTGACGAGAGTGATAAAGGTATCTTTTATTACATTAATTAAGTGATTTTTGGACAAAAGGATGGGGCTGGTTGCCAGGAGAACCAGCCCTGTGATTAGAGGGTGGCAACTTTCAGTCCCGTCCCCTGGCCTCTGGGGAGGGAAGAAGGGCTGGAGGTTGAGTTCAATCACCAATGGCCAATGATCTAATCAATCAAGGCTCTGTAAGGAAGCCTCCATAAAAACCCAAAAGGACTGGGTTAGGAGACCTTTTAGGCTGGTGAATATGTGGAGGTGCTGAGAGAGAGAGGCGCACCTGGAGAGGGCATGGAAGCTCCGCACCCCTTCCCACATACCTTACGCTATGCATTTCTTCCATCTGTTCCTGAGTTATAGCCTTTTATAATAAACTAGTAATCTAGCAAGTAAAATGTTTCTCTTAGTTATGTGAGCTCTAGCAAATTAATCGAACCCAAGAAGGGGCTCGTGGGAACTTCTGATTTATAGCCAGTGGGTCGGAAGTACAGGTGATAACCTGGGCTTTCAAGTGGCATCTGAAGTGGGAGGGAGAGGCAATCTTGTAGGACTGCACCCTTAACCTGGGGGATCTGATGCTATCTCCAGGTAGATAGTGTCAGAATTGAGCTGAATTGTAGGATACTTTGCTGGTGTCAGATACCTTGCTGGTGTTGGAGAATTGCTTGTTTGTGTGAGGAAACCTCACTCCTAGCCCACACTGGAACTGTAATCAGGAGACATACTAATAGTTAAACTGTAGAACACCAAAAACAGAGAAAATCTGAAAAGCAATCAGAGAACAGGGACATGTTAAAAGAAACAACAATCAGACATTAAGCAGACTTCTTAGCAATAACTGAAGTCAGAAGACAATGGAACATTATTTTCAAAAAAATGAGAGAAAATAGCTGTCAACCTAAGACTAGAGGAATATTTTATAATCATTAACTTGTATGTAGCTATTAAGTACACTAAAAATATTAAATGAAAATGGGCAGAATGATAAGGAGAAATAAACAAATTCACATAATATTGGGAAATTTGAACACACATCTCTCAGTAATCTTTAGATCAAGCTGAAAAATACTAGTAAGGATGTAGAAGATTAAACAACATGATTAAGAAGCTTGATTTTTAAATTGAATATAGAACCCTAAATTCCAAAATGAAAGAATCCACATTTTTTCCAAGCATAAATGGAATGTTTATAAAAATTAGTCACATACTAGGCTGCATACTAGTAAGTCTCATAAAATATCAAAGTACTGGTAGTATGAAAAACACATGAACTGAGCACAAAGCAATTAAGTTGAAATCAATAATCAAAAGATAACCAAAAAAAAGGCATTAGAGAAGATCCAAATAGATGGAGAGATATTCTTTGCCCATGTATAGAAAGTACAAATCCCATGAAAATACCAAAAGAATTTTTCTTGGAACTTGAAAAACCAATTCTAAAATATACAGTCGCCCTCCATATCCATGGGTTCCCCATCCACAGACTCAACCAATGCAGATCAAAAGGCCTATGATGATTGTGTCAGTACTGAACATATACAGACTTTTTTTCTTGCCATTATTCCCTAAACAACACAGTATAACAACTATTTACATAGCATTTACATTATATTAGGTATTATAAGTAATCTAGAGACGATTTAAAGTATACGGGAAGATATGTATAGGTTATATGCAAATACTACACCATTTTATATAAGGGAATTGAGCCTCTATGGATTTTTGTATCCAAAGTCCAGGTATCCAGGAGTCCTGGAACCAATTCCCCACGGATACCGAGGAAGGATTGTATATGGAAGAGAATGTGACTAAGATTCATCAAGATAATTTTGAAGAAGAATAAAGGGTGGGGGGTAGGCTTCTTAGGCTATCATCTCTATAACAAGAGGTATTATAGTGCTATTTTAATTTAGACAATGTGGTATCCGAAAAGTGATAAATAAAGAAAACAATGGAATTGAAGAGAATCACAGACTCAATCCTCAAACCTAATATGGAAACTTGATGATAAATGGACATAGCAGATCAGGGTGGAAAGGACTGATGATTTATGGTACTAAAACAATTAACACTCCATATGAGAAAAAAATAAAATATAGACACTACCTCACATCATATGCAAAAAGTTAGACCACTTAAATTAAAGATATAAGTACAAAAGGAAACCTTCAACATTTTTAGAAAACGATATGGAAAAATATCTTGACCTTGGAGTAGGGAGAGATTTCCTTAAAATATATCAAAACATATACCATAAAAAAGATTGATAAATATAAACACATTAAAATTAAATCTTGGGCCAGCCCCGTGGCTTAGCAGTTAAGTACGCGCTCCGCTGCTGGTGGCCCAGGTTCGGATCCCGGGCGCGCACCAACGCACTGCTTCTCTGGCCACGCTGAGGTTGCGTCCCACATACAGCAACGAGAAGGATGTGCAGCTATGACATACAACTATCTACTGGGGCTTTGGGGGGAAAAATAAATAAATAAAATTATTAAAAAAAAATTAAATCTTTTTCACAACAAAGGCACCATAAACAAAAGTAAAAGACATGGTACCAACTAAGAGAAGATATGTGTAGTAGCCAAAACGACAAAGGTTAAGTAACAAAGATAACAAATCCTATAAATCAATAAGAAGAGACAAATACAGAAAATATTTGTTAAATAAAAAAATGATAGGACACAAGATAAAATGGCTGATAAACATATATGTTCCACTCCAGTCATAATCAGAAAAACGTAAATTAAAACAAGATATCACTGCAAACAAACAAGATAGGAAAAATTAAAATTGTCTGACAGTAACAACTGTTGGCAAGTCTGTAGATCAGTGGAAACTCTGATTTGCTATTGGTAGGAGTGTAAATTAGTATAACTTTGGGTTTGTGGTACTGATTTGGCAATATCTACTAAGTTGAAGATGCCTATATCTTATGACCCAATAATTCAGTTCCCAGGAATATGCCCTAAAGAAACTTTGAAATACTTGCAAAGGGAGCCATGGAAAAGAGTGTCCATTGCAACACTGTTTGTAATTGCAAAAAAAAAAAAAATCGTTTTTGAAAACAACCAAAATTTTCATCAATAGAATGAATAAATTAATTGTCATATATTTCTATAATGAAATACAGTATAGCAAAAATGAATGAATGGTATGTATGTACTATTATGAATAAATCTCAAAAACAATGTTGAGCAAAAATGATATTATGCTACCATTTATATAAAAGTTAAGACATAAAAAACACAACTAATTATTGGTTATGAATATATACATATAAAAAGTATGAAAACATGGATAGGCATGATAAATATCAAACTCAAGATAGTAGATAACTCTGGAGAAGGAGGGTGGGGTAGGAGAATGTGATTAAGAAAGGAAACAGGCAACTTCAATGTGCTGCAATGTTTTCTTTCTTAAAAAAATTTAAAACAATTATGACAAAATATTAAAACTTGACAAATCTGGGTATAAGTAGGTGGTGGTTTTATTATTCTCTATATGCTATTATATACTTGAAATTTTTGATAATTAAAAAATAATCATAGAATTGCTCATACTTGTTCAAACCCACACAAAATGAAAATAAAAATCATAGCCAAAATTTTTGAAAATGGCTACAAAGTGGTAGAGCCAGGATTCTACCCATGTGTCTTTTTTCCAAAGCTGGAACCCCTCCTACAATTTCAGGCCCCCTCTGCTTGCCTTTTCTGATCCTCCCCAGGCAGGGTTAATCACACTCTTCTCTGTGCCACCTTCTTCAGGGCACCATCTTAGCACTTGGTTTTTTTAAAACTATATTGTAGTTAGTTGTACGTGTGTGTCTTCTCCAGACACTGAGCTCCTGGGGGCACTGTACCTGGCATACGGAAAGACACAGGGAGACTGGCTAAGGTGTGGAAAGTTTCTATTTTACTAGTAAGGACTCTTTCTCTTATAGGCTTCTCTTCTGTTGTTTATCCACCACCTAACTCACTCTTGTGGTGATTTATCAGAAACAACAGACAAGTTCTATAAATACCTACTTTTGCAAAATAATCCATTTTCAAAGAACATAAGAGAAACAAAAATTGCGTTCCAGCATTTCTCATGAATCAACAGGAGGGGTAGAATTATTACATATTTGTGGGAAAAATAAACAACCTATAGTTCACTTGTTTCAGTATGGGATTTTTTAAGTCCTCAGAAGGGAAAGGAATCTTGTAAATATGGATTTAGCCTACTCCAGTGGTTTAGTTAGAGGCTGGATTTTATTACTCAGGCATAATTAAGTAGATTCTCAAATTAGGTCCCACTTCAGAAATGATTGCAGAGATAATTCTACATTAATACCCCTGGGTTCATATATCTGAAGTAGTACAATAAATAAAAATATATGAAATAGTACAGTATACAGAAATTATACACTAAATCAATATAAATTCAATTGTATAACATTGTAACAGGAGCGTCAATGAGAGAATCATCCTGTTCAACCATAAAAAAGATTATCAAGTGGCTTTTTTAATTGACAGCACTTTTTAGAAAATTTTTTTTAAAAACAGGATATAACAGAACGTTAAGTAATATATAGTAATATTACTTCTCCTTTGAAAAGTGTTTTGTCCTTTTCAACAAGTGGAGGTCAGTGTCCCCAGGCAGCCTGTAGCCTCTCCAGCATTTCTGTTCTTCCCTTCCATGGCAACATGGGTTAGCTAGACACTGAGCTTTTTGTGATGTGTGTGTGAGGACAGGGAGAAGGGGAGCAAGGCTTCGGGGAGGTCTTGAGGTGGAAAAATTTGTGACGCACAAGATTCGGTGACTGAATGAGAATTATTTATCGAGGGTTCTATAACACAATAGTTACGGTCACCCAATGTTCATTTTAAAAATTATTTTTGGTCTCAGAGCCCTTAACTCAGGTGGACACCCTTTCATAGGCGCCCCAAACTACTTTTTCACGAAAAGCTTATGAGAGGACGCCAACCTGCGTGGGTTTGGTCATTGTGTTTTGGAATCTGATTAGCTGAGAGCATGAGAGAAATGCATAAACTTATTGAACATGTAACATGTTTACTAAAATGGTCGGTTTCTGTCTTTATCTATACGCAGTCGTGGAGAAATTATTTTTTATTGATTATGATGTGTTCGCCTTATGAGTCCTCGTTTTTCGGTTCACTGCCTTGGATGCTCCACCCTTCCGCGGAGGTGGGATAGTGGTCCTGTGTTCTCCCTAATCGAGCAGCACCCTCTGCCTTCCAACAGCAATGATGAAGATTGAAGTGCTGTCTCCCTTATCTTGGAAAAGGCCTCCTTCAGGGCTTTCCTGGCACAGCTAAATGTGAGATGAGACTCAGCCTGAGCCTAATGGCCTGTTACATGTGCCACACCTGATACTTTAGCAGGAAGCTGGTGTTATTTTTTTTTCCCCTAGTAATAAAGCTAAAATTCTCTCCCTAGTCAGAGTCTGGTTAACACATTAGCAATTCCCCCTCTTTTCTTGTCACCTGTCATTATCTTCCACGCAAGAGAGAGGCCTTGATAATAACCTATCTTAAACGGGTTTTTAATGGCTTGTGACAATGAATTCTGAATCAAACACTTTCAAAACAGTTGAGCGGGATGCCACTGCAACAGCATCCTCACGGTTTGTCGAAGCCTCTCCCAGCCTCACAGCACTCCCAGCCAGGGGGGAGTTACTCATTTCTGCAACAACAGAAGCAGGCCCAACAGAACTTCTTCAGCAGAATCTGAAAGTGCTTATTTGTGAACACACCCTCTGCTTTCTAATGTCCAGGGACCTACTGGCCTTTTGCCAGTGCCCGGGAAAGCAATGAAACACAATCATGACGGTCAGGCAGGGGATATGGCTCTAGCAACATTAGATCAGAGAGCATCAACTTTAAATATGCTCAAAAATCAAACCGGAAATATTGCAGGATGCCTCTGGAACAACAGCCATGGCTTATTGTCTGCCACTTATTTGGGAACTGGGATTGGACCAACTGTTGAGAGGCGGCATATTGGACAGTCTCAGTCAGTCTTCTCTTGTCTTTCCCTCTGGGACGGTGTGGGCCTGTGCAGTGCTTGATAAAGTAAAGCAGAGCCCAGTTCAGGATTTCTAAGGTGACCGAAATCCACCTTAGGATTTCCAAAAAGGATCCTATGAGAAGCCCTTGAAGGCATGCCAAAGGTGGGGGGGAATCTATCAAGGAGGTGCGGGCTCCTACTAAAGACTGTTATATCATGAGGCCCAAGGTGGGAACACTCTAGGGTTTTATACTGACCCATTCCACAGAATAAAGAGTGTTAATCTAATTATCAGAATCACCATCAAAAAATGAAAATGGCTGCATGTTATAAAAAAGACCTGAGAGGTGACTTCTCTTAAGTTCTAGAAACCCCAAGCATGAGATCACTGCCCTCAGAGGACAGAGAGCTCATCTAATTGCTGAAAATCTGAGCATCGCCCAAGAGCACTGTTCAGCCAACCTCCCTCACTTCCTTGCCTCAGAAGCCAAGGTGTCATTTAGTAGATCCTGACAGCAAGATACTCTCGGAGCAGAAAAAGAAGGCAAGGATTTACTAAATGGTGGTTCCTAAGCCTTAAAGAGATCATGCAGCAAATGAAATGCCTAAGGTACCCTTAGAATCATATTCACTAGCTGAATCAACTTGATTTTATTTTTATAGAAATTTGACAAAAGAAGCAATCTGTAAACACATTGAAAACAACCTCCTCCATATGTTTCACTGCTGGCACGAGCACAGGGCCACGCCACCCCCTTGTACCACCACAGGTCCGTTTACGAGTTCAGAATTCTCATCAGAAATATTCAGACTTTCAGCTGTTCCATGAAAGCCATAGGGCCTTCATGAATAAGCTGAGAAACAAGCTTAAGAATCACTGAGGTTGTTGTATGAATCTATTTCCCTCACTGAAAGTGCTATGGACTGAATTGTGTCACCCTTAAATTCATGTTTAAGCCCTAACCCGCAATGTGATTGTATTTGGAGATAGGGCTTAAGGGGGTAATTAAGGTTCAATGAGGTCGTAAGGGTGGAGTCCTAATCCTACAGGACTGGTGGCATTACAAGAAGAGGAAGAGAGAGATCTCTCCCTTTCTCCATGCACATGCTCAGAAGAAAGACCTTGTGAGCACACAGTGAGAAAGCAGCCATCTGCAAGCCAGGAAGAAAGCCCTCACCAGAACCCTACCATGCTGGAGCAGACAAAGACAGAAAGAAAAATGTATTTTAGTTATTGCCATATGTGTAGGTGCACACACATGAATTTTAAAATTAACCAGGGTGATTGAGTGAGCTGCTTTGCTCAGGCATCTGACAGTTACTCCTGCCAAGTTTTATCTCAATACAGTGAGATCTTATGCAGCATCCAAAGCCAACTGAAAGAGGATATGCCTCTGAAATAGGCTTTTATATAGTTTATGCTATAAATACTGTTTCCAACATCCATTTTTTAAAAGAAGTTCACCTTCAGCTTATGAACTCATTGTAATAAACCTGGACTTAAATATTCACAGCAAACAATAACTACAGGATTAACCTATGACATCATGAGGTCCCATCCAGCTCTGGATTTTGATGGACTATTTTGATCAGCATTTCTCTAGTTTGCCAGAATCTAGGCCCTAAAAATGAACTGTATTTTGCAGTGAAATGATATCCAATTAAAGTTTAATGGCTAGATTCCATTCCTGTCCTACAGCAACATAGAAATATGCATATTGACCTCTTCACATACTCTTGTATATATCCTTTAATGTTGATGCTAACCCTTCACGGTACACCACACGGGCAAGTGGATCCAGTTAAAGAACACCCTTAACAGAAATGTCACAGGCAAGGCTATAAACAAGAAAAAGTCTAGAAATCATCCATTTCCTCAGACCAGATTGAAAGTGGACACCATATTGGCAATCTATGAAACTGTCAGACCAACTATTAGGAAAACCTATGCCATTGCTTTCTTTGTAGAAGGTAAGGTTGATAATAGTGACATCCAGCATTCAGCCACTATAATCCTAATTTGTCCTAATTTATCCTAACTAGAAGAATGCAAAATAAGTCAAATGACTTCTTCTTCCTCTTTTTTTTAATCCTGCAGTCATTTTGTAACGTGAAATAACACATCTCAGTAATGCTAAGTTGTGTTCTGAATATTTCTGGAACCCAAGAGCCCAAAATAGAGTAATAAGACATTTCTTGTTATTACCTCATAGTTCTTTTAAATGTTATCAATAAAGTTAAATTTGTCTGTACTGGAAAATACAACTATATGTCATTCTTCAAATGATAGTTTAAAAATGGGTATACAAATGATAATGGCATGTATGGAACATAGTTCAATTCAACACTATCGGGTACCCATTATGTGTCAGGGGATACAAAGTGGCCCCATGGACATCTAACACACTTAAAGACAATAAGTTGCTTTATTTTTCATCTGATTATCCCCAAATTCTATGCCCTAGTATTCTATTATAAAAAATAAAACCAAATGATGATTGACATCTCAAAGTTTCCAGAGATTAACTTTCTGAGTTGAATATGTCCACACTACAAGATTTAAAAATATCAGGACTCACTTCTCCTCTTTATTTTAAAAAGAGAAAGAAAGGGCCAGCCCAGTGGTGTAGCAATTAAGTGCGCACGCTCCGCTGCTGGCGGCCCAGGGTTCGCAGGTTCGGATTCCGGGTGCGCACCGACGCACCACTTGTCAAGCCATGCTGTGGCGGCGTCCCATATAAAGTAGAGGAAGATGGGCACAGATGTTAGCCCAGGGCCAGTCTTCCTCAGCAAAAAGAAGGGGATTGGCGCCAGATGTTAGCTCTGGGCTGATCTTCCTCACAAAAAAACAAAAGAGAGAGAGAAGACTCAAGGATAACTTCCTCATCATATAAGGACTCCCTTGGTCTTCGCATGTCTGGCTTAGTATGTGGTTAGCAGTAGAGGTAGAAATACATTTCTCCTAATGATTCTGAGCATCTAATGATTTTGTTCAATCTTAACCTTCCTTTTTCTTTATTCTGTACTCTTAAAGTTCTTTCAGGAGACATGTCATCAAATTCTTGAATATTCCCTTTTATTTTCATACACTTACTAAAATTAATTTCTTTTGCCAAATTAATTAAATTACTTTCCATTTTTTTACTTACAGGAGAACTTCATGTACCAATAATTTTCCTACCATTATTTATTATACATACTCAGTGGAGATTGAGTTAGGCCATGTAATTATCACTCATCAGTTCCTAACAATCCCGTGACAGTTGCTATAATAAAAATTATTTCCCACTGGTACGAGAGGTGCAACATTAGATTTTGGAAGCATATTAACCCCAATATGAAAAATAATGTATTACTATGCAATGTATTCCTAAAAATATAATTCCAGATTAAATTTCTCAAATGTCAATACACCTATGTAGAAAATTGACACCACTTTTAGCTTCTTGACTTGTTTTAGGGTCTATCCAAAACCCCAATGCCAAACCTTCCTCACTTCCAGTTTCTCTTCATAACCATGATCAAACCATTTAGCCAAATCATCATATCTTAGTTTCTCTACTTATAAATTATAGATAATAACAATATCTGTTCCTTACTTGCTATATGTCATATAGTTATTAGTGAATTTCAGGGTATATTCTGTTTTAAAATAAATAACCATCCAATTTTCCTTTCCATTAAGAATTAAAAACAGATTTTTAAAATCTGAATACATCTGCATTCTGAATTCCTTAGAGTAAGTTAACATATGAAAACTGTTATTGAAATTCTTGACAGGACTCTTAATCATTACAGATTCATAGAATAAGTTTTATGAATGACATTAAGGAAAGGAAATATTCTTCCTTCCTTCACAGCACTTTCCTTAAACTTTCTAATGTGAGTAATGTGGTATATCACTCAGGATTTTTATTCCAGCTGAGTGGGGTACGGGAGCAATGGAGAGAGAGTGAGGAAAGCTAAAAACCACAATAAGGCAAAGAAATTCCCACTTTCCATGGGAATGTTCCCTACAAGGGCCAAGAGACTAACAAATACTAAACATCCCCACTGGGCATGAGAGGCAAGAGTCTGCTCTTAAATTGACTTCAGAGTAGAGATGCCAAAGCAAATAAATCAGTGTAAGTGAAATACTTTGAAAGGTAAATGGGCTTTAAAAATATTTGTGTAGGTTAAATTTTCTAATCGGACATATTCATTACTGTCAGATATGATAACGGCACATGTCCCTCAGGATCTCTGGAGATCGCCTTCTGGTATATGATTCATTATTTTTAGACCAATGCCTAGTGTGGTGGACAACTCCAACAAATGTTACTGATTGAAAAAAATAAGCCAAAGTTTAAACATGTTATGCTTCACCTAAACCAAAATTGTATTCATTTGAGTAAGAAATAAGTAAAGGCCCCAAAGTTCTTAGATTCCTTCAATCCATACACATTTTTCATCAATAAGAATTCTGGAATGACGAGCAAACTTTAATGCCTATTTGACACAGCTGCTCAAGCCATTAATAGAATAAAATTCAAAGCAAACTTCTATTTCCAAGGATCCCCTGCCCCTGGCCAAGTTCATCCTCAAAGCCCCTGCTTGACTTTGTATTTTCATTGTGTGACTTACAACCCTCAAGCCATTATAAAGAATTTTGAGAGAAGAATGGCACTTTTACAGGTGACAGAGTCTCCATAGTGACTCCATTCTATCTTTTTTTTTTTCCTTTACAGGAATCTTTTGTAACTGAAGTAAAAAGACTTCAGTCATCTCTCTGATAGAGGGTGACGGGAGTCATACTTGTGGATAGGTAAGAAATAGCCTATTTGTTTTCCTAAAATTCCACTGGACATAAATTGCTGATCATAGATCACCAAGATCAGTCTATAACCAGAAGTTCACTGAAGATTCATCCTCACCCCGACTTTGGTCAACAAGAAGTTACCTCAGTGGATTTATCCATATACCCAGATTCTATTATGGGAATGGCGATGCCCAAATCCCAAGGTAACCCTTGTAAAATGAAGTTAAGTACCATATGGTAAGAGGCAACCAGTATACAGAGAAACAGAAGAGTGAAGCATGTAGAGCTGTTGATGGGGGGTTGGGGGCATCATTCTGGGGTGCTCCCTTGAATTCAGCCTCAATTCCAGAAGCAGGTCTGCCTCAGCCCCAGGGATTGACCTGTACTGCCTTGGTCTAGCAGGTCTCCTAAACAGGGCAAACTTTTCAGTATCCCCGAGGGATATACCAGACCAGAATCACTCCATATCCCTGAGGAAAACGACCCTGAGGAGGCCTCTTTCATCCAAGTTAATTTTTATAAACCTCCAGAGAGACCCAGAAAGTACTAGACTAATCTAATATCACTCAGATTGCTACTAGTAACTTGGCTGAGAACAGAGAAAGGTGAGATGGCCAAACTGATATCTCCTTCAGGGTTCAAACTGGTCCAGGAAATGCAGCAAGTCCGAAATGACTGTTGTGCAAGACTAGAGATAAAATAGAACCACTTCTAACTTGAAGAATGCCACCATCAATGATTGCCTCACTAATCGCTAATAAAAGAGCGAACTCACTCAATGCTTACCATTAGCCAGCACTGTTCTAAGTATTAGAAGATGTACTAATTTATTTAATCCTCAGGACAAGCCTAAGAGGTGGGAATGATTATTACCATTCTGATTTCATCAATGAAGAAATGGAAGCATAGAGAGGTTCAGTAACTTGCCCAAAGTTATTCAGGGAATAACGGCCTAGCTGGCGCTCAACACCAGGTGCGGTGGTGCTGCCCTTCTCCACATCACCATCCTGCCTCCCTGTCTCTTCCCTTCCCTGAAAGCCTGAAGAGTGCCCCACGACCAACCACAGACAGCTTGATGAGGACAACAAGCACAGTGTCTGGGGAGACAGCAACACATTGCCTGCAGCTCTGGCCCAGCTGGGATGAGAGTTTTTCCTCACCTGGTTCCTCAGAGACCCTCTTCACTTGTCTCAGGACATCCCCACTAACTGCTCTGCTCTACACATATTCTCTGTTGAAAGAAAATTTCAGATTACAGATATCACTACCAGCAAACTTCAAGTGGATCCTAGATCATAAACTAGAAAACTGGAAAGAACAGAGACCTGCAGTAGATAATGCTCTTTGTACCACACCCGGGTTGCTCCCAGGGCAATTAGGTGCATGTGATGCTCTGCGTCATAAAATTTCAGAGTTGCACGATTTGTATGTTCATGCTTTTAACATGAAGACAAATTCTTTCCCATCTAATTTGCTTTTTTGGTACCGGGCTTTTTAAAGTTGAAATAAAGAAACTGTGGAAAACACATTCACAAATGATATTCCAAACCACTGAATGAAGGAGTTTCATTCCTTTTTTCTTTTAATTCACCTAGCCTTAAAAGACAGACATTTTTTTCCTCTGAGTATCCTGACAGTCATTGAGGTGACTAAAATACCCAGTATAACTTAGTGAAAGCTATTTTTAAAATCACTTGATTTAGAAAACTCCAATCACACTAATTTCATGGGAATTCATAGTACACAAATTAAAAGTTTTAAATTACTCTGCAAGAATTTGTGAGTTCAGATCATCTTAATCAGAAAATACCTGCATCGCTGCATATGTATCACGTCTTTCTAACATCTGCCCTGATAGATAATTATTTTGAGAGTTGTTTTATGAGTTATAGTTCCTGTGGTCAGTAATAGCAGTAATGATGCAACCTGAGACCTGGAGCCAGAAGTGTCGATTCTAATCTTGCCCGACTCCGCCACTTTTAATCTCTGGGCCTTGAGGATTCCATTTAACTTCTCTTAGCCTATTTCCTCAGGTCCAAAGAGTAATAACAGTTCCCACCTCAAAGTGTTGTGTCGTGGATCAAACGAAATACTGCACATGAAAGCAATTTTAGTAAGCCACAAGGCACTATAATATAATATTAAAATACAAACTAAATGTGGTGGCAGGGTGGCTCAAGGAAGAAAATGCAGATATAGTTGGGTGCAAAAAGGAATCCACTTGGCTGATGTGCCAACTTGGCCAACTCACGACCCTGGGTGAGTCTGCCCTCAGTTCGCTGATCGGAGAAATGGAATGATAACTATCTCATAAGGATGATGTGGGGATTAGAAATAATATATGAAAGGCCTCGAGCAGGACAGGTACACAGTAGATGCTCATAAATGGCACCCATTTCACATTAAAGAATCCAATTAATTAAGCCAAGTACGCTGTGTGTTTCAACACTTACAACAGCTGAGCAGTGTTCTGCTTTGAACAGTACATCCAATAGCAGAGTCCCAAATATACCTCTGCTATGGCCAGTGCCCTGGGTTTATCCCACTTTCGGCTCCAGCGAATTATAGCTATGCTTGCTGTATTCGCATTTTCTGCCTTAGACCATTATTTTATAAAACGTACTAACGGAACCTCAAATGTAGAAAATAAAATGAATACTACCCAATGTGGCAGCTCCAAGTACAAGCTTTTTCCTAACCTGCTTCTACTAGAGGAACTTAGTTCACTTTTTGTTACTTATTTAGGGACAAGGGTGGGGTCCTGGGACTAGGATAAGGGAAAAGCCACAGCAAATCTGTGTTGTTAGGCAGAAGCTTCAATTTGACCAAAATAAGCAGCCTTTGACTCGCCTCCCCAGCTCCTGCGCGTAGGAGTCAGGCCCATTTGGAGGCGTTCGGAGCCACAAGCAGGAGAGGGGCACGAGTCCTACCGCGCCCAGGCTTGCCCCCGGGCAAACCAAGTGTGGCAGGCACAGTCCCCAAGCAGAGCGTGAGTTACAGCAGTGGAGCCGGGGAAGGGGGCGCATGCAGTTGGGTTAGTCTTAACTCGACCACGCGGCTTTGCATTCCTGTTTGGCAAACGCGCTTAGGCAAAACAGACTTGATGCTTACAATGATCCCAGCCCAAAATGGAGTGTCTCTGACTAGCAGGGAGGAGCTGGTGCTCGCCATGAGAAAGCCCACCACGGTCACGGCGATGCCCAGGGCCAGCTGCAGCAGGGCGAGCAGCAGCGGGAACCGGCAGCCGCAGCACTTCCGGGCCTCCTCCTCCCCGCACTCCTTGGGGGCCCCTTTGCCCTTCTTCGGCCCCATGTCGTCGGGCCCGGCGGCGTCCGCGGCCGGCGGCCCCCCCTGCCTCTGCTGGCCGCGGGGCTTCTCGTCCTTGCCCATGGCCGCTGCGTGGGCGGGTGCGTGTGCGGCGCGCTGGGCCCCGCCTGCCCTGGTATTCGGATTACGGAGGCTGAACAAATATGGAAAACATTTGGAGCCGACTCCCCAGCCTCCAAAGGCCACAGGGAGCCCGCAGCAGAGGGGGAGTCGAGGGGGGTCGCCAACTGCCAACGCGCCGGGACCCAGCGCCTGCTCTGCGGGCCCTCGGGCGGGGTCTGTCAATCGCCCGCGGCAGCCGGCGCGGGTCCCTCGGCCTCCTAAAGCCTGTGCACTCTAGACAGGCTGCGTGTGTGTGTGTGTATGTGGGGTGTATGTGTGTGCGTGCGTGTGTGTATGGTGTCTGTTTCCCTCACTCAAAACCCCAGGATTTTTTTGGTTTTGTTTTTGTTTTCTGAGAGGTGCAATGCAAGGTGATGAATGTTGAAATCATTTGAATTTAATTAATAGACAGTTTAATTCAGAATAGGCATTGCTGGGCTCCAAGCTGTGAAGTCGTTTCCAGAAGTTAAAATTGTTCTTATTTTCCAACCAAAGCAAAGGCTCTTCTTTTTCTAAGTTCTGCAACCCAGCTGACAAATAGAGGCCTTTTTCCCGTTGAGGTATTCGCTTTTGAAATACCTGTTTATAGAGATGCTGGGCTAATTGTGAACTCTCTCACATGTATTTGTTTTTAAACTCTCTTATTCCTTTGTATGGAGTCCCCAGCCAGTCTTCACTCATCTCCACAACAGTGCCTGGGGGGTTTATTATTCACCTTGGACATGGACAATTTAACTCAGTCCACATTTGAGGTGTTTTTAAAGTACCTACCCGTTTGCTACAGTATAAGGATGTTCAAGAGAGATTTGGTCCCTGCCCAGAGTCACAGAACAAATCAATAAAACCGATTCTTCTCCTTCCCACATACCTCTACTCAGTAGCACTTAGAGCAAATTTCAGTGAAACCACTAAGAAATGATCCCATCAATTTGGAGTATTTATACCTACTTTGGTATGGTCATTTTAACATTCAGAGAGCTGTATTAAAAATAAATGATGTTGCCAAGATGCTAGGATAGATAAAGTCTACTCCTAGATTGTTCACTATCAACTAATTTAAAGAAAGTCTAATTCTCTGCTTTGTTTCCTCAGAAATATAAACTAATTGTCATCAGCTCTCCCTGTAAATGGCCAAGTCCCTACAAACTTGGGTGTTCAGTGTTTTCCTTATACCTTCCTTCGGGGTCAGTGAGAAAAATACAGTCCATGGCACAAAAGCAGTAGCTTAAAAAGCAGAATCCAAACCGCACGTCCCGATGTTCCACCTAGGAGCAGAGGAAGCAGCACTCTCTCTCACAAGAGGAGCAAACAGGCTGAGGGAAGGTCATTGTCAGGTTTGGGGTCATTACACCATTAGGATTTCTAGTAAGAATAGACCAATAAAAGCTGGCATTACACCAAGCTACCCACCTTACTTGGGCCTCACTGAGAACAACACAAATGCTAAAACAAAACAAAACAATACTTAGTTTTTCTAGGCAAACATAATACACATTTCTAGGATGCTAATTGACTGCATGGAATTAATTATATTTTGTTGTGAATAATATAGCTACCAATTGCTGAGTATGTACTATTCTGTAACAAGCACATGCTAGGTGCTTTACATAGTTGACTGTTACTCCTTACAACCCCCTTATAATTATAGTTTCTACTTTTAAAGATGAAAAAAATTGAGTCTCAGAATTATTAAGTAACCATATAATTAAGCCACTCACCTAGTTAGGGATGGAGGTGAGGGGAACAAATTGTGAACTCTTGTGGATTACCTGTTTTATTAATTACTTCCTATAGACAAGCAGAACCAGCCCTAGTGGTCTAGTGGCTAAGATTCGGAGCCCTCACTGCCATGGTCTGGGTTCCTTTCCTTGTCAAGGAAACACACCACCCGTCTGTCATACTGTGGCGGCTGCATGTTGCCGTGATGCTGAAAGGTCTGCCACCAGGATTTCAAATACCAGCAGGGTCACCCCTGGTGAATAGGTTTCAGAGGAGCTTCCAGACTAAGACAGACTAGAAAGAAGGACCTGGCCACCCACTTCCAAAAAAATTGGCCATGAAAACCTTATGAATAGCAGCAGAGTATTGGAGCATTGCCTGATCTAGCACCAAGATGGTGCAAAAAGACTGGGAAGACTGGGCAGCGTTCCACTCTGCTGTACACAGAGTCACTAGGAGTCCCATTGACTGGATGTTGCTAACAACAAATATGCAAACAAGTGGAGGGACTGTTTAGATTGTTTGTGATTTTAAAGTATTTTATCTATCACAGAATTAGCTATTAGCCTTGAACCAAAGGCTACCTGAGTACTTTACAAAAATAGCTTGATTCACTACAATAGTCAATGGAGAACGTTATTTCTATTACTAATTTATAACTAGATACAGGCTCTATTTGCTGACAACACTGCTGTGCTCTCATTTAGTTAGGAATAAAATATTCCTAGCCCTTTCCTCAAAACCTTAAATTAGATGTAAGTTAGAATAGTTAAGGAAAATAATAGGATACTCCTGTAGGTTTGTCTTCTAAGTTGCAGAACTCGTGTGGCTTGTAGTTGTAAAAGAGTTGTACGTAAATTCTTCTAATAAAGTCTTTCTTTTAATTGCCTAGCTGAGACAAGTTACAAATGAACCCAGTAGCAGTGAACAACAGCCCAGAGAAACTGGTAATCCTTCTAGTCTGATTACAACTGCCGACTTCAATTTTCAGCTTCCAGAGAAGAAGGCAGTAGTACAGGGAGCTTTACACCTGCTCAGATTCCCAACTGCACGCTTGAAGCTGTGTCTCAGGGGCTTGGTCGTTGGCAATACCACGGGACGATAGCGATGAGGAGAGTGTTTTTGCTTAATTGATGCGGAAAAGCAGAAACAAAGAAGAGGGTGAGAAAAGTTGTCAAAAGTTTAGTGATAGAGAGTGACCAAGCTAAGGTGGGATCAGAGGGTTCTTAAGGATATAAGGAAAGCTCTTCCTTGAAGATATCCTTTCCACTGAGAAAAATCACCATTTCCAGCTCGTCACAGAGTTTAACAGAAATGAGCAGGGTTTTTTTCATATTCATAAATTATAATGTCTCTGTTTTATAGGTTAAGCAATAACCTCTTCAGATATTTATATTACCAGGAAGAAAGGCAGAGTAGAAACAAAGTGTTTTTGGATACTCTATCGGCTGCTCCCATAACTCAAAACTGACAGAGATTGTAAATTAGAAATTGCAGGCGAGTAGTTAATATACAGTTTGGGATTATTTTGACCCTCTGGGGATAATAACAAAATTAGACTTAGTCTCTCTATCTTTACTGTATCTCAAATTCAGCATGATTTGGAAGTATTTATGTTTCAGAAGTTCAGAACCGAGAAGATGATAACTCTTTTTAAAACTAGTGTCATTAATAAAATGTCCTTAGGAAATCCAACTAGAAATAATCTCTTAACCAACATATTTCTGAACACATGATCTTAGAATCACCAAGAACAAAAAAGGATTTCATAGATGAATTATTACAGTTCCCAGGTCTGTATCAAGTGCCTTTAATATGTAATTAAATATATCAAAAACATTCAATTAGATTTGATTTAAAGGAGTATCAAATACTCTACAGAGAACAACTGAGAACTCCTTTAGATATGCTGCACCATTGGCCCGTATGTCTCACTGGCCTCCATATGTAAAATAACTCTAGGGATACTGCTGATCCGTGTGTGTGTGTGTGTGTGTGTGTGTGTGTGTATACAACAAATAAAAGAAACTTCCTCTTTTTTCCTATTTTCTTTATTTCTATGTCACTAATTCTAAATGTGTCTTTTGGTTCAATTTTTTTTTCAAAAGAATCAACCCATATATGATCTTTGCCTGGCAATATGTATTTCCCTGGCAATATGTATTTCCCTGTTAAATATCATATGGACAATGTACTCAGAGGGCTTATAACTTTCTCATTCTACAGAATCTGTAGAGATGATAACTATCAAGCATTTCCAAATGCATTACACCTCTTTATATGGTGTTATTTATAACGATATCAAATTTTTTACATGTAATTTTGTTCACATAGTTTTGTCCATGTAATTTTGATGTTTCCACTGCGTATGATGAAGTAGAAATAAGTAAAGTTATTTTAATTAAGAAAGGGAGAAAAATGGTTAAATAAATTTTGGTATATTCATACAGTGGAATACTACTTGCAAATAAGAAGTAATAACTATTGATACAGGCAATGACTTGAATGAATCTCACTAACAGTATGCTGAAAGAAAGAAACCAGACACAAAATAATACATACTGCATAATTCCATTTACATAAAAATTTTTAAAAAGGCAAGACTAATCTTTGACAATTGAATTTAAGAAGTGATTGTGGAGTTGGGATGAAAGAATTGACTAGAAAGGAGCAGGAGGGGACTTTCTGGGATGATGAAAGTCTTCTACATCTTGGCTTGAGTAGTTGTTACCTGGGTACAAACAATAATGAAAACTCACTGAACAACACTTAAGATCTGTGCATGTTATTTTATGTAATAATATCTCAATTTTTAAAATGTAATAAAAAGAGAAATACAGGGAGTCACTGTGTATCCGTCAGTACAATTGAACTAGCTGAGTTTTTTAAATTTAAAATACCAACTCTTTTAATTTCTCTCCTGCCTTTCTGACTCCTCCATATTAATTATGTATTGCTGCATAATAAATCACCCCAAAACTTAGTGGTTCGAAACAACAATAATTTATTATTTCCTGGTTTCTGTGGGTCAAATATTCAAATAGGGCATAGCAGGGATGGTTTGTTTCTTCACGTTATCTGGGGTCTCAGCTGAAAGACTTGAAGACTGGGGCCTGGAATCATCCGAAGTTTTGACTGACTCAGGAGGATCTGCTTTCAAGGTGGCTCACTCATCTGGCTGGCAAGTTTGTTCCTTTCCTCGTGGCCTCTTCATGCATTGGCCTCTCCACAGGGCTGTTTGTGTATGTTCACAACATGGTGGCTGACTTCAACCAGAACGAGAGATTCAGAAACTGAGAGAACAGGGTGAAAGCTATCCTTTTCATGACACAGCCTCAGCAGTCACTTAGCAACACTGGAGCCACATTCTAATCTTGAGGAGGGAGTCACTAAGTCCAGCCTACATTCAAGGGGAGAGGAGTTAAGATCCATCTATTGAGAGCAAGAGTGTCAAAGAATCAAAGAGTATCGATGACATATTTTAAAACCACCACATCTTCCTTCTCAAGTCTCTTCATGGACTATACTTCTTTGCTGATCTCCTAAATGTTAGTATTCCTCAGGGTTCCTTTCTCTGTCCTCTTTCTCCTTATACTACACATTCCGTGACTTCACTGAAGACTCCCAAATCTATCAGAGGAGCCTTAGACTTCTGTCCTTAGTTCTAGGTCTGCAACTGTAAATACCTAGTCACATCTCCACTTCAATGTCCCAAGTGTACCTTAAATTCACTCTGTCCTTAAACTCCACAGAGAAATCAAGTAAGATTCAAGTAAGATCAACACACAGTGTCCATAGACTTTAGTGGCAAGATAGTCACTGGGTGCCTTTACCAAGAGCAATCACATATAGCAGTTTCAAGATTCCAGTGAGTTTAAGTGTGAGTGGAAGGTGACAAAGAAGGAGAACAGGTGTAAAGTATTTATGGAAAAGCTTAGCTATGAAGGGAAGGAAAGAGCAAAAGCTGTAGCTAAAGGGATAATATAAAATTGAGGGAAAGTTTGCCTCTCTTTTTTTGGACAACTGATCAGATAAATTCCTTGAGGTGGGAAAATTAATTAATCAGAAGGAAAGTCCCTTCATAGGCTGAGATAGGAGGAAAGAATGTAAGAATAGATAAAATGCAGTTAATTTTTGCAGGGGTGGGAGGAAGGCAGTTGAGAGAATTCATATCTTCTGACTTCTTCTAGGCTATGTACACAATGAATGTAGTATCAATATTTTTCTTCTAAATGATGCAGATTTTAGAGTCATTCGACTTCCATATCCTATCCCACAGCACATTTTATTGCTATATCTTGTAAGTATAGATAAGTTTTAAGGAAACTATGTCATTTTCTGAAAAATTTATCTAAAAGAACAAAAACATAATTTTCTGTAAATCACAATCAGAATAATGTCTGGAATGTCTGGAATATTTTTATAGGTTACAAAGCACTCTTACATATTATCTCTTTAGATCTAACCAAAACCCTATAAAGTTGGAATTTTTTGAGTGGTTAAGTGACTTGCTCAAAGCTATATTTTTCCTTCTTGCTCTAAGTCTGGTGCTCTTTCTATTTATATTTTAGCTGAATGACTTGGATTTTTTTTTTAGTTTTATTGAGGTATAATTTAAATACAAAAAATCGCACAAATTTAGTGTGTACATCTTGATAAGTTGGGTGTTTTATTGTACAGAGAAATTGCATTAGTATATTGCACATATAGGCAATCACACATATTAAGAGCATACAGTGCTATGTGCACAGATATGCCCGCCAAGTCCCGGGGTAGCAAGAACAGATGCTGTCTAGAGTCTGGACCACAAACACCGTGAGGGCAGACACCAGGCTTTCTTAATCACCACTGGCCCCACAGTAATCAGCACAGTGCAAAGAACGTTGTACAGTTTTAATAAGTATTTATAAATCTTAAATAGTCACACAACTTACACACAACATTCATCTGGATTCAAATGTTTCTGATATAAACAATATTTCCTTAAAATCCTAGAACTGCATATTTTGTACATTTTTATTTTTGTTTTAAGAGTAATCTTGAGGAATAACTCAACCGACACACTTTGGATGAGTTATAGTAAGGTTTTCCTTTTTTTTTCCCAGTTTTATTGGGAAATAATTGACATACATCACTGTATAAGTTTAAGGCGTCCAGCATGATGGTTTGATTTACAAATATTGTGAAATTATTACCACGATTGGTTCAGCTAATATCCATCTTATACAGATACAATAAAAAGAAAAGAAAGAAGAAAAGAATAAAGGAAAACAAGTTTCCTGCTTGTGATGAGAACTCATAGGATTTACTCTCTTAACAACTTTCCTATATATCGTACAGCAGAGTTAGCTGTAGTCATCAGGTTGTACATTACATCCCTAGTACATAGTTATCTTATAACTGGAAGTTTGTACCTTTTGACCACCTTCCCCCAATTCCCCCTAAATAATAAGATTAAAAACACCACAAAGTCATTTAAAATATCCTGTGTGTTATAAGCAAACTATACAATTTTCCCTTTGACCACTAATCGTCCTCCTTAATTAGAATAACTGAGTCATAGTCTGACTTTAAGCCAGATTGACATCTTTTATCATTTTTATAATATGCAGTTTTCCATAGACTCCATATCCAGTTATCAGCACCTTTAAAGACACCTTTTGCCCTCAGACAAATCTGTGGAGGCCATGTTCTTTTTCTCCTACCGTTCTATGAATTCTGTCTAATTTTTACGCAGCTATGAGTGCAAACACTGGACTCCGCTGCCTGAGTTCCAATCTCGGCCCTAATTCTTACCAGCTGTGTGGTGTGGACAGGTTCCTTTACCTCTCTAAGCCTCCATTTCCTCTCTGTAAAATATGAATGTTACAAGTTCTTACCTCAGAAGGTTGCTATGAAGTATAAATACAATAGCTCATGAAAACATGGAGAACATTTCCCGGTATGGATAAGTAATAACTGTTAGCTATTATCCTAGCCCTGCCCTCTTCTCTTATTCACTTTTCCCTTCCTATGTGTTATCTTTCTCTGCAGTTTCTCTCTGGCAATTCTGTCCTTGTTGTTTCTCGTCCTATACTCTCCACAGAAAGTGTAACTCCCCCTGTTCTTCTCATATACTCTCTGCCTGATATCTCTGAAGTTTCAGCTGCTGAATTAATGCTTTGCTTGACACTATAATTTTATTTTTCCTCACCACCACCCTCTGTACTCCCACTCAACTCTGTAATTGGGACTTTTCCAGAAAGACCCCTAGAGAAAGACGATATACCGCCCCTTTGTTCCAGCATTACCTATTTCTTTAGAATGCCCCCCCCATCCAAACTTTGACCTTACCTACTGCTTCAGAGAAGTGACCAGACTCAAATGCCATCTGTCACCCACCCCAGCCAATCATAAAAGGACACCACTTTATTTATAATCTTTTGCTATGCACCTTGCGAAGGTTATGTCAAAATAAGTAGAAAATTCACACTTGATTTCCCCAGTTGATTTCAAATGATTTCACAGAAGTTACTGAATTGCTGGCACTTCAAAAACAATGTTTTGATCATCTAACATTAAGCTAGATTAGTTAAATCTTGACAGAAAAAAGTTCACATTTCTCAAATGTTATACTCCCTAAATTATCACATATGGCATGATGGATGCATTGTTTTTGGCCTAAAATCATTCTTTATGTTAAGGAATGACTCCTAACCCACCCCCAATGTGGTCTTGTGGGACTGCTGCCCACCCCATGACCACAGAAGTGGGCCTTTGGACCTGGTCTGGCCAATCATAGCACCCCTGTCCCTACCTTCGGTTTAAGGGTCAGACACGTGAAAGACTAAGCCAAAGCAGGATGAATCAGAATCCTTCTATCAGGCATGAGATAAGGATGCTGGAGTGAGGTGCAGTCGTCTCTTCCTTTTGGAAGGGATGCTGCCAATTGTAGGGTTTCTTTCCCACAACTTGGAGGGAATGTTTCTATGACAGGTGAGAATAAGGCCAACAGGCAAAGAGAAACAGAGGCTAGAAAAGCCCCCAAAAATAGAGTTGGTTGGTGGGAGAGGTTTGATGACATTATTTAAGCCTCAGAAAACAACTGTGCCTGAAGCAAGCTCATCCTTGAACATCCCAAGTCAGAAGATTGTCTTATTCACCACTGCATCATCATTCTTGGCATATACTAGGTGCTCAATCAATATTTGTTGAATGGTTAAATAAATAAACAAGTCAATAGGTATTCCTTTTGTTTGAGTGAGTTATTTCTGTCCCTTGAAACTGAAGGTACCCTGACTAATGTACCCACCCAGGTGACTCTCGGCATTGCCCATGAGCATCCTCATCTTTGTAAAAACAGACCTGCAGTAGCATAAGAAAAACATGTAGCAGTGACAAGTGAGCCATGAGTTCATTTCCAAAATGACAGGAATATTAAAATAACAGATTTTTCTTCTGTCAAATTGTGTAGGAAGTTACGAAGCCATTGTAGGAGAGGATAGACATTTGATAATGTGTCTATTTACAATACTTTTGCAATTTGGCATATGGGGAAACGCTAAGTGCTTTTTTATCATGTACACCACCTTTAGCTTAGGCGTATTTGTACTAATAGAGCATCATGCTCAACTAGTTAATTATATCTGGAACTTTCATTGCTCTTTTATTAGCCTAAATCGTAACATTTAGTAGTTTGTTAACAGATACTAGTATGCACTGCTTTTTAGCCAGGGATGCAGGTCAGAATCACCTGTCGAGCATTTAAAACATGGGGCTTTTAAATATATGCTCGATTTAATTATGTTTGGGGTGGAGTCTGGGCATTTAGTATGTATGGGGTGTACCCTTGTGATTAAGTCTTACGCTAAAAACCTGCTCAGGACGCACCCCAAGCTAAGATTAACACTCTTTCCATCCCTTAAGGCAATCCCTTTTCCAGAGACTCACTGTAACTTTTTCTTTTTATTTCTTCTTGGTAACTCCCTCTCAGTAGTGAGCTGCCTGTATGACATTCTTTCTTGAAAGAATAAACATTTTCATTCAATAAACATTTATTGAGTGCTTAGTATTACCACATAACCCAGTAGGCACTGATGGTAAAAAGGCAGGGTCCTGCCCTCAAGGAGCTCATATGGAACCAGAGGGAGACGAACTCATGCACAGAGAAGTGTAATAAAGTGTTACATGTGCAAGGACAGAATTGTGTGTAAGGTACAGCAAGGCAAAGTGACTCTACTACAGAGTGTCACAATCTAAGGGGCACAGACTGAGTAGTTGGGAAATGTGTGGCATGGCAGAGTGGTCATTCATGCCTTGTGGTTATTTATCTATGAGATGACTCTGGAATGTGTCAGGTCAGACCTACTGGTTCAGACTTACCATGTCCCCAGCCAACAGCCCCTCCCCTATGCCCAGTCCTTGGAGACAATCCTTCCTAGTTTCACTTTTTTGCTCCTCTGCCCTGGTAGTAAAGTATAATCAGACCAGGACAAGGGGAGGAGGGGCTGACTGATTCTAAATACCCAACTCTATTGCCCGCCCCTGGGAGGGCAGCCCTCTGTCAGCTCCCCTGGATACTGAAGAACCAAGGTCTGGCTGGAGTCCATGAACCCCATGACTATCAATCACTTGCAACCTTCTTCAACATTTACTTTTTACTTAGTAACATTTTTTGCCCATAAGCAATCTGCAATAAACATTTAGTACATCAAGTAAATTTTGACATGGGGTATTTTTTCAAAATCATGCATTATTTATAAGTTCATGCATTATTCTAAGTTCTGTTCCTAAAAGCCTAAACAATCCATATTTTAAATCAAAATAATTTAATCTTCTTGTAGATTGTGTTTAGGGAGAACAGAGGAAGCAATACAAGAGAAGAAAAGGGAAGAAATGTGAAACGTTTATTGAAGCAAGTTGCTTGAGGGTTAATAAGAACGAAACTAGCACCTAGAAAAAACTTGTCAAAATGTTAAAAGTGGTTGCTTGGAGCAATGGGACATGGATGATGTTTTTGTCTTCCTCTTATTTTTCTGTTGTCCCCTAATAGGCACATACATTATAATGCAAAACAAAAAACAAACAAACAAAAAAATCCTTAGTTTTCAAAAATAATTCACTTTAGTTGTTCTACAGGTTGTATTTTTGCTCCCTACTTCCTTATAAAATAAAATGTTTCCATTTTATTTACTAATTTCTATAGTAGTCTTTCCTCTGTGGATGCTCATCTGGAAGAGAAATGAACTATGCCATTGAATGTTCTATATATTGACCAATGATGGTCTTTGGTCAAATTTCCAGCTTATGCTAACTTCCAAAGTGACACCTGACTTATTCTTCTCCAACGTCTAAAGAGAGTCCACAGCCCTGGTCACAGGTCAGGTATCCTCTGTATAAACACAAGGTTTCCTCTACACGAAGGTCTATCTCAAGCCTCCCTTTTCTGTGAAGATTTTTCGAACTATCCAGGCCACTGGACTATTTCTTTTTTGAACTTCTATTGCATTATATGTATTACATGAGTTTTATTTATATGATCCTACATTCTGTAATTGTTTCATATGATAGTCTTCACCTATAAAGCAATATCACTTACCTACTGTGTGCTAGGAACTGTGTTAGCACTAAGGAGAATGAGTAGGATGGATTGCAGAAAATAGATATTTAGAATAGAGTGGAATAAATAACAGCAATTTATAAAAATGCACAGTGCTTTGCAAATCCACAAAGGGAGTACCTTCCTCTTTGCCCATCCAGATTGTCATCTGCAGACTATGGAGCAGCAATCTTCCCATTTTTCCACTCCACACCTTGACTACCATTCCCAAGAAGTTGCCATGGGCTTGTTAGAATCCAGTGCACCCACTGGCGTAGTGGTTGGAAGCAGGATAAGCTTGCTTGCTTGCTTCTTCTCTCCTCAAGTTTTCACCCATAAGTGAAGGTAGCAGGCTGAGTCAGGGGCTGCTTCTTTGAAAGGCTTATTTATGGCCCCCTGATGCTCTTATTTGATGACAGATTCCTTTTTTCCAGTTTCTTCCTTCCATGTGGCCATCTAGAGTGCAGTACGATTTGGGATGATGACCAGGAGTTTTGACAAGGCTCAGGATGGGTGTCTAGCCTGGGCTTTGTGACCCAGCTCAGAATCACACAATGCAGCCTGCAATGCTGTCTGGGTCCAAAGTCCAGCCAGCAATTTACCGCATTCCCTGTGTGTTTATCTCCCTTGGGAAACTCATGAGGAAGAGTGGCTGTGGTTTGGAGTAGATTTGAGTATTCCAAACACCCCTTTCATAATACTATCAACATCCTCCTCAATTTCTAACATTGGCCATTTTGGGTAGATATTGGGTTTTAAATTTATTTTATAGTCACCTAAACAGCAAACAGAGAATTAGGTTCATAGTGGATGCTCAGTTAAAAAGGTATTACAATTTGGTAGGTGGAGAAATTCTCTCTGGATCAGATCTTCATATGTTAATTGAATTCAGTTTCAATTATACGATGCAGCTAAGATAATATTTTTTAAAACAAAGTTTCGTGAAAAAAAGAGATAGGTATAATATACTAAGATAAAGGTAGAAATTTCTGGAAGTATGAGGGGTACTAATGAGCCAGTGGTCCTTATCCCTGGCTGTGTATCAGAATCACCCATGATGTTCTTTTTAAATGCCTATGACCTAGACCTTCCTCTAGAGATTCTAATTCAGGAAGTGGGTTGGCATACAGCAACTGTACTTTTCAAACACTCCATAGATTCATGGCTAGGACTGTAAGCCATTGTTCCAAATTTAAAAAAGAAAGAAAGCAATCCAGGCACCAACTCATGCATCTGAATGAGCCTGGTCCTTCACCTTTGTCAATTAAAAAAATTTACATCTTTACTTAGTAAAGCTATAGTTGCTCAAACATTTGGAAATTTTCTTTGGTAAGTTTCATCAAATATGGTTTAAGAGCCACCCAAGATAATGCTTATTACTTAATGCTTGTGTAAACCTAGCCTGTTATTTTTATTTTTTTTTAAGTTGATCACCAATTTAGGATAGAAATTTAGAGTCGGAGGTAATCACTTCCTCCATCCACTCCTGTTATCCGCTCCCCATAGTGAACACTCAGTAAGCCCCTATTGAATGAATGAATGATGATGCTTCCTCATTTTCACAGATGAAGCTCTGATTAGTTGTGCCACTTGCCCACGGTCTCACTGCTAGTTGATGGCAGTGATAGGACTGAAAACCAGGTTAGCCCTGCCATCGACTCCTCCCATCCTGCCACCTGCTTTACTCACCTCCAAACAACAGTTGATTGTTCCAAAAATTAAATCCATCCTTTGAGAAGGCTATTAGCTTCCATATAGAGTATTGAAAATAATGGACCACACAGGCTTTAAAAGGAATTCTCAAAAAATAATTAACAAAAATACTTAGAGTGGCAGCAATACTACGTGAGTGAAATGGCTTCCAAAGGGACTACTTTGAAAGGGACACATTTATTTCTATGTGTATGTTCTAGTTTCTTAAAACTCTGTCTTTGATTTCATATTTCTTTCTTTTTTTTTTTTTGTGAGGAAGATCAGCCCTGAGCTAACATCCATGCTAATCCTCCTCTTTTTGCTGAGGAAGACCGGCTCTGAGCTAACATCTATTGCCAATCCTCCTCTTTTTTTTCCCTTTTTCTCCCCAAAGCCCCAGTAGATAGTTGTATGTCATAGTTGCACATCCTTCTAGTTGCTGTATGTGGGACGTGGCCTCAGCATGGCCGGAGAAGCGGTGAGTCGGTGCGCGCCCGAGATCCGAACCTGGGCCGCCAGTAGCGGAGCGCGTGCACTTAACCTCTAAGCCATGGGGCCGGCCCTGATTTCATATTTCTAAGTTGCACAATGTTACCCTCCACTTATAGGTGTTCCAGTGAGAGGCATCAATGTGCCAGGTTTAGTTTGTCAGTTTCCTTCAGGCCATTATCCAACTGGACAAATTTGGCTCAGATCATCCAACAAAGCAAAAAAAAAGTAACTAAACTTTGATCTGTAATTGGCGTCTCTGTTTTCACATCACACATTTTTAGATAAGACTGCCGGATTGCCTACCTCACTGCCTTTTATAAACCATCCTGTAGAACCAAGAGGAACTGTGGTTTCAAAATGCCTTCTCACCACACCCCCTTGTTAAGCACCATTGAGAAAATGATTATAACAATGAGACAGCATAAGACGGCTACCATTGTTGACCAATCTCCCTTCAACAATCAGAAGGCTGGAGTAGGACTTTGGTCCTAAACAATAATTTTGTTCTACAGCATAATTTTTGCTGCTCTCATGGCTTTAAACAGAAAATAACTGAATTCAGGTAAAAAAGAAGTGGATAAAATGAAAGTTTTCCCAACTATATTGAGAACAGCTTCTTTGGATGAAAGAAAAAAAAAAAAATGAGTACTAAATTCTAAGAAAGGAAAAAGATTTTTACAGAGATCACAGTTTTTTACTGATATGACCAAAGTGAGAAAATAGATCCTCTTTAAACAAAAGTAAAACTTGTGTGAGATTCTGTGCCATGTGAGAGAATCATTCTGCTTTCTGTTAGGCTCACTTCTTGTCCTCAAACAATATCTTCCCTGGAGAGCAGCCAAAACATCAAGGATAACCGTGGGCACATCTGTGCATATATCTAAATGCACTGGCAGACAATAGGGGTTGTTTCCCCTTGGAAATTTTTAATTCTTCCCTTCCAGAGCATAAATTCTGCTGAATATCTCTCCACGTTTATTCTTACTCTCAGTATGCTCTATTCACGCAAACAACACTTGATAGATGTTTCAGCTTGGAGTTGCATCAACATTAGTTGAGTCTTTAACTATGTGCAACAAGCTGTATGATTCTGGAGCAGATCAAAAGACAAATATCTGATTTCCTCTCCATTCCACTCAAAAGATCGATCTCAAAGCCCTTTCAAGTTTTTTTGTATCTTAAAATAATGTTTCTTTCACTCCAGAATATATCTCTGGACTAAAACTGCTTAGTTATTAAACCATGAACTTTAAAGCTAAATTTTAGATTTGGGGAAAATATTCTGTGTACCCAGAAAGCCCAGGGGACAGTTAAGGGGGAGAAATCGAATTTCTTAAATTTAGTGGTTTAGCTTATATTTTGTAGCAAGAGATTATGTCCATAATGTTGTATGGTGGTGGGCCTTTTGGGCTGGTGTGGGAGGTGAAGTAAAATGTCCCTTCCCTTGTTGTCACCTCTGACTAGGTTTTGCAAGCAGTCGAGTGTCTTAAGGTGTTGGGACACTGTTCATTGTGTCAAGAAAAGAAACCTCACCACTACGTGCACAATCGTGTGAATGAATATTCAGCACCTCCAACTCAGATTCACGGCTAATGATCTAGATTCTGAATTTTCAAGGGCCAATTGTGTGGCCTCCTTCTTGCATGCTGCCTTTCTTTTTTAGCAGTTTCATTATTTGTTCACACCTCCCGGAGAAGAAGTGGAGAAAGAAAATGAAATATAAATTTACCAATTTTTTTCAACTACATCCTCAATCTTGCCAAGTTCTCTGGTTCCAAGAGCGCTTGTGGGAGAGCATGGAGCACTCGGGGGTAGCCATCTTTTGCTGTGCCATAACTCAGGGCACACATCCTCACATCAGGACAAAGTGAATCCTCTTCATACAAAAAGACAGTAAACTAAGTAAATATTTTACTACGACACTGCCACAAAAAAAAAATCCTGGCTAAAATCAGGATCCAACCATCTGAAAGCTTCAATTACCCAAGTGCTGAGTGTCAGCAGAGAGACTGCAACCCCTACGTGGATGTATGAGGGCTGTAGAGAACCCACAGAGAGTGGTCCACAGCTGAATTGGGTCTGTTGCCTCTTTAAACAGGTAGCATTAAACTAAGAGGCATGAAATTTAGTTTGTTTGTTCTTGATGACTTTCATATAGCTTGCTGGCACCATTTTGTAGAGCCTCTTAGGAGGCATTTGAAACTAAGGCCATACAGTCAAGCCAGTATTTCCGACGCTGCATGAGTGCAGTCATGAGAAACTGAAAACACACCCACGCACAGCTTTTGTTTACTGGTGACGGTTTAAGAAACACAGAGCCCCCAAGCAAAACTGTGAAGTAGAGGAGATTTCTCCTGACTTAGGGCCACCTAGCTGTTGAATCCTCCTCTGTCCTGATGGTACCGTGTTCCCCGCTCTACCCTCCACGTCACAGTGCCTGGCTTTTGTCCCCAGCAAAACAGGAGAGGGCAATCCATCAGTGTGAGTGAGATCTAGTCCACATGTGACAAGCCTAATCTCTTCTACCCCTTCCCATTGCCCTCAGTATAAAAGTACAAACCCCTTAGCGTGACTCCCCTGCAGGCAACCCCCCCATCTTCTCCTCTCTGTCCCATCTCCATGTCTAGAACACTCCACCCCCGACTGTCTCCCATTGGACCATTATGATTTCCTCCAGGAAGCCTGCCTTGACCCACAGCCTTGGTCAGTTCTGCCCCTTAAGAACCTTTCCTAGAGCATCCGTGCTTCTCCTTTGAAAGTCCCCATGTCATTGTCGGTTCTTCGGTTCTTCGAGTGATGTCGTGTTCCCTCCTGGGCTATAAGCTTGTGAGTCTCTGAGCTCCTACCATAAACATGTTTATTGCTGCATCTCCAGCACAGAGCCTGGCCCACAACAAGTGCCAAATAAATATTTGATGAATGAACGATTTAATAAATTAATCTAGTCCAGATTTCTATACTAATGTCATATCTTTAGAGAATCTTGTATCTTTCAACTCCTCGGGAAGCCTTCAGGTTTTTACCCCAGACCAGCTGCTCCCACAGGGAGAACACATAACCAAGTCTAAGATGCTGGATCTAAAATATACTGCTTGAACATCCTTATCGAGAGTTTGTCTTAATTCCAAGATTACATTTAGCAAAACTTTGATACCACTAAAAGAATTTAGAGAGCCTTGTAAAAGAGATAGGGCCATCATTCATAGTTTCCCTTTCATTTATTACTTAATGTGATTCATATAACCCAATATTCTATGGCCAATCTAATGATTACAAGTCTTCTATCTATAAAACTGTTGCATTACAGAGAAACTGAATAAATTATTTCACTGGAATAATTCAAGTTAAAATATCTAAATGAAGACAGAGAGAAAGAGACAGAGAGCTAAAAGAATTCCTGCATCTGAAATAGTTTTAACAATTTAAAAAATTCAAAATACACTTTTTATACTCAGAATATAATTCAATTAAAAAAATGAAAATTATAGCTTTTGTAATTTTTTAATTTTAAGAAATAAGCTCTGTGAATTATATAGAATTGTATTTCCCATAATAACTAATAGTTCAAGTAAACTGCCTCTTTGAAATGTAGGTTTGTATAGCTGTATAGCTCTCTAAGACAACTAAACTGAATATGCTACTTATAAATATGATTGTCATCATTGTTTAAAAAAATGAAAACCCATGAAGACCACAAAAAATACAGTTATCTAGATGGTAAGAGAATGAAAATACAAGCCATAGACTGGAACAAAACATTTGCACATCACATATTGATAAAAGACTTATACCCAGAATATGTCAAGAACTCTCAAATTCAATAATAAAAAATGGGCAGATGATTTGGATATACACTTCACAAAAGAAGATATATGGATGGCAAAGAAGCATCTGAAAAGATGTACAATACTATTAGTCATTATGAAAATGCAAATTAAAACCACAATGAGATACCACCACACACTTATTAGAATGGCTAAATTAAAACGACTGAGCATTCCAAGTGTTGACAAGAATGTGGAGGAACTGGAACTCTCATACATTGCTGGTAGGCACGCAAAATACTACAAGCACTTTGCAAAAGAGTTTGAAAGTTTCTTAAAAAGTTAACTATACACCTGCCATATGACCCAGCCCAAGAGAAATGAAAGCTTATGTCCACACAAAGACATGTACACAAACGATCATAGCAACTTTATTTGTAATAGCTCTAAAGTGGAAACAATCACATGGCAGAACTGCAAAATAATTATTTCAAGAGAAAAAAGCCAGAAAGAAAAAGTACATATGGTACTATGGAATCCTAGAAAACGCAAACTAACTAATCCATAGCGGCAGAAAGCAGATCAGGGGTTTCCTGGAGATGGTGGGGGAAATGGGGAGGAGCAGGAAGGATGGATTACAAAGGGACAGGAGAAAATTTTGGAGGGTAATAGATACGTTCATTATCTTGATTGTGGTGATGATGTCCTGGATACATACGTAAGTCAAAACCTATTAAATCATATACTTTAAACATGTGCAATTTATTATATGTCAATCAAACCTCAATAAAGCTGTTGAAAATGAAAAAAACAAAATAGGTAGATGTGGTCAGTATTTGTAGTTTAAGTGGAGCCTGAAGAACAATCAATATTTAACCAAGATGGTATTTAAAGATCAGGTGTGTATAATAAGTTAGTGACGATGCCCTGAAAAGCGTAAGTTCGACCTTCAAATAATGGCTAACATTTTTTATGGCTACCGCAAGGACGTTTCCTGACTTATTTTTAATTCATCTTTACTAAGTTGTAAAAAAGGTGTATTTCTTTTCTTGGTGACCAATGAAACCCTGGCCCTTTCCTCCCTAGGATGCTTTTAACCATGACAGCTCTGCTTTCCATGTCCTAGGATGTTTCACTAAAAGAAATTTGTGAACTTAATACAGAAATTACCTATATCACATATTTTATTTGAATTTTTGAGATGGCTGCAAATAAATTTTTCCTTGTCTACCAGTTTTATGGTATTAAATAAATCTTCATTTCTTCATTCATCCTTGAAGACACTTTTTAACTTTAATCATCCACGTACATGAGCCACAGTCAACATAATAACAAAAAGAAATAAGAAAAATGATCAGGGCAATGTATTTTAATGTACTGGGATTTAGCTTCCAAATTTCTTGAAATATAACATTTAAAGATACAATGACTAGTCCATCAATCCTCAAAACAGCTTCTTAAGAGAAATACCATGGACTTCTGATATAAGACAATGATTGAGCATATGTATTTGCCTATCCTCCTTCTCAAGACCCTATTGAAATGGTCATAAAGAAATAAAAAAGGAAGAGAAAAAGTAATAAGCCTGTAAGAGTGAAGAGAAAGGGAAGGATCATCAGCATATGAAAGAGATCAACAAAGATCTGGACGCTGGGAAGAGGAAGGGAGCATGTTGATGGCAGAAGCCTTGATTATCCCCGAAAGGAAGGGTTCCAGAGTCAGGGTTCCACGTAGAGCCCTAGGGAGGCTCTGGGCTCTGAATCTGCAGGTATGGAGGGCAAAGTTCAGAGGTGGATCTGAATACCGGGCACTTAATTTAAGATCTCTTTAGAAAACAGTTGCACCCATCATCCCTGTCTCCATCTCTACTCTTCAATGCAGAAGGATACCGTTACACGCCACCTGACATTTATACCCATGCTCTTTTCTAAAGAAATGAAACAAACTGAGATTCCAGGATGGCAGGTCATGCCCAGAGTAAAGTTTCCCCAATTCTAGAAGTTGGAAGCCGCCAGAAGCCTGCCAGTCATTATATCCTGTCTCGTTGTCTAAGTATGAACGTCAAAAAAGGATTGCAGAATGTATAAGTAAAATCATTAGCACAAAACAGAAGGACCAAAGTGAAC
The DNA here is from genome assembly GCF_057802395.1 of Ceratotherium simum simum. NCBI lineage: Eukaryota > Metazoa > Chordata > Mammalia > Perissodactyla > Rhinocerotidae > Ceratotherium > Ceratotherium simum. The sequence goes on from NC_141916.1 coordinate 35,988,036, forward strand.
AGCCCTCAACAGGAACAGCGAGAATTTGGGAACCAGAATAGAACTACTTAAAATTTTCAGTCAGTATCCTCAGGGCTATCAATGAAGATACTGCATCCATAAAATAAGAATTGGAAGCTATCAAAATAGTAGATTGGAACAAGAAGTCAGATGATTCAGAGAGAGAATGAGAGAGAGATCTCTGTAAAGGAAGTAGATTCTTTGTAATATAATGATTAAAAAGCAGGATATTTTTGAGGATAAGCTGAAAACACATTTGCCTTGTAGGATGGAAATCTTCTTCAAGTGGCACAAAGATCTCACGTGCCTTTGAGCCTGTAGAGAAGAACATGCAGTGAACAGTACTTACCAAGTCATAGCAATGCCAATGCTGTCCAATGATAGTTCAATCAGCATATAGACACGATATAGGAAAAATAACTTGATACATGATAAAAATGAATGCTATCGGCTTTGACAATGTGACGTGTACGCTGTCAGAAAGAGGGAAGCAGAAGAGAAAGAGTAAAGATAGAGGCAAGTCTAACAAGGTTGTGTCCTCTTCTTTCACAGGGTAGAGTCAAGAGACTGTCTAAAAAGGTAGTTGAGGGAAAAAGGAAAAAAGGTAGTGAAGCAGCAAGTAGAAACCTAATTATCTTATTTATATTTAGAATGGTATATTAGCACCTAATTAGGGATAATGCAATTGAGCTATATCCTCATCTTTCACAGCAGGGACCTTTTAGACACTGTCTAAAATTGCTAAGACGTAGAGGAGGAAGCCTATTATTTAGATTTGTAATGATAACTACGCAGGGATCTGACAGCAGCGACGCATAAGGGTAGATATTTACCTCTGGGGAGTGGGAATGAAGGGCTAAAGGCCAGGAGACTTTTTTCCCGCCAAAAGTCCTTCTGGACTATTTGGATTTTTTACCATGTACTTGATACACATTTTTAAAATTCTAAGGTGAGTATATATAGTTCACACTGAAATAAGCAGGATCTATTATCCATCAAATACTATGAGAGACTTTCATGATTTGGGCAATTTCGCATACTCTGTCTCATTTATCTATACCTAGGATGGGGCGGCGGCGGGGGGAAGGGAGGGGTAGGTGCTGCTATCCTCTTGTATCAGTGAGAAACCAAGATGTGGTGCATTTAGATGACTTCCCCGTGCACACAGGTGATGAGTGACAGAGGGAAAGCCCAAGTTGGAGTCTTCTGATGCCAACTGCAATATTCTTTCCTCTGCTCCAGCGGTCCTCAAAAGTTTGGCTTCAGCACTCCTTTATACTCTTCAAAATTATTAAGAAGCCCAAAGACATTTTTAATGTGGATCATATCTATTGGTACTTACTGTATTAAAAGTTAAAACTGAGACTTTAAAAATATTTATTAATCCATTTTAAAACAAAATTAAAAACTCATATGGTAAAATAAATATTTTAACAAAAATAACTAGTTTCTAAAACAAAAAATAGTAAAAACAGGGGCATCGTCTTAAGTATTTGTAAATCTCTGGATTGAGAGAAGACAGCTGGATTCTCATAACTGCTTCTGCATTCATGGTGTTGGGATGGCACCCATCAAGTAGCCTCTGGGAAGACTCCACTGTACACATAAAAAGGCAAATGATATCTTAGTGTAATTAAGAAAATAGTTTTGACTTTGTAAACCCCCTGAAAGGGTCTCAGGTACCTTTAGGGGTCTCCAGCCTATACTTTCAATTCCACTCCTTCAAGAAGCTGTCCATGGTATCCCCAAGAAGAATTCAACGTCTTCAGTGTTGTTCCCACAATTCATTTCTTGAACCTCAAGTTAGTCCTAATTTTATTATTTGTATAATAGTTGCTGACAAATCCATCTCCTCTACTAAGCTGTAAACTCATCTCTGTTCCAGCCTCCACCTAGTGCCTAATACCTAGGAAATACTCACTAAATGTGGGGAAAATAAATAAATGAAGCACAGAAATATACTAAGGAGCAACAGCATGAACTACAGTGCTCTGATAGAGAGGTAGGGTAACCAAATGAGAATACAGTGACATTGTTAAGAAAAGAAGCTAGTAAGTTAAGCTGAGTGGGTCTGACTCTCACCTCTGCCATTTACCAGCTGTATGATTTTTGAGAAAGATACTTAATCTCTCTACATCTCAGTCACCTCATCTGTAAAAGAACTCTACTTGCAGAGTTACTGTGGTGATGAAATGTGATCATTTATATAAAGTAATTACAATTACATACAATGCTTGACAAATGATGAGCACTTATATTTATTATTACTTCTATTGTTGAATGGGCAAAGCTGTCGCTCTCTCTGTCTCCCCCACTTGACTAAGAGGGGCTAAAAAGGGGGAAAAAATACCTCATTTGGAAAAGGAACTTTCTCAATAAGTATTTATTCAATGAATTCCAAAACATAAAATATCAGATTCTGAATTGAAGCAAATTTTCTCTAGCTTACTTGGAACTAGCAAATCATAGACCTCAGGGAAAAATTAAAGTAAAGATAATAGATGATTAGAGAACAAGAGGTGAAGCATACAATTCAGGGATGTTTGTATAGATTTTTTATAGTGCTTTGATACTTCGAAAGGATTTCAATAGTGGTAATCAATCTACTTGTTTGGATCTTAGTAAATACAGGAAGACTCAAAATAGCATTGTATTCTGAAGTCTGCTTTTAATGTCATTGGAGGAAGATAGTCTAATAATGGCTTAGGGACAGTTCTTAGAGCAATTGGAAATAGTCATCATTTTGAAGACAGGTTTCTTAATTCAACTTTATGCTACATCTATTGAGTTGCACTGAGAATAATTTATTGCAGTCAATGCTCATTTAATTCCTAATTTTAATGATGTATAGTTGTGCTGAATATTCACTCACATTGTACACATCCAGACGTACAAAGAAATGCAGCCTCTTTATTTCATTGTAACTTTTCAGATTTCCTCCTAAGTCCACACATTGTTGGGGAATTGGAAAGTGCAGGGGTGGCCAGTGAGTACATATTTTATTTAATCTGTGGATGTTAATCCTGTCCAATCATTTGCCCTGTCTCTTCAGAAGTTGGCTCCCTCCTCTGTTCCTCTCTAGGACAGCTTCTGGGTCTAAGGAAGGGGCTGAGGCTTCTGTATCCTTACAGAAGCTTAGGGACTGGTGTCTGCTGAGGTGTGACAGGTGTGGTCTGGCTTTTGAAGGTGAAAACTTAGTTCCCAGCACTGGAGTCTGTGGTCCAGGTCATTTGCCTCTAAGTCTTGTTTTTTTTTTTTGAGGAAGATTGGGCCTGCGCTAACATCTGTTGCCAATCTTCCTCTTTTTCTTTTTTTTTTTTCTCGCCAAAGCCCCAGTACATAGTTGTGTATCACAGTTGTAGAGTTGTAGCTCTTCTACATGGGACGCCGCCTCAGCACGGCTTGATGAGCAGTGAGTACGTCCGCGCCCAGGATCCCAACGGGTGAACCCCAGGGTGCCGAAGCAGAACCAGCGAACTTAACTGCTATGCCACCGGCTGGCCCCTGCCTGTAAGTCTTCACATTCTTTAGCCTCTCCTCTCTGTCCCTAAGCCTCTGCTGGTCTACAGGATCTTTCTGCACCCCCGAGACCCCTCTCTGGGGGTCCCCTTTAAGGTCACGTACGTGAGCCAGAGGAAGCAGTTGCTCATCTCTCCGACCCATATTGTCCTCCACTCCATGCCATCTACCTCACACCACCTTGGTGAGCATCAAGCCAACACGGCTGGAGCTTTTTCTAGGAGCCACAGCCTCTTCTACACTATCCTCAGAGAAGTAAGACACTAGTCCAAATGCCCTTCCGCTTCCATATACCTATCTGGATGTTTCTAAAACCTTACCTACTAAGCTTTCAACTTTACCTGGGAGATAGGGGTGAGAGTTTGATATCTGACCTCCTCAAAACCCTTGTCTTTCTTCCCTTGGACAAGAAGGCAGGCGGCAGCCTTTCTGCTTTCTCTATGTCATATCCTCTTTTCTCCTTAGTCAGCCATCCTCATAGCATAGTTATCTTAAGGGGAAGGGCTATCCTCTCTGCACTGTGGAAGAAAAATCTATGATCTGAATTCTCATGGCTTAGACTTGATAGCTAAAGAAATTTGGAAAATTCTTTCTTTCTGGACAAAATCTGGCTTAAATGATTATTGCCTTTTTGAAAATTCTATTTTGATATCAGTAGCTAAATACTAATCCTTCCTAGCCCTTTGTATTCCTTCTATAGCATTCCTAAATCCTCTTAAGGCAAATGGGTGCTCCTAGAAGAATAAGAAAAATATATGAGAAAATCTCATTAATATATTTCAAAAATATCCCCCATTATAACTGATTGTCATTGCTCCAAATCCAGGCAATTTTAATGAACAACATTAAATTGTGTATTAACTGACAGCCTTCCAACTGCTTTTGAAAGGCCGAAACAAAGAGCAAAAAATTGTTAGTAGAAAACAGAACCAATCCTCTGGGAGTTTCAAAACAAAAGGAATGCTTGCTGAATATAGGACAACTTTTCAAGAATTCCCCTAGAATTCCATAATTCCAATCAGCTCAGTAGATAGTTGATGTTGGGTGACCCACCATTACCTTAAATTATATTTTTCAACACAAGGCTGATAAACTTTCTTTAAAAATATCTAGCTTTAACTTTTAATCTTGTTAATGATACCACATTTCTCCCAGCATGATAATCATCTTCAACCAATTTCATTCAAACTACATTTGCTACACAAATGGCAAGTACTGTGTTAGCCATTGTGGCATGTCTAGGGCACAAACCCTGCCCTCAGAAAATTTCTATATAATGTCCTCTATCTAATCAATCACTAAGTCATAGAGATTTTTCCTTTGAAATGTGTCTCGTGTTTTCTTCTTGTTCCTCTTTTCCACTGTCACCATCTTCTCATATCTGAATCACAGCCATGGTAGTTCAATGCCCCACCCCCCCATGCCACCCTCCTCCTGCCACCCAGAATACAACACCATCCTCAGTTATTTCTTGACCCCAATAAACACTTACTAGATTTAATTCAATTTTCCAGTCCCCACACAGACGTCTCTGATGAGCATAAGAACTGTATCCAGAGGTAAGGAAAAGAACCGTCTGTAATCTCAATGTTATTTCATTCATGTGGAGCAACCAACAGTGCTTGCCCTCTACTCCACTGGGTTGTCCCACCACTGCCATGACTGCCTCACAACACTGGGTGGGGTGGATCACTCTTTGGATCATTCTGGAATTTTTAAAACTTCTTTTCCTCATCTTTCTATGGATGCCTCATGTATAATACAATAATTTCTTAGTGCCTTTTCCTTCAGTGTTTTGTGGCAGTCACAAACTTAATCCTATGTATATGTTGCCTTTGCTATTAATTTCATCCTTATATGTCTTGAGATATTGAAAAAGCAGTGTTAAGGAACGTTGACATTATTATTTTTAAAGACTGCAATGTAGTGTAATTAATGGTCATTTTCCTGACTAGGGGGAGGGGGGAAGGAGCAGGGTGTTCATTATCCAGGCTCCAGAACCAATTCCACTCCAGAGTACGCCCACTTTAACCTTGCTCAGGTGTGAATTCTTAGGTCATTGTGAGGGACACAGAATATCACTTAAATCTCTTCAGAGAAAGAGCTGTGTTTTGCTTAGATGGCACAACTGTGGGTAAATAAGCTTGTTTATATTTATTGAATGGAGGGAAAGTCTTTCATACTTACTGGCTCCCTGGGTTAGGGGGGGTAGAAAGCAAGGAAGATTTTAAAGGGAAGCCTGCTCTTTTCTTTTATAAAGAGAAATGTGGAAAAGGAGGAGCTAAAGAAATTGTTGGAGCAGAACAAGCTGCAGTCCCCAGAGTCAGGGCTCCTCTGCAAGCCCCACCAGGCAGTTTCAGTCTCGTACAGAGCTGTTTATTATCCTTTTGTGCACTCTGATGTTTTTTCCTATCTTGTTTGATAAGATTTTTAATATGTAAGTAACATAAACATCATAGAAAAAAATAGAAATAGAGATGAGGAAGAAAATCAGCAAAATTTATCACTTTTACCCAATCACTATAAACGCTTCCTAGGCTATTTTTTCTCTCATGTATGTGGCATATGCCTCGATAATATTCTAGCCCCTAGTAAATGTTTTTTGGATAACTGAACTAATTGACTGATTAAAGGCTATAATCATACAGTTATATAAGTTTGTGCTCTGATTTTTTTCCTCTTTAATTAACATAACCATTTTATTTTTCAATATTGGTAGGTACTCATTGCCTTCATTTTTAATGGTTTTGAAAAGTTCCATTGAGTGGATATGCCACAAGTTACTTAATTATATCTATATACTTGGGGAACATTTACATTTTTTTCCAGTTTTTCTATTATAGAAAAATGACACTGTGATGACAAGCTTATTCCACTTTTTGTGGGTCACTTCTTTTGGATAGATTCTCTAGATTAGGGATAGGCAAACTTTGCCTATAAAGGGCCAGATACTAAATATTTCTGGCTGTGCAGGCCGTATGGTCTCTATCTCAGCTGCTCAGCAATGCGATATAGTCCAAAAGCAGTCATAAACAATACATAAAGGAATGAGCATGTCTATGTTCAAATAAAATTTTATATATGTGAAATGAAATTTGAATTTATTTAGTTTTTAATGGGTCATGAAATGTTATTCTTTTTTTATTTTGTTTCAGTCATGTAAAAAATGTAAAAACCATTCTTAGCCCATAAGCTGTACAAAAAAGGCAGCAGATTAGATATGGCCAGCTGGCCTATAGTTTGCTCTAGAGTCTAGGGATTACTGGGTCAAAGGATACACAATCAGCCAGGTCCTTGCTGGTAATGTTGATGGATAGTTTCAACCATATTTCTTGGTTCTTAAATTTCTGAGTTCAGGCACTTAAATGGTCAGTGTTTTCATCCTGGACCACAAAATTATTAAGAAACTATGCAAAAGAACTACCCTTGCAGTTTATTACCTCCAGCCAGTAACCATTTTCTTAAAATCAATTTAGGACGACAAGACCATACGAGAGGTCATCTGGTCCAACCTTCTGCCATGGCCATCTGAAGCAAGAAAAGCTCTAGTTTAAAAGGTGTCCAGAAGGAGCACTCCAGGATTTCATCTTCTAACCTTCAACTTTTCATTCTAATTCTTCAGTTGAGCCTGAGAACACCTGGCCAGCTGCCACCTTCAAACACAAAGGCAATTATTAAGTTAATCCCTCTGCATTTCTTTCTCTATTCTGGGTTGATAATGATGAACAAGGACTATTTCCTTTTGTGGATTATGAAACCGAAGTATAAAAGTGCCTTTTCTCTGATTGGATGGTGACTCAGAGAAAGGGAAAACCATGTTCCCTGGCCCTAGGGCTAACTGTCATGATCATAAATTAATATTTATTAAGCATCTACTGGTTGCATTCCACTGTGTGAGGCACAATGGCAATTAGTCCCATTCATTACTGTACATTTTAAGTTTTTTTCAATTTATTAAATTGTATCCTGGATGATTAGATTGCTTCAGGCCATAAGTACAAAATTGAAAATATTCAATTAAGACACGTATAACAAAGCAGTGGCAGTTAAAACAAGGTGTATTAAAATATCAGCTTTACAGTTACTAGTCTCAAAATCTAGAAGGAGAAGATGTGCAAGAAGTTCTGAAGGCCAGAGGACTTGGTCAGACCAAGAAGGGCAGTAAATTCTTTAAAAAGAGGAAACCCTCTAGGAAACCCTAGAGGAAACCCTAGCTATCTACAGATGGAATTTGGGGCCCAAGATTTGTGGTGGCTTATCTCATCTGCCAGAGCTTTTCTAAATTGTTTCTTAATTTTAAGATATGAAGAAGGTACACCTCCTGTTATTATTCCAACTAGAAGTTAAGAATCTTTCAAATAAAAATACTCATGCAAGAACTCTTCTTTATATCTCCCCTCCCACCCCCGCCCATACTCTAAATATTTTTTGATGGGATGTTTGTATAAACCAGGCAATAAACTGTATATGAAGAAAACAGGCATCTCTCTTTCTGGGAATGTCATGGAAGCTAAGCCAAAGTTACTCATGGCCAAGGGTCGCTAATGGGTAGAGTGGTATTCCACAGAAATCAGTTCAAGGAGGAGAGTTAGGAGGGAGTTTGCTTGTGTTTATCTTTACAAATGAAAGAAGAAATCAAAAGTTGGCTTAGTAAATATGTGACTGGTTCTAAATCATATGGGGCTGTTAATAAATACTGCAAAGAAAAGAGGTAAATTCAAAATAGCTTTGACCAGATTTTTTAATGGTCAAAAATAATGAGATTTAATAGGGACATTTAATAAGATTAAATTTAATAGAGACAAAATATAAAAGGATATACCTAGAGGGAAAAGAAAAATCAGCCAAGAATACAAAAGCAATATAGAAACAGACCAGTTAGGCCTCGAGACAATAGGAAAGAACTTGGGCTCATATTTGACAATGAACTGAATTAAATCAATAATAAAATGTCACTGGAGATAAGCCAACATAAAGTTAGGATATTTTGATGTTTGCCATCACATCATAGGTTCAGAGGTGCAAAAATCATTCTATGTTAAACTCAAAACCGTAATTCTGAAACAGTGCCTAAGAACCACCTGGAGATTCCTTAAAATGAAGACTCCACACCTAACAGCAAATATAATATAATACGTTCTTGAGAAGGATCCTAAGAATCTATTTTTTAAACAAGCACGCACCGTGATTCATATGCAAGTTGGTCTCTGGACCACACTTAGGGAAACATGACTCTAGAAGGTGATCAACTCTTTTTAGTGATTCTGTCTGCAGTTCAGGTATCTACCATTGATTGGTATGTGGTACTGCTATGACTTTCAACTGAGTGATCTGCTTACTGGGCTTTGTGCAGACCTGAGAATTAAGAGTAATTACATTCATGTGCAAGCCATCCACTTCTGTTTTTTAATTTCTCTAAAAATATAACTCTTTATTACAACAACTGCTCAAATGATGTATACTATGATTTGAATATTTCTCTGTTCTCTAAGCTTCTTGAAAACAGGGACTGTTTTTATTCACCCTAGTGGCCTTAGTACTTAGCACAGCGGAGTTCAATTCTATTTTTTGCTGGATGTTAGGCATAATGTTAATGATTTATTAATGTTATAAGATATGATATATGATATATAATGTATATCTATATTTAAAGAAATATAAATCTCTGAGTAACAGAGGTTCCCACTTATTTTCAGCTTTATCACTATGAATAGAAAATTTTTTCTCACTTATTCTTGTGTTTAGAATTCTCCCATTCTGGAGAAGGTCAAATATCATATGATCTCGCTCATAAGTAGAAGATAAAAACAACAACAAACAGACACATAGAGACAGAGATTGGATTGGTGGTTACCAGAGGGGAGGAGGGGAGGGAGGAGGGTGAAAGAGATGATTAGGCACGTGTGTGGTGATGGATTGTAGTTAGTATTTGGGTGGTGAACATGATGTAATCAATGCAGAAATAGAAATATAATGATGTATGCCTGAAATTTATACAATGTTACAAAGCAATGTTGCTGCAATAAAAAAATAAATTAAGTAAAAAGAGAAAAAGAATTCTCCCATTCCTACCTGTTCTGGCTGAGGGCTTCAGAGCCATTTCAGATTACCTTAACAATTGATTACAATTTATCATTAGAGAAGGTATTAAGTGCCTTCCTAAGAACAACACTGTGTCTCTCTTCCCTCCCTGCACTTAACTCTCAGTCCATTCAAGTCTAAACCTGCCCTTTCTCAAGAAAAGACTGCTTTCAATTTCTCATGCTGTGATGCTATCGCCATATTAATATTCTAAGTTCTGAAGGTCCCAGGTCTTGTGCTTTCTCGTTCTCTTAGTTAAAAGACTCTCTCTCTCTCTCAGACACAGACACATGTAGGCACACACACACACACACACGCACACACGCTGAAGCATACCGTATTTGATTTTGCCCAATCCTCTTCTTCTAACCTCTCTTGTCTACTCTAGTTAAACATTCTCCTACCCACTTATCAGTGTCATTTGGGTGTTATTCTGCATAAGTTTTTTTCAGATAACATATTAACTCACCTTCCCAAGCTTTCAGATGATTTTGAAGTTGTATCTTAATGGGATTTCTCCTTTTGCCATGAACATTTGATTGTTTAAATCCAACAAAACTCTTTTAAACCAAGTTATACACTGGTTTCTTCATAAGGCAATCACGACTTTAAGTTTGAGCTGTAGTGAACTGTTGTGTTCAGTAAATTATTGTGGCACACATTTGTGTGCTAACTTTTGAAATCTATTTGTTAAAATGATATGTTTTCAGAAAAAAAAAAAGTCCCCTGGAGAAAAATCAATGATACTGGGGCTGTTTCAATATAGACCAGAACGCTGAGGATTAGTTTGACTGTCTTCAGCTACAAGAAGGGCTTTTGGGAAAGACATGTCTGATTACTAGTTATCCATGTCTAGAGAGGATAAATAGGAAACTCAGGGCTTAAGTTAAAGCAAGAGAGACACAAGTTTAGCAGCAGGAGGAACTCATCTGCAACAGGTGATTGAGGATGAGAATAGCAAACACATCGGAAACTTTGGAATTTCACTTGCCTAAAAGCAGGACCTGGCTGAGAGTCTCTCTTGAAGCCCTATGGAACTGAATGAATTACAAAAAGAAAGCACAACTGCATGGATGAATATGGAAATGATTTTTCTCAAGTTAATAAAAAAGGAGCTTTTGATATTGCTTGCATACAAGATGATCAAATGAGACAGCAACAGGTGCCCAAAGAAAAACTGAGGTGATGACCCGAAGGACTGGCCGGTGATATGTTACACAGAAGGATGGTAAAGGTTTGGATAACATAATATGTACCAAAAACATTCATTTGTTCACTCATTCATTCAACAATATGTACTGGGTGCCTACTACATGCCAGATACTGTTCTAGGCACTTGAACAAAACAGAGATCTCTGTCTTTGTGTAGTTTACATGCTATTAGAGGGGCACCGACAGTAAATCATAAACGTAATAAATAAATAAATCATAAAGTATGTTAAGAAGTGATAAACGATGAGAAAGAAATAGGTAAGGTGGATTAAGAGGGATCAGGAGGGCCGGGGTGGGTGCTGAGTTACAGAATTGGAGTGGTCAGGGCAGGCCTCACTGAGAACAAAGATCTGAGCAAAGACTTGCAGGAGGAAGGGAGTGAGCCCAGAGGCTGCCACTGGGACGACTGCTCCAGGCCAAAGGAAGAGCCAAAGCAAAGGCCCTAAGGCACGAGACCCTGGGAGCATTGAGCATTAAGGCCACATGGCTGGAAGGGAGTGAGGGAAGAGAAACAGGGGAAGAGGTAGGAGGTAAGAGGGGCTGAAACGGATCACAAGGTCTGTGTAGACCTTAATCAATACTTTCAATTTTACTGGGAGTGAAATAGTAGCCACGGCAAGGTTTTAAGCAGAGGAGTGACAGGATATGACTTTTATTTTAAAATGCTCATTCAGACTGCCATGTTGAGAACAGGCTGAAGAAGGCAAGAGCAGAAGCAGAGAGACCTTCACGAGGCTCTTGCAGGAAAACGAGAGATGACAGTGGCTCTGACTGGGGTGGTGGCAGTAGAGGTAATAATGTAGGGTGATAGCAGGTTATAAATAAGAAAGAAAAATGGTCCAAGTTGTTACCTATAAAGGAAAAAGTCACACATTCATTTTTTTATCAAGGAAACAAAATCAGCCACTGTGTGTTTACATTGTTTATATTGAATGTTGCTGCTTGCATAATTTCTCAAAATGACTGACAGCATTTGAGGCAAAGATGAGTTTGCTCTGGCTGTTATTGGAGAATAGCAGAGTAATTTCTCTTACAACCTAACACACTGATGTTATTCATGTGTTTAAACTGCAATGATTACTGGGGTCTGCAAACAAAGTAAATTGACTTAAAAAATAAATTGGAAGCTCATTTGAAAATAAAAGACCATTTTGGGGACAAGGGTAAATGAGGAATATAAAACGTGTCCCTTTGTACACAGGGGAATTTTTTTCTGTTTTCTTTATCTTGATCTTGATCAAATATTGAATGTCATGGACTGCCCAAGACATACACTATCCTATCGGGTTCTGTCTTTTGAAATAGAATTCCATCTCTGCTCTGCAGTCTGGATCATCCACCACAGTGCCAGCTCCATCCCAGGGCAGATCTAGTTTAAGCTTCCCACCTCTTCTGCACCCCCAAGCCTCTATGCTGAGATTTCCTGGTCTTGCTGTCAGTGGCTGATAGTGCTATAGGGAAGAGGGTCACTCAGATCTGCAGAATCATCTACAAATGCTCATCAGGGCACAGATGTCATAGCCAATCCCCTTCATCACCCAGACCCTTTCAGAGGGGATCCCTTCTCTAGCAAGGGATCCTAAGTAAGGGCCATCCATTCAATGAATGAGTATCATGTCCCAGGCACTGTGCTGGGTGCTGAGAATACCACTCAGGGAACACTTGTTGCTGTTGGAAGGTTAGAAAATGGATTTTTCTCTTTCAACCAATATCTGTCTCCTTGTAAATTCTGCCTCCATCTGGAATTCCGTCCTCTGGACAGGAATACTCAAAGACTGTGACTATTCCTATGTATCAGCCCTTTCTGTGTTTGTAGACAGGACTATCCTCATGAATGGGTACAGAATGGACCTTGCATCTTGAAACCTGAGCCACCCTGGAACAGCTCCTATAATCATCTAGAAAGACACAACCAAATGTGGCACAGCGGGGCATTGAAATGGCAACCCCTTGCATTGCTCTACTGCCCAATGGGATCCCTACTGGAGTGTATACACCCATCTTTCCAGACCCCTGGGACACTATGCCCCCCGCCCCAATGTTCCCCTGGTGGCCAATCTCTAGTCTGGTCATGTTGCCTAGACCTCTGCCCAGCCTATCCCAGTTTCCTCATTTTTACCACCCAATTGTTTCTAGGGTATTAGCAAAACTCCTGTATGAATAGCTCAATTAATTTTTTGGACAGAGAATTAGCATTGGGGCCTCTGTGCTGCCCTGCAAGACTCTTCCCCCAACCCAGGGCATGTCCCAGCAGGGTCATTACAGGGTCAGCCCCATTGTCCTCTGCCTATCTGTCTGTCACATCTCATGAACTGGTTTTGCATTCCAGCTAGCACCACCTCCCTTCCCCATCCAGTATGACCTGGGCTGAGTGCAACCAGCCTCCAGCCATGGGGCAGAATTGCCTTTCCTGGCTCTAGAGCTGGTCACATGGCTGCTGTGCCCATAAGGAGTCCTAATTAAAGGCAATAGAGCAAAGGAGAGTGTGGCCCTAGTTTCTGATAGGCTATCCTTGGTCCTATCAGTTGAAATGGAAGATATCCTGACCCTAGGTATCTTCCTCTGTGCCTCCGAGCTTGACCACACTAGGGACTATACTGGCAGGAGGGGATGGTCAATGTCATGCCCATGATATGAGGCCAATCTTTCAAGAGCATTCAACTGGGACTCACAACACGTGGCTTTAAAGGGGCCGCTAAGTGGCAGTGGGCAAATCAGAGAGTCCTAGATGTAAAAACTAAACAGGATCCTGGTGGTCTGTTGTGGGAGCAGCCCTGCCTGCTGGGGCTCCTCAGCTCTGTTTGTGTAGTGACCGTCCAGCCAGCCTCCCTCAGCCAGGACTTTATCTGCCTCTTCTGGTTGTAAAAAGAATTGCCAGGGCCTTTCTAAGTCAATAAGCATAGTCAGAGGGACTTCCTGCAGATCCTGTGATGCAGACGGTAAGAAGCCCCAGGCACTCACGGCCTGAAGGTGCCGTGACTAAGCTGTTGAACCTTTTCAATCCTGACCAGCTAGTTGTCTGGGGATGTCAGATGTGGCCAGGAACCAGAGCAGAAAGTAGGTAAGGATGTGTAAATATAGAAGAACTTAAAAAGAAAAGAAAGAAGATAGGAAGAGAGGAAGGAAAGAGAGAGAGAGAAACAGGGAGAGAGAGGAAAGAGAAGGAAGGAAGGGAGAAGGGAGGGAGTAAGGAGGGAGGGAGGGGGGGAGGAAAGAAGGAAGGAAGGAAGGAAGGAAGGAAGGAAGGAAGGAAGGAAGGAAGGAAGGAAGGAAACACAGCAAGGTGGGGAAGAGCTGAATGATGAATAGGGGTTAGTATTTAAGATTCTAGAGATCTTGTTCCACATCAAGCTACACTAATCAATATCTTACTTGTGTCTTTTGTTATATTAAAACAAACATGTTTTCTACTTTCTAAAACAAAAACTATTCTCCATTTCTAGTTGCCCTGGATTTGAAATTTTAAGCAAAGAAAAAAGAAAAAGTAACTCCCCACCCAGATCAGAGATTTTTCTTGTAAAAATACTTCGAATCCTGAATAAAAGGTGTTAAAAGGAGAAATAAGCACATCGCCCATCTGGACTCAGAAAATATCTGATCTCTTCATGAAGAGCCTGGATAGTGGTTAAGGCATTGATTTTTGTCCCAGGATTTGGGATGCTATACTGCTACTGAGCCACTTAATCGTATCAATAATTGGGAAATATTTATCTTATCTCAGTAGAGTGAAGCAGGCATGTAGAACATAGCCATGAGGTGTCCAGAGACATTCAACAGTGAACTTCAAAGTCACCTTGACAGTGATTTCTAGTGTCTTTTATTCATCCCAGTATAGAAACCTGGGGAGAGGAGGCACTCTCCCAGATTTCCTTAAAGGAGAAGCAAAATCAGTAATCCGAACAACTCGAGAGTGTCAGCATGGCATGGACCACTGTGAGTATATCTAATGTGAATTTTCATGGGCCAAAATGAGTTGATCCTGCTCTGAATGGGCTGAAATTAATTCACTCCATTTTACTTAGACGTGGTTAAGTATGAACGAAAGACTCCAGAGTCTGGGAGTCAGGGTGTATTTCCCAGCAGTCAGCTTACTTCTATGAATGAGATTGAGTTGGCCATCAAAGAATTGCTTTCCAGAGGATCATTGCACCCTGGACAGCTGTAAACAAAAGGACTTGCAGTAAAATCCACAATCACTTTGTGAAGTCAGCATCTACCTTTGTTAATGATTAGCCAATACACGGTTAAGGTTCTATATGAATCTGCACCTGGAAAACCCAACCAAAAACAGCACTAACGAGACTGAGCTGGATGCCATTTTCATCTGGAAAGTAGGGTTATTTTTATTAAAAACTAAAAAATGTTTAAAAAGAGCTACCTGTATAGCACAAGGTAAAAAGCCCTACTCAAAAGTATTCCCCCCACTGTCTGATACCCCAAATTCACCATTAGAAATGTATTTCTTTAAAGAAAAAATGGTACGGTATTAAGTACACTAGGTTTAGAGTCAGACATCTAGATTCTAAAACTCGGGCACCACATGCAAGTCCTCCAACTCTGAGGGCCACAGTTTCCTTATATGCAAAGTGGTGATCATAAAACCTCCCCTAGCAGCTTCACAGGGTTGTTTTTCATACCCAGCTATGTCTGTCTCCATCCTATATAGTAACCCTACTTCCTGCCAACCACCTTTATAGAGTGTGTCTTCCTGAGCTCCTCTCTGTCTTTATCCCTTTTTAAAATTATTGTTTTCTATGAAACATCTGTTGCAGGAAGCAGTTTGTCAATCATCTGGAATCTCTTTCTTGTCACAGTTTGGGATTTCTTCAAATCACATGTTTCAACATCACTGAACCCTCCATGTGACGAGCGACGGAAGAGTCTCTCTCTTGGCCTTTCTGAGCCACTCGGTTGCTTTGTTTTTCACTCAGAGCCTTGAAGAGAGACATCTTTGGCCAAAAGAAAAACAGGTGGTGTGAGTCTAATTATCACCCTGCGGTCCTCCCTCTCTCATTTCCTTTTTTTGTCTTTCTAGTCATGCTTTATTTGCATATCTACCCCACCATTCGAAGGAGATGCCATTTCTGCTCTCTCACACCCAGTCTTTGCACTTCCTTTCCCAAGGCAGCTGTTCGAATGGAAATACTGTGGGCTTTCTAATGCTACGGACAGCAGGACAGCAGTTCTAATCCTGGCTCTGGTATTTACGAACCAAGTGATCAACGGTGACTTCTGGGCGCTTCTATCCCCTCATCTGTGTAAAGGGAAATCACATCTATTTCAAGGAGATTATATATGCGCACCTGAGTCAGACAAAGTGATCCATAAATATTAATTCCCTTACTCCTTTATAGATGCTTTCTTCTTTTGATTCTTTGCTGTGTCTTACTTTCATTCTAAGATTCCTTAACATCAAAGTTCTTTGTACCTTTCCTTCCCAATCCTTTCTCTATCTTCATCATCTTCTCTGAGCCCTTTGGGCACTCCAGTTGAATGGTTAAGCACAGGAGCTTTTGTCTCAGAGAGCCTAGAAGCAAAACTCAGACCCGCTACCTCCCTGCTCTCTAACCACAAAAGAGTCACCCAATGGCCCTGTTAAATGGGGCTAACCATAAGGGCTCATCTTATAGGTTGCTGTGATTCAACATGATGGTACACGTAAAAAGCTTGGCACAGTGGGCTTCATGTGGAATACATGGTCACTAATATTAGCTCTATTCTGTGTCCCCCTTATTTGTTATTAAATCTTGCTCTTTCCTTCACATTCATTGTGAATGATTTGCCTTCATGTTCTCCTAACCTCAAATTTCCTCTTTTACATTAACTCTAGCTCTTTCTGCCAAATTACTCTCTCGCCTACACATGTATTACAAAACCATTCAACGGGCATCAGTCTATTACTGTGCCAGAGGACACTTTCTTAAATGTTAAGATTTTTATTCCTTTTGAGGTCTTAAAATTGTATGCATAGCCATTTAAGGATAAAGCTGGGGTCATTTTTATATTACTGAAGGCTTGCTTATCTCTCATTTTTTCCTCCACCCCCCACACAATACCACTCCCTTCTATTTCAGATATCTGCTTCCGTCCTCTTCATCTGTGGCTGTCTCTTCTGTGTTCACAATTATTTCTTCCTTAATTTTCATTCCCTTACCTACGGACTCACCTTTCCCTGATCAGTCTAGACCAGTAACTTTAGCTCATGATTCACTCTCTATTATTTGATCTACTCAATATAAGAAGAAACAGATGATCCCCAAAGGCCTTGCTTTATACGAAGAATGCACTAGTCATTAGTTTAAAATCAGCCAACTGCCAAGTTCCTCTAATTCAATGGTCATAGAGCATAGTTTTGCTTTTTTTCTCTAAAAAGTAGATATTCAGTGAAGAGAAGAATAGAGATCCTCCAGTAGCATGATAGAGATCCAGATATCTCTCCCAATAAAATTTCCCACCTATGAAAATTAATCTACTGCTGGGTTCCATAGATTGTTTTCTCTGTTATTACACTGTCATCCCCAACTTCCTCACAACACACCTACCATCGCAGTGCCCCAACCTCCAGGCCCAAACCCCACTTCTTCCTAACACAATTCCTGCCCCGGATCTGCTATGGCTCTATGTTATTGGACCCAATTTTACTCTGTTCTAGATATACCTCTGCCTCTTAAGCTGCTTGCTGATAATATACAAACAAACAGCACTCCAAAAGATTCAAATCAGCAGCTCCAGTAACTGAATGCTTAGTAGGTATCACGTTCTGGGCTAAAATGTCCACATACTTTATCTCAGTTAATCCTCATAAATACCATTTTTATTCCTATTCTACAAATTAGAAAACTCAGAGAGGTTAAGTAGCTTCCTCAAGGTCATTTAACTAGTTATTTAACTCGTGTCAGGACCTGAAACCAGGTCTGTCTGATTGCAAATCCTGCCCTCTTTCTGCTCAGTGCTCCTTTAAGAGGAATTGGTAAAGGAGGAGAGGGGATTATTCAGAATTTCTAACCCCTAGAACTCCCCAGAGCTTTACCAAGGCCCTACCATACTCTAATTCAGGTGCCATACTCTGATTTGATATTGTCCTGAACATGGGAATTCTATCTTCCATCTGTAGGTTATTATTCAGTGCCAGACCCAGTGCTAGGTACTCAATATTCAATGGCTAGGAAGACATTCAGTCTGTCCTCAAAAAGCTCACAGCACAGTGAAGAAGCTTAGTTTTCCAGATCAACAGAGGGTGAGTTGCAGAGAATCTTCAAGAACTCTACCATCTTTTGACATGTCAGGGATCTAAATGAAAAATGAAAAGCATAGAATGGGTCTTTCGAAATCACCTTCTTGAGCAACTGCTCAGGTTCAAGATAGGTGAGCTCAAGATAAGGTTTTACTATAGATGAGGTATCTGCTCTAACTACAACCACTGAAAAAGCAAAGTTGGCAGTCTTCCGGAGGCCACTCCAAATTTTTCCACTAAAGGTAACCATCGCTGAGCCTCTTCTTTAAGGAGAACAAAGGTGTTCTGAGGCATTGGACTCCCAAGCATCAGGCTGCTTCAGGAATCCCAAGCTCATAGTTCCGCATTTGGGCTCATGACGCAAACTACTAGTTCTCACAACTTAGACTTTACTATTGACGCTGAGTTTAGCCACAATATTACCAATGATGGAGACCACTGGGGCATCAGCTACTTGGCACTCAGGAAGGACCAGTACCCAGAATTCACAGAAGCCCTTGCTGATAGGAGGCAGGAGTCAAGGAATTCTACCACCTATGCAAAAGGCTGTGCCTTTACAATCATGCTGATTACAAGCCTCTTTGATAACTTTTTCTAAAAATAAACCAAGGCTCAGAATGGTGTCACCACCAGTTCTTGTGTTTATTCATTTCTACACACATTCATTCAAAAAATATTTAGGTATGTAGTGTGTGCCAGGCACTATTCTAAGTGATGGAACGCAGCAATGCATAAGCATTCAAGGTCACTGCTCTCCAGTGGAGGAGACAGAAAATAAACCCACAAAGAAATAAACGTGCAAAATACTTTCAGGCAGTGATAAGTACTTTGAATACTTCAATAATAATAATAATAACAATAATAAGATCAGCAGCTAAATGTATATAGTGCTACTTATGATCCAGTTAATGTTTAAAATGCTTTACATGTATTAACTCATTTGATCTTCACAACCTTATGAGGGAAGTATTACAGTTATTTCTATTTAACAAATCATAAAAATGAGGCATAAAAAGGCTTAATAACTTGCCTGAGTTCATGGGAATAAGGTTATGTGACAGAGAGAGAGTGGTGATATCTGGAGCAGGGGCTACTTTATTTATTTATTTTTTTATTTTATTTTTTTTTTTAATTTTTTGTTTATTGCAGTAACATTGGTTTATAACATTGTAAAAATTTCAGGTGTACATCATTGTACTTCTATTTCTGCATAGATTACATCATGTTCAGGGGCTACTTTATTTATTTATTTGTTTATTTATTTATTTTTTGTGAGGAAGATTAGCCCTGAGCTAACATCCCATGCCAATCTTCCTCTTTTTGCTGAGGAAGATTGGCCCTGGGCTAACATCTGTGCCCATCTTCCTCTACTTTATATGGGACGCCACCACTGCATGGCTTGACGAGCCATGCGTTGGTCCGCGCCTGGGATCTGAACCTGCGAACCCGGGCCGCCGCAGAGGAGCGCGTGCACTCCTCTGTAGCAACACTCCTGAGCTGGCCTCCGCGGGGGCTACTTTAGATAAAATAGTCAGGGAAGACTCTCCTAGGACATTGTATTAGTCAGAGTTCTCCAAAGAAACAGAACCAATAGGGGAGGGAGAGAGAGAAAGGGAGAGAGGGAAGGAGAGAAAGAGAAAGAGATTTATTATGTGATTATGGAGGCTGAGAAGTCTCAAGATCTGCCATCCGCATGCTGGAGACCCAGGAAAGCCAGTGGTATATTTCAAAGCCCTGAAGGCCAGAGAGCCAGTCCAAGTCTGAAGACTTGACTCCAGTTCAAGTCTGAAGGCATGAGAACCAGGAGATGAAGGCAGGAGAAGATCCACATCCCAGCTCCAGCAGTCAGGCAAAGATGGAATTCCTCTGCCTTTTATTCCATTCAGGCCCTCAAAGGATTGGATGATGACCACCCTCGCTGAGGAGGGCCATATGCTTCACTGGGTCAACCAATTCAAATGCTAATTTCTTTCAGAAACACTCTCACAGACACACCCAGAAATAATGTTTAACCACATATCTGGGCATCCCATGGTCCAGTCAAGTTGATTTATAAAATTAACTGTCACAAGTCCACCCCTTGTCAACTTGGCAGCATACACATCTCCTTAAACCACACTTAATCTCCAAATAAAGACAAAAACAAGGCCATAATTCTGCCTAACATGATACAACTATCCTGCATACAACTGAAAACGCTCTAACCTCTTCCCCAGAAGAGGAGGTAAAGTCCTTGAGTGCTGTTGACTCTTCTCCTTGATATCCCATAACTTAAATACTATGATGTAAAATTAATAATAGTTAAATACTAGGATAGAAAGTCAACACATCTTATGTTACATGATAAGGGAAAAAGAGAGGAAGAAAACAAAGATATTTGATACGTACACATGCAAATGTATTCATAACAAACTAAGGAGGAAATACTTATCATAGTAACAGTCCTCATTTCTGTGACTGGTCACATGGTTGTGGCTGGTATTTATAACTACCTTCTTCCACTACCCATTCCATATTCCTTTTGCCTTCAGTAAGCACCAAGCAAAGTGAACAACCAGGTACACTGCTCCAAGTTCTGCCCACTGAGAGGATTTCCCTTCAGCACTTTCCTTCAGGAATGTCCCAGAAAGGGGCTGTAGTTCTGCAGCTGTCCAATTTTGGGTAGTTCTGCATATCATTCAGAACCATGTGTAAACCAGGCCTAAGTCTCCTCTTCCTCTGTCAACTGATCATAGAGAATTCCCCATGAGCCCATAGGTACAGTCTGGGAGAGAGAAGCCAGTGTAGTAGGAGTGGGGACCATGGACATTCGGGCCACTTCTTCATGTAACTTACTTGTGTCTTCAGGGCCTGCTCAGGTCTGATCAGATAAATACAACTTCCATTTCATGATGCAGTGCTGCTGTGCATGCCCAACTTTATGGCTTGGTGGGTCAGACAACACCCAGTTCATGATGGGCAGTTCAGTTTGCATGGTAACTTGGTGGCCCATGGTTAAGTGTTCAATCTCTACTAAGGCCCAGCAACAAGCTAACAGCTGTTTTTCAAAAGGAGAGTAACTATCTGCAGAGGATGGCAGGGCTTTGCTCCAAAATCCTAACAGCCTATACTTTGATTCACCTATTGGGACCCGCCAAAGGCTTCAAACAGCATCCCTATCTGCCACTGACACTTCAAGCACCATTGTTTCTGCTGGATCATATGGCAACAGACCAGCTTGTACAACTTCCTGGACTTGTTGCAGAGTCTTCTGTTCTGGGTCCCACTCAAAACTAGCAGATTTTCAGAGCACTCAGTAAATGGGATCATTACAGATCACTCAGTAATACACCCAAATGAAGAATATGTTGTCTTCGAAATCCAAAGAAGCCCACTAGGCATTGTGCCTCTTTTTTGGTGGTAGGAGGAGCTAGATCCAACAACTTATCCTTCACATTAGAAGGGATATCTCAACATGCTCCACACCACTGTACCCCTAAAATTTCACTGAGATATTGAATTTTTGTTGGATTTATTTCCCACCCTCTGGCACACAAATATCTTACCAATACATCTAGAGTAGTTGCTACTTTTTGCTCAATAGGTCCAATCAACAGAAAGTCATCAATGTAATGGGCCAATGTGATATCCTGTGGAAGGGAAAGGTGGTCAAGATCCCTGCAAACTAAATTATGACATAGGGCTGCAGAGCTGACATACCCCTGAGGTAGGACAGTGAAGATGTGTATTGCTGGCCTTGCCAGTTGAAAGCAAACTGCTTTTGGTCAACTGTATAGACAAGGATGGAGAAAAAGGCACTTGCTAGATCAATAGCTGCATACCAAGCACCAGGAAATGTGTTAATTTGCTCAAACAATGAAACTACATCTGGTACAGCAGCTACAGTCACAACTAGGAGTCACCTAGCTAAGCTTATGATAATCCACTGTCATTCTCCAAGATCCATCTCTTTGCCTCAATAGGCAAGTTGAATGGCGAAGTGGTGGGAATCACCGTCCCTGCATCCTTCAAGTCCTTGATGGTGGCACTAATCTCTGCAATCCCCCCAGGAATGCAGTATTGCTTCTGGTTTACTCTTATCCTAGACAGAGGCAGTTTTAGTGGCTTCCATTTGGCCTTTTCCACCATAATAGCCCTCACTCCACAGGTCAGGGAACCAACATGGGAATTCTGTCAGCTGCTGAGTATATCTATTCCAATTATGCATCCTGGAACTGGGGAAATAACCACAGATTGAGTTCAGAGACCCACTTGACCCACTGCAAGAAGTACCTAAGCTAAAACTCCATCGATCACCTCAACTCCAGACGCCCCTACTCTGACTAGGGCCACAGTGGCATTTTGGGTCCCCTGGAATTAATGTCAGTTCAGAGCCAGCATCCAGTAGTTCCTGAAAGGCCTGATTATTTCCTTTTCCCCAGTGCACAGCTACCCCGGTAAAAGGCCATAGGTCCTTTTGGGGAAGGCTATGAGAAAGATTAACAGTATAAATTTTTGGTAGTGTATTGGGGTCCTTCCTTGTCTTAGTCAGTTTGGGCTGCTATAACAAGAATAGCATAGACTGGGCAGCTTAAACAACATTTATTTCACAGTTCTGGAGGTCAGGAATCCCAAGATCAAGGTGCTGGCAAATCCAGTGTCTGCTGAAGTATTCCAACAGGTTTGCAGGTTTGCTGTCTTCTCCTTGTATTCTCACATGGTGGAGAGCAGAGAGAAAGGAATTAAACCTTCTTGTGTCTCTTCTTATAAGGGCACCAATCCCATTCATGAGGGCTCCACCCTCACGATCTAATTACCTCCCACAGGCTCCATCTCCAAATACCGTCACGTTGGGGATTAGCCTTCAACAAATGAATTTGAATGGGACACAAACATTCAGTCCACAGCATTCCTCAAATGCAGTCCACAAGCCTCCTTTTCATTCAAGGGGTTTTGGGTCTGTAAACTGGCTCAAGTCTAGGAATTGATTAAGGAGCCATGACTCTGTTTTTATGGTTAAGGTTAGACTTTAGTTCACTTGACCTAGAACTTTTCTTACTTGATCAAGTAAGAATTTAGGAGGCTTCCTATCTATGTGATTTCTAGGAAAACCATGATCAACTAGCCAATTCCATAAGTTTGCATGAGTCAGACAATTCTGATTGCTGCTTTGATTTTGCTGTCCATTACAGTAACCACACTCACCTTGCCCTTGGTGTTGAGTGCTGCCACTTGGCTCCAGCCACCCCAGGATCCAATTATTCCCGTTGCATTTAGATTTCCCAATTCAGTGACTGGATTCCCACTATAAGGTCTAGCCTACAGAGAAGGGCAATCACAGAGCTCTTCAAGAATGCCAGGGCTTCCCTCACAATATATTTCCCACAGTATTGGTGAAAGGTATGTCTCCTGGATTCTTCTGATGTGGGTGATTAGGTCTTAAATGACAAATCCACTCCAACATTCCGATCTCCCTAAGCCTTTTAATCTCTTCCTCTACGTTAAACCAAGGCAGGTTGGGTATTTTCAGCTCACTCACTGTGGGCCACCTTTTGATTTATGTTTCAGCCAACCAACCAAACAAATTGTTAGAGCCCTTTCTAAGTCCCTGAGCTACAACATTAAATGCAGTCTCTGCTTAGTGTGCCAATATCAATAAATTTGGCCTGATCCAAACTTATGTTCCTTTCTCCATTATCCCACACTGTTAATATCCATTCCCACACATGTTCTCTGGATTTCTGTCTGTATAAATTAGAAAATTCAAGTAGTTCTTTTGGAGTGCAGTGTACTTCCTTATGTGTCACACTTTGTACCTCACCTTTAGGCACCTACAGGGACTTGAGTCTAGTTATAGGTCTAGAAGAAAAGAGGGGTGGTAGGGGTGGGTCCTGAGGAGAAGCGGCATTGTCCTGCATGGTAACTGCTTCAGGAGAGGCCATTACAGTTTCCCAGGTGATATAGGGTTAATCTCCTCAGATGGAAGTGGAAAAGCCAATACCACTGGAGGTGGGGATGATGTTGCCACTGAGGGCAAGGAGGTTACTTCCAATGGGGATGAGGGAACCACTTCCACTCAGAGTGGAGAGCTCTCTTCCACTGGCAAAAAGGACTCATCAGAATTTAGGGGCTCAAGATCTACAGCTTCATCAGGGTCTTCCCACACTTCCCCATCCCACCTTATAGGATCCCATTATTTCCCAATCAATGCCCTCATTTTTACAGTGCAATATACTTGTAATTCAGCCAGTCACAGAACGAGATTCTGCATTTGATTTTCAGCAATCTCAGCCCTTCATCTACAGGAGATAAGGGTCTCCTTCAGGGCACACATAAAAGCCTTCAGGTCATTTATACAGTGTTTGAGCTGGGAATTCAAATCCCTGAGCTCATCCTCTTCTTTTACCACTTTGTCCAGAGACATTAGGAGCTGCCAACCAACATCATTATATTCATTAGTTTTCCAAAAGTATCACATCCACAGTCATTGAGCTCCTTGCTTCTTATAAGTGGTTGATTAGAAGTACATAATGCAGATATTTTTCATATCTCTATTACCAGTTCATTCCATGGACTATCAGTGCTCTCGTTAACTACTGGAAATAAAGTCATTAATGTCTTTAAATCTAAAAAATTAGAAAGCCAATTCCAGAAACCCCAACATCAATTCAGATAACTCATCCTTAACATTCTGTTCCTCTAGAACCACTCTCAGTACTAAAATCTGTATTAGTCAGGGTTCTCCAAAGAAAGAGAACCAACAGGATATAGATAGACAGATAGATAGATAGATAGATAGATAGATAGATAGATAGATAGATAGATATAAAGAGATTTATTATAAGGTATTGGCTTATGAGATTATGGAAGCTAAGCAGTTTCACAGTCTGCCATCTGCAAGCTGGAGACTCAGGAAAGCCACTGCTATAGTTAGTTCAAAGGCCTGAGAGCCAGAGAGCCAATAGTATAGATTCCAGTCATAATCTGAAGGCCTGAGAACCAAGAGAGCCAAAGGCAGGCAAAGATTGGTGTCCCAGCTCCATGAGTCAGGCAGAGAGCAAATTCAACCTTCCTTGCCTTTTTATTCTATTCAGGCCCTCAATGGATTGGATGATGACATTGGGAAGGGCAATCTGCTTTATTCAGTCAACCAATTCCAATGCTAATCTCTTCAGAAACAGCCTCATATACACATCCAGAAATAATGTTTAACCAGATATCTGGGCATTGTATGGTCTAGTGAAGTTGATTCATAAAATTAACCACACAGAAATATTTCACTGAAACCTAATGAAAAGGAGTCAGCCCTGGAATGATGTGAGGGAAGAGCATTCCTGGCATAGGGAACAAGTACTAAGTCCCGGAGATTGCTACAAAGTAGGTATGTTTTAGGAAAAGAAAGGCCAGTGTGGCTGGAATGTAGTGCTTGAGTGGGACAATGCGCAAGATAGGGTTGTAAGGGAGGCTGTAGCTAGATGATGTGGGGCCTTATTGGGCATGGTAAGAGCTTGAGTTTTCTTCTAAGGACATGGGAAAATGTTGAAGTGTTTAAGATGGGAAGTGATATGATGTGATGCACATTTTAAAAATATCACCCTGGCTACTGTGTGGAGAAAGGACTGTAGACATAGGAGTGGGTGAAGAGAGAGCAGTTAGGAGCCTGTTGCAGGAACACAGGTGAGAGGTGATGGTGATGAGAACTATGATGGTAGCAGGGAAGTGAGCAATTCAAGATATGTTTTAGAGGTAGAATCAACATGATTTGCTGTTGGATTGAAGGAGAGTGTTAAGAGAATTAAAGAGATCACTTATGATTACTGTTTTGTCCTGACATGGTGACTTGTGAGAGTCAATTTGTGAAATTTTTAGGAATTTTGCAACCCAGTTAAATGCAGCCATTATTAAAAATTAAATTATATAAATTTATAATTAAATAAATTATATTACAAACAAAGGTAATACTCAAAACTCATCATTTCCTAATTATTTTACTTTTCTTACGTGTTTACTATTATCTTTGATCTTGAAGTTGTTTATGGCCACATATCTGTTTAGTAGAAACATTACAGAATGGTGAGCTTTTGCACATCTTTTCTACATTCAATGACATCACAAGCTTGAAATAGCTTGAAATCAGCCACGATGGGAGTATTTACACCATGGAAGTTGCAAATGCTACAATCAGGGCTTGACATTGTTTTGTTGATTGTCTAGATAGAGGAAATGTTAATAATGCGGATTAGACTTAAAAGTGTGTTGTGAGGGGGCCTGCCTGGTGGCATAGTGATTAAGTTTGCACGCTCTGCTTCCCCAGCCCAAGGTTTGCAGGTTCGAATCCCAGGTGCGCCCGATGCACTGCTCATCAAGCCAAGCTGTTGCGGCGTCCTGTGTACAAAATGCAGGAAGATGGGTACAGATGTTAGCTCAGGGCCAGTCTTCCTCACCAAAAAAAAAAGTGTTGTGTCTGTAGTCACTGAATTATGAATAGCACAAAATATTGAGAAATAGTCTTCCAGCATTCAGAAGTATTATCTGATGCTGTACCTCTTCCTCTTCCCTCTTTCAATCTAGAGACTAAGCATTACCCAAAGCAATGGTTAAACTATTGCACTGGATGAGAAAAATATCTAGCTTTTTGGTTTTGTTTTGTTTTCATTTTCCACCAGACAGAGGCACATAAGGAAGATAAGATTAGGTATAGACAAAATTTTTAAAAATACTTATTTTCTGCATATCTGAGTGTAGTGTGTTACTGAATTTGCAGCCACACTGCAAGCAATTTGTAACAGACTCCCTTGGACCAGAGGGACTCCTTAGCATGCTGAAGCCTGGGTTTTGTCATGCATAGATAAAGATGCTCTGGGTAAGCTAACCTACAAACTCCACGAAGGCAGGAAGTTTTGTCTGTTTGTTCACTGATGTATCCTGAGAACTCTGAATAGAGCCTGACACAAACAAAGTATTTCATAAATATGTGTTGAATAAATAAATGTTTTTTTAATTAAGATCGTGAAACTATATGAAAAAGTGCCTCCTAACAGAAGCTTAGAGACCCAATTGAGGATTTTAAGAAGCAGTCATGCTAAGAAACAGCAAGTGAAAATTTAACAGAATGTACGCGACTATTTTTTCATGGTTGAGAAGAGATTTAAATAGTGAAATAATGCCAACACTAATCTAGATATCCCAGAATGAACTTTATCTCCCTTCACTTTCCCTCCTTGCTCTCTTCTAGCATCTACAAAAGGATTTAGTAATGTTTGATGGTTTTGCTTGGGTATTTTAACAAAAGCTGATCTCATGCTGGCATTATAGTAGGATTATTTTTCCAAAAAACCTGTTCAAGAGACTAAAAGGACACTTAAGAGTTCTCTAAGAGAAACCATCATGGAAATTTTTAAAATATACACCGGTTCCTTTATTTCCAAGTCCCACCTGAAAACACCACCAAGATTTGCCTTTCCAGTGCCTGAAAAGTAATGTAGAAGAATTTCTGTATGTTAAAAAATTCTAGAAATGATTGTTACAGTAAATCATTTCTCAACCACTGTTCACACTGGCTGATGAATAGCATTCTTGAGTTCTCTAGTGAGCACAGCCAAACAAGTGACTTCAGACTTCAAAATCCCAGGAGTGATTTTGGCCTGGCTCTGACTTTCCCAGAGGCAAAATTATCCTCATGCAGAATAACATCACAAATCCCAGTGACGACTGTCTCCTTCCAGGTTTTAAGAAGGGTCTGAAAAAACAAAAGCCTTACGCCTCCTTCCAAAATCCACCAGCACTCATGGCATTGGGCTCTATGCTCATTTATTACAAAGTATTCTTGGCTCTGGGGTCTCAAGGGTCTCTCTTAACACAATTTTTTAGTAGAGAAGTAGATTATAATGATGCAGATGACTCCCCAAATTAAAAATTTACAAGGATTTTCACAAAAAAGAAAAAATATGACTTTTCACTTGACGATTCTTTTTAAAAGGACACTTGTAAACAAGCTCTTTTTGAAGATTTAAACTATATGTACAGGACAAAGATACAACTTAGTCATTATCAGGAAAATAAAATCATTAAGTGAAAAAAATAATTAAACCAGTTTTACAGCATCAGTATGTAAAACTATAACTCGTTAATAGACTAAAATGTGAGGGTACCATTTTGGGGAGGGTGTCACATAGACATTATCAAAAGCTTTCACTGAAATATGTTGCTCAGTGTTAAAATATTTAGCTGTGTGATGTTACTACAGGGCTTTGTGTGAAGTGTAACGTGTGTGAGTTGGGTAGGCAAAATAAAGCACCCTGTGCTGCCCCAGAGTCAGATCCACTTTTGCTCTCGCCAAAGTGCTTTCCTTCTCATGGCTAATGCAAGCTTGGCCTTGAGCCCTTCCTGACACAATCAAGAGGGAGCTATAAACCACGGGTGCCCTAGGTTAAGATGGTGTTCAATCGGCCGGAATTGTCTTCCAGTTTGAGACAGTACACCATATAGCATAGTTATGTGCCCATGTTTCTTCCTACATTTGAGAAGATGTGAGAAAGTATTGACCTGGAGAATATATGTATCCAAATATAGGAGGATTTAAATTCAAGAACCTCTCCTTAAAAACTTCAGGTGCAGTACATATGGACTTGTGTGTGTGTGCACACGCACACATGTGTGCATAGCTACATATATTGCCTGTAAAATAAAAGGTACAGTAATTGAGTAATAGGGTATCACATTACTTGGTTAATAAAATTTACAACATATGCCACACATAGAATAATATTTCCAAAGTATCATTATAGTTGTCATTGCTGTTGTTGACAATAGCAACAGGTAACATGTATTGAGTACAAATTATGCACCAGACAAGTACCTTTATTGGCTTGTTTAATTCTCATAAGAAACTTATGAGCAATATTTGATAATCAATAAAAAAGAGATGAGGAAAATGAGGCAAAGAGAGGTTAAGTAACTTGTCCACGATCAGAGCTAGAAAAAGGTGAAGCTTGGCTTCAAGTCTGGTGTTTGGCTTCTCTGAAGCCTATTTTTTATGCTAAAATAAAATGAGTTAAATATTGAAATCATTAAGGACAAAATTTGATCTTTCTTTGATGATTTAAAAAATAATCCCTATTGTCACAGCGCCTCTGAATCACCAGTTGGGTCACTAATAAGTGCATGGTAGATGTATAAAAAAATACAAAGCATTAAGATTTCCAACCATGATAATTATGAATAAGTAAGCTTCTATTAAACGTTTACAAATGCAGCAACACAAACAGATAGACATAGGACTTTTGAGGTGGAATTTATAAACTACATCACATCTATAGCCAATTTAAAAATAGTCTTTAGACATCAAGTGAAGAGCATAAGTCTTGTATTCATCAATTTATAGTAAGTGCTTCTCCACATAAGATAAATGTTCCAGAAGAAAAATCTACCATTACTTTAAAATCCAAGATGGCTTGAAGTTTTTCTAATTGCAAACCTTAAACAGAAGCAATGCTTCATGGGAACAAAGAGAATTTCTGATTTAAAAAAAAACCCAGACATTTGTGTGGGGCACCCAGCAGCTCTGAGTGTGTAAGGATGCAGATGAGAATGGTAATTGTACTAAGAGTAGCCAGTAATGATCGGGCAGTCAGCATTCTGTCCACTGTGATTCCTGTAAAGTCTTCATTTATTTTCAAGACATTTCTGAATGGAAAGGTCACATAAGAGCACAACTGAGAAAATCTCATAATGATGAAGTAAGCTTTTTTAAAAAGAAAAATTCACCATGTTACAGTCTTTTGAATTCATGTTTTCACTTGATGTAGACATAGTTTTAGAAAACCCTGCTTGAAACAAGATGGAATTAAGTTAAACTGTAGAATACGGGGTGCCGAAATTGTTAACCCTTAAGCAGAGTAGCTACAGCTTGCCCCAAGCCCGGAATTTTTCACTTACATCCACTCCATAAAGCAGCACCTCATGTTGGTCTGTTCGTTATCAGCACACAAGCCCACAGTGTCCATATTTATCTCACAAAGTCAGTTCTAAAGCATTCAACAGGATTATTCACTGCCTCAATTTTACTCTGATCGATCTAGGGTCTCTTCCCCATCAGTGTCCAGAACAAAAATACAATCTAGGCAGCATCTTACTTTATTTACTCCACAATAGCATAAACTTAGGCCGTTCCACCTCATTAGAATCTGAGCAAGAAGCCTCAAGGTAAGGCTGAGATACACAAAGCCACAGACATAACCTGACACTCAGTGAGTAATAATCAGAGTGGTAGGCACAAGGAAAAGTAGTCAGGGCTGAATCATATAGGTCCTGGAGAAGTGCACCATGTTAATTTATGGGTTGTTAGCCACAGACAAGATCTTCGAGTCCCTCTCTTGAAAGAAATTCACATAATAGAATTCCAAACTAAAAAATAAATGGACCAATTATCTTATAATCCCTTGGCCATTTCTATTTTATTAAATGAAGCAT
This sequence comes from Ceratotherium simum simum, assembly GCF_057802395.1. Classification (NCBI taxonomy): domain Eukaryota; kingdom Metazoa; phylum Chordata; class Mammalia; order Perissodactyla; family Rhinocerotidae; genus Ceratotherium; species Ceratotherium simum. The sequence goes on from NC_141916.1 coordinate 36,018,532, forward strand.
TTCCTTCATTATGTAAATACTACGATATATTCTAAAGCTCCAAAAAGTTCTCTTAGATATAATGTTTCTAAAAAGAAGGTTCTATCAGTGCAAAGACAGAAGTATGAACACGCACCCCACTCCCTCAGATAGGTTTTGAGAGCCTTGTGGTAGCCCTCAAACTACACCAACTACCCATAGGGCCGATGGCTCTGCAAAAATTCACCTGACGATGGAAAGGGACAGCTCATTGAAATGCAAACACTTGCTCCCTTAAAAGCCTTCCATTGCCAGCTTGCTGAGGAAGAATGGGGAGGAAATAGAAGTGCTGCATCACTTAACGGTTGTTTCTGGTCACGAAGAAGTTTACGATGTTGCATTAAGTAGTATTTGAATAGCATCTCTATGCCTTTTTGTTGTGTAAATATTATTGTGCTGTATTTTTTTCATATCCTAGCTATACTGTATATTTCTTTATTATATATGTTATGGGATGTCTTGGCTGAGCTAAGGCTCAGATGTGGATATTTCCAGAAAATGGAATTAAACAACACCCCTACCCCACCTATCCAGTTGTATTTACGTACTAATTCATTTTTGCATTGAGCATCCTGGGAAAACGAGTTGACAGTTACCAACCTGAAATCTTTGTCCAGGTACATAAATCCTTGCTGTCAGTCGCTTTTTAAAACCTGTTGGATAAACTTGCACTGTGCATTGAAGTTTTATTCTTATATATTACCCAGATTTGTATGCTTGTGAGTAAAATTATGTATTTTAAATACTACTTTTTAGGTTGCATCAATCAGGTCTTAAAAGTTTAAAGTTGATTGAGTGTATTGCCAATAAATAAAGAGAGACCATGACTTCACATGCCTTACTTTGACAATTACCATGTCTTCTGTTAAAATATCCCTTATGATGTGGAGAAATTAGGACCCTCATACACTTCTGGTGGGAATGCAAAATTAGGCAGCCACTTTGGAAAGTAGTCTGGCAGTTCAGTTACCATATGACGCAGCAATTAAACTCCTAGGTATACATCCAAGAGAACCGAAAGCATTTGTCTACACAAAAACATGTATTCGAATGTTCACAGCAGATTGTTCATAATAGCCAAAAGTGGAAATAGCCCAAATGTCCATCAACTGAGAAACAGACAAACAAAATGTAGTATATCCACACAATGGAATATTATTCAGCCATAAAAGGGAATGAAGTATTGATACGCGCTACAACATGAAAGAACCTTGAAAACATACTAAGTAAAAGAAGCCCATCACAAAAGACGACATATTGTATGATTCCATTTATTTGAGCTGTCCAGAACAGGCAAATCCATAGAGACAGAAAGTAGATGGGTGGTTGTGTAGGGCTAAGGAGAGAGGAGGGGGGGAAATGGGGAGTGACTGATAATGGGTAAGGGGTTTCTTTTTAGGGTGATGAAAATTGTCTAGAATTGATTGTGGTGATGGTTGCACAACTCTGTAAATATACTAAAAACTAACTGTACACTTTAAATGGGTGGATTTTATGGTATGTGAATTATATCTCAATAAAACTGTTATAAACTTACAAACTGTAAGTTTGCCCTAACTCATTCTCTTCATGGGTTAAAAAATTATAGCTGTGTGTAAAGAGGGTGAGATTCCTATTAGTAGTACTAAAGCTAAGGTTAATCTGCATTTTAAGGAATTATGCAGATGACTAAATCAACTGACATCAAAGAATCATGCCTGAGTGGTACAAATTAACAGCATAAATGTTTCTCAAACCTCTTAACTTGAAATGGTCCCAACAGAGGTCAGAATGAGAGTGAGACTGACAGTGCTCCAATAACTCACCCTATGAGCAAAGTACAATCATACATACATCTGCATACAACTTGGAAAGTGATACCAGAATCCATCCCGTCCCAGTCCACCCACCAAGGTAGGTTGTGCACTCTGGAGGAGAAGCATTTCCTAGAAGGAATACCTCATGGCAAGAGTGAGAACTGCAGACTCCTGGCAGAGGGACCAGGGGCAGCATTCCAGTCTTGTCTTCATGAAGTGGGTACTCGCCTCCTCTACCAGTACCCAATCCAAGGCTGTGGTGATGAGGCTGTTGCTGCCTCATATGAGGAGTTCCATGAACATGTCCAGGACTATGGGATCCATAGTAGAGACTGAAAGCCAAGACTGGATCTTGGGTACTTGTAGGCATCCTGAGGATTCCCAGAAGTATTAGCAGACAGAGGCTCTATACAAGACAGAACTTCCCACTATCTACCCTGTGGAAGCTCATAGCCATCAGGATGTGAATGTGAACGTCCTGGGTATAGTGGACACCAATGGTTTTCACCTGCCCTGCACTCTTCCCCGACTCCTTTGATACAGAGACCATGTCATCCCCAACCACAAGGGCAGACCCGTTACTGAGGCTAATAGATCAGAGCTTCTCGCTAGTCCTTCTAGGACACAAAGATTGACCAAGTGTACCAAGAGGGGACAGTCCGAGTCCTTTCCCAGCCTTTCTTGAACTGAAACTGGAAGAATTAGCCCTTCTTCTCTCTGTTTACAAATCCACGAAGGTGTGCCTTAAAGCTGCAGCCCCCTCGCCGCCCACCTCAGTTTGAGCCTTGAGGAAGAAACTGGCTTGAGAGATTAAAGCTAATTTGCAGAGAGACTCGAGTGAGATGAAAGATAGAAAGCGGTCTAATCATGCTCACCTCTGTAGTGCTGTCACCTTGCCCTCCCTCAGTTGGTTACACAAACCAATAATGTCCTTTACTGTTTCAGCTCATTTCTATCTGGTTTCTGCCGCTTGCAGTGGGATGAATCCTGAATAGTACAATAGTGCTATCTGCCTGGTGAAATCTGAGATATTCTGATTACACAAATGTAGATGTGACAAGAGCTTGACAGACATGTCAATTCTAGTTTTTCTTAATAAATGGGACAATAGACAGACAATACACAATTCATGGAATATGGATTTGTCTTGGTGTTGTCTCACAGTATTAGAATTCTTTTTTTCTCCAATAGCATAGTAAGATAGTCAATCATTTAAATATACTCTATTATTCAATTAATTGAATAATAGTTGAAAACATACCTAGAGGGTGCTATAGAAGTGATTATAAGCAAATTTATCATTATGTTGAACAATACGGAAAAGTAAGCTTAAAAATGAATAAAGTTTGTACTGCATTGGCAGAGAAATGACCAATTCATAATTTTTAATAGGAATTTAGACTGTGAATAATATAATCACAGACTTTAGAAACAGAAAGATTTAGTAGATAATCCATTTCACCTGTCAGACAATTGCTCCATTCTATAAAACCATTCTTTCAACAAATATTTACTGAGTTCAGGAGCCGTCTTGAAGGTCTGTGGTAAATAAAAGAGGCAAAGCCCCTACCATCCCAGAGCTGGTATCTGCCTCCTATGGCAATAATTGCTACAGGTTGTATCCTATTCATTACCTGCTCGTGTTGTGTATTTGCTACAGAATAATGGAAAAACTGAGCTCTGTTCCTGAGAGGCTCACAGTCTAAGAGAGAAACACAATTTATACCCTATATGTTACAATATTAACAGGCCAGTGGGAATGAAGATCATTCCCCATCTGTTGTTAAACAGTAAAGAACCGGGAGGAACAGATAGTACTACTAATGCTGCAGGAAAAATATCTCTTAAAGCTCACTTACTTTGGGCACTAAAACCTCTTTTTTGGTCTTTTATTCCATTTGATTCACTTGTTCCTGCTCCAGATCATGGTGGCCAGTATTTGATTTTTGTGCTATAGAATATCATGGCAAAGTTCTGCATTCTAAATCTCCTACTGAATGAATTCATCTTATTCTAGTATTTGTTTAAATCAGGAAGTCTTTGTTTCAAGGTATATCACAAAAAATGCAACTATTTGTTTCACATGCAAATATGTCAAATATTTCTTTCTAATCACTCAGACTGCATATCTGGGGGCCGTCCCGGTGGCGTAGTGGTTAAGTTCGTGCCCTCCGCTTCGGCAGCCCAGGGTTCACAGGTTCGGATCCCAGGTACGGACTTACGCACTGCTTATGAAGCTGTGCTGTGGCCGTGTCCCACATATAAAGTAGAGGAAGGATGGGCATGGATGTTAGCCCAGGGCCAATCTTCCTCACCAAAAGAAAAAAATCATATCTGATTATGGGCAATTAAATTAGCAAAATCCATTTGCAGCTCTCTAAAGTGCCCCTCCTTTACCCTAAGTGCCTTGGCTCAGGATTTCCTATGTCACCTGAAAGGCACCAGAGCCCTGAAGACAGGCTGCCCAGCTTTAAATCTTAGCCCTCTATTGACTGTGTGATCTTGGGCAAGTTACTCAACCTCCCTGAGATTCCTATCCTCCATTTGTGAAATGGGAATAATAATAATGCCAACCCCCTAGGTTATTGTGAAGATTAAATGAAATAATATGTATAGAGTACTTGACAGAATGCCTGTAACACACTAAGAGTTCAATAAATAATTCTCTATTAAGGGGATTAAGAGGTACAAACTTCCAGTTATAAAATAAATAAGTCACAGGGATGTAATGTACAGTATAGGGAATATAGTCAATAATATTGCAATAACTGTGTATGGTGACAGATGGTTACCAGACTTGTTGTGGTGATCATTTCATAATATATATAAATGTCAAATCACTATAAGGTACACCTGAAACTAGTATAATATTGTATGTCAACTATACTTCAATTAAAAAAAAATAGCAAGATGAAGATCTCTGGGCAACCAAATTTTAAAAAGGCAGAGTTTAACTCATTAGACAAGATATATATACTAAGAGACAATTTAAATGAATAAATTACAAACAAAAACAAAATAATAATTCTCATAGGAACTCATAATGATCAAGTGTATCAAGATGATACGCTACTGTCATCTTGAAGAAATATTTAGCTTAGCTGTTTGGTATCACCTATATTTATTCAAATGATTACTGTTTTCTTTAAAATACGAATAAATGTTACTTTTCAAAATATTTGCTACATTTAGTGGTCACATTCATTTGTCATAAAAATGTTATGTGTAAAATATTCTACTGAGAACTACAAAGCATGAAAACTAAGTAAGTCATAGTCTCTGTGTGCAAGAAATTTACAATCTAGGAGGGAGATAATTAGGTCAAAGTAAAAAAAAATTACAGTTTAACAATGGCCATAAAATAGGTACAAATAACGTATGATAGTGATTCAATGAAAAACAATTGCATCCATTTGAGAGGATTTGGAAGAGGTAACATTTGAAATGTTAAATCACGGGTGCTAAATCACGGGTGTAGCGGACGGAGCCAGGCCTCTCAGGCCGTGAGAGCACATTCTTGATTCTTTTCCTTCCTCTCTGATTATTCCATCTTGGTCCCATTCTTAGACTAATCTCCTTGCATCCAATGCATAAAAACTGGTATTTCACAGGATTCCACCCTCAACCCACTTCTCTTCTAATCTTTATGTCTTTGGAATTATGTCAACCATTCACATCAGGTATGCCATTTACTCCCAAATCTAAATCTCTAGCCTCGATCCTTCCCCCAAGCTTCAGATCCAATTATCCAAGTGCCTCTGAGATATCTCCCCCACCTTCATGGCACCTCAAACACATCATAGTGAAATTCGTCTCATATCCTCCTCCTGTGATCATTATTCTTGTTGGTGGAACCACATCTGCCCAGTCACCCAAGCCAAAACCCAGAGATTCATTCCTAGTCGTCCTTCTCCCTCACTCCACACAATAAATTGGTCGCCAATGCCATAGAATCTACCTCTAAAATATTTCTCAGCTCTTCCTAGCATTCTCCATCTTGACTGTTACTACCCCAGGGTCTTTTATCTTGACAATGGCCATATCCTCCCAACTGGTGTCCTGCTCCCTCCCTTCAATCTACTCTCAATAGTCTCATCAGAATAAATTTTCGACAATGCAAAACTGACGCTGCTTATGGCCCTTCAAGGGCCCCTAACTGCCACCTAGATACATTAAAAATCTCTTGGTAGGTCATACAAAGTCCTCTGTGATGAAGTATTTTCTTACCTTTCACTTTAGGCTCCCAGGTAACCAAATCACCTGCAGTCCCCATAATATCTTTTTATTTCACACTTTTGTGTCCTTGCCCCTCCAATAGCCCCTGCCTGAAAATCTACCTGCTCCTGTTTATCTGGTTTTTACTTTCCCTCTTTCTCTTCAAAATTCTTCCCAGCAGTCATTCCTCTGGAAAGCCTCCTAAAGTGCCTTTCTTACAGGTGCCCATAACACCCCATATGAACCCCTTTCACAGCACTCATGACACCATTCTATAATCATTGTTTTATTCATCTTCTCTCCCATAGACTATAGATATCCTGAGGCAAGTAACCATGTTTTCACTCATTTTTTTCAACAAATACTCACTGAGTGCTTACTGGGTGAACATGATAGACTAGGTCCCTGACTTCATGAAGTTTATACTTTAATGGTGTCTTTCTGGTAAGAGGGTAAAAAGACATTAAACAAATTTTTAAGATAATTATAGATCGTGATAAAAGCTATTCAGAAAGTAAAACATAGATTAAAAATGACTAAGGGCAAAAGGATGAAAGTAGACCATTATCTCACACCCCCACAAAATTAACTCAAAATGGATTAAAAACTTGAATATAAGACCTGAAACCATAAACTCCTAGAAGAAAACATAAGCAGTATGTTCTTTGACATTGGTCTTAGCAGTATCTTCTTTTTTTTTTTTTTGTGAGGAAGATCAGCCCTGAGCTAACATCTATGCCAATCCTCCTCTTTTTTTTTTGTTGAGGAAGACTGGCCCTGGGCTAACATCTGTGCCCATCTTCCTCCACTTTATATGGGACGCCACCACAGCATGGCCTGACAAGTGGTACATCGGTGTGCGCCCGGGATCCAAACCCAGGCCCTCAGCAGTGAAGCGCACGCACTTAACTGCTATGCCACAGGGCAGCCCCTTAGCAGTATCTTTTTGAATATCATGTCTCCTCAGGCAAGAGAAACAAAAGAAAAAATAAACAAATGAGACTACATCAAACTAAAAAGCTTCTGCACAGCAAAGGAAACCATCAACAAAACAAAAAGACAACTTACCAATTGGGAGAAGGTATTTGCAAATCATATATCTGATAAGGGGTTAATATCCAAAATATATAAAGAACTCATACAACTCAACAAGAAAAAAACAAACCACCCAATTAAAAAATCGGCAGAGAATCTGGACAGACATTTTTTTGAAGAAGGTATACAGATGGCCAACAGGTGCATGAAAAGATATTCAACATCACTAATTATTAGGGAAATGCAAATCAAAACTACAGTGAGATACCACCTCATGCTCATAAGAATGGTTATTATTAAAAGGACAAGAAATAACAAGTCTCGGAGAGGATGTGGAGAAAAGGGAACCCTCATACACTGCTGGTGGGAATGTAAACTGGTGCAGACACTATGGAAAACAGTATGAAGATTTCTCAAAAAATTAAGACTAGAACTACCCTATAATCCAGATATTCCATTTCTGGGTATTTATCCAGAGAACATGAAAACAGTAATTCAAAAAGACATTTGCACCCCCACGTTCATTGCAGCATTTTTCACAATAGCCAAGACTCAGAAACAACTTAAGTGCCCATCAATGGGTGAATGAATAAAGAAGATGTGGTATATATTTATACAATGGAATACTACTCAGCTATAAAAATAAAGATGAAATCTTGCCATTTGTGACAACATGGATGGAACCTCAAGGGTATTATGCTAGGTGAAATGTCAGACGGAGAAAGCCAAATACTATATGATTTCACTCATATGAGGAAGACAAAACAACAATAACAACAAACACACACATAGACAAGGAGAACAGATTGGTGGTTACCAGAGGGGAAGGGGGGAGAGAGGACAGTGAAAGGGGTAAAAGCGCACATTTGTATGGTGATGGATGGCAATTAGACTGAAAAAAAAGTGACTAGGGGATGGTGCCTTTTTGAGGAGTTTTTCGGAAATCTGAATGATGGATATCCAGCTATGTGAAGATCTGGGGAAGAAAGTCATAGGCATAGGAGTAGCTGGTACCAAAGCCTTAAGAAAGGATCTAGCTTGTTATGTAGTCAAAATGAAAGTGTAGGTGGCTAGAGCATAGTGAACAAGTGGAGAGAATGACAGGAGATGAGATCACAGAGACTGACAGGAAGCAGATCTTGTCAGGTCTTGTAGGCTATCGTATTAGTTTCCTTTTGCTGCTGTAACAAATTGTCACTAATTTAGCAGCTTAAACAACACAAAGGTCTCTCACAGTTCTGTAAGTTAGAAGTCTGAAATGGGTCTCACTAGGCTAAAATCAACGTGTTGGCAGGGCAGCATTCCTTTCTGGAGGCTCTAGAGAAGAATCTATTCCCTTGCCTTCCAACTTCTAGAAGCTGACCATATTCCTTGGTTCTTGCCTCCCTTTCTCCATCTTCAAAGCCAGCAGTGTTGCATCTTTCTGACCATTCTGTAGTTACATCTCCCTCTGAATCTCTTCCATCACCTTCTTCCACTTTTAAGGACCCTTGTGATTACACTGGGCCCACCTGGATAATCTCCCCATCTCAAGGTCCCTAATTTAGTCACATCTGCAAAGTTCCTTTTGCCATGTAAGGAAATATTTATTCACAGGTTCCAGGCATTAGGATGTGGACATCTTTGGGGGCCCATTATTCTGCCTACCCCAGATATGGAAAGAATTCTGGACTTTATTCTAATTGTAATAAATAACCACTGGAGAGATTTTAAGCAAAAGAGTGACATGAGTTGGGTTATATTTTTAAGAGTTCACACGTCATATACTGTGTGTAAGGTCTAGATGAAGGAAAAGTAGAGGCCAGGAGACCAAAGAAGAGTCTTTTGATAGTCCCAATGAGGGATAGTGGATTTGACTAGGATGATAACAGTGAAGATAGTGAAGACCATCCAGATTCCGGAAATATTTTGGTATAGAAGAAACAGAACTTACTGATGGATTGGATGTAAAAAGTAATGAAAGTGAAGGACCAAGGATGAGTCCTAAATTTGGGACTCAATTAACTGGTGTATCGTATTGTCATTGACTGAGAATTGCAAAGAATAAAGAGTGGATGGATTTGGGGCAGAAGGTGGACATTAAGATGTATCAGACTAGAATAGTTATGTCAAGTTTAAGATAACCAGGAGATATCTAAAAGGAATCATCAAGTAGGCAATTGGATTTATGATTCTTGAACTTGCTGTAGAAAACAGAGGTGTAAACATAAATTTGGGAGTCATCAGCATAAGGATGATATTCAAGCCAGGAGCCTAGATGAGATCATCCAGGGAGAAAAAGTAGATATAGAAGAGGGCAAGAGCGTATCCCGGAAGGCACAAACATTGACAGTCCTTATTCCTATTTATAGTCCTAGCACTTAGTCCTGGCACAGAGTGGCCCCTCAATAAATTGTTGATGAGCACAGGACTAATTCTGGAACTAGCCATTATTAACAATTAAGTCATACAAACTTGGAACTAAATAAATTATATTAAGAAAAGATGTAATAAATATTCAAAACTCATCACTTTCTAATTATTTTCCTACATTTTACTATTGTCTATGCTCTTGAGGTTATGTCTATTGTAACTTCCCAACTCCACTTTCAGTGATGCTGCATTGGAAGCTTGAAATTGGTCATGGTGGGAGTATTTATGCTGTGGAAATTGGCTAATGCTACAAATTAAGGTTTCATATATTATTTTGACAATTGTTAGACTCAAGAAAGTGATAGAAAAAACGTTAATCATGCAGATTGGACTTAAAAGTGTGTCATATCTGTCGTCATTATATTGTGAATAACACAAAAAATTGAAAAAATATGTTTCCGGTATGTGAAAATTATCATCTGATTTAGTAAAGAAGTTGCTCATATCATTGATGAATGAGTGAGGTTCTAACAAATGTCTTCATTGTTTCACTTTCACTTTACTGATTAACATAAGCAAAAACATCAACATTCACGCTGGAATTACACTTGTGAATTAATTGCAACACAGGTTGGCAAGGGATAAAAGAGTTTGGCAAAAATCAATATAAGCATTCAGTGAGAATCACTTGGCTATATGGAATTTACAGGAGTAATGTATGTTTTATTCTTTATGTGTAAATGTGTGCCTTCATTACACATCCTTTATAATGGTAAAATGTATAATAAACTATACACACACACACACTCATTTTTCCCAGAGAACCGGTTAAACATTTACCAGCACACCACTGCTTAAATCCAAACCTAATAGACATGGTATTATATGAAGTATTACAAATTATTATATTACAATCTATTTATGGGAAGTGACTAAAATATTCATAGCAAATTCATGATCAGTATTTTAAAATGTTGATAAGTTATGTCATTTGGGTTCCAGTAAAATTAAAATGGATCTGTCAAATATCATGAAAGCTAGAGAGGTTGATGGCTACAGTTTCTCTTTATTTGCCTGAATTTATGCTTGATAATTGACATTTTTTTCTTCCTACACAGATGCTGAGCATCATAGACACCTTAGAAAAAGAACAGGCTAGGAAATCGACTTGGATTTCTTAAAAGAATTATCTGCTGATCAGGCAGTACTTAGACCTGATTAAAGCATCTACACTTTCACTGTGCAATATGATACCCACTAATCACATGTGGCTATTTAAACTTAAATTTAAATTAGTTAAAATTAGATAAAATTTAAAAATAAGCCCCTTAGTTAAACTCACCACATTTCAAGTGCTCAATAACCATACGCAGCTAGTGGCTACCATATTGGACAGCACAGATTATAGAACATTTCCATCATCACAAAAAGATTTGTTGGACAGCACCAATCTAGAAAATGCCTTCCACATAAAAGATGCTCTCCAATTATTAACTGAATGATCAAATTTTACCCTATTTTTTTTTAAGCTGAAAAGTTAAAAGAAACTAAGAATTTATTATTCAGGAGAAAAGAAACCACCAGTAATTGCATATATTATTTAGATATTTAGTATTCAATATTCAACATATTCAAATACTCATATATTCAAATATTCAATGTATAGTATTAGATATTTAGCATTCAAGGCAGGGACTAACATATCTTGGGCAGCTCCTATGTGTCAGACATAATATTAGTTACCCTCCCAACAGGTATATAATAGCCTCACTTTACAAGTGAGGATGTTGAAGTTTGCAAATTCAATACCTTGCCTTTTACAGTCAGGCCAACAGGTAGTGGCAAAGTTTGACCCTGTGCTCAGAGTTTCAGACTCCAAAGCCCATGTTCCTTCTGGCACTGTCAGCCCTCTCTTCTCTAAACAAAAATTACAGGTGAATAGAAACGTTCAATTTTCCTCTGGATATTGGGGAGGCCATTGTGCAGAGAGGCAGTAAATTAGAGGCTGTGGGCAATGACTCCACAGTCACCATGCTACTTGGAATCCTGGCTCTGCCATTTACTTGCTATGCAACATGGACAAATTACTTCATTTTGTGCCTCAGTTTCCTCCTTTTCTGAATGGCATTATCACAGTTCCTACCTGAAAGGATTGTTGAGCGATTAAATGAATTAATATCTGTAAAACACTGAAACAGAACATGGTACAGAGTAACTGCTATAAAAGTGCTTGCTATTATTATTAGGATAAATGACATAAAGAAAAAATAAGTCAATATATCTTCCATAGCTAGCTAACAAAATTGGAAACTTAATTCAACCATGTCATTTATTTAAGACCTGAACAAGGCTTTAACTTAAGACAAAGCATGAGCTGACAGCATTTCCCCCCATTCGTGCACAAATATGGAACTGTGTGACCTCTCAGAAGAAATGTCTGAAGAGTGTGACTTAAAATCATAAGGTTATGGCCAGTATTGCCCATTTCCAACATGAACTAAAACTATATCTCACTAATGGAAAATCACACTGACAGGTCAGGTCCTCTATTTTATTACTATTCACCTATTAGTAAAGAAAAGAATAATTGAAAGCAATAGGTTTACCTCTTGAACTTAAAATATGTTACTTAATCTATGAATTATTTTCAAACCTTGGCCTATGATACCATAATTTTAACCAAACTACTCAAATGAAGAAAATAATAGCTACCATTTACTGCTCATCTACTATGCTGCAGGTGTTCATGCATTGTTGCCAACCTGCACAACAACCAGGCAGAGGTAGGCACTGCTACGTCTGTGTTAGATCTGAGAAACCTGCTGGCCCCAATGGCGTAGCGGTTAAGTTCGTGGGCTCTGCTTCGGCAGCCGGGGGTTCACTGGTTCGGATCCTGGGCGTGGACTTATGCACAGCTCATCAAGCCATGCTGAGGCAGCGTCCCACATAGAAGAGCTAGAAAGGCCTACAACTAGGATACACAACTACACACTGGGGCTTTGAGGGGGGAACAAAAAAGAAGTCTGCCCAAGGTCACACAGCTAGTCAGGGGAAAACTGCATTTGAACCCAGGTCTTCTTTTTTTTTTTTTTTAAAGATTTTATTTATTCATTTTTTTCCCCCCAAAGCCCCAGCAGATAGTTGTATGTCATAGGTTCACATCCTTCTAGTTGCTGTACGTGGGACTCGGCCTCGCGCTGGACGGAGAAGTGGTGCCTTGGGGCGCGCCCGGGATCCGAACCCGGGCCGCCAGCATCAGAGCGCGTGCACTTAACCGCTAAGCCACGGAGCCGGCCCGAACCCAGGTCTTCTTGATCTTAAAGCCAGAGCACATATCGCTCTGCCACCATAAGCAGGAACATGAAATAATATGAAACAGGACAGAAATACGTGAGGTGTCTATTTCATTACCTTCAGCATGACTGAAGCAGAATTTGTAAAATATAATAAAAAACATAGGTTCTAGAATAATCATTAGCATAGCTATCAAAAATGACGATAGACTCAGAATTTTATCTGCTGGATCACCACTGACAAGGCAGGACTGTTGAGCATGTATGAACTCGGACCCAGGCCTGCTGATGGCTTGCTATTACCGGGGCTGTGTTAGATAAGTGTGGTCTTATTTTGCAACCTCATGATCAGGAAAATCAACGCTGTCTGTCTGAATATTTAATTTGGGAAACGAGAACTCTGTGTTTTCGCAAGTATAAGAGCCAGGAGTGAATGCAAAGGTGGGTTGGGGATGAGGGTCAAAGTGGTCCTGTCTCTATTTCCAGCATAGCAGCATGACTGACCAGCCCAAGGAGAACTCCCCCCATTAGTAGCATCTCATCCAGTCCTGGTCCCTGCCTCCCACGTCTTGCTCCAGCTCTCTTTTGTCTATACTGACCCCTCACTTCTTGTCTCCTCTGTGCCTACCAGTTTGGCATTCTGATGGATTGGCTTCACTGGCTCTCAACCCTCCTACTTTGTTCCACAGTCTGAGGCTTGACTCCTACATCCTGGCACAGTGCTTGTTTCTTTCTGCACTCCTAGTAACCAAGCTCTTTGGCATTAACCCAGGACCCCCTTCTGGGATCCACTCAGCCCAGCAGACCTGTAAACACAGCTTGCCATGCCAAGCTCTGCACCCTCTCACCACTTCTGGCCTCTGAGAGCCAGGCCCTGGATGTCCCTAACCAACCCGTGGTCTCTAGAGCACCTGTGGAACTCAGCTGGACTAGTTCCAGCTCCTAAAGCCTCTCTGCCTTGCTCACGCACACTGTGAAAGGAAGTACAATTCTGCAAGTGAAAAACGCCAACTTACCAAGACTGTTAGGGAGCACACTGGCAGAGTTTCCTGCCTTCTGGGCACAGAAAATGTCCATCCTGGCACAGTGACCAACAGCAATTCCAGAGGCACAGGCCCTACCTCCCAACAGAACTGCCCACCACTTCACTGAAGACTTTGCCAGTCTCCTGGGTTTCCTGCTATATCGGGAGCACTTTACGATCCTTCATGCTACCTACTTCCTAATCTTCACATGCCTGGTGAGGCCAAGAAACAAATATGCAGTACCCCAAGTGCAGTGAGGGTGCTCCTGCCCATAAGAGCTGCACCAATATATGAAAGTCCTAGCAGGAGGATGGGAGGGTAGAGCCAACATTATATTCCCCACCTACAGCAGGTATGAGGACCCTTCAAATGCTATGTGACTGGGTTATGACTTGTCATTCAAGCCTCTTCCTAGAAAAAGGCTTCAGTTCATAGATGATTTGTTGGACACCTCCAAGAGTCATTCAGAAAAACAGTTGAGTGTCTGTTCTATGCTCAACACTGTCCTGGGCATTGGGGTTACAGCAGTAAACAATTCAAGTGTCTGTCCTCAAGCGGTTTACAAACTAGGGGAATACAGACATTGAAAAGTCTTATGAATCTTTCAAACAGTCTAAGTGTTATGAAAGAGAATTACAAAGGAACTTATGGAAGGAGACAAACCTGTCTGGGAATTCAGAGAAAGCTCCTTGGAGAAAGAGATGTTTCAGATGACACCTGAAGGACGACTAGGAGGAAGAGAGTTGAAGGGAGTTAGGGAAGTGGGGAAAAGAATTCCCATCAGTTGGGACAGCAGTAATGAAGGACCTGAAAGAGCGGTGTACATTAAAAGAAAGAAAAATTGAAAGAAAACTGGTATGCTGGAGTACAGATAGAGCGGAAGAGAAATGGAAGATGAGACTGAAGATGTAGGCCGGGGCTAAAACGTAGACAGTGTCTTTCAGGCCACTGAAGAGTTTTTATTTTTATTTTAACCTTAATGGAAAAGGGAAACAAAGGGTTTTGATCAAGGGAATGACATGGACAGTTTGCTGTCATAATATAGGATTGAATTAGGTGTGATGGAGGGAGAAGGTAGGCGTACACAGTGGGTATGCAATATGAAATGTCTGTTATCAGTATCAGCTCAACCCCGGCTCCACTGCCTTCTAACCAGGCTCTCATCACCAGCAAGACGCTTGGGAACAACATTTCCCACTCTCCCTTGCCCACAGGGTTCCAGTTTAGATTGCGCCAATGAGAAGCCCTTGTGCAAGATGTTGAAAGTGGAAGACACACCGTATTTCCCCAGTGGCAGCAGCAGCTGTGTGCCGACGTGAGGTTTACAGTGGCTTCCGGGCAAGCTCCTGCAAGTCAGCCTCTTCAACAAGGCAGGCAGCTGAGCTCAACAGCATTTGGGTTTCCCTGAAACTTCTGACTGTCAAGATTTCCTGAAAGTCAGCAACAGTTTTTCCCAACCTTTATTACCCCATCTTATATATCCAAATGTTACGTATGCTTCTAATTCCCTCTGTTAAATCCCTCCTACTTGAAATATCTAGAGCGGTTTCTGTTTTCCTTACCAAAACCCAACTGTTAAAGGAAGGTAACAGGTTCTTGCAGTATTTGGGGTGAGAAAATATGAGGGCTTGATCTAAAGTGTAGGCAGTGAGGATGGAAAAAAAGAGGCTGAATTTAATGTATATTTAAGAAGTGAAATCTACAGGACATTGTTATTAATTGGACGGGGGAGGGAGGAAGATGAAGGGATCAAGAACGACCACTAGGTTTTTGATTTTAAGGTCAGGCAATCTTGCTAAATTTGCCATCCAGTCCATGTAGCTGGAAGGGATGTGGACATTAGGCTGCCCCAAATTGCCAGCCTTGCCAGGTCCCTTTCCAGATTGAACGGCTGAGGCCAAAGAAGAACTAAGGAAGTCAACAGTATGATGGTGAAGAAGATAATGCCCTTTTACAGGATGTGAAAATCTATACCCTGGAATTTATGGGCCATTGTAATGAGTTATCATCTTTTTCAAAACTGCTCCAGTCTGCTCTGGAGCAGAGGAAATTAGTTAAGCCAAGCTCTGATCAAATCTCCCCATAAAAGGAACCTGCTAGGGCAATGACCCAGCAGCTGGGGTCAGGGTATGGGCTGAAGGGCTGGGATGGAGCAAGAGCTTCTTACTAGAGACAACAGAGGATGTGGAGCACCAAGGAGGCAAACCAATTTATAATCCACAGGGCAATCAAATACCAAAGAGAGAAAGTTCAAACCCTAAGCCATGAGAAGAGATCACAATATGGGTCACAGGAGATGGCAGAATCAGAGACAGAGCAGATCAAGAGCATATAAGTAAAGCTGTATGTGTTTGGAGGGGTGGGTGTTGAAGGGGCATTCCCACCAGCATCAGGGAGGGGAGGGTAATGATGGTCTAGACAGCTTATTGGAGCAGGGAAGACAGCATTTTCCTTGCCCATCTTTCCATCCAGGGATGTTTTGATTAAAGGAGGACAAGGCTTACCCACAGACTGAGGTCACTGACTACACTTTCTGAAATGATTTCTAAAGTGCAATACTAGAGAGACATAGCTTTAAGTGCATCTCAAATGCACCAAAGAGGAGGCATCCGAGTACTGCCTTTGGAACGTGAAATGTCTGGGATAACTACTCAGCTTTCTTAGCGATCTCTCCTCTTTGAGAACTTATGATTTGTTAAATTGTAAGAAGACAAGATTTAATACTGAATCCCTAATGCCCATCACAGTGCACAGCGTCTATAAGCACAGTACATATTCATTTAACAAATGAGGCTTGAATAGTAGTTTCCAAGACATTGTACAGCTTTATCCAGTGGGCACACCACAAACTTTATCCATGCGTCCACCTGTGGTGAAATACACCCAGAATTCCAACTTGAACATCAGGAACACCACTCCACAACTAGAATGGGATCAAGAATGCCTCCCCTCGATCTTCCTCCTCATTCTTCAACAATCCTCTAAACAGCCTCTGGTGACAGCTCCCATAACCTGGAGTAGGAGCTTCCTCAAGGGAGGTGAAAGGCTTGGATGGGGATGCCCTGGGGGGCTGAGCAGAGAAGGTGGCTGTTAGAACCCCAGACTCCTGCCAGTGACAACACCTAGGAGCACACCTCAGGCCTTAGGACCCTTGTTGCCTGGCTTTGCTATTTACTCCATGGTAAAGACAAGGTACCTACAGTCTCTGAACTTGAGTTTGTCCATCTATTAAGTGGAGTTAGTTGTGCCTAGTTCAAAGAATGGAGAGAACTAAATAACGTTTGTAAGACACCTGCCTTAATACCTGTCCACAGTAAAGTGCTCCAAAGATGTGTTCTCTTCCAGAGTTCACTTCCCAATTCCAGCCTTAGAGACTGGCCCGCTGCTCCCATTCTACTACACATACCTACTTCTCTCCCTCATCTGCTCCAGAACTCAACTCAATCACGAAACTCTTCTCCTAATCTTCTGACCCTAAAGCTATTGTATCCTACAGCAATGTGGCTACAAGCAGATGAAGAGCAAAATCCTAGCTACACTCAGGTGGGAATTATCAGAGAGTGCATTTCTGCTGCAAGTTGCTCCCCTCATTTCAATTGCCAGGGACAGAAGGCATAGCTACAGAGACAGAACAACCAGAGGACAGATGCCACTAAATAAAAAGGAAGACAATCACTTCCCAGAAACCAGGCAGCCGCCACCTGCATTCTACGGGAAGAAGAGCAAACCCTGTGACATTCTCTTTCTAAGCAGATTTCTGCAATCATTAGAATTTAAAAATACAGATGTTCAAGACCATGTGCTTAAGGAGTTAGTTAAGTGTGTGCAATTGCAGATGGAAAGACTGAACAGTTTCTGAAATTGGTATTAAATAACCTCACACAATAAAGGGACACTGCCAACACATATGGCATAGTAGAGGGAAAAAACTCACTGCTGAAAAAAAGAAGCGGGCCTGAACCAGCCATTTCCTTTAGTGGGACCACCACAGAGATGGCTAGTGCCAACCCAATTTCCATTCTCCACTCCCTCTTTACTAAAGAACCCCCACATTGTTGGGGGAACCTCAGCTAGAAAACTACGTTTCTAGCCCCCTTATAAGAGGATTGGATAATAACATGTAAGCAGAAGTCATTGAGTGGAGTTTATAAGAAAAGCTCTTTAAAGGAGACTCGCTCAGCTAATAGGCACTCTTTTATCCTTCCCTACAGGTGCTGTAGCAGCCATCTCATGACTACGAGGCAATCGCAAGAACGGCTGGAAGCTGCTGGAGAGTGGAGCAAAAAAGGAGAAGTCTGGGACACTTATGGCACTATTAACTACTTCACATTACCTCTGGACTCCCTTCCTCCAGACTTCCTTTATGTGACCGAAAAAGAAATCCTAATTTCTTTAAGCTGCTGTTATTTTGGCTCAAATGCAGTTTTTAACTGAAAACTCATACTAGCCTCGATTTCCATCGGTTTCCTTGTGAATGAGGATTATAAATTAATAGCAGAACCATACTACTTTTTTTGGTACTTTTATATGAATTCTTGCTTTAAGTTAACTGTTGAATAAAATTTATACCAATAGTTCTAATTCTAAGGGTAGGTTAAATCCTCCTTAACTATTATTTTTGTTGCCTTTATAAAGCTTCAGACTCTGCTGTAGATAGTTCTCTACACTGGGGGGACACCATTTGAAAACTGATTCAAGGACCATGCCCATAATGGGCGGGTGAGATAAATGGCTGTTTAGTATATCTTATTTCTCTTTGCGTTTCACACTACATAGAGATACAAGTATCTCTTTGAAGACTTTCTAAGGATTTTCATCAGCAGTAACAAGGGAAACACAAGAGTTAAAAGGCCCCTCTCTTCATGCAGCCTCTCTGGGCTCCATTATCCAGCTAGTCTAGGAGAATCTAGAGAAAGGTAGTAATCACGTTGTGGAAATCTTTATGGATTTGTCATCTGCTCCTCTACTGTCATCTATATCTGCTGTCGTCTACTTTTCTGGTCTCATTCTCGATCAACCTCAATCAGTATGAGAAGCACATGGGCACTGGGAGGACCAGGGGACCAGGCAGATACTGAGGGAGAGAAGAACCAAGGGGGTCTCCTGTGGTGGTCTTGGGCTTGGCTCTCTCCTCGTCGTCTTTTGTAAGCAAAAACTCCAGGAACATTGAGCATATGTTAAATTCGGGACCACCTGCATGAGTGTTTGTGATATTCACATAAATACAAAAATACAAATGATTTCAGCAGTACTAATATTCATTTCCTATACTTCATATTACCTGCTCCTTGGTGCTATGCAAAGACTAAGTGTATAAACTTCTCGAGCAGTGTTACATAAATATAAAAGGTGATTCACGTGCATGTTTACAACCACAAAGACATTAATTGGTAGTCTACAGCAAGACTTAAGTTCTTTTACAAATTAAATAGAGACACTTGCGCTATTCCTGCTAATATGCTGACTATGCAACTGGAAAACCCAACCTTCTATTCTGGGATTTTAAATCTGGTGCCTTCAGCAAATAGCATTATCAATATCTTAAAGTCACATTTGGCTTCTGGAGAATAGCAGTGGGGTTTCCCTCCCTCCTAAGATCCTTCAATGAGGTGGCCTTCTTTCTGCGGTGTGCCTGGCAACACTAACCTTTCTTCCTGACAGCAGTGTGCATGCCCAGAGAAGGGACCCCAAGGGCCTTCACACATCCCCCATCCATCATTCCACTCCATTCCGCCCCCCCACCCCAGTTTTAGCACCAACTTTAAACTTTTTCTTTTAGATTTTTATGAACTCTGCTTAATGGGGTCTGCTCCCCTTTTTGATGTAAAATGATGTAGAATGACTATAAATTCTTGTGTACCATCTAAAACAGAGGTGATTAAGAAAAGCACCTGCCCACGTGATGGGGCATTTTCACAGCGGGTCAGGCAGGAACCTCCACCCCGGGGGAGATCTGGGGCCTTTAAGGCCATTAGCAATGCACAGTTAGTTTGAATCAGACCTGGGGTCCCAAAACAGCCTTGTCACCTCTCAGGAGAGCAATAGGGCTTGCAGAACTCTGAAGAGGCAGAAAATCTCACTTCTCTACAGAAAGTTTAATCCTCTCAGGAGAGCTCTGTTTCTGTTGGAAATCCAAGACTTTGCAAGCAAACATGATAAGACCTTCCAAAGTCACAAGGTGAATATAATGAGTGTAGGGCTTAGAATCCTGAGGCGGGGGTGGAGGGAGCGGGTAGAACTTGGGATAAGTGTTCCCTTTCATTAGAGTCTCTATAGGTAGTGATTTCCCTACTTAACCAAAGAAAAGCCATGGAAGCAGCTTCCCCCTCACCTATTAAAAGGAGAAAGATGGGCATCTTTAATTGAAAGCAAGGCATCACAAAATTCTTTAATTATAGGCTCAAAGGGGCTTTGAGCTCATCTTGTATCTCCTTGGCTTTCAGCAGGACGGCATTAAACCTTCCTAAAAAGATAAGACTCAACCTATTTTTAAACATACCCAAAGAGGGCATTCTCATCTTCTGTTCCTTTGTTAGGGGAATTTTTTTCCCTTTCTAACCTCACCACAGGTGAACTCTTCCCATTACTAACCCGAAGTCTTCACATTAGAGTTTGGCTTGGTTTGCTCAATGGAAATGGTGAACAGCTGGTCACCACTAGCCTTTTCTAAACTGTACTTCCATCTGTCCATCTGTATGAAATTATAACAATTAATTAGGGTATTTAAATTTAATAAATTTAGAGCTAGATGCCAGCTGAATCACTCACTGACAAAAGACTGCCATCTTTCTTTTTCTCATACCTTTTTCTTTTTCTACCATCAGCGCCAATGCTAATATCGCTCCCTTCCCCATCTCTCTTCCAATACTGCCCACACACATTTGCGGGCACACACACACTACAACAAATGTGCACACTCACACTGGTTTAAAAAAAAAACAAACACCCCTTAAACAGCTATTTAACATTTAGACCTTGGCCCTCACTGTTCACATCAAAGGGTGATAGTGAAGAGGGCAGACTCTGGAGGCCAATGTCTGGGCTTAAATCCTGGCTCTGGGACTACAGGCACATTTTTATAATCTCCCTGTATATCTATTTTCTCATCTGTAGAATGGAGACAATAATAGTATCTATTTATAAGGTTTTGGAAAGGATTAATGAGTTAACATATGAAAAGCCCTTAGAATGGTGTCTGGTCGTCTAATTGTAAATGCTACATAGTTGTTCGCTATTGTTATACCCTCCTTGCAGCAAAGGGACATTCAGAGGCATTAAACTATGCCCCATATTCCAGAGGCAAGAGTTTGAGAAAGAAAGGGAGTTGGACTCACATCTAAGAGAAGTGGGTCAGTAAGAAGAGTCATCAAGGTGAAAGATCAAAGAAAAAAAGACAAAAAAGCGAATAAGAGAACAAAAACTACAGGGAAAAAGCAAAAGCAGACATTTAGTGGGGGCAAGTTAGGAAGAATAAAAACACAGAAAAGAACAGAAAAAGAGAAATGAGTGAAAGGTGGCCACGAAAAGGAAAGACAGAAGAAAAGGAGGACTGAGAATAACAGAGGAACCCAACATTAGAGAAGACGCCATTTACAGCCCGAGCTGGAGATCAGAAAAAGAAAGGAATGGAAAGAAAACAAAACGTTGGATATAGAAGTAGACAAACTTGGGACAGAAGGAATGCGGGCAGAGGAGATAAAAGTGATAACACAAAAGACTTCATTTGCAGCAACACGCCTCTATGTCTTTAAATTATGGGAAGTTTACATCCAATATTAACACACCCATATCCCACTAGGCTGCTTTCCCTGTTCCTCCTACTTTAACTTGCTTTAGAGTCTGCTCCAGACTTACTCCCTCAGGTCTGCCTTGATCAGATGTCTGCCTTGTGTCTTGTCTGCTCTACTGACAAGGCCAAGATGCAGTGATCCAGTCTTCATTTTCACTAAATACTCTAGCCATCCTTTTCAAGTGAAAATTTAGCTCTGGAGCAAAATATTTACACACCCTTCCTTCTCCAAACATTCAGAAACCTATAAGGGGAGCTGATATTTTATTTTTTAATTATTCACCTTAACGGCATTCCTCTCCTCCACCTTTTTTTTTTTTTTTTGTGGTCAATTTAGAACAAGAGCCACAAAATGATACAGTGCTACAGGGATGTGCCGCTTTTAGGCTCCAAATTGCCCTCCCCACCAAAGGGAATTAATCACCCAATCACTTGGAAACAAGACAGAGGTTGGATTTAGGTTTAAAACAAAATCGATATTTAAAAAATACTTTTTAAGTATTTATCATCATTGAATTGCCTATTTGGTGCAAAATACGTCCCCCTATTCGAGGAAGTCGAGAGACCTTAGAGGGCCCTCTAAACAGCCGGAGGCGGACGGACTTCGAGCGTCTCATCACGCCGGGGTGGGCTTGGGCCGCCGCCGCCGCCGGAGTCACGAAGCCAGACGCGGCGCGCGTCTCCGCCCTGGACTCAGGAGACTGCAGCAGCGCGCGGCGCGGCCGCTGCCCCGGCGGCTCCTGGAGGCGGGGAGGAGTCGCGACTCCCGCAGACACGTGACGTCCTCCCGGCCGCTGCTTTCCGCGACCCAGATCCGTCGCGGGAACCCGCGCTCGGCGGGGCGGGCCGGGGGACACGTAGCTACAGCCCCAGTCCCTGCTGCGTCCCGGTGCGTGTGTATTCGGGGTACTTCTCCCCGTGGTCCACGTGCCGATGGCAATAATGACTGTTTTGGGGATCACTCAGGAGAATATAAATCTTACTCTTGGTGCAGGAAGGAAAGACCTTTGGTGTTTATATCTATCTGCCGATATGTAAAGAGATTAATATATATTCTCTCCATCCCACCTCTAGCAGACCCGAGTAGCGGCAGCGGGGCTGGAGACCTGGGAGTTCCTCAGGACATGCTTTCCCCGGGCCTCCAAGGCCCTAGCCGCCCGCTGCGCCGGGCGGCATGAGCAGTGCGCAACTCCGGGCACCTCCCGGTAACTCTCACTAGCAGTGAGTCATGCTCCCGGGGTGGCTCTGGGGAAAGGTAGCCCGGCTCGTGCTGGCCTGTGCTTCCCCGAGCCCGGCGCCGCCGCTGCAAGGGCGAGCGCGCGCGCACGCGCGCGCACGGGTTCCCCGCGCAGTGATGTGGCAGCAGCGGCAGGTCGGATCACGTTGCTGGCCCTGTGCTGGTACCCGTTTGAGACAGGATTAAGGAGGGAGGCTTTGGAGGTGCCAGCGGTAGTAAACGTGGGCTCTGCACACTCCCGGTGTCGCTTATCGCACGAGGGGGGGCGGGGAAAGCACACAGCGCCACCCGAGGCGCGGAGGGCGGCGGAGTTTAGCAGGCGAGTGACAATGCTGCATTGCCTTTTCGCGGTAGCCCCTCTCATGCCAGCCCCCTTCTCCCCCTGCCTTCCCGCCGCGTTCCTCCGGGAGCACCAGAGTCCCCGAACGTCGTCAGCTGCTGCTGTGATTAGTGGCACCGCAATTCCGGCTGCTGCGGGAAGTTTGGGTGGCCCAGGGACACCGTGTCGCCGAAAGACACTTGGATTGCGACATTCTGACCCAGTGACTACATTTTCATTTGTCTTAAATCCTTCAGGGAACAGATTTCAAGTTGCCCCTTTTCGAGGCAACCTCCAACCAGGGCCAAGGGGTCCCCCCAGGCCACTGAGCGGTGAGCAAACAAGTCTCCAAATTTTCTTTCGGGACTGAAGTTTACCCACCGCGAATTCTCTTTCTCTTTCCTTTTTCTGGTCCAGACCAATAGCACAGTCGGTGGAAAAGCAAAAGGCCACGTTCACGTTCCTGCACCGTAATGACGGACAAACTGAGGGAGTCGCATTTCCGATCCCAGGAAGCCCTGGCTGCCCCGCACCCCCGCGCCCCCCTCCCCCTCCCCCAGCTGACTGCAACGCCTTTGGGAAGATGAATAGCTTGGCTGAAGTTGTTTTTCCTTTCCGGTGGCCCTGATCAGGTGTCCCCGCCCCCTCCCGCCGTTCGCCTTCCCTCGCAGCCTTCTCCCGACACCCCCTTCTGGCCCGGCCCCTCCTCCCCCGCCCCCCTCCGGGCTGGACCGCGGATGGTACGTTCCGCACGTGAGCTGGGTGCTGGTCTGGCCGGCGACGCGCGTGCCCTGTGGCCAAACACTGCCCGGAGTGAGAGCAAACTACCAGCGCAGTGGGGCCGGCGTGAGTGTGCGTGCGTGTGTGTGCGTGTGTGTGCGAGAGAGAGCGAGCGCGGTGAGACGGGGGACCAACTGCTTCACACTTTCAACACTGCACTGAAGAGGGAGAGAGAGAGACTGGAGACGCACAGATCCCCCCAAGATCTCCCAAAGCTACCGTCCCACAGATTATAGAACAGAACCCCAAAAATCGAAACAGAGGAAACGGACAGCGGTTGAACATGGACGAAGGAATTCCTCATTTACAAGAGAGACAGTTACTGGAACATAGAGATTTTATAGGGTAAGGTGCAGGCACCCTTGGCGAATATCTGTCTAGGCTTCGGTTTGATTTTTTTTCTTCTCCAGAAAGTGGTATGGAGCGGGCAAGGGCAGAGCCCCTCCCCGAATGGGTGCCTGATGCTGATTTCTGTTTTGCAGACTGGACTATTCTTCTTTGTATATGTGTAAACCCAAAAGGAGCATGAAGCGAGACGACAGCAAGGTAAGTGTAAGTTTCCGATGTTCCTCATAACCTGCCTGGATAGTTAATTAGGGCCATTGATTTCACAGCGAAGCTGTGCCCGCAAATATATTCCAGCCCTTGAGCTTCCCCAACTGTGAATTTTAAGTGGTTTGGTGGATACTCTCAGGGGGAGATGAAACATCATACCTGAATTTAGATTGCATTTCAGAATAGTGCAGAGGAAAGAGGTTTCTTGGGCATAGTTTATCACATAGTATGTTATTTTGGGGGGAATACTGTTATATCCAGTAAATGAACGTTTAGCTTATTGTTTTTTCTCTTCCATGACTCGTATATTAAGGATACCTACAAATTACCGCACAGATTAATAGAAAAGAAAAGAAGAGACCGAATTAATGAATGCATTGCTCAGCTGAAAGATTTACTGCCTGAACATCTGAAGTTGACAGTAAGATGCACATTTTCATTCTTTGCTGCTCTCCAAGGGCGTGTTAATAGCCTGATGCTACTCCCAGAGATATAAGAATAAATGTAAATATCAGATGCCATACAACTTGTGCTATAGTTTAGAGTTTCCTACAAACTCAAGAGTAGGTGCTCACAACTGAAGCCAAGAAATCATTTATAACCTGTCTTGTGGAAAGCTCAAGAAGTATAGGAATAGTACTTCTTTCAAAGTGTTTGCTTAAGTTGCTGTGCTGAATGGAGAGGCAATCAAGCCAAATGTGTGTTTTTAAGTAATCAAGTGCGCCCTTCTCTTTTGCACCACTGCAGACTCTGGGGCATCTGGAGAAAGCGGTAGTCTTGGAACTAACTTTGAAACACTTAAAAGCTTTAACAGCCTTAACCGAGCAGCAGCATCAGAAGATAATTGCTTTACAGAATGGTAAGTCAGTTCAGGGAGGCCAACCCACCCTGATGAAGCCGGGCAGCCCACAGAGGAGCAGTGTTAGGACTCGTCTCTTCCCCCACCCCCACCTCCTTCCGTGGGCCCACGGGCTCCCTCTCATTTGTTAAATTGCTTATACTTTCCCTTCATTGGAAAGTGCCCATTTCCCGAAGCATCCTAGAGGCTTTGAGCAGAACTCAGAGGAATCAGATTTTTATTTAAAGTGGCGGTTGCGCCCTCTCCACTTTGGTTTTTCAGCTGGGAATAGAGCGCCCCCCCCTCCCCGCAACCTCCTCCTCCCCTCGACAACCGGTGGATTATATCACTCGAATACAGAGGAAAAACCGAGATCACTTTAGTCAGTGCAGGGCCCACGTGATAAGCAGATGTTTTAACGTCGGTATTTTTCTTCTTGCCTCCATTCCTCTGTCCCCCACCCCCATCCCCTTCCTCATCCTAGGGGAGCGATCTCTGAAATCGCCCATTCAGTCCGACTTGGATGCGTTCCACTCGGGATTTCAAACATGCGCCAAAGAAGTCTTGCAATACCTCTCCCGGTTTGAGAGCTGGACGCCCAGGGAGCCGCGGTGTGTCCAGCTGATCAACCACTTGCACGCCGTGGCCGCCCAGTTCTTGCCCACTCCCCAGCTGTTGACTCAACAGGTCCCTCTGAGCAAAGGCACCGGCGCGCCCTCGGCCGCCGCCCCCGCCGGCTCCGCGGCCGCCCCCTGCCTGGAGCGCGCGGGGCAGAAGCTGGAGCCCCTCGCCCACTGCGTGCCGGTCATCCAGCGGACTCAGCCCAGCGCCGAGCTCGCCGCCGAGAACGACACGGACACCGACAGCGGCTACGGCGGCGAGGCCGAGGCCCGGCCGGACCGTGAGAAGAGCAAAGGCGCGGGGGCGAGCCGCCTCACCATCAAGCAGGAGCCCCCCGGGGAAGACTCGCCGGCGCCCAAGAGGATGAAGCTGGATTCCCGGGGCGGCCCGGGGGGCGGCGCGGCGGCGGCGGCGGCCGCGCTCCTGGGGCCCGACCCGGCCGCCGCTGCCGCGCTGCTGAGACCCGACGCCGCCCTGCTCAGCTCGCTGGTGGCGTTCGGCGGAGGCGGGGGCGCGCCCTTCGCGCAGCCCGCGGCCGCCGCGGCCCCCTTCTGCCTGCCCTTCTACTTCCTCTCGCCTTCGGCGGCCGCCGCCTACGTGCAGCCCTTCCTGGACAAGAGCGGCCTGGAGAAGTACCTGTACCCGGCGGCGGCCGCCGCCCCGTTCCCGCTGCTCTACCCCGGCATCCCCGCCCCGGCTGCCGCCGCCGCCGCTGCCGCCGCCGCCGCCGCCGCCGCCGCCTTCCCCTGCCTGTCCTCAGTATTGTCGCCCCCTCCCGAGAAGGCGGGCGCCGCCGCCGCGACCCTCCTGCCGCACGAGGTGGCGCCCCCTGGGGCGCTGCACCCCCCGCACCCGCACGGCCGCACCCACCTGCCCTTCGCCGGCCCCCGCGAACCCGGGAACCCGGAGAGCTCTGCTCAGGAAGATCCCTCGCAGCCAGGAAAGGAAACCCCCTGAATCCTTGCGTCCCTTTCTTCGAAAGGACAAGGGTTCACTCGGAATAATAATATTACTAAGTTACAACGCCCTTAACGTTTTTAAGGGAGGAAGTGTAATAGATGCACGACAGGCTTTTTTTAAAAAAGAAAAACACAGGTGTTTTGTGTACATTTGGAGTTCCTGTTTTGCTCATCCTTCACCACCCCACCCTCCACACACCCTTTCTTCCCCCACCAGCTGTAAAGCACCTCTGAGATAGATAACTGATTCTTTTTTCTTTAAAGAACTCTCCAAAATAAGTTTTGCCTTTCTTTAGGCCACGTTCCATTATCTTCTAAAATATAGAACCTAATTCTGGAGAAGGAGGGTCTGTTCTGTGGGTGAGCTCAGTGAACCAGGGCAGGGGAACGGTGGCCGGGGAGTTGACATGAACAGCAGGTAGTCGTTGTCTGGGTCTCAGAGCTGTCCTGCGTGCTTCAGGAGGCTTTCCACAAACAGAATGAGGATCTTTTAGAATTGAATTTACTCTTCAGTATTTTATCATGTTCAGCTTTTTAAAAGGCATATAATTTTCAAAGAGGAAGAGGTGACGATGCAGTCGCTCGCGTTGCAACCTCTTCTGAAGTGGTTTGAATGGTATCCCTTAATAACTTGCACTTGTTTAGAGACAGAGTTGTGCCATCATAGGAACTAAGTCAGGGAAGGAGATGGATGAGGAAGGCCAGATTCATTCTCAGTACATTTGCTAGCACTTTATTGAGAAATTGACCATGAATCAATTGACTCATCTTAATTTCATATATATGTATATGAATATATATCAAGTGCATCTGTTCCCACCCTGTCATTATTTAATCCATCATGTTCCTAAGTTTTTATAATCTTGCTGTAAAAAAAAAAAATGTGCACTGAACTTAAAAACAACAAAAGAAAAAAAGTCCAAACTGATGTATCCTATATTCTGTTAGATCACAAAAGTGGAGGAAAGCATTGAACTGGTCAGTTTTGACTGGAAATGCTGTAAAGATGTGGCATGAAGCCCTGTGAGCCTTCCTATCTCCAAGTCTATGTATTTTCTGGAGACCAAACCAGATACCAGATAATCACAAAGAAAGCTTTTTTAATAAGGCTTAAACCAAGACCTTGTCTAGATATTTTTAGTTTGTTGCCAAGGTAGCACTGTGAGAAATCTCACTTGAATGTTATGTAAGGGGTGAGACACAACAGTCTGACTGTGAGTGAAGAAAATATCTGGGTCTTTTAGTCAGTTTGGTGCATTTGCTGCTGCTGTTGCTACTGTTTGCCTCAAACGCTGTGTTTAAACAACGTTAAACTCTTAGCCTACAAGGTGGCTCTTATGTACATAGTTGTTAATACATTCAATTAATGATGTCTGACATGCTATTTTTGTAGGGAGAAAATATGTGCTAATGATATTTTGAGTTAAAATATCTTTTGGGGAGGATTTGCTGAAAAGTTGCACTTTTGTTACAATGCTTATGCTTGGTACAAGCTTATGCTGTCTTAAATTATTAAAAAAATAAATAAATACTGTCTGCAAGAAACTAGCTGGTTTAGAAAAGTTTAGTATGTGAAGATAAACTAGAAGTTATCTTTATATTCTAGTATTTTCAGCACTCCATAAATTCTATTACCTAAATATTGCCACACTATTTTGTGATTTTAAAATTCTTACTAAGGAATAAAAACTTTAATATACGATATGAGATTGTCTAATAATTAAAAAGACATAAGGGATGCTGGACTAGTTTTAAGATGTCTGTGAGTATAGGGATGAAAGTCATTTAGGTTTTCAGAATACAACCTTATTTGTCGTTGGCTTGGTAGCACACGTTTCCAATCTTTTGCAGGTCTTCAGGCTCTGGCTGTATCCACCTGCTTGTTCCCAATGTATTTTAGTGAAAAGTGCAAAAGAAAAACCTACCGATCACTTGCATGGTTTATGTTAGACCCAATTTGCTAATATTTTTACTATTGATGAATTTTTCACTTTTCACTTTTGACACCAGTTACCCACTGTTGTTGGTCTGGTGTTTCTCTTTTGCTGGGTCCCGTAAAAATACACTACCCACTTAGGGGTGCTTAATGTCTCAGTTTATTTTAGCTCCTTAACCATTGTAAAATAATTCTTTTGTGGGACATTATCATGGAATTCAAGGAACAGAAATAATTATTTCTAGGCTTTTTCTCAAATTTATAATCACATTCGTGATTTGATACACACTATGTGAAGGATTGTCAGTTTTTAGTTTCAGTAACGTTTTTCACAAACCCCTTGCTTTTTGAGAGGTGTTGAAATAATAGTCAAAATTTATGAGATGTAGAAAAAGTGCTCCCTCTGCTGACTTTATGGCAACCGAACTGCAAGTCCCAGAAGGTGGAGCCGAAAGGAACCACAGAGATCAGCTTGTCCAGCTCCCTGCATTTTATAATATGAGGGAAATGAAGCCCAGAGATATCAGATATCTTCCCAAGGTCACACAGCTACCTGGAGCCAGCACGAGAGGCCAGATCTATTGCATGCCCAGGCAGTGAACTACTTCCCACTGCAGCATCTTGAACCAAATAAACTAAATTTGATTGGGCAGCATTCATGAAACATCATGAATAAAGCACAGGAACAAGGGAAACAAAACTTAATGTTGGAAAACCATGTAGGATTTTTGAGCATTGCAATTTATTGAACTTTAGAAAAATAATCTATCTGTCTAGACCAGGATAATGGGAAAAATAGCTAATATTTTGAGCTACATTTTAATGCCATATTGTAATAAGATATTACATAACCAAAAAAGATTCAAAGTAAATCAGAGGATAATAAAATGTTTTAGCATTTGTATTATTTTGGTATAATATAATAAGAAACCTTAGGGTTGGACCAGATTTTATAGGTTATTTAGTCCAAATGCCTATATACTAACATGGTAGTAAGATAAAGTTAGGACAGAATTGCAAAATAATATTGTCTATATTGCATCTGAAAAATATTATCTTGGTCATTGATTTATTTTAATGAATTAGAAGACTGGAGTTATAATTCGCTAAGGAGGGTTTTATACCTGCAGTGGTGAAATTTTAGCCAAAATGCTTTGTAGTATATGTGATTTTTCAATTTAAGACAAATATGAATCAAGTCAATTATGCTTTTATACATAGAGTATCATACCAATTAATTTTACATTCATATATTTCTCAGTAAACTTTGTATTGGATTGATAAATGGCCTTTTCCCCCCAAAGAGCTAAGCACATTTTTAAGGCATTAGAAACTACATTTTAATAGCTGTTGAAAGTATGACTGGAGTTTTAGTTCCTATCATTGTGAAAATTATTTTTCATTTAGTTCTCTGTTATTGGCCATACAAGTCATAACTTTGGTTATTGCCCATCACCTGAGATTTGTTAAGAGTATGTATAAGAAGCCTCAGCCTCTTCCTGATTACGTCACACGTCAATTCTGAACCTCTCCACGGGAGGTGATTGCCACATGAGATCCTGGGAAGACATGGCTGGGCAAACAGACTAAGGCCTTTTACTTTAGATCCAAATGAACAGAGCCCTCATGAATGAGTGAAGACCATCCTAGCGCCAAAAGCTGGTTGTACTATTATGATAATAGTATTTTACTTCAGATAGCAAGCTGATGTTTTTCATTAAACAAAAATTCTTAATCTATTGGACCCTCAGATCAATATATTCAGGCCCACCCATTGTTCTATGTTGTTTTAAATAAGTTCAAAATGGATATACAGTACATGTTAGAGTTCAATGTAAGTTCCAGTTTTTCACAAAATTTATAGAGGATTGACATGGAAAATTATCACATATTTTCTATGATTAAGATGGGATTTATACTAAAAAATATGCGCAACACGTAATTTAAAAATATGCTCCTAGAGGGGCGGGCCCAGTGGCATAGTGGTTAAGTTCCAGCCTTCTGCTTCGGTGGCTCAGGGTTCCCGGGTTTGGATCCTGGGCGTGGACCTACTCACTTCTCATCAAGCCATGCTGAGGTGGCTTCCACATAGAAGAACTAGAAGGACCTACAACTATGTACTAGGGCTTTGGGAAGAAAAAAAAAAAAGAGGAAGATTGGCAACAGATGTTAGCTCAGGGCCAATCTTCCTCAAAAAAAAAATATATATATGCTCCTAGAAAGGAGTTGGACATTTGTCTTAAAATTGGGTTTCTTGCACTTGTTCAGTGATCCATGTCGAAAACTCCAAACAAATGTAAAACTATGCCTTTCTAAAAGTTAATATTTTCAAATTCTGAATTCAGTGACGTCCAGTTTGTCTGGCCTCAGGGAATGATTCGTGCTCCATGAAACAATGGTTCAGAAAACTGAAGTTTCTATGTTCAAGTGCCAACACTGTTTACCTTTTCTTTTTTTTCTTAAATTATTTTAGTGGAAGGCTTACTAAAATATGTTAAACATGTCCTCTAAAGTGTCTTACACATGTCTTAGAAAAAATACCCTTAAGTTAACCTTTCTCAATAATTGAGGGTCATCATTATAAATGTCACTTTTGCACCATGCATGTCATCTGGGAATATTGGCACCTGCCCTAAATTCTTTTTGAGTTCTTATATCTGCTTTTATTAGGTTTTTCAGTCTCTTTACTCATGGTCAGGCTGCCAGCTGTCACTTGATGTGTCAGAGTGCCTGCCTCCAACTCTTATCTAATTTGCTACCTCTGACTTACCGTGGTCTGGGCAACCGTGTAACCAAAACCACACCCATTTGAAATGTGTCTGAAATTAGAATAAATAGGCTCTAACAGAGTACCTGAGGGGCACTTCTCTAAATTGTATGAGCTTATAGAATGTTTCTACAGTGACATGTTTCTCTCTCCAACCTTTTTTTCTTGTATCTTTTAACTTTGACACGCTCAGTAATGTTCCATATCAGAACGCTTACGCAAAAGCCTTCAAATACTTTATATGTTTTTGATCATTTTATTACATATAAAAGCAGCTTGCTAATGGTTTTATTCCACAGTTAGCCACAAAATAAAGAAATTTCCATGCCAGAAACAAATTATTTGATTCAATGAACACTTCTTTCTCTCACGTTCATAGGAGTCGGGGACCAAGGGTCATTAGTGAAAACTGAGTCAGCATTTTGATTCATGGCTGACCCTGGACCCTGTTTCTGGTGTGTAATCTCCTCCACCTCTGGGTTTTGGACATCTTGGGTGGCAGGTGCAGAAAAGCATTCTGGGAAATTGGCAGAGAGAATGTGCAGGCCCAGATGTTGCCTTTGAATGTAGACACACCTGTTGGAGAGCCGCTGGTGAGAGGTTTCAGACTCCCCGTGGATTGCAAAACACTCCTTTTTTCCTTGAGCTTATAGATTCAGTAAGTAGTAGATATGGGGATACAGACATTTGCTTTGCTCCTACTACGTGAGGTGCTGTGGTACGTGCTGGAGAATCAAAGATTAATCATCTCTGAGGATCTCAAAGTCTAGTGGGGGTGACAGACCCACACTAAAATGAATTATAATGCAACATTGTAAGTGCTATGCAGGGGTGAACACAACACTGGGGGAGAGAGAACAGTAGAGTGAGTCCATGGGGCCAGCTTCACGGAGAAGATTCTAGCACACTGTGGTCCTGTGCTAAGCACCAGAACAGTTTAACTGGTTATATTTGACTTGAGGCCTGAGTAAGGATTTCCTAACTTCTCAGTCTCTTTTGAACTTGATTGCCATACTGGCCTCATCATCCTCTCCTCCTGAGGATCTGAATCATGAGCTGGGACTGAGAGGGCATGGTATTTTCTACTGCAAAGGATCGCATGCATAGCATGATAATATCTAACGCATTAGGGGAAAAAAAACAGTCCCCCACAGGCAGCTCTGCTCACCTCATCCATCTACCTGTCTTCCACAAGAAACTCAGGGTGACTCCTTTCCCTTCAAATAAAGGCACAATGATCCATGTTCTCCACTCAGTGCCCAAAGGGGAAATGAGGGAGGGACAGAGCACAGCCTTAGAGGGAAACGAGGAATCCTAAGGCCTGTTTTTCAAGCCCTCTGGGAGGAAGCTGAGGCAAGCAACTAGTGCAAGGCCACACAGCTCAGTAAGTAGCAGAACCAGGATTGGAACCAGATTTTTTGGTTTTGAGTCCACTGCTCTTTATACTATTACCCCATAGTAAGAGGAAGGGGGAGGCGACAGGCTGAGGTTTCCTCATGGAATGAGTTGAGCTAGTCCACATGAGGTCCTAAGAGGCAGAGTATGCATTGTCGGTGGAGAAGGAAGGATTATCACGGTGATAGCCTTCCTAAATTATGGCAAAGCACATGCAATAATTACGATAGAGAAATTCTGAAGCAACAATTTTCAAGGTCCCCTACAAAGAACCATACAATTTTGCTGTCTACTCGATTTGGAGACATCCAGAAATGTGCGCTCCCTGGTTTGGAAGCCTCCACGTGATCTGGGGAGCTTTCCATCCCTGCCTCCATCGCTCTACCTATGTGGTTCTGGTTCAACTCGAAAGATTCTCCATGAAAGAAGGGCTCAAAAAGCAAGCTACCAAGCTGGACAGAGGAACCTTCAAAATTGAGGAAGTAGGAAAGAGGGCGATTTGTTACAGTTTTTACATGGAGTATTTTTAGGCTGTTGTAAACTTTAGCTACGGTTTCAATTTGAAGCCTTTTACATATGGGTATGCACATGTGTACACAGAAGATCAAATGCTTCACAACCGAGGTATTGAGTATCCACCACATGGCTCTGAAATAAACTTTGCTTCCATATGCGGCTTTACAGGTTCCGCACTGTGTTTTGAAAACTAGTTTTAACAGGGGGACTTCAGCTTGGATCCAATTCCCGAAGCCCTCAGTTACTTAATCAGAAAATTCCCTATGACATTTTAAATGTCAAATTAATTTAAATGTCACATTTAAATAATATTACACGAGCTTCTCTTTCTACGATACCTATACACCTTCGAGTATATATCACGTTGATCAAGGCTCATCTGCAGAGCTATAACGTAGCTGCGTGATCCGCATAGGACCGAACAGGTGAAGACACCCGACTGTCCGCCCGCAACTCTGGAGAGGTCTGTAGACACAAGTGGGCGCGATAAAGGACCTATTTCTGAGCTCTGTGTTTGAAAAACGTACTCATTTAAAAACTGGTAAACCAACTCCAGCTCCTTACATCGCCGATCGAGCGCTGCGTGGTGGCCGAACTAAAGCAGGGGGGAATAATGTCATCAGCCTTGCGATCTGCAAGGAGCTCCAGGATTGGAAAGAGAGAGGCATTCCTAGGTTGCCTAGCGATAAATCTGCCGATGATATCATTCTCCAGGAGGCCGGCCTCCCCCGCGCGTCCCCTCCCCGCCCCGCTTTCCTTCCTCCCCCCCCATCCCCCCTCCCACGCCCGGGTTCAAAGTACAGCCGCGCCGGGTGAGCGAGCCGGAGCCGGACGCGGCGCTGTCACGTGCACCCGCACATGCCGGGGCGCACGCTGCGCGGCACGTGAGAGGGGGCGGGGCGGGGGCGGGGAGGTGCCTGCTCTTGGCCTTCCGCGCGTGCGCGCTGGCCCCCGCGCCCCCCGCCCTGCAGACGCGGGCCCCGGGGAGCCGGCGGGCGGC
Organism: Ceratotherium simum simum; assembly: GCF_057802395.1. NCBI lineage: Eukaryota > Metazoa > Chordata > Mammalia > Perissodactyla > Rhinocerotidae > Ceratotherium > Ceratotherium simum. Next base: position 36,052,978 of record NC_141916.1, read on the forward strand.
TGGGTGGAGGGCGGTCAGGTGCGGGCGGCCGGGTGGAGGGCGGGGTGGCGAGGCGGGGACGAGGACTTGCCTTCCCGACAGCTGCGCCACTCCCTGCCCCGCGGCGTTTTAGCGGGCCGGTCCTGGATAGTCATTCCGCCCGAATTAAAGCTGGCTCGGATTGCGGACTCCTGGAACCATTCTGACACAGCAGTTTCCGAGCAGCCCTCCTGGGCGCGGGTTAGAGGAAGGTCGACAGCTGCCGCAGGAAGGCCTTGGGGCGGGAACTTCAAGCCTGGGCTGGTCGCAGCCAGGGGAAGTGACAGGCCGGGCAGGGGTGATACACTGTGACACACCCGGTGGCGCCCGGACGCGGGACAGACCCAGGGCCTGCCCTGGTTCCCAGCCAGGACTTGGAGAACCCCCGGCGATGGGCGGGGGTGGGGAGGGAGTGCTAGAGCAGCGGCCTGCGCAAGAGAGGTGTCGCAGTACCGGCTGGGGGAGGCATTGCATCTTCCATTGGTCTCGGTTTTGCAAATTGAATTCCCACTAATTAAGCACTAAGGAATTTATTTAATTGTGATAAAATATATTGGGACTTTCCGTGCAAGGTGTAAAGTAAAAGAAGTGATTTTATGGCACTGATGGATTCTGCGTGGTGCAGTCAAGTGAAGGAAATCAATGTAGTCAGGGGCTGAGGGATGGTTCTTTTGATACTAAGAAAAATTATTTACAAACTCCTCAGGAAAAATGATCAAGTCTCACACTTTCACTTTTTGAAGTGATCGCGTTATTTGATTTTGTAACACTTCCGGAAACATGCATGTTTATAAACGATCTAAAAATGAATAATTGGTTTGGAGGAATTGGGAGTTCATGACGCCCTTTAGGTAACTGAGTATACCCCGGGGCGTTACGAAAGTATGGAAGCACCGCTACCCCCTGCAAATACGATTCTGGTCATGTGGTGGAAAGCGATCTCAGGCTTTGCCAGTAATATTTGGACAGGTCGGGTGCCAGTATTTGCTAAGACATCATAGAGTGGTTGTAAACTCTCCAGTCTAAAGGGCACAGTGAGTGCCACCGTGGAGACAGGCTGCTATAAGCTAACAGACATTCACAAAACTCATGGCGAATCCGTTGTTTATTTGCCTCTTAATGATATGTATGCATAATAACCTCCAAGTTGAGTTTGAGTAACACTCCTCTGCCCCCCAAACATTAGGCTCTTTACATGAGACAGTTTAGTTATTCTGAAAGTTGAAAAAGCAAAGATAGACTTAAAACATTCACTCGACAAATATATATGAAGCTCTTATTATGTGCCCGGTGTTGGGGATACAGCAGTGAGCTATACCAATTCATCACCCATCGTGGTGCTCAAAACTTGAAATAAAGCCTCAGAAGTTCCCAGGCATTTGCCAACAGACAGAATTTATGACAAGTAGTGACCATATTCCTCCACACTGGATTTTTTTCAATTAGCTCTTACAAAGAATGCCGGGTGGGACTGAGCCTCCATATCCCCTGCCCTTCCTCTTAGCCCCCCTCCCCTCCCCCACCCCGTGGAGTCACACTAGCCTCCCTCCTGGTCTTACAACAGGACAAGCTTGATCCTTTCCCGGAATATTTGCACTTGCTGGTCCATCTGCCTGCAACACTCAGCCTCCAGATGTCTGGATAGCTGATTCCAACCGCCCCCCCACCCCTTTTTTTGGGTCTCTGCTCAACTGCCACTGCTTCAGAGAGACCCTCCCTGAGCAGCCCATAGGCAATATATAAAATACCCCCCACCGACATCGTTCTTTACTTCTACTTTGTTTTGTTTTTCTTCATAGCAGGTATCATCCCTAACATTATGTATATACTGATGTATATGTATACACACATATAAATAATTTGTTTATTGTTCATCTCTCTCACTTAGATGAACAGACCTTGTTCTTTGCTGTTTGTCCAGTGCCAAAAATGATACTTGGCAATAAATAAATATTTATTTGCCTTTTATAAACAAACATGCATCAATCCTCAATAACTGTTTGCCGGATGAATGAATGAACGTCTCCGGCAAGCACTTCAGCTTGATTGCCTCCAGAGACAACAGCCCATGACTTCTCAAAGCATCCCCTGCCATACTATGAATCCATTTCCTCAACTCTTACTGAGCACGTGCTATGTCCTAGGCACTGTGTGACACAGAGATGTCAACAAATGGTAAGGAGTCGAAGGCAGTTAGCATGTCATACCTGCAGATGGGAAAAGACTCAGGGTGATTCAGAAGCTGATTGAATTTTATTGTTGCAATAAAATTATAGATCTGGTGTTTAAGCATTAATAGAGTTCCCCTAACAGTAGAGTGAATATCAATTTCACCTTAGTCCAAATGATTACAACTTACTATGTTGAAAAAAATTGTTCACTTAACTGAAATACTTTCTTTGAAATTTAAGCTTAAAGAAGATTCTGATCATTTCTCCATCCCCTGAGTCAGAGAGAACAAGCTACAATAGCTCCATAGAAGAAGAAATAAGTTTCAAAAAAGGTTTTATCTCAGCTCTGAGATGGCCCCTGAGCCTGTATAGAACTGAGTGGGACTCTCTGAATGCAACCCATGATGGAATACACAACACTTGTGACTATGGCTTGAAGATTCCAGATGCTTCAGCTCTTCCCTGGCTCTGCCAGGTGAGGTAACCTTTGTCCCTTAGTCCCTTAGCTTCTTCAAGGCGAGAACTAGTATCTGTTTATCAGTGCGTGCTCAGCACCTAGCACAATGCCTGGCACGAGGTAAGCACTCGATAAATGGCTGTTGAAATCCAAACCCTCCTCTCCATTCCCGCAGTCGTTGCCCTAGTTCCAAGCTTTATCATCTCTCACCTGGATTATTGCAAGGACCTGCTCAGTGGCCTTTGTCCAGTCTTCCTTTCCCCATGCGTTGGCCACGCTGCCAGCACAACTAACTTTCTAAACACCAAACTAGAGAATACTATACTAAAGCGTCATCAGGGACTCCCCATTACATGAAGAAGGCATGAAGGGTTAAACCTTCCCCTCTAGTTTCACCCGCCTCCTACTCTATCCCTTCTTCTGTATATGCCCCAGCCGGAAGATAGGCACCTAAGGCTCTAGCTGCACTGAACTACTACAAGTTCCTGAATATGCTTTGTACTCTCAAATGTTTGTCTTTGGGTGAAATAACCTTCATCTGGAGGCCTCCTGTTCATGCTTCAAAACCCAGCTCAATAACATCTCCTCTCTGAAAACTTCCAAAACCATCTTAGTCAAAACTTAACCTCACCCACTTCTTTGCCTTGTGTTCTCAGCTCTTTCTTTAAATCTTTACTTAGGTGTTTAATTATTATAATTTTATTTATTTATTTATTTTTCCCCCCAAAGCCCCAGTAGATAGTTGTATGTCACAGCTGCACAGCCTTCTAGTTGCTGTATGTGGGACGCGGCCTCAGCATGGCCGGAGAAGCAGTGCGTCGGTGCGCACCCGGGATCCGAACCCGGGCCTCCAGCAGCAAAGCGCGCGAACTTAACCGCTAAGCCACGGGGCCGGCCCTACTTAGGTGTTTAAAATCTTATTCCACAAACATGTGTGTGCATGAGATGATGCATATCCTTATTTTCTCTCATTAAATCTAACTTCAAGCCACCTCCCCAAGGGCTGGTGGAAAATAATCTCAGTCATTGTGGGCTCTCCCACTCCCACCCCTTTAGGATTTCACAAGGACCTAGGATGCCAGGATAGCAGGGGAAGGACCACTTTGTCCTCACACTGTCCTAGATAATTGTCAGTGTCTAAGCCTGCTGCTTGCTGTCCCTGCCTCCTCTGCCGCTTTCTGGGTGGGAGTCTTTGCTGAGGCTGGAAGATCCAGGCCTTAGGGGCATCAGTCTGCATTCCCTTCTGGGCCTTTTCCACACCCAAGGAACTGGAGACCTGTGACCCCACTGCCTTGTTACTCCTGCCTCTACTCCTTCCTCCTAACATCATCTTCAACTTCAAAGAGGGTTACAGGGACCAGGTAGTTAACCTAAATGAGTGATGTTGGCTAAGTGTAAGACCATAGACAATGGTAGGGACCACTGTGAGCTGGAGGCTGTGCTCCCTTAAAAGGGACAGATATTACTCAGCTCCAGCTAATTGTAGCCAGGTGAAAATGTAGCCCAGTATTGCTGGGCCATCTGATTTTTCCCAGAGAGCCAAAATTTGGATTTTAACATGAAATCTACTTTAAAAATATTAGCAACTATTTTTAAAAACTTCAAAACACTGTTCATTACAAATGAAGCGTATGAGTAAAAGTATTAGCCTGGAGAAGACCACTTTGAGGCCTCTGCTTTAAGGGAGGGGGGAAAAAAAGGCCTGGTGGGAAGTTTCCTTCAAGCATTTAACCCAAAACTTCCCTGATGCCAGTATCTCTGAAGTTCGTCTTGAAAATGGATGGAGGGAAAAATGTAATGAAAGCAGACACAGAATAGTGTCTCAATAAATTACCCTGTCATGCTGGGACTCTTCGCACTGTATTGTAATTACTTGTGTGTCTCCCCCACCCGGACACCCAAAAGCTGCGGCTACTCACATTGGCACCACCTCCAGCCTCTGCTTGGCCCTAGCTACTGTGTATCAGACTGTTTACTTGTTCTTAGCTCCTTCTCAAGTTACTTTTATGACCCTCCCAGCCCTCTCTCTCCCACTTACCTCAACACTTCTGCTTATCTGCAGACTCCTCACTCTCAGGAAAACCCCTACTTCATCAAGAGAATTCAGCCCATCAGGCATAATCTTTCCAACTCTCAACCCTTCCTGCCCAACTCCTCTCTCTTCCTCACTTCCCTTCCTACCGCTGCAGAGGGAAAGGTGGCCCTCCTGTTCAGAGCCAATCCCTCTATTTGTGCCATTGGTAATGTATTAAAACTATCTATTAAAACTCCACTATCCCTTCCACACAGTGAGTCTGGATCTCTGTTAAGGGAGCTCTGTTGTTCATTCATCATTGTATTCCTGGGGCCTTGTACGCTGCCAGGGACAGAGAAGGAAGATGCCCAATCAACATTTATTGAATAACTGCATTTTTTATCTGGGGGCTGCAGCTCAGTTCCTAAAAAATTTTCTAGAGCCATAAGACAAGTGTTGACACCTGATGCTTCATAGGTTATTGATCTAGAGAGAGTAGTTTCCCTTGACTCTGAGCGTGGGCTAAATTTGGAGGAGATAATCCAGGAGGGAATGGAGCTGGCAGGCTGGGGAGTTTCTCCTGGGTCAGGCTGGTGCTATCCAGGTGTGAGTTTGCTGTATTAATACCTCCCATCTGTCTTCTCTGATTACTGCTGGTGAGGCTGGCCTTTGGCACTTGCTGAGGGGAGTAAGGGGGAAGCCTCCATGACCAAGGTGTCACATTGCTCTCTGTCCCCTCAGGTTCCACCCAAAGACACCATTTCATTAGCACATTGTCTCTTGGCGAAAGATGGATAAGCGCCAAGCCTTCTTCCTCCTTGCATGTTTCAAGACATTTTTCTCTTCTCTTTTCCTGTAACTTTTAAACTTTTTTATATTTTGATGGTATTTTTTAATCTATATACATTATCTAATTATATTTATCTTTAATTCTACTCTCATGTTTTAAATAAGTATCTCGTATCCTATTTTATATCTTTCTTATTACCCTGTTGGCTTTCAACCTTTACTTATTTTGAATTTCATCTGTTTGAAATTATTTCATAACTGACTTCATTTTTATTTTAATAAATTATTTTAACCTTCTGGTTTTCTTTTAAATTTTATTTTTTGCTCTCATGTTTATTCAGCTTATTTTATAGCTCATGTTGTACTTTAGTTTGATGAGTTTTTATAATTCTCTTGGTTTAAAATTTTGCTTTACTCTTCCTTTAAGATTTCCTTATTTCTAGGGCTGGCCTGGTGGCGCAAGCAGTTTAGTGCACGTGCTCTGCTGTGGCGGCCAGGGGTTTGCCAGTTCAGATCCCGGGCACGCACTGATGCACCGGATCCCAGGCGCACACCGACGCACTGCTTGTCGAGCCATGCTGTGGTGGTGTCCCACATAAAGTGGAGGAAGATGGACATGGATGTTAGCCCAGGGCCAGTCTTCCTCAGCAAAAAGAGGAGGATTGGCAGATGTTAGCTCAGGGCCGATCTTCGTCACAAAAAAATTTTTAAAAAAAGATTTCCTTATTTCTCAACTTTCAGCTTTTAATTGGTTTTAAGTCTTCCAGAATCCTTTAGCATCACATTTTAATCTTTGGTCTCTCGGTCTCTCTTCCCTTCCTTTTTGGCACTATAACTTTTCTACCATTTCTCTTATTTATTGTCTATCTGTCAATTAATCTAGTTCAAATAATGACCTGTAAGAAGCACATTGAAATTAGGAAAACTTCTCTGCCCCTGCCCTTCTTTCTGCCAACCATCACTGTAAGTGCATTTTGTTTCTGCATTAATGTTGCTTTTTGACATAGCGTTCTATGCAATCTTTATTTTCGTATTGTATATTTTAAAATCTCTGCTTTCTAATTGTCTGAATTAATTTCTTTTGGTTGCAGGGAACAGACTCATTCCAACTGCCTCAGGTGGTGGGCATTTTATCGTAAGAACGAATGTGCAAAAGATGAGGCAGGGATCTCAGCCACTGTGTAGGCCAGGCATCATGCAGTCCTGTGAGAAGTCCTCAGGAAGAGCTGGGACTGCTGTGGATCGGGCCTCACGGGCATCAGAACCAAAACAAAGCAAACAAACAAAAAGTTCAGAAGCAACTGCACTATCAATGTGGGAATCTTCATTCTATACTTTGTTAAGACATGTAACCCAACTAAATCTGAATTTCAAAGATGGGAATCATATGGATGTCCAGGAAGAGGAATCAAGCCACCCAAAAGGGGAAAAAAGGTCACGTTCAGGTAGCTCCAGATTCCTCCTTCACAGTATTCACTACAGAAGACAGACGAGTGAGGTTTATACCGTTGCTACTCAGAAATGGGGTCCACGATCTAGCAGCTGGCATCACTTGGGAGCTTGTTAGAAATGCCAGATTTCAGTTGCCATTCCTCATCTACTGGACCAGAACCTGCATTTGACCAGATTTTCAGGTGATTCCTGTACATATTAAAGTTCTGAGGGAATGAAGATGTGATGCAATCTTTAAAAACCCACCCTTGGAGTCTCTAGTATAGAGACAACAAGTTAACATTCTCAAATCTGAAAGAACTGAAGCAGTGGTTCTCAACCCAGGCTGCTTCTTTGAGCCTTGCTTGCAACTTTCTTTGGTCTTCTTTTTTTTTCTGAGAGAGCCTGTTTATGTAATTTCTTGGAGATTGGAGATATTTATCTCTCTGCACATTAGAACCACATGAGGAGGTTTTTGTTTGTTTGTTTGTTTGTTTGTTTTCCTGAGGAGGATTTGCCCTGAGCTAACATCTGTGCCCATCTTCCTCTATTTTGCATGTGGATCACTGCCACAGCATGGCCGATGAGTGGTGTAGGTCTGCACCCAGGATCTGAACCCGTGAACCTGGGCCACCGAAATGGAGTGTGCTGAACTTAACCACTAGGCCTTGGCCTGGTCCCCACTTTTTTTGTTGTTGTTGTTTAACTACTGTTGCATGGGTCATACCCTCAGAGAACCTGATTGGATTGGTCTGGGATGATGGCCAGAAGTCAATAGTTTTTCAGAAGCTCCCCAGGTCTTTATAATATGCAGCCAAGTTTGAGAATCACTGAATCAAGGGAAACAAAATCCATGAACTCTTCTTGAAAAAATTACCAGACAACAAAGAAATGAATGAAAATAAAGAGCTCAGGGACAAAGAAGCTGTGGTGAGAGGTAATTATTGAATTAATTTAAAAATAAACTCCAACTAAATAACACGGAATCTTGGTTAAAGAATAATGATTGGCACTCCAGAGGGCAAATGTGCTCTTGTCTACCTCCTAAATTTCTACTTATGTTTGGTGTACTTTCTCACCAAATCCGTTATTTTCTGGGTTTTACATCGTTAGTTCTCAGGGTTTCACACAATGATTCTTGCCCACATCTCCACTGGCAGGCTTTTCCTCAGCTGGGAGACTTGACAATGAAAATGGAGACTTACCTTGCTGGTCTGCTCTCAGCCTGGGTTTCTGAAAGAGAGCCAGAAATGTGGACTAGGAGATGACTAGGGAAGCCTTGTGATACTGGATCAGAATTAGAGGTATCAGTATAAACTCATGATTATATTTATATCAACGGCACAGCTCTTGCCTCTCTGGGCCCCTGCCTTGCAGATTCCAGCTCTTCAGCTGCCCCAACCTCTGACCTCTTCCTCTCTGCTCAGAGGGACTGCCGTCTCTGCTTGGATTCCAGATTGCCACACTGCAGTCAGGAAATGTTCCCCAGGCAGAGAGCCAGGATCGTCATGAGGCTCACCTCTTAGGTTTCCCTGCCCTCACGGGTTGATTCCAGGCTTTCGTTGCCTCCTCTGCCTTGTGTTGCTCATTCTTCAATGTCTGAAAACACTTGCCCTAGACATTTTGTCTAGTTTTATAGTTAAGCCAAGAGGGCTAGTACCAGACACTCCCTCACAGACAAAAGCAGAAATGCTGGGCTATGTATTCGATAATAGTATTGTATGAATGTTAAATTTCCCGAAATTGTAGTTATGAAAGAACTCCTTGTTTTTAGGCTATACATGCTGAAGTACTTGAGATAAAGGGTTATGTTATCTACAACTTACTCTCTAATGGTTCAGTGAAAACAATAATTATATGAATAGCAATAATATGTAGATTTGTAGAGGGAGCACGGTAGAGAGATTGATAAAGTATATATGGAAAATGTTATCAGTGGCAAATCTAGATGAAGTGTATATGGGAATTCATCACACTATTTTTGTGAACTTTTCTAGAAGTTTGAAATGTTTTCAAAATAAATAGTAAACAAAACATCTCCTTGAGTATGGACTGGACCTAGTGATTCACATCCAAAGTTAGACTATGGAAAGAAAAAAATAGTAACTACAGTGAAGAAACCTGGTAAACACCACCTTAACTAAGTGATCAAAGTTAACATCACCAGTGGTAAGTCTTGTGGATATCATATACCCACTGATATTATATGATGAGCAGATATTCTTACTTCAAATTTATAACCCAAATTAAGAACTAATGAGTATCCTTAAATACACCTTTCCTTAAATACTTTTTCAAATTGGGTAAATATTAGCCGTTTCATTTTATGTCTACCTAGTTTAAGTAGCATTTATCTATAGAGAAATGAGGATGATATTATTCTAATTTTCTCATAAATTAGAAAATTTATTCTGATTTTATAGTCCAGAGAAATTTATGACATTTGTATAATACAGTGCTTTTTCTTTTTATGTGTAGTCCTGTTTCAATGCAAATGTGATTATTAATGAATACCATTCATAATATTTGAATGACCTTTAGGACATCTTTATTTAAAATTTATTACATTTATATATATATATGTATTTTTTTTCTTTTTTCTGCTGGGAAAGATTAACATCTGTTGCCAATCTTCCTCTTTTTTCTTTTTCTCTCCAAATCCCCAGTACATAGTTGTATATTCTAGTTGTAGGTCCTTCTAGTTCTGTGTGAGCTGCTACCACAGCATGGCTACTGACAGATGAGTGGTGTAGGTCCATGCCCAGGAACTGAACCTGGGACACTGAAGTGGAGCGCTCTGAACTTTAATCACTGGGCTATCAGGGCTGGCTCTCTCTCTATGTATTTTCATATACACATGTATACTTCCTGTCATTCAGAAAGGAAGAAATAAGGAATTTTTCCTTAAAAAAATATATTTGGCTTCTCTAGAATCATTCATTGCCAGTTAGAAGGCGATAGCAGGAGTGTGGGCTTTGGAGACTGACTACCTGAGTTCGTCTGTTGGTTGGTAGGAGTGCCTTCATCATAGGGCATTGTGAATATTGACATATAAGTATACATTTGATTTGGGGCAAACTGTGCCCACAGAGTAAAGGTCAGGAACGAGGTATCACAGGCCTGCTACACAACGACAAACTCTGAAAAATATTAGTTAATATTCTATTATTGTTCATCCATTACTCTTAGATCTCCTTTACTCTAATCAAAGAATCAGTAGATTGGTGGCCTTTGGGGAAAGTGCCTTTCTTACTCCAATCGGATCACTCGTGACCAAGAGAAAAGGTCACAGGTATATAACATAGCTGCCCCACTCACCAATTGCTGGCATCAGGGGAATTTCCATTAAAGGCCCTGAGCATGGAAAGGATCATCATTGACACAGCTAATACCTTGAGGTACATGTTGCTTTGGGTTTGGGGCAAACTCTGACCATAGGAGAGGGTGAATAATCCTGAATTGGGTTTTTAAACAGAGTTAGTTGTTCTCTTACTGCATAACTCTACTAAATTGTCATGATTTTTAATATGTTTAATGCCCCGCCCCCCACCAAGATGCCCTTGCCCTAATTGCGCTAGTCCCTGGATCCTGTGAATATATTACCTCACATGGCAAAAGAAACTTTGCAGATGGTGAGATGGGGAGATTACCCCAGATTATCCAGGTATGCCCCATCTAATCATATATGTCTTTAAAAGTGGAGAACCTTTCCTGGTTCAGTGAGAGAGAAGAGAAGAAAGAAGGAGGAAAGCCTTGAAGTGGGATAGGGACTTGACCTGTCATTGCTGGCTCTGAAGATGGATGCAGGGGGCCACCAGCTAAGGAGTGCAGGAAGCCTCTAGAAGCCAGGAATGACCCTCAACTGAAAGCCAGCAAGGAAACAGGGACCTCACTCCTATAACCACAGGGATTTAAACTCTACCCAAATGAGTAGGAAACGGATCCTCCTCTAGAACCTTCAGAAAAGAATGCAGACTGCCCATACTTTGATTTTAGTTTAGTGCTACTGCTACCAAACTTCTCACCTACAAAACTGTAAGATAATGAATTTGTGTTGTTTTAAGCCGCTACATTTGTGGTAATTTGTTACAGCAACAAAGGAAAACTAATACAGTAGGCCTCATTGAGGAGATGAAATTTCAGCAAAGACTAAAGGAGGTGAGAGAAAGAACCATGAGGAAGAACATTCCAGGCACAGAAAAGAGCAAATGCAAGGGCCCTGAGTTAGGAGCATGTGAAACATGTAAGAGCAAGGAGGCCAGTATGCCTCATATAGATGAGCAGGGAAGACACTCATAGGAGATGACATCAGATCGGGAGAGCTTGCCTTCTCTATTGTGAAATCAGACTGACTGCACTTCCTACCTAAACTCGGAGAAGGATAACCCTTTGACCTTTTTCTGATTGAGAAATTAGGCTCCTGTCCCCCTACTACCCAACTCCATTCATCCAAGTGGTAGTTTGGAGCACCCTCACTGTTTGGCTACTTTACCTGTTGGTGAAGGCCCACTCTTATACAGTTGACTTGGCTAGAACCCAGATGGCCCAGTTTCAAGGAACTGGTCATCAGGCCTGATGCATTGGCTTGCCATGGTTTTGGCCGTGTTGAAGGTCAGTGTGGCTCTATTCCTTTATAACCAGTAAGCTCTCTGACCCCTGCCTATGGACACTAGGATTCCTTTCCTGGAAAGTTGGTAAGAACTCTGATGTGCTGGTTTTCCTCAAGATTTAGCATCAGCCTGCAAGACATCTGGAATTTTTAATACTCAGCTTCCCTTCCCACATTTGTGGCTTTAGTCATTTTATTTTTCTGGCTGTTGGGGAATATATATTTTGGCAGAGGTAAAGGTGAATTGCCAATCTTTACATCTGTCAAGCTCCAAGCACTGTTATCAAGCATCCAAGGCCATGTTTTAGGAATCTCTTTTCTTCAATTTTGATCTAGGTCTACAATAAACTGTATGTGATTTGTCTTAACATTGACAATTTCTGCCTAGGGCACAAGTGGTTGGTTTGGAGTGCATGACACCCCTTCCCTCTCACAGTGGGAGAATATGTGCTTTCCAGCTCACACAGAGAACAAAATAATGAAGCAGAATAGGACAGAAATAACATCTCCTAAATTCTATTTTTGAATTTTCCCCAAAACTCTCCACTTAGGATACTTTTGATGTACTTACATTTCTTGTTCCTGCTCATGAAATTATATTGATTATATTGATGTTGAGTGTGGGTTATTGGCCTTTGGTTAATTATTAATCCAGGTATTCCTAGTACCTAGCACCATGCCTACCATTCAGTAAATATTTAAACAATTAATTAGTTCATCCATTCACTCATTCACTCATAAAATGAATGGCCCTTCTAAATTTTTAATGTCTCTAATCTTGGAAATAGGTAAAATTTGGTGGTACTCACAATTTGTTATGTAATTGAGAAAAGCATTGCATTACTTTTTACTGCATGGGTTGAAAATATTTTTAAGGGAGTTTTATCTCATGAGAATAATATACTCTACATTTATTATAAATTGACAATAAATTAGATAGAGGAAGTTAAATAAATTTTACAATTGAGCCTAAAGGGGTAAAACTGATGAAACATTTTATCATGTTTTATAACTGAAAAAAGTAGTTTTCTAGATGAATAGATTCAGTACTCTGTAGGAAGAAAAATGTAAAATGACTGTGAGGTAACTGATCTCAGTAACTCCCTTCTTTCTTTAGTTGCTGAGAGCTCCGTACATTTCAGACATCACCAAGCCCACAAAACTTCCTCGTGATGCCTGCCAGTTTTATGAGACCGGTAACACAGTGTCTCAAGACCAGCTCAGTAGAGGAAACGTTTACAGAGATCTAAGTAGGTTATTTCCTTTCTCACACGGAATAATCTCCTACCAATTCAGCTATCCTCCCTTCACCAGAACTTCTGAAATCCATAATAAGCAATAGGTAATTACATAAAAGTACTGGAGTAAATCTGAAAATGGCGTTTTCCCCCAAATTCAGAGATGTTTGTCCTCTGGGGCAATGGAAGGTTCTCCTCTCGTCATCTCCTTCTGAGCCTTGGCATCTTGCACAGACAGTATTTGCTTATTAACCGGGGGGGGGGGGGTATTTCCATGTGGAGCTGAGTATTCTTGACATGTTATTTTAAGGATATTGCTTAAATCCAAAAGTGCTCTCTTCAATATTCATTTTCAACACAGAAGACATTTCTAGATTATACAAATTCTACGTATCATCTAGGGAAAGGCAGTATATCTAGAATGTACAAATGCAGTAATCAGGATGCAAGTTATTATCAGATAATTCTATTCACGTAAAAGCATTGTCTGGGCAAACAAAGCAAAGACAAAAATAGGTTAAGCTCCTGACCTCAGAACTCTTTCCCTTTAAGCTGGGTGCTCAGCCTAGCTCACCCCATTTTGTTTGAGCATTCCTGTTGTAAATTCTACTTGGATTCAAAAGACCTGGGGTGCAAATCATGGCTCTACTACCTAATTGTGTAAACTTGGGAAAATCATGCGTACATCTTTTTGTCTGTTTCCTCATCTATACAATAGAGATGATGATGATATACGGTCCATGAGTGTTTGGAGCTTCATGAATAGTAAAACCCTAAACAAGCATTAGTTGTAATTGGTTCCTGGGAGGCAGTCTAGCACAGAGGTCAAGAGCATGGAATCTGAAGTGAGAGCCTGCTTTGAATCTCACTTATCAGCTTTGTCACCTTAAGTGTCACTTCTCTAAGTCTATGTTTCCTTGCCTGGGAAGAGGATGATTTTAATGAGCTAGGATAGTTATAAGGATTAAGAGCCATAACCTAAAACCTCCTGTGTTTGCATTTCTTTGTAGGCGAGTTCAGTGGTCCTGCCATGCTGTGGAAAGGCTTGAAGGAAGGCAGACAGACGTAGCTTCCATGTGGTAGAGGGGGCCCGCATGCCCCAGCTGCATTAGGCCCTTCCTGGGGCTGCAGAGTTGCACAAAGCTCTGGAGTCCATTCCCATACAGTGTGTTCTACGCCAATGGCCCCTGGACATGCAGTGGCCCCGCTCTTCCTGCCCCTCCCCCCAGCCAGTGTGACCAGCCTTAGCCACTGGGTAGGTTGTAAAACTAGTTTTCTCGGTGTCTTGCCACTGAATCATTTCTCACATGGGTTCTTTTCTGGGTCAGAAGATCATGAGTTCTCTCTGTGGTCAGAGTCAATAGCGACCTATCAGGAAGTTGCTTTGCTAATGAGATAATTCAGAATGTCTTCGGGAACTTCAACAGGTCCACTATCTAAAATTTGCCCAGATCTTCCATTTTTCTAGCTAGAACAACTGAATATAGCTTAGTCAGGAACATCCTAGGATTGCCAGGCTGTCAAACACTCATAATTACGTTCAGACTGGTTGGCATCTCTCACATCCGGAGCCTTGAAGTACTAATCAAGTCATGGGACTGTCTAGTCAGGTCAAGAGAGCCCTTCCTAAGTTAGGCAATTGTTCCCACGAAGAACAGTCTTCATGGGACTCTCTAGTCAGGTCAAGAGAGCCCTTCCTAAGTTAGGCAATTTTTCCCACGAAGAACAGTCTTCATGTTTCTGGCATGGAAAAGAGATATGATAATGGCTGTTTGCTGTGTGCCTCTTACTATATATGCTGGGCACTGTGCTAAGCACATAACCTGTGCTCATTCATTTGATGTATGAGGTAGGTGCTACCATATAAGGAAACCTAGGCACTGAGAGGTTAAGTGACTTGCTCCTAGTCACACAGACGCCCGTCCCTGGGCTGTTTTGCCTTTTGCTATTCCATACTTGACTTTAGCAACTGGCCAGATGAAAGAAAAAATCCCCATAGTAACATTTAATTTGTTTCTAATAATTGCAGAGAAATACTTCTTTCTATTACTAAATTTACTATGAAGAATTTGATACCAAACAGTCATACAAAAGAGCTTTAAAAGCAGGACTAATTTCACAGTCACATAATTCTGATTCTAAAAAATGTATATTTGGGTCAAAAATAAATGTCTCGCTGTTTTATTTATCATATTTTAAGAGTTTTTTTCCCCTTAAAAATTGCTTTATCCCCCTAAATGTGAAATCTTATTTTTTAAGTTTTAGCTTTATTTTTTCTTTCTACTCTGATTTGGCTTATTGGGACCTAATTTGCCCAATGTAGCTGGAATAGAAATTAAATGCTTCCAAAAGATCCAGTTGAAAATTTCACCCAGTCAATTATTTTGTCACCTACTGTAATATCCTTGTTAAATTCATGTTTGTTTGTTTTTTCCAGAAAGAGATTTTCTTTAGGGTAACAATGATTTCGGTGCTATTTGGACACTATCTATTTAACAGCAAAATACCTTACACCTAGTAGGTACTTAGTAATACTTAATGAATGAAATAATTAACTAATTAATATGTACTTTTGACAATTCTACATGTATATCCATATCATGTAAGAATGCTCAACTTACATGTTGAGCCTATTTAAAAAATTATTAATCAGAATAAAATTTTCTTCACGGACTAGCTACTCACCATTTCTTCTTACTGACCACTCCCTTCTGGGCAAGTGGCAGGGACGAGTGGGGAGGGAGGGAGGAGTGGGGAGTAGCCACACTTGGAAGCGGAACCCCGAGAGCCTTGGCTCTCAAACTTATGAGACCCAAAACCCCCTTTTTATAACAAATATTTTGTTATGCTCTTTCACTACCCTGAAACGAAATCCATAGAAAATACAGTCAATAATACATATAATTTAAAAATATATATATAATGCCCTCACTGTAGTATAAAGGAGAACATAATGAAATGGTCAGATGCTTACACTGATAATGAATACGCTGGAATTTAAGAGATGTAGGAAAATCTTCAAGTTGATTCTTCTTTTTATATTTGACATTTTGAATAAGGACTAAAAGGTGTGTTTAAATGTACTCTTAGAATCATCATGAATCTAGAGCCACAAACGCAGACTGTTGCCAGTGTGTTCTATTGGTGACTTAGTTCCACCAGCCGAGATGCTGCTGGTGGCATAGTCTTTAGAGATGGTGAATGACTCTTGGTAAAGTTCTGAAGGAAATAAAGCACACTATTCCCTCAACGTACCTGGTAGTTATATTCCTAGAACACTCAATTTTATTAAAACCATGCTAAAGATAGTTTGTGCTTATATGTAAAATAGATTTAGTTTTTAGGCTCAAAAAATTATACAAAAGTTTTTCACCTATAAATTTAAGGCAAGGCATTAAAAGTTGTGAGAGATATGTGCCGATATGTTTTCATTGTTTGGGGCTGCCCTATGCATTGTAGGTGGTTGACCGCCCCTGGATCTCCACTATATTAAATGGTGGTACTGTCTCCAGTCACTGGGACTACCAGAAACACCCCTGCAAATTTCCAAATGCCCCTAGTGGGTAGAGCTGCCTTTGTTGAGAAACACCTCCCTGGAGGTTTGTGATAAGCTGAAATAAAAGGAACTTGCTTATTAAGTTTTGCCAGAGAGTCTGGAATTCACAATAGTGGTCTCTTAGCATATTGTTTCATGGAACTTTCAATCCACTTTTTATAAAGTTTCTATTTGGAAAATCTTGTTGGAACAATTGAATACAGTACTGCAAGCTATGTTTGAGCCAAGTCATCTGTAGGGCAATGCTATTCTCACCTTTATGCTGAGTGAATAACTTTCCATATCTTGGCAAACATAGTCACCTTTGCAAATTATTTCCTTTTAAAATATGGACATCTAGATTCTTGTTTCTGTTTACGACATTTTGATTCTTCAACGATTCGAGCCTAGTTGAGTGACTGGTGTGGATTTTTTAATGATTTACTAATCGCTTGACTTGGCAGTTTCCCTGTGAAATCTGCACACCCTTCACGAGTTACAAAGTTATCACTTCATAGCTGCTAAGTGGCCTCAGTGAAATGAGTAGTTCCTTTTGATCAAATCCATAGTAGATAAAAATGACCAATTACTACTATGCTGTACAGAGAAACTAAGCTTAAAACGATATTTCAGACTGTGTTACTTGGTCACTTTAGAAATGAGTCATGGGGTGAGAGCAGGTAAAATATATTCACTATTTGATTTTTTGGCAAAGAAACACCTTAAGTCCTTGGAGTAAAAGGCCCATCCTCTTTCGAAAACAATGAAGCATGGCAAATTAGTAGAAAAATAAACAGCAAACTTCTTAGGTGGTGAATATCTCTTCATTTGCTCAGGGTCCCTTCAATAAGGACTCACCCTAATCCTGCCGCTTTGGAGCCCTGGAAGGTCGACGGACGGTGGCTGCTGCCCCCTAGTGTGGGACTCATTGTTACTGCAGACATTAGGTTGAAAGAACCAGGAGCCTACCGCCCAATGCGTGGGAAATAAATAAAGGTGCCTTGTTTAAATGATGCAGATAATTGAGAACTTCTTAGTATCTCATTCTCTCAGAACGAATAGTTATAACACTTTTTTGTAATTTCCCTGAAAAACAGTCGTGTAGATGTTTTCCTATCATTGCTTCAAGTTTGACTTTCTCATCATCGTTTTCTGCTTTTCCCACTCAGGGATGGCTACATAATTTGCAGGACCCAGTGCTAAATGAAAATATGGGATCCCTTGTTTAAAAAACAGGAAAAGAGTGCCATTAAAGGTACTAAAATACCTTTTCCTTTCTTCCCCAATCTCTCTCTTGATTTGTTATGGTAGTTTTTATTTGCTAATTAATGTCATTGTAAAGTAAAGAAAAATTAAAATTTTTAATTACTAGAATGAATTTTATCATTTATTTTTATGTTGCGCAATGCAAATAAGTGCAAATATAAGCACAAATATAATTGTATTAAGTGCAAATTGAACTTATACTGTGAAATTACTGAAATGACACAATTCGTATTTTGTAACTCATACACTGGTATTTTGCTCTTCCCAGAACAGTGGACATGCTGAACAAAAGTAATTCAGCTGTTTTTATTTCACTTCCTGATTCATGCACATTCAACCAACACGCTCTACCTTTGGTTTACTAATGGGTAAGAAAGGACTGAAAGGAAAAGGGACTGAAGCTTGCCCTATGTCTCCCTTTTCTTCTATGTCAAAATATGCAGCATAAGTGATCAGCTAAATAACATGAGTAAGAAAGGATGGGATAGGGTTTCTTGGTCATTGCCTTCTATCTGTGTTAGAAGCAAGTGATGGTTCAAGAGGAAAGAATGGCCTCTCGGGGCTCTCAGTGCCCCCATTTACTCAATCATAGATGTGACACACGTCTCTTTTACTTGTTTTGAATCTCACTGAACTTGCCCGCATTGTGGGCCTGCTGGAATTCTGTGTTCATGGGACACAGAGAATGCTACATGCAGATGGGGAGGTAAGGAATGATGGGCATGCATGTTGTGTATACTCCTCTGCTCACAGCATGCTCTGTTGTCCCATCTGACTTCACTTACAAAGCCTAAGTTCAAAAATAAAATTATTAGGAATTTCGTGCTAGTGACAACAGAGCATTAAACCAGGAACAGGGCCCTTCTGAGTTCAGGGCCCTGTATGACTTCTCAGGTTGCGTGCCCACAAATCTGGTCTTGAGTAACTTTAGAGTACCTCACAAGAGTACAACCAAAATCTGTTTTGCTTGTTTGGACTTCCATCAGTTCCAAATGGGAATGTATAATTCAGGCTCTTTGGAAGAATGTAGAGGGACTTTTCTTAGTGTACAACCACTGGTCAACCGTTACTCGTAGGCAGGGACAGCTGAAATGGGGCTCTGTGGCTGGACAATGTGCTTGGGCCCCGCCTCCAGAGTGCAAATCATGGCCATCTTGTTGAGGTGGAGAGAAAGATCTTTAACTCAGGAATCATGAGAGAATGTTTACCACATCTAATGGAGCATGCTCTAAAAGACTAGAAGGATATTTGCTGTAAAGAAACCAGAAAGAGGTTTTCTGACTCTGCAGCATAAATATGTGACAAAAGGCAAAATTAACTTCACTTTTAAAGTATTTAAGAATAAACAAATACTAAGGTTTCTTCAGCTTAATCTTTCAAAAGGTGACTATGCCTGGAAGCAGGACTGAATTTTAGTTGAAAATTTCTGAAATTAATTTATCGAAGATTCAATCAAAATGCATTTGTTCTGTGAGTACCAGGCTCAGAGCATGTGCTGAGAGTGACAGAGTCCGGAAGTAGAAGGCAGGGTTCCTCCTTCCAGGACCCATCTGGTTTGGAAATCAGAACAATAGCTATGAAATTATGAGAAAACTGTATAAAGTCCAATTTAAAAAATTTAACTAGTCTAGTAGTAAAATTTCATTTTACTCAATTTAGACAAAAATCTCGTGAAGACATATCTCAGTTTCCTGCCTTCTCAAAAGGTATTTTAAATCCGATTTGATTTTTTTCTTGATGGCCAACACTAATTGGCATTAGCGTGTTAGAATTTTAAAATTATTTCTTCTTCTCCCCTCTTTCTCCTCCTCCTCCAATAAAATTTCTTCTTCCCATTTTCTTCCCTGGGTGTAGGATTAGCAGTTGGTCCTTCTCTGAATGATCAGTGTATCTGTTTCCTTCTATTCTCCATTTCTTCATTTGCTGCCTCTGATCGGGCAGAGGCTGGAATACCAGTTGATGAAGTTTATCTCCATGCAGAGCTCTTGATTCCTGTGTGTGGATCCACATTTCCAACTGGTATTGTTCTCTTTCTGCTGAAGGACTTCCGTTAACGTTTCTTGTAGTGCAGGTCTTCTGGTGATGAATTCTTTCAACTTTGTTTATTCTACCTTTATTTTGAAAGACAACAATGATCTTCACAATCAGCCGGATACATGATGTATTTTTTGAATGCATGTGCTCCTGTTCTAATGAAGTGAATTTTCCACCGAGCTTAGGGCCTTGACTGATTAGTCCACCACTGTAGATCCAAAATAGACACGGCTAGACATGTGTTTGGTTTTCCTACAATGGAAGATTCAGTGGTTTTGCTTCATTTCTACTAGTCTTTATAAGAAGTAAAGTCCTGCCTCTAAACAATTATTGAAAGCATTATATCATTAAACTGTAAGTCCAAACCTTACAGGCCAGTAAGAGTTAGAATGAATCTTAGAATCACGTAGTCCAATCCTTGCCTCTCAAATCCACACACGAAGCTTTCTTATTTTACAGATGAAGCTGAGGCAATCCTGTAAGAATTAAGTTCATTTGCCACATGTTCACAACAGAAGCCATATTTTGTGTTCAACGATCATGCTCCTCTGCCTTAGATTATTTGTCCACATCAGGGAGTGTAGTTCAGTACGATGTCCTTGAAGTCAGTCTTGGGATAGAGCAGGAAGAATGAGGAGTAGGTAGCAGCCCATTAACTTCTAAACACATAGGAATATTTTCGCTTAGCCTTCATTACAAGGGCCAGGGTCTGTCTGTCTTTGTATTCACAGCACCTAGCAGTATGCTTGCCACATAGGAGATGCTCAGTAAACGTTCTTATTGTTGGAGGATGAAGATCGTTGACTATTATCCCTGTTAAGAGACTGATGCTGAGTATCAAGGAACTTACAGAGTGAAGAAACATCTAAGTTATAAATAGTTTGGAAAGGGGACAGTGAAAGAAAACAATTTCTTTTTTGAAATTTAATAACATGACCACAGTGACTATGACATTGTTTTTCTTGAAAGATCTATATGTAAAATCATTGATCTCTGTTTGAGAGAATATAGCAAACGCAACAGAGCCATAATATGACCATCAAAAGGCACAAAAGACAAGGTAGAAAATAAAACTAACTCATATGACTTTAAAAAACAGCTGTAAATATTAACAGAGAAGAGTGACCCAGGAGTAAGCATAAGGTGACTAATTTTCAGAGCTGGAAGAAATTTTAGGAATCATCCTGGCCAGCCCTTTCATTTTACAGAAGATAATGCTAAAGCCCAGAGGAGTGAAATGCCTTTTCAAGGCATCGCAAGAAATAGCAGAAAATTAGGCCTAGAACCTGGTTTATTTCTCTTTACAAGTCTTTCTGCTCTTCAACTCAACCTGCTCCAAATGTTTTATCTTCAATATGGAGAATCAAATACAAGTATAGACTTGGAGTAAAGATGAAGAACAAGAGGAAAACAAGAAGGTAATTAGTTTTATATGCCAAGGGGTTTTTTTTTTTTTAGGTAAAATAAAATCAGAATATTAATATTCACATCGCCTCAAATTTGAAAGTCTTCCAAGCACCAGAGTTTCTCGGTGCAGATAGAAATTTTTTAGTGAAATTTAGTAACATAAAAACAACTCCCCAACTTTAAACAGATGGGGATTTGTGGGGTAATTACAGGTAATATTCACAACGTCAGAAGATCAAGCTCTGATTTTGTAAAGACTGAAGGAGCGCAACTTGAGGGAGCTCTGGATACAGGAGAGCCAAAATAGAGTCCTCCTGCAGAGGGCATTGGATGACCAGGCAGGGAATGCGTGCAGCGGTGGTGCAGTGCGGCACTCTGGGAGGGGAGACCCTTTTCAGTCGCACTCTGATGGAGAACTGGAGGATGAATGCTGACGGCAATTGGAGACGACGGAAAGACGTAGTGTCAGGTTTTAACTGCATGCGTTCCATGCACTCAAACTTTCCGACTCTTTCTGCACACATCCTCTGTGCTGCAGGCTGGTTTGGAGCAAGTCAAGCTTTTTCTAAATCAAATAAACGGTTAACAGAGGTTGAGGAAAGTCTATTGAGAGTGCATTTTCTCTTGAGTTGTGGTAAATAGATCACACAAATAAAAGAATCATTAAAAAGTTCTTTGAGCCATTCAAACTTTAAGAATTTGCTTTGATGACATTATAAAGTGAAGAAAGGTAGTTTAATTTCCATTTGGGCAAGAATGTGTTCATTCTGCTTGCCTTAAATTAGAGATATTAAGCCTGATGGATTTTTGAAGAAGTAATTCAATAAGAAGGAGCTGTGGGCATGGAAGAGAGAGAGGGAGGTAAGCAGATATAGCAGATGGAGTGGACATGTTGAGGAATGTACCTCTGGGCAAGAGAAAGGAAATTGAGGCAAAGGACACCTGGGCTTTGGAAATGGACCTAGAGCTTGGCATGGAGGATCAAGGACTGACCTCAGGTTATATAACCCAAATATCTGGGACAGAGATGGAATTGTGCATTAGGAATGAGAGGTGATCCTGAATAGAGTCCATTGGAGAAATACAAATTCCATATATTTCTAACTTGAGTGTTCATGTACTGGAGTCCATGATACAGATGAAGGCAGATGAGAGGTGAGAGGTTCATGGTTTTGAGTACTTCACTATGGTCCTCTATATGAAGGTAAGCCCATTGGGCCAGATACAGACTTCTTTCAGGTAGGTGCCGAGTGCATATTCATAAAGTCTATACCAAGCATTGGTGAACAAGCAGAGGAAGGGCAAGTGAGAACGACAAGTTCCACAGCAGCATATCGTCACCTCGGTGCCTGCTTCTCCCTTGCCACCACCTTCAGCACCAGTGCCGTGGCCAGGAGACTGAAGTTTAGGAGAGACATGAAGAGGCCACCTGGAGTGGAGGATGGATAGGCTGTGGAGCCAGTAAGAACAGATCCATGTTTTTGTTATCCGACTTGTTAGTGATTTGACTTGGTTAATGAGTCTTCATCTTCTCATATGCAAGATGGAATTCATTCATTTGTCTTCATTCAATTCATATTTATTGAATGCACATCATGTGCCAGGGCCTGGGATAGGTATTGAGAATACAGGGGTAACAAAATGGACATGGTCCCTGCCCTTGTGGTGCTTACAGTGTAGTGAAGACAGATATTAAATCATCAGACAGATCACTGTTTAATTAGGATAACTGCTGTGACAGGAAGTAAGGGCTGCTATGAGCATATAATGGGTGAACCTAATCGGGGGGAGGGAAGGGAAGATGTCAGGTAAAGTTTTTTAACTAAAACCAGTAGGGCAGGTGTGAGGATTGGAGACATAGATCAGTCTTTAAGGGCAGTAGACAGCCTGCTGTAGAAGGACACGCTGCAGGGAGGGTGTGGGAGCAGGTAAGTTTTAGCCAGAGGAGATTCTGTCCAGCCACACAGAGTGGGGAGACCGGATCCCCATCCTAGGCATATGTGGTAGGAGTTACTGACTTTTCTTCGGTTCGATTACCTCTTAATCGTTCTCTATGTTCCCTGGCTGCCCGAATTATGGACAAATGTTCAATGAAAAACTTTACAGAGATTGAATTGACTGACAAATTTAGATGCTGCCATATTTGTGATTTATGTTAATCTTCATGATTTTCAGACCTTTCTAAATTTATTATCTTTGTTACACATCATAGAATTGTTCGGGGCTAGAGCTGGGAGAGAGAAATCATCTCATCTTAGATCTTCATTTTACAAAAGTGGAAGCCAAGGCCCGGAGAGAGTCGGTGCCTTGTCCAACATCATGTGGCTCTTATGAAACAGAGATGATGTCAGAACGTGGGTCTCCAGACTCCTTTGTACTTTCTGCTCTACCATTTCTTTTCAAGTATCTGACAGAGTCAGGAAATGGGGAGTTCAAACAAATGAAGTTAACCTGTTAGAAACGATTTCCAATAAATTCTATCAGAAATGAATCAACTCTGGCAATAGACGGTAAACTAAACGAAACGGGCATAAATTTCTCCACAACATTAAAGTAAAAGAAATATCATATTTGACCTTTTTCTTAATTACATATAATATCAGTCAATTTGGGGCACTTTCCCTACCCTCCCCCTTTACCCCCCTTTGGATAGCACAAGAACCCTGGACCTAAATAATTCAGGGAAAATGAAGAGGGGCCTGGTTCTCGGCCCCTGTTGAGGGAGCAGCAGTCGAAAGGAGCAGGCTGTGCTGGCAGCTCTCCTCTCTCCACCTCCAGACTCGCCCACGAGCACTCCAGCCACGCTCAGCACGGCAGTGGCCCAGCTTGCCCAGAGGCCTCAGCAGCCTGTGCCAATGGGTCTACAGCCCACAACCCTCATCCCCTCTCTCAGTCTGGAGGGATCTCACCTCCAGGCATTGGGTTACTCCCCTGTTCAACCTTCGCTGCTCAGGTCCAATCCAGTCGATTGGTTTTGTTGGCCTGTTACCTTTAAATCGTAATGATCGTTTGCAGGGCAGCTACTCCCATCTCAAAATTCTCCTCACTTACCCCAAATCACCCACATACAAAACACAATTTGCCACCCTAAGAGGTAAGAAGATCCCAGATGTTTGGATACTTAACAATCTTTTCTCCTTTCTGGGTATGGAGGCCAGAGTTGCAGAGAAAGTTGATGCTATTAATATTCTCTGGAAAATCTAGAGTTGCTAAAAACAAAAACAAAAGAAACTAAAACTAAAAGATACTGGTTAAGTTTGTCCTCATATCACCCTGTTACCTAAGTACAATTCTGCTTAGACAAGTGTTCTATCACCTGCTTTTAGATGATGACCTTCCTCTGACGTTTTTGGCTT
This sequence comes from Ceratotherium simum simum, assembly GCF_057802395.1. Classification (NCBI taxonomy): domain Eukaryota; kingdom Metazoa; phylum Chordata; class Mammalia; order Perissodactyla; family Rhinocerotidae; genus Ceratotherium; species Ceratotherium simum. The sequence continues at coordinate 36,077,303 of NC_141916.1, forward strand.
CCAGTTCCTCATGGTCCCCCTCTCTGGTCTCCTCTGTGTGTCGACCTCGTAAATGCAGATGTTCCTCCAGCTCGCATCCTTGGCCCTCTTATTGATGTCCGCTAGCACTTCTCCAACTTGAACATGCATATGAGTAACATGGGGATCTCGCTGAAATACAGATTCTAACTCAGTAAGTCCAGAGTGGGGCCTGACACTACATTTCTAACTAGTCCCTGGGTGACACCGAGGCTGCCGGTGCTCTGACCATACTGGGTAACAAATGTTTATACTTCTCCCTGAGAAAACTTCTCTCTCCTTCATTTAAAAATATATTTGTATGTATTTGGGGGGAGGTTCTCCTGCATTTTTAACTCTTGTCTTGGTGCAGATAATTTCTATTTGTCGATCTTCAGCTTTATTTCCTTCTCAAGCTTCAGACCTGCATATTCAAATGCTGTCTGGATATCTTAATGTGGATCCTACCAGCATCTCCACAGGACAAGTGCAATTTATTCACCATCTTCTCAGTAGCTCCTTTCCTAGTGGACCCCACTTCCATGAAAGATATCACAAAGTGGTAGAATTTCAGAAGGATGTCCACCAGCTCTCTAGTGCCCTAAATGGACCTGAAAAAAATGCCAAGTGTTTGTTGATTTAGAAGAATCAGGGATATAAGTTTAAGCCAACAGCAAATGAAAAACAGTGAAAATCTGGTTTGGAAGCATTCTCTTATTTGCTTGTGTCATAAAAGAGGAAACTGTCAAGGCAAGAGGCCACTTATGGTGTATTAGAATAGTTAGATATGAATTGATTGCTATAAAATAGATTTTTGAGAACTTGCCCAGACTTCCATTCGGTAGCTCCATTTGAAGTTGCATTTACTACACTGCAGAGGGAAGCCCTCCATGAGTATTTGCTTAGAGGACCCTGTAAAGAGTTGATCTGTGTCTCTAAATCTTATAAGTTTATTTGGTGTCAGAGCTCTTGGCAAGGGGGATATGGTCAAATAGCAATAGCGATATAGCAATTCCTGTGATTTACTTGAGACTCTTACTGGAGAGTCTGTACACAGTGGTATTCAATAAGAAGAAAGGTTTTGATTTGGCTGCTATTATATGTATTATAATCTAAGTAGTATGTATATGACATAATGCATATATAGGTATATACATACATACATATACATTTATATGTACATATATTCTGTGATGGTTAATTTTATGCATCAACTTGACTGGGCCTTAAGCCAGACGCGAGGCTTTGAAACTTTTGCTGTGCCATCATTTGGGCAATCTCTCCATATCTGTCCTTACACTGTAGAGTCTAGGAATTTTCCATTTAGTCCACCTGGGGATTTTTCATGGGCTATGTTAGACATGTTCAGGGAAAAATGGTAACACAAGGTGAAGAGTTGTCAATGCTATTTATTAGAGGAGAGTTTGGAGGGGACAGAAGATCAGGACAGTTTTCACAAAAGACATAACATTTAAGCAGGACTTTTACAAGAGCCTCCCAGTGAGTTTCCCTAATATCAATCTCCTCCCAGTGCAGCCCCATCACTGCAACATTGACACACGAAGCTTTCTAAAAAGCAAATCTAATCTTAAGGGTCCTTTGACCTTGTTTGGCTCTCCACTGAAATTTACAGTCCTTCACAGTATGGCGTCAGTTCCTATCACTCCCTCCTCATCTTACCCTTAGTCAGTGCACTCTCTACTTTCCCACGACCTCCCAAATGTCCATATTGGGAATCTCTACACAAGGAATCTCTGAAACCTTTCCTAGGAGTCCATGGACCTCAAGTTACAGATCCCTTCCATAAACTTAGACTGTAACATTGATCAATATATGGTAAAGTATCTGACAATGGCTTGTTTTTGTTTAAGATCTTGAATTAAAACATACATGTCATTAGGCTATAAAGCTGCATTCAATTTGGAGGGGATGTCTAGCAAAATAAAGCATCTTTAGATCTCAAGGTATTCCTTTAGCCACTATTTTGGAAAATAGAGTTGATCGAGTTTGAGTCTATTCATAGAAGGACGTTTGCCTATGAATTAAATTTTAATTTGGGAAGGATTAAGGATAATTCGATTCAGATTTTTAAAAAATTTAAATATGTTTAAAATATCTTCTCCTTTCACTTGATTAGATTTGAGAAGTGTGATTGAAGGAGTAATTGGGAGAAGGGGTTACTGGCTCACAAACAGGAAAAGGCCTATACTTTCTGAGTCAGTCGCTTGGAAACAGAGAGCTGGACTTCACAGGCTCCCCAGGCATCCCAAACCTTTCTTACTGAAGCCTAACGTGGGCTGTGAGGCCCGGACACCTCCTCCTCATTCTGCAGCTGTGCCTGCACTTCCTCTAGGCCTTTACTCCTATGTCACCTTTTCAGAGAGGCCTCCCCAGGCACCTGTATAAAATTGCAACCTTTCCCCCATCTTCTGGCACTTCCTATCACTCTTTGCTGCTTTGTGTTTTTTTCTCCTTGGCTCTTATCACAACCAAAAATGCTATGTATTTTACTTGGTTCATCTGTCTTTCTCTCTAGAATGTAAGCTCTACGTGGGCAGGGATTCTGGTCTTTTTTGTTCACCGCTGTATCTCCAGTGTCTATCACATGGGAGGCATTCAATAAATGTGACTGAGTGAAAGCCCATCGACTCTTCAAGAGCCTGATCCATCTGTGCAGTGGGACCTTTCCTGATTTGCCCTCTCACGGCCTGCGTGCTCCTGTAGCACTCCACCCTCAACAAAAGTAACCTCATTATTGATCTGATAAATGGAGGATTACCACATCTTCCATCTGGGATTGAGTACTGTCAAAGTGTTTAGAGATAAGTATTTTGATAAAGTAAGATTCTGTATATGCATCCTAAAACTCAGTTACACACATACAAGTTAGGAAAGATTTCACTGACAGCAGAAAATGTGAGAAAGACAGGATTGTAATGAACTATCAGTTCAATGATTCAATAACGAGATGAGGTTCTCAAAAAACTAACCAACCACCCACCTTCCCAACCCGCCCACCCACCGAGTTTAGTTTTGGGCTGCATAACAATGAATCAATTTCCTCCATGTTAACCTGGTCAAATCACAAACGGAGTTTTGTGATCAGTCCTTGGCTCCACATTTAGGAGTGGTCTATGTCACATTCAGGAGAGAGGAGGCTGGAAATTATACTGTTTGAAAAAACTGGGGATATTTAGCCTGGGAAAGAGAACCCCCGGGGACATAATAGATGCCTTCAAATATCTGAAGTGCTGTCATATTGGTGAGAAATAGTTCTTCTGTGTGGTCTTAAGGAAAGTCGGAAATTACAAGGAAATCTATTTTGGCTCAATAAAAGGGAGACCTTTTTATCCTGTCGAGGTGGCCCAGGATGGTACAGTCCTTGGGGGTTCTGGCGCAGGCTGGGTTTGGTGGGGATGATGTGGAGGTGGGTCACGGCAGTGCTCAGTGATTGCCACAACTGCCGCCCTCTTGGCTGAGTGGGTGGCTCCTGGTGTACATTCTGCAGGTGTCCCTGCTCTCTCCAGCCTCCGTGTGTGTGCTACTGGTTGCCACACAGCATTTTAGCTCATTGTGTTCTTTGCTTAAAGTGTCTATGATTTGCTTTATGCTTAAAAAACATCATGTTACTAAGTATTCCAATTCATTTATTTGATTTTCACACTGTTAGCAGTTGCAGGAAACTTGTAAATACTGGCTTGCCCTAAATGGGGATGAGTTTGTATTGTCCATCCTCTTCACTTTCTTTCATTCAGGACCTTAGTCAGACCCTTCTATCATTTTGGACACATACTCACAGCAGATGAATGAAAGTGGCCGATATAGAACACAAAGTCAAGTACAATGCTGGGAAAACAGGATTCCAACATACCAGATGAAGAGACTTGGATGGTTAAATCTGGTGCTGCAAGGAGCTTTTCCCCAAATCCTTGCCATTCTTCCAGGAAAGACTGCAGGGCTCTCTACAAAGGGGGAGGCCCATTTGAAGGCCCACTGCCCAAATACTTATTCTCCATGTCTTTTTTCTCTCTCTTCTCTTCCTCCTGTCCAAATCTTTTGCTCCTCCAGCACACAGAGAAGAATATCCGTACTACTTATCTTTAAGAGACCTATAGCACCGTTTCCACTAGCCATTTAAGGCTGTGGATGGCTGTCAAACACCTGGAGTTTCTTGGATTCTTTTATTCTGCCCCCACCATTTAAACATCATATCCTTTTGCTACTGTCTACTTAGGATGTCTATGACCTGTTTGGCTCCCCTCTTCTACTGGCACAAAGTAAATGCTCAATGAAAATTTTTTATTGAATACACCCCGACAGCTTACTTTCTTAGTCCGGGTTACCATCACCTCTGGCCTGGACTCTTGCAGAACTCTTAAGGAGTCTTTCTTGTCTCTAGTCTTGACCCTTCTCCAGTTAGTTCTCCACAATGCCAGCCAGAAGGATCTTCCTAATATGCTAATCCGATCCTCTCATTTTCACGCTTAAAACTCCTTCATAGCACTAAGGATGAAGTCCAAACTCCTCACCATGGCAACCAAGGCCCTTCATGATCTGATGCCTACCTTCTCTCTTAGCCCTCCGCCATCCTTCACCATCTGGTCACAGCCCCACAGGCTCTTCATCTTCCCATCTTCTAGTCTGTGCCAGCCAGCCCTCCCCAGTTTACATCCCTTTCTCCAGAGTTTGCTGACACCCTGGGCTGGGCTAAAGCCCTCCTGATGTGTTCCCATGGCACTCTATCTTTGTTCCTTTAATGGTGATCATTAGACTGTAACCTCCTTGAGGTGCAAAGCAAATCATATTAATTTCAGTCCAGTGTCTGGCTAACAATAGAGGTGCACTAAATGTAGAAAGCATGAATGTGTCTTGCATGTTTATGCTTGTTTTTTAGGACTCCATTGATCTTTGCTAAGGGAGGCAGCACAAATATGTGGAGTGGGCAGCAGGTCAAGAGTCAAGTGAACAGTTTATTTCTTGTTCTGCCATTAACAAAACATTTGACTTCAGAGGAGGATAGGATGGATAATTAACATTCTCAAAGTGTCCCAAACCAGGACATAGAACAATTTATATTTTGAATTATTTTGTTTCTCATTTTATCTTTGCTTTTACAACATATCATTATTCATATGTATAATTCCTTGATCAAGATCGCACTTCTACTTATAAAAAACATATAAATGACAACTTATATACTTCCACATTACTCTCACATTAAAAACTGGTTAAAATGTAGAAACTGGGCATGGTAAAGTTTATGCAGCTTTATCATGGAATACAGGAAACTACTTTGGTATCTGAAAGGTTTAAATTCAAATGCTGTGTGAGCTACTTATTAGCTGTGTGATTTGGGAGAAGTTCCCTGGATGGCTGAATGAATCTCTTGTTCGTACCTGGCATGTGGTAGGTCCCGAATTCTTCCTCTCACTTATGGTCTTAAGGAGATCTGGGAATACACAGCTTCATTTAGAAATAATTTTTCCTTTTACTTTTGAAATAAAAGGGAGGCATATTAGTTTCACTTGGATGAAGCAGCTACCTTTTCAGCAATAGATAATTCTTTAGTTATAATGATTGACATTACTTTTAGAAGAATGTAATTTTGTGTCACTGATATGCAGACCTTTTCTCTCTGGCATCTTTTAAAGGAAATAAAATTATATTTTAAAAGAGTAAATATATAAGAAACAAACCAGCATTTGTAATGCCCCAATGAATCCTGAAAATTTATTATTTGGGATAATATCAGATACCTTTGTTTTACAACTCATGATAATAATCAGAAAATATACATTTTGAAATGAAAGTCAAAAGAAAAGAATAATTACATATAATACAGATTACAGATATTTTATTTGTACATAAGCAAAGCAGTACTAAAAGCATATTTATGTGTCCACAATTAGTGAACGTGGCAATTTTCTGTTTAAAGCTGCAGCAACTCAAATCCTCCTTGGGTCAATAAGGAAAGACAGATTGAGAAATACATTTAGGGCTGTCACCATGTCTGGCTGTAAACCTATTTTTTAATCTTTCCCTTCCCCCCATATATATATATGTATATACTTTATTGCCTTTATATTTCTGCTGGTTTAATATAATTAGTATACTAAATAGTTATCTGCATTTATTTGGTTTCTAAAAATATATAAAATGCATTGGAATAGAGCTCCTGCAGCTTTCAAGCAGTCACTGTCCTGGCATCGAAAGCTTATTCTGGAAAAGTAAAGCAGCAATACTGAATAAATAGTGATTGTTTTGTCTTCTCCATACAGCTGATGGCCTTCACCCAAAACTTAAAAATACTGTAGCAAATAGTATAAACATGCAACTTAAAAAAATTGACATAATATAAAAGTAATACTTATGAGCTAAATTTTAATACAATATAGACTAATAAAGACAACTTTAGGTAGAAGAGGGATGTGAACACAGCACTGTTATTTACATATAAATTAAGGCCCAGTTTTTCAAAGGCAATGCACACAGGGAACTGCCCATCTGCCCATGCCCTTTGCACACCTGAAATCAAGAGTGTTTGCCTTTTCCATATTATTTCCTCAATCCATTCTTATAGTTCTAACTTGGAAAGATGTTCACAGAAATGGCTTTAAATGAAGTTTCTTTTTGCTAAAGACCGTTTTGCTCTTATTCACAAAGAACATTTTCTTTTAATGCAGGTACAAAATTTGCTCTGGAAGCAAGAGCTTATTTGTTATTCTTAAACACTGTTAAAATTCACACTTCACACCATAAATTCTATATTTTTATGGTATTAGTCTTGTTTTAGCTCTAGTTTACAATTAATTTGAACTATGGGAAATGATGATTGGTTCAGTGATGGCTGAGGGAATTAAATGAGTAACTCCTGTGAATACCAGCCGAAGTCTCACAAATAAATTCCCCGTGCATCAGAACGAAAAAATGCTAACAAGCAAAATACCTCATAAGAACAAAAGGACTGAGGCAACCCACTATGGATCATTCTCTGAGGATGATAAACACTCAAAACGGTCAAATAGAGCAATGCTATTTCAAATTATTTCTTGGTAAGAAAAAAAATTTATCTTCTAATGTATTTAATACTTGTAGAAAATCACAATAAAACAACTTGCAGTATAGTAATAAAAAAATTTGTAATCTAATTTAGTATTTAGAACCTGAATATTCCCCCAGATGCAAAATTTTATATTTGGTATTTTTGTATACCATTGCCTGCTCCCCCCTCTGAAATGTATCCAAAGATGTGGCACTTCATTTAACTCATTTGTATTCACAATTGATAAAAATGATTAGGAATAGACTAAAATATTCTTAAGATGTTCTAGGGAAATGTGTTTTCTTTCCTCTATTTTAAAAAAAGACTTAGAAAATATTTCTTAGAGATATACACTTCCAAAAGGAATATAACTGATTAAAAAGTACAGCTGCTCAATGTATTCATCAAATTCACATTTATATATTCTTCTCATCTAGGAAATAGTATTTATATCTGTAATTAGGTCTGTGAAAATTATCTGGCAGCTGGAAAATTCAAATGAAATTGTCAGAATGCTGCCAGTCTTTCTTTAAAGTTATTAGGTTAATGCTGATAATAATTTACAACAATTAAGTTGGATATTGACTTTGTGTTTTTCATGGCTTGCAAAGGTATCATTGCAATTAAAAATTGCGAAGTTTAATATATCTTCAGTTTAACATTTTGATTTAAATAGAATGTAATCAATTTATAAAAATGTTTTTCTTTGTGAATAAGATCTCAATTTCTCTGAACAATAACAAAATGACTCTTAGTATAGGATGGAACCCTTTAAAAATAAGGCATATACTGGGCATACATAAATCATTATTGTCACAAAATCTACAAATTATTTTGATTTTTTTCTACTAATTTTTAAATAGATGTAGATATGAAATAACCATTATAAATTGAGAGCAAATGTGTATAGATTGTGGCTATTTAGGTAAGACTCATTTATTTCTCAAGTTATCTGCAAAATAGTATAATGGCAAGGTCAACTCGATAACTCCAAAAACCCAAAGAATAAAATATCTTTAGTTGAGGTCTGCCATTTAGCTGGACTAGAAAAGGCAACTCTGCATTATTACTTTCAGTATTCTAGAAGCTTCTATATATTTTCATAGCCATTCTTACAATTTTTCATTGGAAACCTAAACATAGCAGCATTCTCAGCATTCATTAAACCAAAAATAAGTCAAATGTGTTAAAACATCCAAAGTTGCCCTCATGCATAAGATACAACTTACATCTTTTTATTGTTACCATGGCATTAATATACTAATCCACTTTTACTTTGTTGCATGTAAATAATACAAAGAATGTATTTTCCTCAGAATTCAAAACTACTTTAAATTTCAGATTAAAGTCTTAATTATATTGTACCAAATTTTGATCAGAGGGAATGTAAAAATGGCTAAGAGGTATTTGACCACATCCACCTAGATATTACTTGTGAATCTTAGTTAAGTCACTACTCACTAGGAGGGGTGTTGACTCATTTTTTGTTTTATAAATAATAAAATATATGTACAAATGGAGATTAATGTCCTGTAAAAGTCAAGCTCAAAAATGAAAACAAACATTGAATTTATTTCCTTGGTAAAAAGTAATGAACTCCAATATACTTTCTCTCCATCTAAGTGACTGGAGAAATTGCAATAGTCCAGAATGTACAGAGTAAATTATGTGCAAGCAATACCAATAGACTATACATATGAAGTGGGTTATTTTAAAAATATATCACTTAAAGTAACCTTCCTGAAGTACACCAACCTGGTCCTCAGATATCTCTAACTTATGTATTATGGAAACTCTGAGGATCCATGAGATTAAAATGATAAGTAAGGGCAGAAACAAAATACCTAATGTATCAGGAAACCCATGCCTATTTGAATAGATCTTCAAGAATGACATTTTTGTTCAACAGTGTCTGAAGCACTGCATATCTTTTAAACATACAATTTACCTCATGAAAATATTTCTGTTCTGGTATGTGGCCATTGGTATACTGGAAATACTGTAAAGAAAAGATTCAACTCCAGATTAAAAAGAAAACCTGAATCATTTCACCTAATTAAGCAATGGCTAGGACACGTTCACAAAATAAACGCAAGTGGGTTCTTCTGGAGTCAATTTCGATGGCGGAGCACCCTATGACACTTGTGTAGTAAATCAGCAACGTACAGATGGAGTCTGGCAACATGCACACAAAGTCATAATCACACAGTATGTAATGTAATTCAGTCACAGGATAAGTATTAATAAAAACTATTAAAACATCAACATTCACACATTAATCGATTATGTGGAATAAATTAAACTAAGCCAGTCACATATTTCTCCTCACCCTGAAGTCACGGTTTTATTTATGTATACACACAGTATAATACTTCCCTAATGCTCTCAAAATGCTACACATAAAAATGAAGGCTTTACATTACAGCTGCTGGACAAAAAGGTCAACACTGTTGATGTGCGAAAACACAGTTTCTTTGTTCTTTAGCCTCAGTGCACAGGGTATGGCTCCAAGTGGTATGCAATTTAGGACAGAAAAAAGATACGGTGGCTGTGAAATATATCCTCTGTTCATCACTGGCACAAATCAAAGAAGGAATTTTTACTGTCCTTGGTACCTTTAGTGGGTCTCTCCCCTAAACACAGATAATGTTATACATATATGCCTTCAGGATTAAATCCAGATGAGATAGGATTCTGTAGAATACGAAGATTACTGGGGAGCTGCCGAGATGAACCAGGCCGCTTCAGGGACCCAGACTGGAATGGTGCCTCTAGACGGGAAACAAAGAAAGTCATCTGATGGACTCATCAACTCAGAGTACTCAGCAATATGAAACAATGGAACTTTTCCTGCTCTGAAGTACCAAATAACATACAGTACAAGTGCGATCCCTGTGGGTCTGGGGTGAGAGGGTAAGGCTGACTCTGCTTGACCCTCAGCTGATAAAACCGTTTTCAATGATTTTTAAACAGTTAATGACCTTTTTAAAAAAAAGTGAGCATTCTGCTTCTCTTTCTTGGTGGTTCAGACCATATGCATACACAGATTGAGAAGTGTCTTTTAAATTAATAGTAAAGACTTAGGAGAGGAAGAAGGGGCATTAGGGACAGAGAGAAGCTAAAACTTAGTGAATACATTATTATGACTCATACATACTTCAGGAAAAAGTTTTATAAAGAAGCAGTTTAAAACCAATGATATGAGATTTGGTGATTACATGCTCATCAAAGGAAATAACCTAAATATTACTGATTTTCACCAGAAACAGGAAGTACACCAAAATTTTAAATGGCCCAAACATTAGCTTTGAATGGGAGGATTACACTTTAATTGAATCCAAGCAGTTTATTCAAAGTTAACCAGCGTGGGCCAGCCCTGTGGCTTAGCGGTTAAGTGCGCATGCTCCGATACTGGCGGCCTGGGGTTCGGATCCCAGGCGCGCACCAATGCACCGCTTCTCCGGCCATGCTGAGGCTGCGTCCCACATACAGCAACTAGAAGGATGTGCAACTATGACATACAACTATCTACTGGGGCTTTGGGGAAGAAAAAAAAGGAGGAGGATTGGCAATAGATGTTAGCTCAGAGCCAGTCTTCCTCAGCAAAAAGAGGAAGATTAGCGTGGATGTTAGCTCAGGGCTGATCTTCCTCACCAAAAAAAAAAAAAAAAAAAAAAAGTTAACCAGTGAAAATAAGTTAAAAAAACAGATTTCTCAGCATCTTACCCCTTTCTACGTCTGCATGTGAGGCCTCTACTTCAAGGGGCTCTGCTGGCAAAACGGTGACCTTTGTCCCCGTCTGCTGGATGAACTGCTGGAGATTGACTTGCCGCAGCTCTTTAGTCAACTGCTCCAGTTCTTGTTCTTTGTCCTAGATGGAAGTTAAAATTTTCTCTTTAATGTGAGGATTCACCATTGGCCAGCTAAAGACATCCTTGTGACAGTCCATCTGCTACAGGGGTTAAACGTGGGATATTCGCTTTCATAAGAACGCATTTAACAAATATGCTTTCTATCGATACGATGAGCCAAACAGGTCACTTTCACTCTGTGGCATGGGCCAAAAAATAAGCAAATAAAGGACAATAGCTTCTTCATCTGTCCTTTTAAATGTGATGCTTTCTTCTGGTAGGAATACACTATGCACCTGATGAGATAATATATATGCCTATAAACTTTCATCAATAAAATCCTGGTTTCCATCCATCCCAGTGTTTACAGCAATCTTGCTAAGCTGTTCACAATTAAATTTCCCTATTATCCACTTCATAACTGACTGCAAAAGTGACAGTCATTTGGTCCATGAGTTCAGAGTTCTTGTTTTTTGTAAACTGTTTAAGTTTTCATGGGGCCTGTTATTGAGATTTATATTATAGCATGAGGAAAGCAAGATTCCCACAAGAGTCTCACTATGGGGTTCTCAGATTCTTGACAAAGACAGGTCTGAGAACTGAAGAGCACTAAAGAAAGGAGATCAAATTTGGACAGCCAGAAAGCTCCAAAAGCAAGGAGAGGCATTCTATTATTGAAAAGATCTTCCTCTCTTTCTCTCCTTCATTGCATTGTAAGAAAAAGGGTGTGCCTGGAGGGTTTGGCAGGGATGGGGAAGAGACACAAGAAATGAGTGGTTGTTTCCTCTACGTACTCTGAGTGCAGGGGGTACTTAGAGATATGTTTGTAGTTTGATTATTAGACAATTTTCAGTGGGGAGTGGGATTTACTAGTAATGATTGTCATGAATGAGTGCTTCCTGAAAGTAATATCAAAGACAACACAATTTCCAACTGAATCGTTTTTTAAGTGTCAAGTGAATCCAAATAGTAAAACACTGACAAATCAGGGGTTAACGGCCAACCTTCTAATGTATGAGAAATTCCTGATTTTCAAACTTTTGGTGGTAGTTTTCCCTCTCACTGCAGTTAATGACAGAGAAAGAAAATCACATCCTGATTTTCAGGAACATTCAGTTCCTCCTGAAACCTCTGCTTTCTCTGCTTGTGGAACTGTTCATATTCTAAAGCAACTCTTCTCACTTCCACGTGCACAGGTGCTCTGTGGAGATCCTGTTACAATAAGTGGGCCCTTAAACCGCATGGATCAGACTTTCAATAGCAAGCTTCTAAACCAGCACTGTCCAATGTGGTGGCCCCTAGACACACGTGCTATTGAGCACTTGAAATGTAGCCAAATGTCACTAAAAACAGAATTTTAAGTTCATTTAATCTTTTTAAACAGCTTTATTGAATATTATTTAACTAATTTAAATTTAAGTAGTCAAACCATAATCAATTGTGTGTCTTTCTCATTTCATCTGTTAGAGACTGACATCTGTTTGCAACTCCCATAACATCACCACACTGTCTTTTCAAGAATGGGTATCCAAGAAATATAAGTTGAGTGATCAGGGTCTAAGCGGCGAAATATAAATGTTCTTGTACGTGAACTAGAGAGGGGAAAAATTAGAGAGGAACCTTTGTACCCTTCTTCTCAGGAAAGCAAAGGAGGGTAACGTGGAGGGGGGAGGAGGGGAGGGGACTATTTACATCTTGGGAAAGAAGCCGAGGTTAGCAACAATGGAGGAGTGAGAGAGAGGCAGGCAGCTAGCCACACAATCCTTGGTAATCTCTGTGGGCTTTGGTTCCCTATCTCTACAAGGAGAAGGTCAGACTCATATCTTGTCATTAGTGTCCACTCCAGCTCTGAGATTCTGTTCTCCTGTGCCCAACTAAGGAACGCTCCAACTGCCATCCTAAGAAAGCTCCTCCTGTGGAGCAAGGGTCAGTGTGGCTTTAGCGCTCATCTTTGATTTGGTCTCACATCTTAGCTTTGTCATAGTAGCAGAAATTCTAAGAAACTTATAAACAAAGGTAGGTTTCTAACTAAATGTAAGAGAAAATACACAATCATTAAAGATGATTCATTTAAATAGATGAAACATTCTTTTAATAAAAATATTCTTACCTGTAATCGTTTGGTGGCTTGTCCAAGAGATCTTTCCACAGCTTTGATGCCATTTTCCAGCCTCAGACTCTGCTGGCCTTGAATGTCAATTTCCCCTTTGACTTTACCAATCTTTCCTTTAACCTCTTCTTCATTGACTTGTGCCTCCTGAACTTCCCGTTGCAGTTTTTCTGCTTCGAGACCACTTTCCATTGTCTGGATCTGAGCCAAATAGTCCTTTAATTTGCTCTCACATTCTGTTATTTTCTGTCTTATTTCTTGAAGTTGATCCTTCAGCTGTTTTTCATTTTCCTGTTCAATCTGCAATTCATTTTCCCAAAATTCCTCCTCTTCAATTTCTACATCATTTCTTTTGATCTTTTGCTCCAGGCGGACAATTTCCTCTTCAAGGTTAGAGTTATATTTTTGCTCCCAAAATCGTATTTCTATTTCACTTGATTCTAGCTCTTTCTCAATGGATTGAAGCTTTTCTGTCTGCAAACGGATCAGCTTCTTTAACTCATCTGCTGTTGTTTTGCAGTTATTCAGCACCTTTTGCTTAAATTCAGTTTCTTTACCTTTCCCGAAAATGTCCATTAATCCTTTGGCACCTCCTGTAAATGTTAATGATTTCCTTTTAGGTTCTCTTCTTTTGATGGATTTGTCAATCTGAGGCCTCAGTTTGGCTAAGGGAGGCAAACTCTGCCTATATAAAGTTCTTTCAGGAATTCGAGCCACACTATCTGAAGTGGGTCGCTCACTGAGAGATGGCCCTGTTCGACGTAGAATCAGCTGTACATCACTAGCATACTGCCCCCATTTGTTTAAGGATATGATAGGATTTTCATGAGGTGCTAAGTGTCTTTCAGTATCTCTCCATTTTTCTATAAGAGTGTACCTTCCAGTTCGACCTAGATAAAAAATATAAGAACAAATGGTCAAAATGGGATATGCAATAGCTAAAACAATGCAACAGAGGACACTATTTGATAACTTTCTTCCTGACTAGCATCAGAGTCCAGTCCACGCTGCCTTTAAAACTTTCACTTGAAGATACTTTACTCCTTAAGATATGTAACAGCATAAAATTATGGATGTGAATTGCATATACTCTTCAGACTTGCTTAGAAATTCAACTTTATACTTTAAACCTCAGTGAGAATCTTACACTCTTGTCAAATGCCTTACTGCTTAGACCTTGTTTAGGGCAAGACCTCCAGGTGAAACAAAGGAGGACACTAGAATGCCCCATTGGAAGCCGTGAGGGCCTGGTCCCAGGAACTAGGTAGAACTTCAAAACTTGAATACACTTCCATTTTGTGAATCTCTCTGCTTTCTTTGCACATCAGGACTTGGGAAGGTTGGCGGCCCCATTTTTCCTCCTGAAGGGAAACATGGAACTGGTGGAGAACCTGCTATTCAGTTAACAGGCAGCTGGACAGGTCTTTCCTGTTTCCCCATGAGGGCCTCAACAACCCATAGCTCACACAGCTGGTTTCTTCCTGCACACTTGTAGCAAATAAAAAAATCACCTCAAAGAAAACAACTCTTCAAAATAATTTCATATAAAAAGAGGGGCCTAAAGAGAAGTCTTGTTCAGTTTTGATAGTAACAGCTTCAAAGATTCTTCTACAAAAAATTTAAAAGGCAAAAATGGTATTATTAAAAAACAAAAAGAGAATAAAATCACATTTGAATAAAAAATTCACTGAACCTAACTAGTAATTATGGAAGATAAAGTTTCAGAAGACAATATAATGTCATTAGCTTGAACACAGTTCCTAAATATTTCCATTTAAGGTGGGTGGGCCAGAGGGATTATATTAATTTTGTTACAAGTGTCCATTAGACACCTGAAACTAATATAATGTTATATATCAATTATATCTCAATAAAAAGTGTCCATTAGAGTTGATATGATTACAAATGAAAAAACCTGACCCTGCCATCTAGCACTTATAATACTGGCATATACACCTACTGATTTCTCTTCCCTGCCTTCTTTTTTAATCTCACAAGCTTCTGAACCAATAGTAGTATCTTCTCAATTACTGGGTCAACAAACGGGGATCTGGATATGTAAATATGAACACCCATGTATGCAATTTGGAAGCAGCTCTAATAAGCATATGCATATATTCTCCTTTAAGGAAACCTGAAATCTTGGGTGCAGCTGAAAAGCTGGAGCTGGAGGCAAACAGACTGGAGTTTTAATCCCAGGTAAATTACTTACTGGTAAGTAGCATAACTTCACTTCTAAAATGGGGATAGTAGCAATACCTCAAAGATTCTGCGAGTCAGAGTCAGGTGTAATAAGCACCTACCACATCGCCTGGCCCACAGCAGGCATTAAGTCATGGTAGCCACAATTAACTTAAAACACTGTTATTTACATAATAAAAGGGCTGACCAGAGACCTCCTTTAAATAGTGATGTGACATGACAATAATCTGACTTTAAAAAAATCCTTAAGTAACTTTGAGCAACTCCCAACTTGTAAAGCTGGACAGAGTGGAAAGAACAAGGGCCCTGGTGGAAGGCCTGTTCACATCTGCCTTTGCCATCTAGTTATATGAGTTGCTCACATTATTAAATTTCCTTTAGCTTCAGTTTCCTCATCTATAGGGTGAGAGTAGTACTGTCTTACATGACAATGTTGTGAGAGTCGAGATGTAAAATATAAAAATGTTCTGTAAAAATGGAAAGTGCTATACAAATATTAGTTGTTACTATTATCAAAATACCTGGGAAAGCAAGGGAAATGAAAAAGAAAGACTTAGCAAGTTGGATTGGCTTCTTGGAATAAAAAATGTTTCTACTAATTTTCAGGTTAAAAATTACTGTAATTACCCCAAGAAAAACCACATGACAAATGTGCAAGGTTACAACTGCTCCATGTGTACACACTGCCTCAGAGCTC
This sequence comes from Ceratotherium simum simum, assembly GCF_057802395.1. Lineage (NCBI taxonomy): Eukaryota > Metazoa > Chordata > Mammalia > Perissodactyla > Rhinocerotidae > Ceratotherium > Ceratotherium simum. The sequence continues at coordinate 36,093,202 of NC_141916.1, forward strand.
ACGGCACTCTGTGTTCTTGGCTCTGCTGCTTATCAATCCCTTTTAGGACCTCACTCCTGCTATCTGGACCCCGTGTCCTCATCAGTAACATGAGCGGGTAGACCAGATCAGAAGAGCCCTCTCTAATTCCATCAGGCCAATGAAGCATCTTCAAAAAGAAAACTGAGTCATTACATTATACGAGCTAAATTAAAATTGTTCAAGCCCCTAATTTACTGCCAGTGTTCCCTTTTTGTTAAATAATGCATATTTAGAGTGCAATTAGGCGAAAAGAAAAAAATTTCCATCCAACGATATAAAAAACCTTTTTTTACAAAGGTAAATGAATTAATAGCTTTGATTTTATTAAATCCCATAATCATTGTTTTTAATACCTACACTTGGCAATGCCCTACAGATCCTGTCTATTTCATTTAAATAGATTCAAATTCCTCCTGCAAAACTCCTTTTAGTGCATTTTATTAAATGCATTTAGTTTTACCTTGCATACTATGTTGATGTACCCTTAAAACTAATTAAAAGGAATATGTATCTATCTATCCATCTATCTATGGCATTTGTAGTTTAAGCTGTTTTGGCTATCTAGGACTGCGTGCCACATTAAGAAATGGTAAATAAAATATTGACTATACTTTTGAATAGTTGAAGCAATTGAGTGTAATCTCAAGAATCATTAACTTCACATAACGAGGAAAATGACACAAAGAGATTTTAATGTATTAGTGGAATCTCATTAGATGAATGACATACATCAAAAGGAAATAGGGCAACGGATTACTCTCACCTAACAAAGCAGAATATATGACTATGAAGTAATATGAAGTTTTTGAAAATATACACCAAAACTCAAATATGGATCACCCAGAAACATTATGCCCTATTTCAAACATTTTTTTATTGCAACCATTTTTTCACAATTTTAGGAAATTTTTCCTTAGATCCAAAAAACAGAATCATGATTTAAAAGTCACATCTTGTTATTTATTCAACAAATATATACTGAACACCAAATATTTGTCAAAAATAGTGTCAGGCCCTGGGGCTATAGATTCTATTAAACACCTTGATCATCAACCCTCTTCATAAGTTTTAGTTTTAACTGACATTTGATTTTTTCTTCAGCATCAAATGCTCCTTACCCCAAAGATGACTACTACATTATTCAAAAGAATGTGACAAAGAGCAGGTATTAGGAATTTAATGCTAACATATCCTGTTTCTGGACATATTGGAAGTAATGTCAGTAATACCTAAGTTATTCTTTATCTATGGTGAATAAACTATCCTGCCTCACTGAATTTTTCCAATAACAGATGCTTTGCTCCTTGAGCTATAAACATTTTGAATTTTTATGCAGACTCTAGTGAATATAAGTAATCCTTTCCGTGATGACTTAGAATTCTTAAAACGAACATTGATTTCTGTAAGAGAACTTACATTTATCACTTTATAGTCTGTTAAATGCTTTTGATGCTTTTATATATATAAATATATATAATATACAAAATATATAAAATATATATAATATACATAATCTTAATTGGTTCTATGAGTTAAGCAGTACAGGTATTATGATCCTCAACTTACCAGTGAAGAAAGCAAAGCTTAAAGAATTTAAAGCAATTCCCTGATGATATACAGCTACTCTGCAAATTTACCAGCGAATTTTCTACAAGTCCTAAGTGTTATTTTCTACAAGAATTTTCTACAAGTCCAAGTTAAGAGTTATCTTAAGGATAAGATAGAGTATTTATATCTTATGGTGACAATGATATAACATAAGAATATCTCTGAGTATAATCTGTCAGCTAGCTGTGCGTTCAACCCATAGTTAAATCATTCACAGTGTATTTTCCCAGTATGTTGATGAGAATATCGTGTAATCACAGAATTACTGTATGTTAACTGAGGATCTACTTAGGATTATATGATAAGCTTACTACTATTAAAAATAATGAAAACATTTATTGATTTCTTAATGATTAACATTTATTATGCCTACTATTTGCTAGGCATTCTGCTGGTTACTTTACATAAATAATATTAACCAAAATAACAGCTAACACATCACTATAAAGTACTAAGATTTGGGAGACTGTTTGTTAAAGGAGCATAATCTAACTCACCCTGACTGATGCATGCTGTGAATTACAAATATTCACATTCATTAAAATAATCTCTTACGGATGTGAAAAATATGGAAGCTAATTAGAATTATGGATAACTACGCTATTGTTATAAACATCAAAACTGTAAAAGATTACTTTGACCATAAAAAAGGAGTATTTTTTCCTATTAAGGATTTTTATTTCTTGTTTCAATGTAATTCTATCAGTAACTATATTTTCTAACAGCTGTCCATTGCTATTACAGCAGGTATAACTAACATAGTATAATAGCAGTTAAGAGCAGGGTTCTTGAACCAGACTACAGGTTTGAATCCTGGTACCCTCCTTACTAGCTGTATGAGCTTAGGCAAGTCATTTAACAGCTCTGTGCCTCAGCCTGATCATCTGTAAAGTAGGGATAATAATAGTGCCTTCCTCATAAGATTGTTGTAAGGATTAAATGATGTGGAAAATTTAATTCATAATCCAGTAAATGAAAAATGAGATTTTAAAATTATGAAGGATTATGAAGAGTGAAGTCTTTTTTGTTTTTTAAACTCATCTATAGGTACATAAAAAGCATTGCTTATAGTGTTTACTTCTAGGAGGTAGGATCATGAGTGACTCTTTTACCTTGTGTTTTTCTAAATTTCAAAATAGTCTACAATGAATAGTATTACTTTGTAAACAGATACAAAATTGATCAATTTGTACATTTCTAAAATTGACAATTTACACATGAAATTAAGAGTTAAATATGACAATATAAAATATATTCTTTTCCTTATCTTCTAAAGGATCATATAACTTTAGAGATGGATGGGACATTAGGTGGTCACCTAGTTCAGCCTGTAATTAACTGGAAAAAATTTTAAAAAATTCATCCATTTATTCACAAATATGTATTGACTATTTGCTAGTGCTATTGACAAGTGCTATATGCTAGACATGATTTTAGGCTATGAGAATGAGCAATAACAAAACAGTGGCTTACAACAGACAATATACAAATAAATGAATGTAGGTCTACCGTCCATTATCCAATAGCTTTAAGGTCAGACATGCTAAAAATTCAGAACTTTTTGGATTTTAGAAAGGTAGCGTAGTGCTATCCTGCAGGTCTATAATCAAACATATTAAAATTTCTAAAGTAAAATGTATCAAAACTCATACCAAATGGAATAAATATAGATTAAAAACAGCCTCACAATAAATCAGATCAGTTTTTACCACCAAATGAGTTCAAGCCTCGTTAGGTATGGCTAACAAATGAAGTATGATAAACTTGAGGCTTTTAGAATTTTTTAGATGTCAAAATGTGGATAACAAATTGTGGCCTATATGTAATACTGTCAGGTGGGGTAAGTGCTATAGAGAATAACAGAGTATGGCAGGGAAGGAGTATGCGAGTGTGTGTGCATGCATGTGTGCACGTGTGTATGGACATGTGATCAGGGAGGGCTCTGTGATAAGATGACACTGAAGCAGAGATCCAGGGGAGTGAATTTTGAAGATATGTGGGTGCAGAGTATTGTCAGCAGAGAGAAGAACAGATGCAAAGACTGAGGCGGAAATGTGTTGGGATGTTTAAGAGCGGACAATCCAAACTGAGTGCTAGGAAATGAGGTCAGAATGGTGAGGGGGTAAAATAGGGATTCATTTAGGGCCCTGAAGACCACTGTATGGACTTCGGAATCTTCTGAGTCAGGAAACCACCGAGGGGTTTTGAGAAGAGGAGTGATACGATGCAACATATTTTACAAGTATTACTTTAAAAGAATCTGTTGAGACCAGGCTGCAGGGGACCAGGATGACGAAGGGAGATGAGTTGGAAGGCCACCACACAACTCTAAGTGAGAAATGATTGCTCACCTAAAGTGGTAAGAGTGGCTGTGGAGAGAAGCAACAAGGTTCTGGATGTATCTCGAAGGTAGTACAGATAGGATTTGTTGATAGATTGGTTGTAAGGTACTGGAGCAAGAAAAGAATCAAAGATCATACAAAGGTTTTAGATCTAATCAATTAAAAAAGAGTTCTCATTTGCTGAGATTAGAAGAAGGAAATTTGACGGTGGGCAGTAGTTGGGACACAGAGCTTGGGTTTTGACATTTTAAGTCTGAGAAACCAATTAGTCATGTTCTAAAACTGTGCTGTTTACTCAATAGCCACTAGCCACATTTAAATTTTAATTAAAAATTCATTTCCTCAATTATACTAGCCACATTTCAGGTACTCAATAGCTACAAGTGGCTGGTGGCTACCATCCTGGACAGCACAGATATAGAACATTTCTATCCTTGCAGAAAGTTCTACTGGGCAGCACTGTCCTAGAAACTATGTTTTATTGAGTACCTACTTTAGGCAAAGCAATGGTGTACGAAAGATAAATGAGCAGGACACCTACTTTGGAGAGACTTTCAGAGAAGAGAAAGAAGTGTTAACAGATACTAAAACTAGAGTTCTGTATAAAACGTGCCTGAAAACTGATTTTCTTGGGCAAACTATATGAAACACAGCTTCTTAGGAAGAGTCCCCTCCACCTTGGGCCCCAGCCCCAATCAATTTGTTTTTGTCTTGTAATGATAATTACAGAATTAAATGCTAGTTCTGGCCTCAGGTGAAGGAGATATGGGAACAAGATCATAAGAAGTGGGAACAGGGAAAAATTCTGAATCTTAATACTTTAAATGACACCAGGCACCAAAGCAGTGTGAATCAGACAACCTTCCCCTCAGTCTCCTTGATTTCGTCCTCCTCTTTTCCTCTCTAATCTTCTGTTAGCTGTACTTTACAGTCTAAGCTACTTGAAGGCAGAAATACATTCTTTTCATATTTTTGGTTTAGGATACTGTAAAAGCAAATGCATTTTCTTAACTATAACTTGTGACAGATGATCTGTCAATGGCTTTCTGTTTCATATACAGATTTGAGAAGCAGTTTGAACTCTGAAGTAATGGTATTTCTGAGATAGTTTATGGGAGAAATAAGGTAGAATATTTAAAACTAGGAACATTTCAGAAAGCCTGGGATGTGCAGTGACCAAACACACAGTGCATTCTTGCTGGGCAGTTTAACCACTTCATGCCAATTAAGTGTTTCAATCACGATTTCACTTTCAGTTATTCTCTCTCTTATAATGTGAGAATGTGTTCTATTTCCACCACCTAAATACAACCTGTCCAGGAAGTCAAAGATCAGAGTAGAAAGTATTTCTTTTTATACATTAGATACACTCAACATCTTTTATCAAATTATGTCCTGTCTTTAGCTCTTTTCTAATTTGATTCGACTGATGTAGTAGCACTGAGTCAGGAAATGTTAGCTGTCACACATATTTGCAGACTGCCAACTTGTGTACATATTTTTATATTTTGATGGTTTCCTGAAAATAATTTTAGCTAATCAGGAAAACTCAATATTCCCTAATCAAACATATATCTATATGTCCCCCATGAGGAAAATATGTGGACTTAAACCCAAGAAACTAGTCTACAAGTTGCTTCACTATATATTTGTTAGAACCTCTGTAGTTTTGCTCAGTCAGTCCATACTCTGGTAAGAGTATAGCTAAACTTCTACTGTGTTAAGCCATAGAAATTCTGGGGTTATTTGTTACAGCAGAAATTTTCCCTAATTAATAAACTCTCTGTTATTTCTTACAGTAGAAATAAAGTCAAAATACTATAAAATTTTCATTTAGCGTTTAGGCTCTGAATACCAATAATTATCATTACAAGAGAGATAAATATTTAAGTATGTATCAGAAGCATATTGAATTTGATGCTGAGAAAATCTTAAGGCACAATAAAAGCAAGGATCAACAGCCCTCGGCTGGTAGCTGAGTCATCTCTTAGATGAATTCCGAATTCAATGAAGTATGTATGATACAGAAAAAGAGTTGTTTAGCCAAGTTTGGAGAAATATCATAAAACACCTGTATTCAAGTTGTGAATTTTTCAAAACAGGTCTGGACTGAGTGATTGAGGAAGGAAAAATGGGAAATAGATTCAGTTAAAACTTCTGTTGAGCTTGTTCACAAGCAAGCACACTCTTAGTCCAAATGGATAAACACATATCTGGTACATCTGAGATTTCCCCCCTGAAATTCTCGGTAGAAAATGTGGTTATATGGACAGACGCAGCCTGCTGCACTCCTCAACTAACTCGACCTTTGTAAAAACTACTCATTGTTTATTGTTTGTTTTATCAAAGCCCATGGCTTGAGTCTCAAATATAACACTGTTAGGTTTGACACCTGCTAATCGTAGTTTTCATTAAGGAGAAAAAAACAAAAAAAGCTGAATATTTTAATTCAAATAAATTCTGTGAGACTTTTAAAAGGGACAATTACTAAATAAGTTGGCTGCAAAAAATATGAAGTAAAATTAAATGCCTTAATTTCCCCCTCTTTAATAATTAAACTTAAGTCCATAAATATAATATTAGTCTCAAACGCAAGAAAACTTCACTGGATGCGAAAGCCTAGGATTTTCAGCATTATTTTACTATATGAGAGTGCTATATAGTATTTAAGGAAAAATCAAAGGATGTCAGAATTAAAGACAGCCTCCATCTTTGTACAGGGTCGCCAACCTCTAACAGTGCATCTGCTGCGACACAGGTGGCACAATCACCTCTATAAAATGCTCAGGTGCCACGGTGACTTGTTTTAATCCTGAGCTAACCTGACATGCTTCCAATACAAACTAGCATGACATAAAATAAACTCTTGATAAGGAGCTCACAGACAAAGAGGCCCTGAGCACCTAGCATTGTGCTGAACACACAGCTTCCTTTTAATACATGTTTGCTAAATGATGGATTTAAGATGCAAATATAAACTTTAACCCACATTACTGGCTTTACTGATGTAGGTGTTTATGCCTTCATCATGTTCAAAAAGGATTTAAAGCAATAAAAACAAATAAAATATGATAAAGATAAACTGAGAGTGAATAAGAAGAAAAGCTGCAATAGGGTAGGTGAATAGGATGGAGTTAGTCAGCACATACTTGACAACTTCATCTTCATTGTATAAGAAGATTAAAAAAGTACACGTGACCTTTTTTAATGGAGAACAATGTTATTTAATTCGTTGCATTTTCTTTTCTAAAAGTATTCAGAATAAACGGTAAATAGGAATTTTCCTAATGAGGGGCCTGGGAACTAGGAATCTATGTTTTGGCTCAAGAAAACATCTTTAGTTCCAGAAATCATTGTTTGGGATAAACAACAGAAGAGAAGACAGTGCAGACTCTAGACTCAAGATCAGTAAAATCAGGGGGAGCCAGAGAACAAGCGCCTTCACAGATTTACCTAAGCAAGGGGCAGAGTGATAGGAAAGCGTGCCTGTGGGATGTATCATGGAACCAAATGAACAACAGTCACTAGAGATCTGTGTTTAAAACAAACAGGCGAACAGCAACAGGAAGCATGACCCGCTTTATCTCGGACACCTAGAGGGCTCACTTACCTATCGCTTGAGCTAAGGCTATTACAACCTCCTGGCAAGTTGTGACTTCGGTGACCCCACACACAATCCTCTGAACTCCATCCACCCACACTTTAAGTTCCATGGTGCACCAGCCAGTCACCCAAGGGCCCCGAGACTGGTCATCAAGGTGTCAGGTCATGTCTCTGGCTACGGAAACATGGAGAAGGCAGAGTCTGTGTAGTCAGCTAAAAAGAGGAAAAAACATTTTTAATAAAATGAATCTTAATACTCCTCCCAGGAAGTAAATACTACACAAAACAAATTTTAATATATCATAATCCTACTACCATTAATAAGCATGTGCTTACTTATTTTCCAGAACTGAGTTCAGAGCATGAATGCAACTCTAGCCACCTATCATGACACTGTTTCACATTACTACCATTTTCATAATTATGATTTTAATCATAAAGTCAGTCTCTATTGGGTAAAGAAACCCTTATTTACTTGACCAAGCCCTACTGCTCAATATATAAGCTGTTTCTTTAAAAAAAAATTATTTCATTAGGATCATTTCTGAGGTTGAAAATAAAAGAAAAAGTTTGCCATTCTAGGAATCATCAATAATTGCACCAGTTTCCACAGCCTTGCCGCATCTGTAAAGGAATCTTCATAATCCTTGCATTCCTTTGTTGAATATGTCCCTTGCCTCCCTCTCTCCCCAAAGGACCGAGAGTGTTGTCTTCACCCTGAAACTCCAACTCCAATTGCAGTGTAAGGCACAGGTGTGCAGAAAATGTTAGTTAAGGAAATGAGTTCCTTTGATGGCTGACAACTTCTGCATGTATGAACTGCTTGTTCTTTTCTCATTATTTGACTAGGGTTTGATAATTTTCTTAAATTATAAGTCATTCTAATAATATAAACCTTACCCTTCTGTTATATTGCTGTGCTTCCCCCATGTTTGGTTTTTTGTTTAGCTGCACTATATGCCAAGCAGAAACTTCTACATTCTCATATAGTCAGACCAAATGCCTTGATTTCTTCCATTGATTAGAATGTTATTATTAGCCTGCTAAAAATAAATTACACACAATTCTTTTTCCTGTGAGTTTTTAAAATCTCAACTCTTCCTGTGTTAAATCTTTAATCAATTTGTGATTTGTTTGTCCATTGTGCTGTGATCTTCCTATTTCTTTGTTTAAAAAAAAGAATGTTAAAGTTTATGAGATGCATTAATTTAATTAAAAAGAACAATTAAATTTGTTTAAAGGTTTATAATGGAACTGGTGTTCAGGATTAACGACTTATTAAAAAGCTTATTTAAAAAACACTAAAAATTTTTCTTGTAAAATAGAATTTACTACAAACAGTAACTTAGTCCTAGTACAATCTCTTAAAAGACCTAAGACAGTTCTAGGCCATTTGGTCACCTGGGTAGATGAGTCAGAACACATGTAAAGTGAAGGAGAATAAACCTAAGTACCTTCTCCAGAGAAGGTACAAAAAGACTTTTTGTCATCCTGAAAATAAGAGAAAGGACTGATTGTTAATTTCCCAGTGTGCTGCTTCAGCTCTCTGCCTATGCTGCAGCTCCACGGTGGTTTCATTAAACCCGCTACATGACCAGAGAAAGGGCCACTTGCCTCTGAAAAGCTGATTCCCATAACTATGTTCCTCAGTTATGAAGTCCTGTGAGATGTAAAAGTTTCTGGGGGCAAAAAGGGTTCCAGGAAATTACCTCAACATAATAAAGGCCATATATGACAAACCTACAGCCAACATCATTCTCAATGGGGAAAAACTGAAAGCTATTCCTCTGAGAACAGGAATAAGACAAGGGTGCCCACTGTCACCACTCTTTTTCAACATAGTACTGGAAGTTTTAACCAGAGCAATTAGGCAAGAAAAAAAAAATAAAAGGCATCCAAATTGGAAAGGAAGAAGGAAAACTCTGTCTGCAGATGACATGATTCTATATATAGAAAACCCTAAAGAATCCACCAAAAAACTATTAGAAATAATTAAACAACTACAGCAATATTGCAGGGTACAAAATCAACTTACAAAAATCAGTTGCATTTCTATACGCTAATAATGAACTAACAGAAAGAGAAGTCAAGAATACAATCCCATTTACAACTGCAACAAAAAGAATAAAATACCTAGGAATAAATTTAACCAAGGCAGTGAAAGACCTACACACTGAAAATTATAAGACATTTATTGAAAGAAATCAAAGAAGACATAAACAAATGGAAAGATATTCCAGGCTCATGGATTGGAAGAATAAGCATAGTTAAAGCAATCTACCTAAAGCAAAAGCAATCTACAGAGTCAATGCAATCCCAATCAGAATCCCCATAACATTCTTCATGAAAATAGAACAAAGAATCCTAAGCTTTATATGGAACAATGAAAGACCCCAAATAGCCAAAACAATCTTGAGAAAAAAGAACAAAGTTGGAGGTTTAACACTCTGAATTCAAATTATACTACAAAGCTATAGTAATCAAAACAAAATAGTACTGGCAAAAAAACAGACACACAGATCAATGGAACAGAATTGAGAGTCTAGAAATAAACTCACACATCTATAGACAGCTAATCTTTGACAAAGGAGCCAAGAACATACAATGGAGAAAGGAAAGTCTCTTCAATAAACGGTGCTGAGAAAACTGGACAGCCACATGCAAAAGAATGAAAGTAGACACTTATCTTACACCATACACAAAAATTAATTAAAATGGATTAAAGACTTGAATGTAAGACCTGAAACCATAAAACTTCTAAAAGAAAATATAGGCAGAACACTCTCTGACATCAGTCTTAGCAGTATCTTTTTGAATACCACATCTCCTCAGGCATAGGAAACAAAAGAAAAATAAACAAATGGGACTACATTACACTAAAAAGCTTCTGCAAGGCAAAGGAAACCATGAACAAAATGAAAAGACAACCCACCAACTGGGAGAAAATATTTGCAAATCATATATCTGACAAGTGGTTAATTTCCAAAATATATAAAGAACTCATACAACTCAACAACAAAAAACAAACAACCCAATCAAAAAATGGGCAAAAGGATAGGAACAGACATTCTTCCAAAGAAGATATACAGAAGGCCAACAGGCACGTGAAAAGAGGTTCAACATCACTACTTATTAGGGAAATAGAAATCAAATTACAATGAGATATCACCTCACAGCCATCAGAATGGCTATAATTAACAAGACAAGTGTTGGAGAGGATGTAGAGAAAAGGGAACCCTCATACACTGCTGGTGGGAATGCCACTATGGAAAACAGTATGGAGAGTTCTCAAAAAATCAAAAATAGAAATACTATATGATCCAGCACTACTGGGTATTTATCCAAAGAACATGAAATCAACAATTAGAAGAGATTTATCCATCCTTATGTTCATCGCAGCATTATTCACAACAGCCAATATGTAGAAGCAACCCAAGTGCCCGTGAACAGAAGAATGGAAAAAGAAAATGTGGTATATATATACAATGGACTACTACTCAGCCATAAAAAAGACAAAATCGTGCCATTTGCAACAACATGGATGGACCTTCAGGGTATTATGTTTAGTGAAATAAGCCAGACAGAGAAAGACAAACATCATATGATTTCACGCATATGTGGAAGATAAACAAACACATGGATAAGGAGAACAGATTATTGGTTACCAGAGGGGAAGGGGGTAGGGGGAGGCAAACAAGGGGGAGGATGAACGAGGTAAAGGGGCACATATATATGGTGATGGATAAAAACTAGACTATTGGTGGTGCACATGATGCAGTCTATACAGAAACTGAAATATAATAATGTACACCTGAAATTTACAGAATGTTATAAGCCAATATGATCTCAATAAAATAATTAAATTAAAAAAAATAAGTTTCTGAGGGAAAAAAGGGTTCCAAAGGCTAAGAAATGTAAGAAATCCAGTAAATAAAGTTATACAAGTTCCTTTACAGTTAGACTTCTCTGAGCATTTAATCGGCTGGGGAGCTCTCCAAATTTCAAATAGGAGGTTTATATGCTGTCCTCAATCCATTTAGAGAAGATTTAAGGAAAGGCAACAGAAGAGTTCTGCTTTAAAACAAAATTTGTTTCCTTCTCCGCTAGGCACTCTATTTACTAAAAATAGAATTGTGTATTATTTTCTTGGGATAAAATTAAGATTAAAAAATGGTCAAACATTAATATATTGTGTTAAATTAATATATTAAAATTAAAGTATCTTATCAAAATAAAAAAAACTCAGCTGAATTAAAATCTATTTAATACCTAGTCCCTTATTTTTCATTAAAAGATCTTAAATTTGGGAAACTTAATAAGAAAGACAGCAGATCTCATTAAAAGTCTCCCTCCCCCTAAAGAAACCTGTCATTTAAAAGAAACCTGTGAGGCTCTTTTTTAAGTACTGTAAGGTTTTAGCACACCACCACATATTTTCCTATCTGAATTATCACTGTTTCACTCAAACTTTGAATCATTAAGAGAATACAAATGAACATAAAACATATCTACATCTGTTGAAAAACACTTTGTGGGAAAACACTGAGCATCATACTGCTTAGTCAATATAAACTTGCAGGGCATTTATCCTCTTGATCAGAGACTTCCCACCATGGCTCATCAGAGAAGACCAGTGTCTGCGTTTTCATTTTAACAGGACTGATAATATCTCTCAAACTGAATCCTTAAGGAGGGTAGGAAATGTCCTGATGGATCAGATCAATGAACCACATGGTCCAAAATTTTATTTCTAGGCAGGCCACCATTTTTAGCATCTGGCTTCTGTCAAGTTCGGGCTGTCCTGACAATCATCCCTAGCTTCCCTAAAAATCGTGGTGCTATGGAGAGTCATTGGAAGAATCTGTCTCTCTGTCTTCCCAGCAGAAGCCCCTAGTACTCCCTTCTAGGAGCTGCAACCTTGTTCTTTCCTTCGCACCCTCCAGAGTCCCTCTCCTACAGCTCTGTTCCCAGCCCCAGAACTAGACTAGAGGGGAAGAAGGAAGTCCTACACTGTAGGTGCATGTGGTGAGTTGGTCTTCATTGGAACTAAGGATTCAGGAAGCAAAAGGGCTTTGGCATCTCAGAATTTGGAATAAACTTTTCCATGGAAACAGTGATGTAGGTAGAAGTAAGGTTCTACTGCAAGGGTATTAATAGCGTTCAGTTATTGTTTTCATTTTGAGGTCTATATTCAAGTCACTATTATTTTAATAATTTTTACAATAAATAACTAGGCTTATTAGTAACATGCTACTAGGGAACAAGTATTCCTTAGCTAAGAACCATTTGTTATTTTAAAAGCCTATTGGAATTAAGCATCTGCATTTGTGGAGACATATTCCCCCAAGACCAGAGCTTTAATAAAGCAATTACAGTCAATCCTCGTTATTCGTGGATTCCTTATTTGTGAATTCACCCACTTGCTAAAATTTATTTATAACCCTAAATCAATATTTGTGGCACTTGCATGGTCATTTGCAGACACGTATACAGCAGTGAAAAATTCGAGTTGCCTGACGCACACGTTCCCAGCTGAGGCCTCTGCCTTCTTGTTTCAGCTCTCATACCGCCAACAAGCGTCCTTTTCTCCGTCTATTTAGTGCCATATTTGTGCACTGTGTTTTCCAAAGCATTGTGCTGAAGTGCTGTCTAGGGTTCCTAAGTGCAAGAAGGCTATGATGTGACTTATAGACAAAAATATGTGTTGTTACAGAAGTTTCATTCAGGCGTGAGTTATGGTGCTGTTGGTTGTGAGTTCAATGTTAACGAATCAACAATATATACTAAATAAGGTGTCTTTCAACAGAAAAATACATAAAACAAGGTGGTATTGATCAGTCGATGAAACTGTTGTGACCAAAGGCTGTCATGAATAGCAAGAATTGACCGCACACTTTTAAATGGCATAACTTCCTTGTGACGGCAACCATCAAGCTGCTGAGCAAACTCCATCACTCCCTGGACACTAGACACAAGCACACAGGTGGCCTACCGCCAATTTCCACAGCTCTTTCATTGCTAGTGTTGCTCAGGATCTGAGGTTACTGCATATCTCATTCTTTGCAAAAACAGTAAACAGATAAACTGGGTTATAATAAAATCTTCACAGACTACTTACTTTAATTAAATCCAGTACTGATGCTAGCCACTAGTTCTTTTGGCATCAGAGAAAGAGATTCAGCAAATGAACACAGTATATTCTGAACAGTACTTATTAGAACTACTCATAATCGGGTATTAAAATTCTCCTTTCTATAGAAAACTGGTAAAAAAATAAAAACTAAAGGGAGTTGAGATTACCTCATGCTAAAACTAATTGGATGTGGGAATTAAATGAAGTTACGTAGAACAACTGTTACTGACTAAAAAAATCTTAACTTTTTAATGTTCAAATGATTACTGAGGTAAGGAAAGAATGTCTATAGGTACTCGAGGAGATGGGAAAGGAACCCGGAGAACATGACAGGATGAAGCACAACGTGGGAGACAGCGGAGGTGAGAGAGTGAAAACACATTAGGAAGGAAGGGAGGGCTCAGGAAACAGCGCTTGGTAGATACAGGTCACAGTTTCTGGAAAACGGCCTCAGAAACCAGTCACAGACCACCTGCCCCTGAACTGCAGTGGTCAGGTGATGCAAGTTTACGACTCGCTGGTTTTGTATTTTGGAAACCCAGTTAAATGTAAGTTGCTTTTAGCAAACTCATTATTTTGCTATAATGCAGATCTGCAAATGGTGTCACAGAAAGTAGGTTATAAAAAGGTACACAATATTAAAAGTGAGTGCTAAGGAAGATGACCTTAGCAATATAAATAAGCTCCTCCCAAAATGAATTCTTGAGAACAGTAGTCCCGTGAGATGCACCACAGGGAAATAAGGTTGCAGAGTTCAACAATTTTGGGAAACATTTCATAACACATGTCTCTGGGAGACAATGCACAGCGAGATAACGGTTCTGATACCCCACAGAAGAGAAAATGGTTAAATTTTGTTAAACTTACTCAGTGACTTAGCATGGGGGGAACGGGGAGTGGAAAAGGGGCACAGTGCCTATAAAATATCCCACTGAACTACAGGATATAAATTACCAACTTTTGGAAAATATGCCTATATATAAAATAAGATTTCTGCCAGCCCTTTAATGTATTTTGAGGCACCTAGAAGTGGTGATGGATACACTGTTCCAAGTTTTACTTGTAGGAACAATATAGAACAAATGAGGAAATTTAATAGAACTCGAGCTTTTCTCTTTCTCTATATGAAAAGTCTTCATTGCCATGATTATGCCATCTCTTCTAAAGATGAGTTTTGTATGTTTCTTTTTAGAGACCCGTCCAAATCATGTGATTTTTTTCTTTGATAGTATGCTTTCAAAAGTTTACAATGCTAAGCAATCTCCGTATATTATTAAATCCAACAAACCCATGCTTTTCCCTCTACTATTCATCATGCTCAAGTCACAGCATTCAAACACATGCAATGATTTAACATTTCCCAAGTATTTCATGCTCAAGTGACCATCCTGCAATTATGGCAAGGAATGGCATAAGGACTTACTATCTGCTAAGCACGGTGTATCATGTATCATGTCTCATTTACTCCTCACAACACATTCTAAAGATGAGAAAAATGAGTCTCAGAGAGCTTAAATAACTAACTCTCCTAAGGTCATAAACCTAGTAATTTAGGGACATAGATTCAAAACTGGGATGAATAAAGAAACTAAAGAATGAATAAGGCAGGCTTCTCCAGAAGGATTCGCTGTACCCAAACAAATGGTTGTAAAATGCCCTAAGTTACACTAAGAAATCTCATCTATCATCTCCTGGAAACTTATTTCTATCAATAAACAACGATCAGACAACATGTACAAACTTGCCATTCCAGGAGAAAGAAAGGAGGTAAACCAACTGAGTCATGCTAGGAAACTAAAGTTTTAATTTAGACAACCTATGATAAATAAACGCACATGCCAGCAAAATGAGTGCCTGATGGTCAGGTTTATTTTTCAGCACCAACAAATTATTCCTCCAGTTTCGGAAAATTACATCCAGATTTATTTTTAATAAAGAGTCCTAAGTAAAATTTGTTTGCATGTTTGTGATAATTTTAACTCTTGCCTTAAATGCAAAGCAAAGCTTCTTAGAGATTTCAGGCATTTTCTTTAAGTTCACACCATTAAAAACTACTTTCTGGAATAAGCCATTTTTTCCCAAAGGAACACGGATTCACGCACCGAGGTTCAATCCTGAGTCTACTACTTACTGGGTGACTTCTGTCAAGATGCATAACTTTTCAAGTGGCATTTGTGAGAAATGAAATGTCTTTTTTTTTTTTTAATGGACCTAGTGCAGGGTTTGGCACAAAGTATGAATTCAACAAAAGTTAGTTCTGTGTATAGAAATGAAAATTATAACTCCTAAACACTAGGAACTTTAAAAAATCAATAGAAAAGAAAAAATCAATAGAAAAGGAAAATTCTGGAAATACTATTATTATTTTAATAAGAGCATCTAAAAATAAAGACACCTAAATAAAGACATGGTGTAATAACACCATGTACCTAAGACAAGTGAACACTCTCAAAGTTTTTAAATGGAGATTAGAAATGATAATCAGGATTAGCATCCATATTAAAAAATTTCAGTTGCATCTAGTATAAATATGATATGAATCAAGTTAAAGTTATTGGTATGAAAATATTGATCCTTCTATTAAGAACTACGTTTTTTCTAAAAAGAAATAGACTTTTAAAGTGAATATAACTAGTAACTTGAGTTTTTTATTTAGCATCAAATTCAGTGCTACAAGAGCCATTACTTTCAGTTGTTTCTTATTCAAAGCCCATCTCCAGATAGCTCACTGACAATTATATTTTTCTAAATCATGTATAATATTAAATCCATATCTACGACTTTGAAATGGAGACTTCTCCTATATCCACCCAGAGGTGTTAACTAACAGTTTATAAAACAGTTTCAAAAACCTTTTGGGAATGCAATACTTTGCCAGGATGGTACTTATTTCTGGACTAACAATTTGGGTAATTTTTTTGACTTGTCAATTAAACCTCTGGGCAGAAATACAGATTTCTATGTAATAATTATAATTTTAAAAAAAGCAAAATCTTTACAATTACCCATTTTAGAAAATAGAGAGCTGTTTCCAATAACCAAGGCTAGTCTCAAAAGTAAGCTCTGCTTCAAAATAATTCCTTTTACCAGTCTAATATACTGATACCACCAAAAAGTCATTTCTTCCCTATTCCCCTCAAAATGATTACCATGTGTAAAATCATTCTAATATCCCATGGAAACACAAAGATGTTTATAGATTGAATTCTTCTTTGACTTCTAGCTGACAGAATACTAATAAAGCAAGTGTTTTGCTTGCGAATGGAAGCCTGGAACATCATACCTTGAAAAGGGTGACAGGAGAAGAAACATGGAGACAGGCCAGAGATCCATGGGTGTCATGAAACAACGGCCACTTGGTGGGTATGAAGGGATGTCATAAAAGTGATGGAAACAAACTAAAATCAACACACAGAAACATATAATTTAGTCTAGGTCAAGGCCTCCAATGGGCCCTATAGCCCCCACTGGAAGCCAATTCCTAATGGTCGCAATCTCTCTAGTGGTAGTAGCCCTGAGTCCACTTTAACTGGAATGCCACCATTCCACACAAATGCCACCAATCTCAGCATACGCATCTTTCTTCTTTTCTTCTTTCCTTTCTACCATTCCAGCCTTGCCATAGTCTTCCCAAGTCACAAGCCTACCAACAACACACAAAAATACATTTGGCTCAGGGCCGGCCCTGTGGCTTAGCAGTTAAGTGCGTGCGCTCTGCTACTGGTGGCCCGGGTTCAGATCCCGGGCGCGCACCGACGCACCACTTCTCCAGCCACGCTGAGGCTGCGTCCCACGTACAGCAACTAGAAGGATGTGCAACTATGACATACAACTATCTACTGGGGCTTTGGGGGGAAAAAGGAGGAGGATTGGCGATAGATGTTAGCTCAGAGCCAGTCTTCCTCAGCAAAAAGAGGAGGATTAGTATGGATGTTAGCTCAGGGCTGATCTTCCTCACACACACAAAAAATACATTTGGCTCTACTTGGTGTAAGTTCTAAGGAAGTTGTGGACTCCTCATACCTAGAGATGTCAGAGAGGGATGGGCACATGATGGCACTTTCTCCAGACATGTAAAGGTTACCCATTTCATAGAGTTCACTGAAACCAAATGGGTAAGATATCTTGCCTTTCAGAGCTAGCAACCCACTGGCTATCAACTAGTACGATCGTTTCACTGAACATAGAAAACTGAGGCCTGGCCAAATCATAGCACTTGATCAAGGTCACATGGATAGATGTTGGCCAATCTTTGGAATAGCATTAATTTAGATTATTCTGAAAACTGAAATTAGATGATTAAGCTTTGGATTTATTGAAATAAATTAAGTGCAGTATAGAAGATGCTGAGAAAGTTTCTCTTGTAAAGAACTCTAGTTAAAACAGACCATAAAATGGGGATTACCACTGATATAAGAATATCAGCATGAAAAAACTATGTGTGGTCTGTTCTTGCTAATTTTCTTAAATGTTTATGGAAGGTGGAACAGTAGGGGACCTTACAACTTGATTTTACTGGCACAAAATCTCTTAAGTAAAAAAAAAAAATAAGTAATATACCCTTGGGTTCCATTTCTTGCTGCAGTATTATAAAAAAAGAATATAGAAAACCATCTGTTTTGCAATTTTATCTTCTGTTAGGGTCCCAGTCTACTTTGTGGACTTTCAGAGATAGATGGAGGCATGTGTGTAGTGCCAAGTGTTGTGATGATTTAACTCCTGTTAGAGCTCTCAGGACTGGTATAAGAGACCACACTCTCCAAGTCTTATGTGAAAAACTCGGAATTCTGGCATCAATTAAATCATGCTTTTTACTACATGTGCTATTTCGTGGCTCTCTTTCCCAATCATTAGAAAACTGGCAGTGAACAATAATGCTATAATGTACTTCTGAAAAAAAATTATTGAAAACTTGGTGATATTTTAAAAGATAGATTTAAGTACAAACAGATTTGTGATATTCCTCCTTGAGCAGATACACTTTGGTACCTTCATTGTAAACCAACCATTGAAATGAAAACGTCTTTGTTACTGAATCTAGCAACACCAATAAGAATAATAAATAGCTAACACTTACTGAACTCTTACTATGTGACAGATGCAAAGCTAACTATTTTAAATATACACTATTTTCTTTAATCCTTTCAATACCCATCTGTATCTCTATGTGACATGAATTCTTATGAAACAAATGAGGAAAGTGAGGTATAGAAAAATCAGTAACTCATCCAGAGTCACTCAGCCAGCAAGTGGTAGATCCAAATCTGATGATGCTCATAAGTACTAAAAAGTTACCCATATTTACGAAATAATGTTATTTATTAGTAAAGTTTGCCAGAAGATCTACCATCACCAGTCCTTGCTCAGGAAAGAAAGTAATCAAGTAGATGTGACCATGCGAGCTATAAATTCCAATACTACTGAGCTGAATGATATACTTAGCCTAATTATTGCCACAAAACTGAGAAGAAGCAAAGAGCTGGTGGTCAATAATCAAATTGGATTTAATAAAGAATATATGACTCTGAGGTTCTTGCTGAAAACTGCTCCTCCCAGTCTCCTTTGCTCAGTAAAGCAGGAATTGAGCTTGGGTATGAATCCAAATGTTATCAGACCCCCAGCATCCATGTCCTTTCCACTACAACAAGTTGTTTGCAAGGCAGAATCATTTTTCTTCTCCACACCTGAATAGATATGAGCTACTTCCTTCATGATTTTTATCCATTTGAGTGATGGCAAATTATGTTCAATACTTTATAGTCACCATTCAGGTATAAAGGATCTATTTCCTAAATTTAGTATTTACGACATTCTGCAATGAAATACACCATTTTACTTAATAGGGGATAATAATAAATTTATTTTTTATCCATGAAGCCAAGGTCACTATGGACTTCTCATTCATAATATTTTAAATATTGAGCCCAATACTTCTGACAAATAAGCCCATTTTTATAGTTATAATGAAGTACGTACAAAAACTTCGTTTTGACTTATGGCTAGAATGGTGACTTCAAATAGCTAAACTTTATATGTCAAAACATGTTCCTTTGCAGATATATACTTCTAAGCTAAATTAGTAAGTAAAAATTTCAAAGCCAAAATAAAATAATTTTGAGAGGAAAGAGTAATACATAAATATATATAATTAAGGAAAATTTGAGTGCCTGACTCCTGGATCAAAGTGGTTGCCAGACTTTAAACCACTTATTTCAATTTTAAGATTTAATTAACACAGTATATAAAGCTGAAAATTTTATTACTATACTTATTCAGTTGATAAAGTATTAAATGCTTTAAGAGTATGAAAGACAGAAATTATATTTGGCAAAACTAAAAATGCATGATCCCTAATTATCTTTGTCAAACCAAAAATATTTCAGTTCATAGAAAATAAAAAAAGCATCCATTCAAACAATTTGGAAAGGTAGTTTTCCCTTAATCTTTAAGAGTCAAGAATAATTTTGCTTGTTCTACTTATTTCCTGAAGAAAATCTAAGTCAATTAAATAATTAAATCCTTAGACGACGTGCAAAAATAGGTGCATCTTTCGACGATATCTTAAAGTGAAAGGTATTGTTCATTGTAATAAAATTTTAATAAAGAGGTTAATTATTCAATGTAACAAAACAAATAATGCTATTGTTCCAAACTGTCACATTTTATTCTTCACACTATCTTTAGTTGTCACTCTCTTTAAAGAGATCCTGTGTGCTGCTCTGAAATTAGCTGGGGAAGTTTTGGGCTTCAAATAATCTAGGAAGTGTCGCACTGTTTTGTGGGCATTCAGTATTACTGATGATAGATGCTAAGTTTGAGATGTGTACTGTGAAACTGCAGGGCAAAAGAACTGATATTTATTGTAAAAATTATCAGTGATGCTGACTAAAGTGGTACTCTACTTGGCAATATTCTAATTATAGAATTGGGCTTAGGCCTAGTCCCTGCTCTTTACTGAAACTACAGCGCCAGGTGAAGATGGCTGTGACTTGTCAATCAGCAGTCAGATTGAATGAGGAAAGCTATACACCTAATCTAGAGCCCATGAATAAATATAAATGGCTCAACTGTAGCGTACAGCTACTGAAGCAATTAACTGCTTAAAATCCCAACACACTTTCCAAATTAAACTGCTTGTGTAAGGGGGAAAAAACCCCTAGCTTTTGCTATGTATAAATAAATTTATTTGCATTTTATTAGAATATCTGATTTCCACAATGTGTTTATAGTTCATCAAGTCCTACATTTTCAGAGCAGAGAGCACAGCTCAAGCATTGCTAATCCAGCAGTTATCCTGGCAAAGGTTGCTTGCAGGAGAAGTATCACCCCAGGGACTGAAATGGGTCAAAAGAAAATGGCCAAGGATTACTCCAGTGGTCACAAAAATCTCCCACTGCCTCACTAAGTTGCAAAGTGGGAGGAAAGCAGCAGCAAGGTAGTAAGTCACTATTTAGATAGAAGGGGCTGGGAATGGTATTGGCAGAGTGTACAAGCCTAGCAGTTGAGAAAACTGGATTTTTAAAGAAACATTTCAATTGAAATATAACATACTACACAAAAATTCAGAAATCTTAAGTGTGATGAATTTTCACAAAGCAACACACCCGTCTAATCATTTCCAAGATCGAGAGGAACCCCTCTCCTAGTCCTGACCCCCTCCTGGAAAGGTAACCATTATTGTGACCTGTATCATCACAGACTAGATTCGCCTGTTTCTGAATTTTGTACAAATGGACTAGATTGTATGAAGTTGTGTCTGGTTTCTTTGGCGTAACAGTGTGTTTGCTGAGCTTCATCCATGTTGCTGTGCATAGCAGTCGTTCATTCTTTCTCACTGCAGTAGAGATTTCCATTGTATAAATACACCACAATTTATTTATCTATCTACTGTGGATGGACATTTGGGTTGTTCCAGTTTTTGGTTATTACAAATAATGCTGCTTTGAACACTTGTAGCTGGGAGAGGAATTGCTGCATTCTGCAACTGCCTGCTAACTGATGCCCCTGCCTTCCCATCCTGCCTCTCCCCTTGCACATCCATTTTATATATTATTGCTAGAGAAAATCTTTCTTAAATACAAATTTGGTTCCACGCTCCTGCTCAGAATCCTGCAATGGCTTTCCACTGCCTTCAGGACAATATCTAAACTTCTCACACGTCCCTATGTACTACCTCTTGATCATCTTGCAACTCTCCCCGTTTCCCATAAATCTTACGCCAGGACACTTCAGTTCTTTGAAAATACTCTCTCAAGCATCTCTGCACTGCATATGCTGCTCTCTCTCCTTGGAAAACGCTTCTGATTCTTGTACATCTTTCAAACTCACTTTAGCCTCCTTCCAGGCATCTTTCCGCAATCTTTTGGTCCCTCTTCTGATCTGGAGGTGGCCACTCTGCCCTGTGCTTCCAAAGCACTGGGTTTTTGGTTTATCATGGCAACTCTCAAATTCCTTATCTGCTTAACTCCTCTGATGCCCATACTACCTCCTGAACCCCTCAGCACAATGGCTAACACACAGTGGGTGTACCATATGTGTTTGTTGCATAACACAGATGCTAACTGCATGGGACAGAAACTGACAGTTTACATTTAACTGGGGAAAAAAGCACAGTACTAATGAGAAAGTGTCAGTGTGAACCCAGACGTGACAAAATTGACATTCAAGTATTTTGAGCCCAGCCCTGCAGTACTGATTTAAGCTCCTGAAATAAACCTTAAATCTTACTATTAATGATGCTACTGTGAATATTACACCACATGGTAAAATTGTTTTTTTATTTTTTGAGGAAGATTGACCTTGTGCTAATATCTGTTGCCAATCTTCCTCCTTTACTTTTTTCCTCCCCAAAGCCCCAGTACATAGTTGTATATCATAGTCGTAGAGTTATAGCTCTTCTATGTGGGACACTGCCTCAGCGTGGCTTGATGAGCAGTGAGTAGGTCCATGCCCAGGATCCGAACCGGGGAACCCTGGGCCGCTGAAGCAGAACACACAAACTTAACTGCTGTGCCACTGGGCTGGCCCCATAAAATTCTTAAACATATCCCAAGATAGTATCTAAAGAAAGAATACTATTGTTTTAATCTACAATTTGTGGTTTCCATGTAATCTTAAATAAAACATTTAATTGAAATAATTTTATGGATATTAATTTTTAAATACTCAGTGAAAGGAAATGTGCAAGTAAATCATACTTATGAAGGAGCAGATAGAATAATAACTGCAAAAAATAATGTCTAATGTTGTTTAGAAATGGAAAAAAAAATCAATGTAGTGTAAAATTCTCCTGACAAAGCTCTTTCTCAACACCTCATCACTTAAGCAAAGCCTCTCCCTCCCTAAAAACAAATTAATCAAAATAGGCCCAATGTCACCAGTCAAAAAGAAAGACATGTTCCACCCTACAAACTCAGAGGGTTTTAATAAAAAGAATGTAAGGAATCTAATGAAATCAAAACAAAGGAATTGATAAAGTAAACAGCACAGACTTCTCAAGCCATCTTCAGATTCTGGTTTATAATTACCTATCTGAATAACTTGTCTAAGATTATGAAGACAAACAGAGCCATAGATAGATCTGTGGCTAATATTCTCTTCCATTTCATAGCTCAGGAATACACAGAGGGAACGCAACATATGCTCTTTTCCCAAGCGTTCCTTCAAATATGTTATTTGTTTTCTCAGTCAACAAGTTCTTAAATTGCTATGTTTAGCTCATTTAGGTGAGGAAAAGATAAACTAACCTTTTTTGATTTATAACTATGTTATCTTAGAAAAATAATTAAATTAAACAGATACCTCATTTCATTTTTAAAAACTAGGCTCTAAAAGTTCCAAAACATTTTTAATAACTAGCAATTCATTTTCTCAGTATGATTCTGCCATAAGTAAAGTTATTAAGTTTTGGATATTTTGAATTTGTAAGAGCAATAAATACTTCTGTAGAGCTATCCAGCAAAATCAGAAATCTGCATCTAGAGCTGAGAAGACACATCAAAGCATCAGAGAGGTGACATAAAGCTATAAAACTCACTCAAGTATATTCTATTCCCTTAAATAGTATCTCTTTAGCATTATTGTACAAATTTACATCAGGCTGTCCTGTGCTTCCATTTTAAGACTGACCTAAGACTTACGATTTAGTATTGTAAAGTAGGGGTATATGTGAGTGTATATATAAATATGTGTGTGTGTATGTGCGTACAGATGTATACCAATGAACCCACACACACACACACACACTCTCTCTCTCCCCGCTTCCTTAACCAAAGTTTAAACTAGAAATCAGGCTTCTCTTCTTCCTAACTGCTAATCTTGTGAAGACAGTGCATGCTCACTAAATTAATGATAACCGTTCAAGTTACACAACCATCAACGTCAAAGCTGGGAGATCTATGCATTTCTGATGGCCTGAATTTCCACAAATCCATAATGATATTAATCCAAGGAAGTAAGGAGTACAGAGTTCTAAGGAACTAACTAACCAATGAAACACTCTAAAAGCTGTATATACAAAAGCTAATGTAAGGGGCTGGCCCGGTGGCGTAGTGGTTAGGTTCACATGCTCTGCTTCGGTGGTGGCCCAGGGTTCCCGGGCTTGGATCCCGGGCTTGGTCCTACATACTGCTCGTCAAGCCATCCTGTAGTGGCAACCCACATACAAAACAGAGTAAGAGTGGCACAGATGTTAGCTCAGGAACAATCTTCCTCAAGCAAAAAAAAAAAAAAAAAAAAAGAGGAAGATTGGCAACAGATGTTAGCTCAGGGTCAACCTTCCTCACCAAAAAAAAAAAAAAAAAAAAACAGCTAATGTAAGAAATCCTCAAAATCTCCTGGCTTGTGTTTCAATGTGATGGATGGATGACAACATATTCAGGGGAAAAGAGATTAACATATTCAGGGGAAAAGAGATTAAATAAATTAGTAAATTGTAAACTATGAAAAAAAAATCACATAAAAACCATGCTAATCATGATCTAACAAACTGAAATAAAATATTCATGTCAGTTCTATATCAATATATTCAGTGCTCAGAAAACAACAAAAAGTCTCAATCCAATAAAGAGTCAGCAGTTACCTTACTAATAAAATGGGAATCAAAGATGCAAGGCCTAAGGAATTGACTGCTGAGGAGGTGGAGTGAGGGAGGGGCATTAAGGAGGTTTCAGCATTGTAGCATGGGATAGATGTTTTCCCAGTCAAGAAGTGTCTGTCTATAGCAAGTCAACTGAAGCACTAGTAGAAAAATAAACGAACTCTCTTTGGAAGTTTTTCCACCACTCAAAATTTACCAAGTAGAGGCAAAACGACTAAGAGAATGAAGTTGCTAATTTTTTTGATTCAAATCCAAGGAACCAATTATTTGTGCTTAGCTATTGAACCAAAAATCTTATGGTAAGAGATAAACAATGTCCTAATTTGCTTTTTTAAAATCAAGAAGACTAATACATTTAGAGTTATGATTCAACAACTAAAAAAGCAAAAACAATGAGATTACCAAAAACAAACAAAAAAAGCCACCGTTTAAATGAATCTAACACTCAGATAAATTTGTGGAGAGAGTGAGCCAAGTCAAGAAAATGCAATTCTGATTTAATTTTAAATGCATGATGTGATTCACACGCTCTTTGTTCATCACAGTACTACCCAGTGCCAGACTTTCAGCAACACGTGTAGTTATACATTAAAAAAATATATATATTATTTTTCTTTCTATAGTTATTTATTATATCTAGGCAAATCAATTGATTTCTCTAAATCAGGCCATTAGTTATACTTCTATCTAAATAAATCAACTCAAGAACTAAATAACAAGTAAAAGCAAAAGTCATCCCTCAACTCCCAGGTCATAGGCTGATTCCTTCAAAAGTAACAGGGCAAGACCACTGACATGAAAATCATACTATTAGAAAAATCAGTGGAAGATGACATGGAAATCATCAATTACTAGTACTGTTAATGCATCATGAAGTTTTACACAATGGGCAACAGGTTATAGCATGAGAATCATTATAACTCTTGAGATAACCCTTTCTATTTTTTAGCCTGAAAAATTCAAATAGTGTTAACAACTGTTAGATAATTTATAAAGTCAGGCAAAGCAGTTATCGTTATCAAAGCAGTTATCATCATCATTTTGTAACACCCCCTCCCACCACCACCACCATCAAAAACAAAACAAAACAAAACACCAAACAGCTGAGGTTAACTGCTCTGTTCAAGAGTTAAGGTAAAAGAACTAGGTGAAGAACTTAGGTCTCTAGTCTTCAGTCCTCCAGCACCCAGCCTCAAGAGGAGTCTACCATTGAAATTAGGACTCTACCTACTCAGACCCCGCATGATCTCCCAGATTCATCACAAGGGAACTATAAGCAGCAGCCAAACAAAGGCCACCTTCCACTTGCCTAAGCAAAACCAAGGAACGGAGACTGTCCTATCTACTTAGCAAAGCTAATTCTTCTGAGGATGCCATGAAAGTCACCTTAAGAATTGACCTTCTGAGTTCGAACCCTGAGCAATATGCTAAATTTCATGAGAGGAGGAGCCTCAGAGAAACCCACAGCCTTGGATCATGTCCCCTGCCCAATCACAAGGAACACCCATGATGTCCCTTCCAGTTCTATGATTCTAATGCTTCACATTGTGAGTGCCATTAAAATAGTTAAAAAAAAAAAAGGGCAACTCAAAAACAAACTTTACGAATATAAACATTTTCTAGGAGAATAAGCAAAAAAGTCCTACAATTATGTGGGAAGAATAAATATCTGTGAATGTTCCACAAAGCTCTAAGTAGAAAAGACTGACACAGACTTGAGTGAGAGGAAGGATTTGTCTTTGAAAACAAAGGAGTAATTTATCAGGCCAATAAATTCATTGTGAAGACACTAAAGTCAAATTAAATAAAACCAACGAGAGACAAAGCAATGTCCTAGTTTTGTGCACTGGGAGCTAAGGCTTCACTGAGCACTAATTATATCTGGTTGGAAACGAAGCAAATTAAATACGTTCCCTTTTAAATGGTGTTTTTTAAAAAAAAAAACAACAACAACAAGAACATTTTAAAGAACAAAGCATTTTGAATTATTTTCCCAAATTAATCTTGGGAATTAAAGAGTAGGTTATACAAGTAACTTTTTTTTTTTTTTTTTAATGTGTCCTGGGTAATAACGATGAAGGTGTACGTTGAAGATACTTTTAAAAGCCAAATATCTAGTTCTGTGGTTTTGGGCTTTCCAATATGCCTCAGAAGCTCATGTTCTAAATGCAAAGTATAAAAACACAGAAGTAAGTATGCAGGATCTGGGGTGCTCATAATCAATTGAGAATGTAAAATACTTTGAGGAAACTGTCAAAACCACATATTTTAGCTTATTTATCTTTGTGGTCTTCACTGTATTTTTCTACTTCTAGTGAATTCTATTTCCAAAGGGACTGAGGATGTTCTCCTTTGAGAGATGGATCTTGAAACAAAGCTTCATTTGAAGAATAAAGGTATAAAACAGTAGGGAAAACATTATTCAGAGAGCAAACTATTTTATTACAGTGGCATTAGTTCATCCAAAGCTCCTATACCATGTACAATCCTTACACCAAATCCATAAGTTTACAGACGATCAAATGATAACTGATAGTAGAGGCACGTACAGGGTAGAAAGACAAGACACCAAGGAGGAGGTGAGATCCTAAGTATATACACATCACAGGCACTTAAGCTCAGTCCAAGAATTGAGCTGGGCTTAGTTTAATACACATCTGCTTCTCTCTCTCTCTTAAAAACTTGAAATCATTTCACATTCATGCTGGCTCAGGCATTATTTTCCTTTAGTCTCTGACTCTTGGGAAGCAAGCATGTTGTGGTTACCTTTAGGGGCAGCTCTTGGTTTCAGGATATAGTCACTCCTCTGAAGCTCTTTCTCCTGCATCGCATTTCCTTATCTCTTTAGTGCATGTGTGAACGTGTGTGTGCATGCACACACACACCCCCCCTACAAAATGTAGAGGGGGCCACTGAAGTAGTCATGGAGGTCCACCAGCCATACAAAGGCTGTCCATGCTATGAAATAAATTTGCTTTTGAAAACAATTGCCTAAATTTACTGCACTACGCAGTAAATAATTATAAACTCTACCTTATTTCTAAAAATGTCCCCCAAAAGTATACAAAATACAAAAACTATACAAAATAACTTATATGAAATCTTAAATGTATTTTTAAAGAGTTCACTTTTTAAAGAGCATACCAAAGAGGGTAAGGAGTGAGGGTTGGCAGTGGCAGTGATCCACAATTTCCGGAACAAGGTGATAATGAAAGGAAGATTGGCTTTAGGACTCTTAGTTTTACTATTGTTTCTAAATTCTCTACAGACAATCCACCTTATTGCCTACACCAGGGCAACCGCTTCCTACTGCCCTGTCCTTGGTACACCACTATTAAAGAATTATCCAAATTTAGTCTTTTTGGCTATAAAGTCAGACTATAATGTTACTGTGCAAATTTTTTCATACAGTAAAAGGGATTTTAAAAAGTTATTAGACAACTAACTAATGCTGTTAGTAAAAAAAATTACATAAACTCCAACATATATAGGGAAAAAAAAATCGATCAACTTCCTATCAATTAGATACTAGTCAGTTACACACACTGTAATACACACACATGCATACACTTTTTAAAAATTCAAGTTACCAATCTTCTGGGCTATATTAAATATTAAGTTTCACTGTCATGTCGGCTCTTAAATAAAAATAAAATTAAGGATTCTTTACACTAAAAAAAATGTTTCAAATAGCGTACATATGAAAAGAACTTTAAAAAAATAATAAATATTAAAATAAGTACCAGGTTTCCCATAACAGCTTAACTTAAACTTTTGCTCAATAATTTTCTATGTATTCCTGTTAGAATTTTCCACTTCAGGAAACAGAAGCCGTTTTGTCAAAGGGTTTAAGGTGAATCTATAAATTGAGCCACAGATTTCCCCTTGATGCGCCCTGTAATCACAGAGATATGATCCACAGAGAATATTCAGACTGTTTCCACCACCACTGATATAAAAATTCATTAAGTCAGTTGTTTCTAACTCCTGTCAGAATGTGGGTACAGAAGCAGGAAGAAAGAAACACCATGGAAACCACAGAAGGCCTTTAAAGAAGATACCAGACATTACCCAAGTTAAATGCAGATATACAAATCAGTACCAATTTTCTGCACGTTCTACTCATCTTTTCCACATTAAATTAATTTGAGAGGTTGAAATGGTTTCTTGCCTTTGTTTCCTTTCTATTTCTCCTTGCTGCCTATTAAAAGAAGGTAATTTAGGGGCCGGCCCGGTGGTACAAGTGGTTAAATGTGCGCGCTCCGCTGCAGCGGCCCAGGGTTCGCCAGTTCAGATCCCTGGCGCACACTGACACACTGCTTGTCGAGCCATGCTGTGGCGGTGTCCCACATAAAGTGGAGGAAGATGGGCACGGATGTTAGCTCAGGGCCAGTCTTCCTCAGAAAAAAGAGGAGGATTGGCAGATGTTAGCTCAGGGCTGATCTCCTCACACACACAAAAAGAAGGTAATTTAACAAACTCTGAGGAAAGCAGTGCTAGGCTACATTGAATTCCATATCTTCTAACTAGTCTGCTTTAGTTTGCTGTACTTCAGAGCTATACTCATAACTCACTGAAACACAGATCCTGTATCACCAGGCTCAACCGCTTCTCCCCTTTCTGTGTTAGGATAGTCTTCCATCTACTTTACCGTAACCATTCTTTAGTTGCAGTCACACGCATTTGAAAGGATATGGACCTGTAGCACCTGAATGGATCTAGAGATAATCTAGGTCAGGGAGTCTCCATGTTTTCCAGCCCCAACACCAGCGGGACAGGACACACAACTTTCGTGAACACAGAGGCCAAGTGGGATAGTCACAGCAATGTCTGGGATAGAGGGATGAGAGGAGATGTGTCAAAATCCCTGAGTCCACAGGGGCAGGATGAAAGAGCCCCATGCCATACCTAGGATTTTTATCACTCTTACTACTTCCGAATTTTGAAACTCTTTTCTTTTTTAGTGGAAATGATCAAATAACATTCTTAGAAAAAAAGTATTCATTATTCTTTTTTGACAGGCTAAGTAACTCCTAGCCAGCCCTGGCGGTCTAGTGGTTAAGATTCAGTGCTCTTACTGCTACAGCCCAGGTTCCTTTCCTGGTCAGGGAACCACACCCACCATCTGTCAGTTGTCATTCTCTGGCTGCCGTGTGTTGCTGTGATGCTGAAAGCTATGCCACCAGTATTTCAAATATGAGCAGGGTCACCCATGGTGGACAGATTTCAGCAGAGCTTCCAGACTAGACAGACTAGGAAGAAGGACCTGGCCACTCTATTCTGAAAAAACTGGCCATGAAAACCCTATGAACAGCAGTGGAGGATTGTCTAATATAGCACTGGAAGGTGAGAGGATGGCACAAAAAGATTGGGCAGGGTTCTGCTCTGCTGTACATAGGGTCGCTAGGAGTTGGAATTGACTCGATGGCACTAACAAAAAATTAACTCCTAGTCTGTGCCCTCCAGCATTTACTGTCCACATTTCAAAATCAGGGAACTTGGCAAAACTTCCTGCTTTCTACTTCCTTATTAAAATGCAGGGGGGAATGGGGGAAATCAAACAAGGTTCGGATAAGGTCCAAATACAGCAAAACTATTACATCTTTTCCATGTAATGTATCTAGTAAAATTTGTGATACTGGATTAAGAATTGTTTTAAAGCCCATCTAAAAAATACCACATTCAGATTCACCAATAAGCTGTAGAGATCTTCTTATCGATTTGTTGTGGACTGCTTTTACCTTTCTGGGTACTTTCTATTTATTGCAACACTTTGATTTTAATTTCTATGTGCATTAGTCAAGATGAACTATATCCAATTTTTGAGATTTATGAGGATTACTCCAGTGTTTCCCTATAAACTTTAATGGGTATTTTTCCAATTGTCCAACACTAGCGATAAAAATTATTAACTTCTAAGGTTAATGAACTTCTTCTGTAGGCTGTACCCAGGCACTGACCCCTCTAGACTGTAGGCATGACTGTCTAGCCAGGTGTACTCTTGCATAATTAAGTTGTATGGTCTAATGACAGTCCCTATCTTCACAGTTGGCTAAGAATAATATCACCTGGGCTAGAAAAAAAACTTATGATTCATACACTTAACATTTCTTTTAAAAAAATGTGTTCATTGTAGGGGGAAAAAACTCCAGAAAATACTGAAAAGACGAAAATATAAAGCCATCCATAACCTCATTCTTCTAACCATAAGGGCTCAAACTCATTCTAAATAGCAGATATCATGAGACCTCTTCATTTTAGCTTCTTCCCTCAGCCCAAATCCATTCAAAAGCAACCTAGTTCATTTCCTCCTTCATTCATTCACTATTAATATATATGTGGGCCTCACTTCCTTAAATCCCTGAATGTTCCTCGCTGACTTTAGGATCAAGTCCATATTTCTACCCTCGTCCACCTCATTCCAGCCCCTTCCTCAACTACACTTCTCCTTTGTGAGGTAGCCATGTCTCCTTGCCCCATCATGTACTGTTCTCTCTGCTTAGAACATCTTCCTCCTTCATCTCCACTTCACCAGGCTAGCCCCCGGGTATCCTGCTGTTCTCTGCTTCATGAGGTGGTGGTGGGGAGGAAGCCCCAGCAGATGCCGAGAGTTTCCTCTATGCCAGGCATATATACCAACTCAAAATAACCCACAGAGGAAATGTTATTATCATCATCTCCATTTTACAAATGAGGATGTAGAGGCTTTGAAAGGTTAATTAACTTGATACAATGCAGCTAGTACAAGATGGAGCTGGGATTTGAACTGAGTCTGACTCTAGTCCTTGTTCTTAACCTTTATCTGGAGGATGGCAAACCCCACAGGGATCAGGCTGGTTTGCATATAAAACATAAACAATTTTCACCTCCGCAAAGAAATATGCTTTTAAAAAAACAAACAAAAAAAACACGTGGCCCTTTAAGCTTCTTTCTTTCTGTGAAGACAGGTAATATTCACTTTAATCTTATGTCTGTCATAAAAACACCAACAGTCCTTCATGTTACTCCTTTTCCCTCTAAAATAAAAATCTGGATAATTATTTTAATGTTATTTTTCTAGAGAAACGATTTCTACTCCAGAAAATTTTAATGTGCTTTAGGATGAAAGAGTGAGATAATACCTTACTAAGCTCAAAGAAGGAATATAGTGAAAAAATATAAAAGGATATGGAAAAGCTCACTATTCTTGTCATTTTATATTGTAAAAACAAAATATGCTATAAACAATTTGTGATTTTTCTGCTGCAATCTGAAAGATCACAAGTTTTACTTAGTGCTTCAATATTTACATGAGCAGAGATCAAATTCTTTTGATCAAAGGAGCCTCAACATATTCTGCAGCAGTCTGAAAGCTAAGCCACACAGTTTTGGTGAGAATCTGATCTCCCATTGATTCCAGTCTGTCTCTTTAAGGAGCATTTAGGTTGAACTGAACTCTTTAGCAAGATTTAAACAGTCCTTAATTTTTACCTTAGAGGAAAAGTCACATTTCAAGGATGACTGAAGTATGTGATATATTTGGTTCCTAACACGTCTGCTTTAAAACAAGATCACACACATAAATTGCTCTCTGTAGTACATCTGTGGGTAAGGAGCTCTTTTAACTGATTATGCAATACTTTAGTTTTGGTACTAAAAGATTCCAGATGTTTACTCTTACAGCTTTTGTAGACACATGGGATTAATAGCAGACACGTAATCACTGGTTTTGGAACAGGGCCAAAGTGTGTACATATGCTATTTAATTATGTTGGCACCCCAGGAATTTCAAACGTCAACAGAATTTCTCAGCTGATATTCCCATTACTAATCCTGTTTTAAATAATTATAGAGGGGTAAAGAAACTGGGCACCACAAATGCTAATGAAATCTATCTAGCTCCTTTTACTTTTGATAGATTTGGAGGTTTTATGGATTAAAAATCTCTTAGACTATAAAGAGCAGGTAAATATAATACAAAAACTGCCAGGAAATAATTTCTTCGGAATTCTTTACTGCACAACAGTGTAGCAATTCCCAAATCCTTTTTCATTATTGTTCTCCTTTCTAAAAATTCATCTGTCCCAAGGGAACCTTTGACAAGGCCATGAAAGTTTCCCATGAGTCCTAAAATTTGACTTTGGGATATAGTTCTCTACACAAACAGTGCTAGAAGTTTGTTTTGAATAAACATTCCAAAGTTCCTTACCTAGATGATTCCGAACAACCTGCTGTGAATCTAAAAGCATACAGACACAGCAGAATTTTGTTTTATATTAATGACTCAAATTTCTCCCACTTCCTTTTAGGAAAAATGAAGTAGCAACATACATATTTCCACAAATTTTCCAAAAGACATTTAAAAGTTTTATATGTGAAAATAAATGAGTAAATCATCACAAAAATGATGGGCTGGGCTAATAAAGCATCAGACTATCTTAGAGGAAGGATCTTTTCAGTGAAGCAAGCTCAGTGGAAACATTCCTAATCCCAGAAGCTTTCCAGACATAAAATTTCCAAACTTCTCAAGACCATATGTTAGTCACCAGCTCTCCTGGGACATAGGAAGTTTCCTTCATGTGCTGTAGGCTGCTGATACCATGCACATAAATTTAAACTAAGGGACGTCAGCATCATGGCGGAGTGAGCTTCCCACATTGAACTCTCCCCCTCTAAGACACAACAAAAAGGGCATTCATATTCCAACAGAAGCTATTCACACAACACAGGGACGTCTGAGGCACCCAGGCAGCTGTACACCCAAGGACAGAGGTGGTTGAATCTCCAGAGGAAGTGGAAGGAGGTAAGAGGAGCTCCTTTCCTCCCCCAAGGACTGCAACCCAGAGACTGAGACCATGTGGGTCTCAGAGGAGGGGGAGGGGTGGCTTGCTATGTGAAAACTGGCGCTCTCCAAGACCCCACACACCCTGAGGGGATCCCCCTACGGAGGGAGCAGAACTGTTGTGAGGGTGGTTTCAACAAGCTAGCTCCTCAGGAGAGCAGAGAGCGACATCGAGGTGAGAAACCTCAGATCAGGGAGGCGAAAGTAAGCACCCCCTCCCCACCCGGCCTGCCCGACTGGTGCTTCAGCACAGCAGGGCTTCAGCTCAGCCCCGTCCCCAGAGGCAGCAGCCCCCAGGCGCCTGGGCCCCGCCAGCAGGGCCAACGTGACCAAGCCCCACCCCCACAGGCCGTGGCCCCCAGGTGCCCGGGCCCGATAAGCAGTGGGGCAAGCCTGTGCCCTGACACCAGAAGCAGCAGCAGCTCAGGCCCCACCACGCCACAGCCCCAGCTGCTCTAGCTGGACCAAGCCACAGCCCCAGCTTCTCCGGCTTCCCCATGCCATGGCCCCAGCTCCTTTGGCTTGACCGCCCCCCCCGGCTCCAGCGGCTTCGGCTTGGCCCGTGCTCAGGCTCCAGCTGACTTGGCGCCAGCAACTTCGGCCCAGCACACTCTAGTTCCAGCTTCTTTGGCCCAGCAGTGCCCCAGCACCTCCTTCTTTGGCCCAGCGCACTCCAGTTCCAGCTTCCTTGCCCCAGAGGTGCTCCAGCTCCTCCTTCTTTGGCCCACCACACTCTAGCTCCTCCTTCTTCATCCCAGCGCACCCCATCTCCAGCTTCTTTTGCCCAGCAGCGCTCCAGCTCTTCCTTGTTTGGCCCAGTACACTCTAGTTCCAGTTTCTTCTGCCCAGCAGCGCTCCAGCTGCAGCTGCTTCAACCCACCCACACCCGAGCCCCAGCTGCTTTGGCCTAGCTGTGCTCCAGCTCAGCTGTTCCCATGCTTCCCCCGCAGCAGCCTCCACTCAGCCACACCTCAGATCAGCCAAGGGCTGGCGAGAGTGCCTGTGGATTGAGGTGGGCCAGAACACACAGCCCTTGACCCCCAACCAGCGGCAGCAAGAGGAAACTGCAACCAGATATTTTCACTATGAGGAAAAGTAACCCAACAACGACAGGCACCATGAAAAATGTATTAAATCTCCAGACCAAAAGGAAAATGACAAGCACCCAGAAGTCAACTCGGAAAGCACAGAAATGTATAACCTTAATGACAGAGAATTCATAATAGCCATCATAAAAAAGCTTAATGAAATACAAGAAAACACAGACAATTCAATGAAATCAGGAGTTTCTTCACAAAAGAGATTGAAACTGTAAAAAAAAAAAAAAACCAACCAGAAATCTTAGAAATGAAAAACACAATAGAGGAGATAAAGACAAATCTGGAAGCCTTAAGCATCAGAGCTGACAATATGGAGGAAAGAATTAGCAATATTGAGCACAGCAATGCAGAAATGCTCCAGATGGAGGAGAAAAGAGAACTAAGACTAAAAAGAAATGAAGAAACTCTCTGAGAAATATCCAACTCAATTAGGAAATCCAACATAAGGATTATAAGTATTCCAGAGAGAGAAGAGAGGGAAAAAGGAGCAGAGAACTTGCTCAAAGAAATAATATCTGAGAACTTCCCAAACCTGGGGAAGGAGCTGGAAATACCAGTGAATGAAATAAATAGATCTCCTAAATATATCAACATGAAAAGACCCTCTCCAAAGCATATAGTAGTAAAGCTGGCGAAAGTCAATGACAGAAAAGATATTAAGGGCAGCTAGACAAAAAAAAAAATAACATACAAAGGATTTCCTATCAGGCTCTCAGCTAATTTCTCAACAGAAACTTTACAGGCTAGGAGAGAGTGGAAAGATATATTCAAAATTATGAAGGACAAAAACTTTCAGCCAAGAATACTCTATCCAGCAAAAATATCCTTCAGATATGATGGAGAAATAATAACTATCCCAGATAAACAAAAGCTAAGGGCGTTCATTGGTACAAGACCCCCACTACAAGAAGTGCTCAAGAAGGCCCTCAGCGCTGAGGAAAAAAAGAGAAAGGGGATTCAAAGTTTTGATCAAGGAGGAAAATAGGTCGACAAAACCAGAAAAATTGCAGTCCTCTACCAAAATAGATTAGCAAACTCTTAAATATAAAACCAAAGATCACGGGAAGGTAAGCACCAAGCATAAATATAACCTCATCATGTTAAATACGAACTCACAACATGGGAAGGAAAAAGATGTGAACAACAATAACTTAGAAGGGGAAAAGGAAAGGGATTGAATTGACTTAGTCTAAGGGAATAAGAGGCCATCAAAAAATGGAGTATCACATCCACAAGATTTTTTATACAAACCTCATGGTAACCACTAACCAAATAATCAGAACAGAATCACACATGATAAAGAAAGAGAAAACTAAGAGAACCCCCATACAGAACTACCAAACTAAACTGGTAGTCCGAAACACATGGGACAAGAAACAAAAGAAATGCAAAAGAACCGGAAAAAGAGGGATAAAATAACAAGAACAAGCCCCCATATATCAATAATTACCCTAAATGTAAATGGACTGAACTCTCCAATCAAAAGACACAGAGTGGTGGGATGGATTAAAAAACAAGACCCAACAATATGCTGCCTTCAGGAAACACACCTCAGCTCTAAAGACAAACACAGGCTCAGAGTGAAAGGATGGAAGGCAATACTCCAAGCTAATGGCAAACAAAAGAAAGCAAGTGTTGCCATACTTAGACAAAGTTGACTTCAAGATAAAACAGGTAATGAGAGACAAAGAGGGGCAATATATAATGACCAAGGGATACTCCACCAAGAAGACATATCACTTTTAAATATATATGCACCTAATACAGGAGCACCAAGGTACGTAAAGCAACTATTAACAAACCTAAAAAGAGATATTAACAACAACACAATAGTAGTAGAGGATCTCAACACCCCACTCTCATCAATGGACAGATCATCCAGACAGAAAATAAATAAGGAAATAACGGACCTAAATGAAAAACTAGATAAGATGGACTTAGACATATACAGAGCACTCCATCCAAACACAGCAGATTACACATTCTTCTCAAGCACTCATGGAACATTCTCAAGAATAGACCATATGCTGGGAAACGAGGCATGCTTATATAAATTTAAGAAGACTGAACTCATAACAAGCATCTTTTAAGACCATAATGCCACGAAATTAGAAATCAACTACAAGGAAAAAATCAGGAAAGTGACAAAGCTGTGGAGACTCAACAACGTGCTACTAAACAACCAATGGCTCATTGATAAAATTAAAGGAGAGGGCCGGCCCCGTGGCTTAGTGGTTAAGTGAGCGCGCTCCGCTGCTGGCGGCCCGGGTTCGGATCCCGGGCTCGCACCGACGCGCTGCTTCTCCGGCCATGTTGAGGCCGCGTCCCACATACAGCAACTAGGAGGATGTGCAGCTGTGACACACAACTATCTACTGGGGCTTTGGGGGGAAAAGTAAATAAATAAAATCTTTAAAAAAAAAAAAAAAAAATTAAAGGAGAAATCAAAGCATATCTGGAGACAAATGAAAATGAAAATACACCGTACCAACTCATATGGGATGCAGCAAAAGCGGTCCTGAGAGGGAAACTCATAGCAATACAGGCCCACCTTAACAAACAAGAAAAAGCCCAAATAAGCAACCTCAAACTATGCCTAAGAGAATTAGAAAAAGAAGAACACACAAAGCCTAAAGTCAGCTGAAGGAGGGAAATAATAAAAATCAGAGCAGAAATAAATGAAATAGAAATTAAAAAAACAGTAGAAAGGATCAATGAAACAAAGAGCTGGTTCTTTGAGAAGATAAACAAAATTGACAAACCCTTAGCCAGACTCACCAAGAAAAAGAGAGAGAAGGCTCAAATAAATAAAATTAGAAATGAAAAAGGAGAAATTACAACAGATACCACAGAAATACAAAAGATTATAAGAGAATACTATGAAAAACTATATGCCAACAAATTGGACAATCTAGAAGAAATGGATAAATTCCTAGATTCATACAACTTCCCAAAACTGAATCAAGAAAAAATAGAGAACCTGAATAGACCAATCACAAGTAAAGAGATTGAAACCGTAATCAAAAACCTCCCAAAAAATAAAAGTCCAGGACCAGATGGCTTCTCTGGAGAATTTTACCAAACATTCAAAGAAGACTTAATACCTATCCTCCTCAAACTATTCCAAAAAATAGAGGAAGATGGAACACTTCCCAACCCATTCTACGAGGCCAACATCACCCTGATACCAAAGCCAGGCAAAAACAATACTAAGAGGGAAAACTACAGACCAATATCCCAGATGAACATAGATGCAAAAATCCTCAACAAAATATTGGCAAACCGAATACAGCAATACATTAAAAAGATCATACACTATGATCAAGTGGGATTTATACCAGGGACACAGGGATGGTTCAACATCCACAAATCAATCAATGTGATACACCACATTAACAAAACAAGGAATAAAAACCATATGATCATCTCAATAGATGCAGAGAAGGCTTTTGACAAGATCCAACATCCATTTATGATAAAAACTCTCAACAAAATGGGTATAGAAGGAAAGTACCTTAACATAATAAAGGCCATATATGACAAACCCACAGCCAACATCATACTCAATGGGGAAAAACTGAAAGCCATCCCTCTGAAAACAGGGACAAGACAAGGGTGCCCACTCTCACCACTCTTATTCAACACAGTACTGGAGGTTCTGGCCAGAGCAATTAGGCAAGAAAAAGGAATAAAAGGAATCCAAATAGGCAACGAAGAAGTGAAACTCTCAGTTTGCAGATGACATGATCTTATATATAGAAAACCCTAAAGAATCCATTGGGAAACTATTAGAAATAATCAACAACTACAGCCAAGTGGCAGGATACAAAATCAACTCACAGAAATCAGTTGCATTTCTATATACCAACAACGAACTAACAGAAAGAGAACTCAAGAAGATAATCCCATATACAACTACAACAAAAAGAATGAAATATCTAGGAGTAAATTTAACCAAGGAAGTGAAAGACCTGTACAAGGAAAACTAAAAGACATTACCGAGTGAAATCAATGACGACATAAAGAAATGGAAAAATATTCCATGCACTTGGATTGGAAGAATACACATTGTTAAAATGTCCATACTACCTAAAGCAGTCTACAGATTCAATGCAATCCCAATCAGAATCCCCAAGACATTCTTCACAGAAATAGAACAAAGAATACTAGCATTCATATGGGGCAACAAAAGACCCCATATAGCTAAAGCAATCCTGAAAAAGAAGAACAAGGCTGGAGGAATCACAATCCCTGACTTCAAAACATACTACAAAGCAATAGTAATTAAAACAGCATGATACTGGTACAAAAACAGACACACAGATCAATGGAACAGAATTGAAAGTCCAGAAATAAAACTTCATATCTATGGGCAGCTAATCTTTGACAAAGGAGCTAAAGACATACAGTGGAGAAAGGAAAGTCTCTTCAATAAATAGTGCTGGGAAAACTGGACAGCCACTTGCAAAAGAATGAAAGTAGACCATCTTCTTTCACCATACACAAAAATTAACTCAAAATGGATCAAAGATCTGAAGGTAAGACCTGAAACTATAAAATTCCTGGAGGAAAATATAGGTAGTACACTACTCGTCATCAGCCATAAGGGGATCTTTTTGAATTCCATGTCTACTCAGACAAGGGAAACAAAAGAAAAAATAAACAAGTGGGACTTCATCAGATTAAAGAGCTTCTACAAGGCAAATGAAACCAGGATCAAAATGAATAGGGAACCCACCAGCTGGGAAAAAATATTTTCAAACTATGTATCTGACAAGAGATTAATCTCCATAAGATATAAAGAACTCACACAACTGAATAACAAAAAAACAAAGAACCCAATCAAAGAATGGGCAGAGGAAAAGAACAGACACTTCTCCAAAGAAGATATACAGATGGCCAATAGGCACATGAAAAGATGCTCAACATCACTAATCATCAGGGAAATGCAAATGAAAACCATACTAAGATATCACCTTACACCCATTAGAATGGCTATAATCACCAAGACAAAAAGCAACAAATGCTGGAAAGGCTGTGGAGAAATAGGAACCCTAACCCATGGCTGGTGGAAATGCAAACTGGTGCAGCCTCTATGGAAAACAGTATGGAGATTCCTCAAAAAATTAAAAATAGAAATACCTTATGATGCAGCTATCCCACTACTGGGTATCTACCCAAAGAACCTGAAATCAACAATCCAAAGAGGCTTATGCACGCCTATGTTCATCGCAGCATTATTCACTATAGCTAAGACGTGGAAGCAACCCAAGTGTCCCTTGACTGATGATTGGATAAAGAAGATGTGGTATATATATACCATGGAATACTACTCAGCCATAAAAAAGACAAAATCGTCCTATTTGCAACAACATGGATGGACCTGGAGGGTATTACGTTAAGTGAAATAAGCCAGAAAGAGAAAGACAAACAGTGCATGACTTCACTCATACGTGGAAGATAAACCAACACACGGACAGATAGAACTGTTTGGTGGTTACCAGGGGCTAGGGGGGTGGGGGTGGGCACCAGGGGTGGAGGGATGCACTTATATGGTGAGTGATAAACAATAATGTACAACAAAAATTTCACAATAAAAAAAAATTTAAACTAAGCACACAGAAACATACATTTCATTAAAATCGCATGTGATGATGAGAAACTTAAGATATTTTGATAAATTTACTTGGAACACATTTATAAGTAAAACATATAGGTCAGACCAAACTATTGAAGCATCTTTTCAGATTTCTTGAATTTCTCTGAATAAGAAATATTTTCCATAATGAAGGGAAGAGCTGTAGTTTTGCACGTATAGCTGATATTGAAATCTCTATTAAAACCTCTTTTCTCGGGGCCGGCCCCGTGGCTTAGTGGTTAAGTGTGCGCGCTCCGCTACTGGCAGCCAGGGTTCGGATCCCGGGCGCGTACTGACCCGCTGCTTCTCCGGCCATGCTGAGGCCGTGTCCCACGTACAGCAACTGGAGGGATGTGCAACTATGACATACAACTATCTACTGGGACTTTGGGGGGAAAAAAAAGGAGGAGGATTGGCAATAGATGTTAGCTCAGAGCCAATCTTCCTCAGCAAAAAGAGGAGGATTAGCATGGATGTTAGCTCAGGTCTGATCTTCCTCACAAAAACATAAAATAAAATAAAATAATGATAAACACTTGCTTTAAAAAAAAAAAAAAAACCTCTTCTCTCAAGCTTTCCCACCCTCACGCTGATAGCTCAGATTCCACTTAACATGGACCATTAGAAGCAGACACTCATTTTCCAGTCCTTTGTTTTAAAATCTCTCAATCAACTGTTTGCCATTTTCACTGCTGAGTTCAAAACCTTTATCATCTCAGGCATTTATAATTTTATAACTGCTTATGCCTCTCTGCAATCCACCTGGCACACTGCCACCAAATCCTACCCTTCCCTCAGGCTGGCTCAAATCTAGTTTGTAAGTCTATTATGCACAATGACAGAGGTTTCACAGAGGGTGGTTAATCCAGCTCAAGAATTCTCTACTGACCTCACACCATCCTGATGAGGAAGGATGGGTCCCAAGTGTAACAAAAGAGTCCAAATATACTCTGAGAATCTAAGTAAGTGATATAGTTAACAAAAACCCCAAAACTAAACTAAATTTAGCATCTTGAAGTGTTGACATTTTAAAGGTTCGACAGTTGGCAAAATCAAAGTAACCCAGCACAATCCAACTCTCCAAATCCACATCTGAGTTATATAAATTGTAATGCTGGCAAAATCAAAATAACATGGAAAAGAGACCAGCACCGTAAAATGCTTCATTAATGGAGTGGAAGAATATCATAAACTCCCAAATACCTCAAACAATGTAAGGAAAAAGTCTTCAAGTACATTGACTGGGCACCAAGCTACTGGCTGTGAAAGAAAGCTTTTTACATTGTTTTGTCAGGCATTTAATCATTGTAAAGAATCTTCATTAATGCTGAAACCAGCAGCAGTCAAGCTGGTCAGAAATCAGATATTTAAGAGGATCCCCTGTATCTCCTACTGCTTCAACTTGCTATCTCTATGACCATATTGCACAGTCAACAAGCTATAGCCTGCTGCCTATTTTTGTAAATAAAGTTTTATTGGGACACAGTCATGCTCATTCATTCAGGTACTGTCTATAGCTGCTATGTGCTACAGTGTGAGAGTTGAGTAGTTACAACGGAGACAATATGGCCAGTAAAGCCCCAAATATTTACCACCTGGCCCTCTACAGAAACAGTTTGTAGATCCCTGACTGGATGATAATATGGAAGAAGATAACCCTGATGATGACCTGGCTGAACACTCGATCAGAAGTGCAGCCATAAGAGGTGTGGCAGCAAACATGCCATTTTTTCCTCTTTACATCAAGGAGCATAGTGGATTTTCTAACAGTATGTTTCAATAGTGAATATTTTTGATAAGGAGAGGAAACAATAGTGATTAAAATACAATTATTATTATTTTTTTAATTCGGTAAACAGTAATTGGATATACACTTTCTGCATACTCTGTAGCATTAGTGTTATAGAGAATATGTGTACTTTACAAATCATTTCCATGGTACTGATACTTTTAAAACTGATACTGATGTTATTTGCGAATATCGAGTAATTAGTACATTTTTTCTGTAACCAACTATAGATTATCTGTAGTTTTATTAATATAGGACATTGAAATACTATGTTTCTATAGGAAATAATATATTAAAATAATGCATCATTGTATTTATGAAATTAAGAGGTCTTAGATTATCAATAGAATAGCAGTTAATGGTCCAAGAAATGTAATAATTAAGCATAGTCTGGCCTTTGAATGTATTGCTTTCTTTGTGCCATAGTTTGGATATATTTTGTGATACGCAATTAACTTTGAAAACTAACCACCTGTCTGTACAGTATGTGTGAGGAAATGCTTTTTGAGTCCTAACTTTGTTCTAGACGTTAATCTGGGGCTGCTTATCTTTTAAAATCTAATTTTAGGAAAAAAGAGAAATTC
This sequence comes from Ceratotherium simum simum, assembly GCF_057802395.1. Classification (NCBI taxonomy): domain Eukaryota; kingdom Metazoa; phylum Chordata; class Mammalia; order Perissodactyla; family Rhinocerotidae; genus Ceratotherium; species Ceratotherium simum. The sequence continues at coordinate 36,135,939 of NC_141916.1, forward strand.
AAAGATACCTATTGAGTTTACAAAAGAAGTTAAATATTATTAATTAGAATAATAAACTTTTCTACTACATTTAGAGTAACATAGGATGTCTGTTTCATACCAAACATCTCAGCAAAGATGCTTGTGGCATTAGTAATAGTTCTGCAGAGCATTGAGGCTGTAAAAATAATTCTACGTATGATAGACAAAACTCAATATTGGATTACAAAAGAATAGAATCCATCCTATCCAGACAAGCTGTTTTAAAAGGTCATCCTACTGAACCTCAGAGAAAGTTCTTTTAAAACAAGTACAATTATGCAGAATGAATTCATTCTGCTTCTCACAGTCTCTCTACTTGGGATTATAAAGCATGAGAAACACTGTAGATTTAAACTGTTACAGAAAAAATGTGAAAACCATGGCTCCTGAACAAAACAGGTTTTTCTTTTCTCCTGAATAAAGCATTCTTTTGATCATGGGGAAAAACTACTCAGAATTATTTTATCATTAAGTGTAACTGTATTAACCACTTTAACATTTATCAATTACACATTAGGAAACAAATGGATTAAAATAAATTTTGAGAAAATTTAGACATACTCTAGCATAATCTATATCCCAAGAGAAAGATACTTTATCCCTTTTGCCTCGTTTTTATTTTAAAATTTATTTTTTACCTTTTTAATAGTGTGCTTCTTTGTAAATTGCCCTAAATCCTTTTAAACAGAGTGAGGCACAAATAACCAAACAAGTGAAGATTGACATGAAAACAAAATCGACAATTAGGCTGCCATTTACTGATGGACTAAACAAGTTAAGGATAAACATCTCTGGGGAAGCAACCCAATTATATATTGGTTAGAAGGCTGATTCAAAGACAGCATAGTTTGAGACTGATAGTTTCTTTAACCAGTAGATAAAACTGTTTTTTTTAATTAGAATAATCACTAATAATAATAATAAAGCAATAGAAAAGTTTCAAGTTTTAATAATATAAAAGAGTACCAATGAGACAGTCTTGTTAAGAGATATTCTGTTAAGAAAATACTTTGGATCTTGAATTAAGGCCAATCACGAATACATAGCACAGCAGATGAGCAACTAAACATGCAGCATTTATATATAGTGGCAAAAGACATTGATTTACTTGCAATGAGTAAATGGGACATTATAAAAAGTGACAAAACATGAACATATGCACACAATTTGAGCAGAGATGAGATAATTAAAGTTTTATGTCTCTTGAATTTGGGGCTTATTGTTTTAGCCACCAGAGGTCACCCTTCCCCAGACAGATGAAAAGCAGGGTTTGTGAAGCAGTTGTCACTTATTGTGTATTTGTTACAAGGACACAATAAAAAAATACACATGTTCACAATATTCTCTCCCCACCCAAACCATATCCGAGGACTGAAACCCCCTCACCTTTCCCCTTCAGGCAGAAAAGCAGGTAATAGAGACTAGAACTGAAAACAGCCTGAGGCTAAAATGATCTCTGTAAGAGTTAAGTCGAACAGTGAGGGACAGGCAGAGGGGATGCAGATCCCTGGGAGAAGAAAGATTTGTGGAACAGCTACCACGCTAGTGAGAAACAATGGAGAGAACCGGATGAAAGAGGTTTTACAAATTTTTACTGTATATTATAAATATAACCATTCCTGAACATTTTTCAGCTAAAGACTGCAGTCAAGATTTATATTGCTTTTAAAATTAGTTTTGCATGTCAAACTTAAGTTTTGTGTACCAAATCTGGCTTTAAGGAAAAAGCAAATTAGCCAGGGCTCTTTCAAGGTTCAACATATATATTTACAATCAAATTGGAGAGAAAGAAACTCTTAATTCATGATAGTGTCTTGCACTAAGCATGTGGTCAGTAAACATCTTCCTCACTCACCCCACCTCACATATAATACAAGGAAGAGCTGACAACCAAAAGTTTCAGTCTCTGTTGTTTCTATTCCATTGGGTAAGGAGAGCCCAATTCTCTCCATTTACTGTCACTGTACTGTAGCCACAGGTAGAAGTAAAATTCAAGCATTGGAGTAGGTTTTTATAATTTCATGTGTGCGGATTACAGCAGCCAAAGGACAATTCAGCATAGACTCTTATGACTACCCAGGGGTTTAGAACCTTCCAAAACAAATCTTTCTTATTCCATGTAGCACTAAAGGAAATCCCAAAGAAAAGGTATTTAGTAGCCCAGAAGAAGTCCTTAGCAGTTTGTGAAATACTTGTTTAGAAAACATTGTTTTGTATTCCAACATAATGGCAAATAAGGCTAATGCATATCATTATATCTTTTGGATACATAACTTTTTTCCCCAACTACAAAGGTAAAATATGTTCATTACAGAATATTTAGAAAATAGAGAAAGGCTCTAAGAAAATAAAATCATCTATATTGGAGAGAATATGGGGAAAGGGAATGAAGTTCTGAGTGAAACATTTTTAAAATATGCAAAAAATTAAATTTAATCATGACTTCAAATTCTTATAATTCATCTCACAAAATCCACTATAACCTGTCTTCCCTTTACCAATGAAATACTTCCAACCAGCTCACCAAGAATCTCATGATTGGTGGGCCATGTTTTCACACTAAGTTTACTCTTTCCTTGTACCTTGTTTGATGTCGCTACAGCACTGGCACTGCTGACCATTCCTTTGTAAACACTCTCCTGTCTTGATTTCTTACATCCTCCTTTCCATGGCTTCTCCCTTCCGTGGCTTCTCCCATCCATCTGGTCAATCTCCAGTAGTTATCACTGTGTGGTGTTCTTTTTCAAGTTAACATTGACTACTGAATTTCTGGATCTGTCCTCTATGGCACTCATTTACAGCCTCTCCCTGAGTGACCAAAGCCATTCTCATGGTATCAACTACTAGCTACATGTTGATAGGCCTAACACACAATAGATGTTTAATAAATGTTTAATTTTATCAATGACAATGACTTTCAAATCTAATCTCCAGCAAGTTCTTAGCTCCAAGTCCAGAACCACAGAGCAGAAGCCTCTCATCCACTACAGTTGAGAATGGTAATTGACTGGTTAATTGTAAAAGTGGTTAAGCGGTGAGTCATGAAAAATGACAAATATTTTACGTATTTAACTTTAATCAAATAAATGTCCAATCATTTGCCAATATTTTTAGAGTCAAGATCATTATATAATGATAATGGGTCAATTCACCAGGAAGACATAAGAATTATAAATATATATGCAGCGAAAATCACAGCATCTAAATATATGAAGCAAACATTGACAGAACTGAAGGAAGAAATAGACAGCAATATAATAATAGCAGGGGACTTCAATACCCCACTTTCAACAATGGATGGATCATCCAGAGCAGATCAACAAGGAAATGGAGGACTTGAACAACACTATAGACCAAATGGACCTAAAAGACATAGACAGAACATTCTACCCAACAACAGTAGAATATATATTCTTCTCAAGTGCACATGAATCATTCTCCAGGATAGATCACATGTTAAGTCACAAAAAAAAGCCTTAACAAATTTAAGATTGAAATCATAAAAAGTATCTCTTCTAACCACAATGGAATGAAACTAGAGATCAATAGAAGGAAAATTGGAAAATCTGCAAATATGTGGAAATTAAATAGAACATCTTGAACCAGTGGGTCAAAAAGCAAAAGAGAAATTAGAAAATATCTTGAGACAAATGAAAACACAATATATCAAAATTTATGGATGCAGCAAAAGCAGTACTAAAAGAGATGTTTATAGTGATAAATACCTATATTAAAAAAGAAGAGAGATCTCAAATAGACAACCCAACTTTACACCTCAAGGAACTAGAAAAGGTAGAAAAAACTAGGTGCAAAGTTAGGAAACAGAAGGAACTAATAAACATTAGAGCAGAAATAAAAAACAGAAAAATAGAAAAAGATCAATGAATATAGAGTTTTTTTTAAAGATTAACAAATTGACAAAACTTTAGCTAAACTAAGTGAAAAAGAGAGAAGACTCAAATAAAATTAGAAATTAAAGAGGAGACATTATAACTGATACCAAAGAAATACAAAGGATGAAAGACTACTATAAACAATTCCATGCCAACAAATTGGACAACCTAGAAGAAACAGATACATTCTTAGAAACATACAACCTACCAAGACTGAATCATGAAGAAACAGAAAGTCCAAACAGACTAATAATGAGTAAGGAGGTTGAATCAGTAATCAAAAATCTCCCAACAAAGAATCCTCAAGGACCAGATGGTTTCACTGGTGAATTCTATCAAACATTTAAACAAGAATTAATGGCAATCCTTCTCAAACTCTTCCAAAAAATTGAAGAGAAGGGAACACATCCAAACTCATTTTACGAGGCCAGCATTACCTGATACCAAAGCCAGACAAAGATAGTACAAGAAAAGAAAATTACAGGCCAACATCCCGGATGAATGTAGATGCAAAAATCCTCAACAATATACTAGAAAACCAAATTCAAAAGCACATCAAAAGGATCATACACCATAACCAAGTAGGATTTATCCCTAGAATTCAAGGATGGTTCAAAATATGAAAATAAATTAACATGACATCCCACATTAACAGAGTGAAGGATAAAAATCACATGATCATCTCAATAGATGTAAAAAAGCATGTGACAAAATTCAACACCCTTTCATGATAAAAAAACTCTCAACAAACTAGGAATAGAAGAAAATTACCTCAACTTATAAAGGTCCTATATGAAAAGCCACATTTAACATCATCCTCAACAGTGAAATGTTGAAAGCTTTTCCTCTAAAATCAGAAACAGGGCGAGGATTTTCACTCTTGCCATTTCTATTCAGCACAGTACTGGAATTCCTAGCCAGGAGAATTGGACAATAAAAAGAAATAAAAGGCATCCAAATGACGGAGGAAGTAAAATTATCTGTTTGCAGATGATAGGATCTTATATGTAGAAAACCCTAAAGAATCAAGAATAACAAAAAAACTGTTAGAACTAACAAATGAATGCAGTCAAGTTGAAGGATACAAAACCAACATACAAAAATCAGTTGTGTCTCTATACACTAACAACAAACTATCCAAAAAAGAAATTAAGAAAACAATCCCATTTATAATAGTATCAAAAAGAACACTTAAGAATAAACTTAACCAAGGAGGTGAAAGGCTTGTACACTGAAAACAACAAAACATTGATAAAAGAAATTAAAGAATACACAAACAAATGGAAAGACATCCCATATTCATGTACTGGCAGCCTTAGTATTGTCAATATGTTCAAACTATCAAAAGCAATTTACAGATTCAATGCAATCCCTATCAAAATCCCAAGGATATTTTTTACAGAAATAGGGAAAAAAATCCTAAAATTCGTATGGAACCACAAATGACCACCAATAGCCAAGAAAATCTTGAGAAGAACAAAGCTGGAGGCATCACTCTTTGTGATTTCAAAATATATTACAATATATCAATATATACAATATACAATATTACAAGAAAACAAATGAAATCGGACCCTTATCTTACACCATATACAACAATGATCTCAAAATGGATCTAAAGACTTAAATATAAGACCTGAAACTGTAAAATTCCTAGAAGATAAGATAGGGGGAAAGTTTTAAGACATTAGGCTTGCCAATCATTTCTTGGATATGACATCAAAATCACAGGCAACAAAAGCAAAAACAGACAAGTAGGAGTAGTACATCAAACTAAAAAGCTTCTGCACAATAAAGGGAAAAGTCAACGGAGTGAAAAGGCAACCTACAAAATAGGAGAAAATATTTGCAAACTATGTATTTGGTAAGAGCTTAATATTCAAAACATATAAGGAACTTTTACAACTCAGGAAAAAAAAACAAAACCCAAACAACCAAATAACCCAATTTAAAAGTGGGCAAAGGACTTGAATAGATATTTTTCCAAAGATGACCTACAAATGGCCAACAGATATATACAGAGATGTTCAACATCACTAATCATCAGGGAAATAAATATCAAAACCACAATGAGATATAACCTCACACCTGTTAAGATGGCTATTATATATACATATATACTAAAAAACAGAAAATAAGCGTTGGTGAGGATGTGGAAAAACAGGAACCCTTGTGCACTGTTGGTGGGTGCACTGTTGTAAAATGGTGCAGCTGCTATGGAAAACAGCATGGAAGTTCCCCCAAAAATTAAAAATAGAACTACCATATGATCTAGCAATCCCACTTCTAGGTATTTATCCAAAATAATTGAAATCAGGATCCCAAAGAGAAATTTGTACTTCCACGTACACTGCAGCATTATTTACAATAGCCAAAATTGGAAATAACCTAAATGTCCACAAATGGATGAATGGAGTAAAGAAAATGTATTATATACATGTGATTGAGTATTATTCTGCCATAAAAAAGACAGAAATCCTATGATATGCTACAACATGGATGAATCTGGAAGACATTATGTTAAGTGAAATAAGCCTGTCACAGAAAGACAAATACTGTATGATTCCACTTACATGAGGAAGGTAAAGCAGTCAAACTCATAGAAGCAAAAAGTAGAATGGTGGTTGCCAGGGGATAGGGGGAGGGGGAAATGGGGAATTGCTGTTCAATAGGTATAAAATTTCAGTTATGTGAAATGAAAAAGCTGTAGAGCTCTTCTGCACAACATCATGCTTATAATTAACAACACTGTAATGTACACTTGGACATTTGGAGTGTAGATCTCACATTATGCTTTCCTCTCTTTTTTTTTTTTAAAAGAACTTCCTTTAGAATTACGCGTGAGGTGAATCTGTTAGCAACTAATTCTCTCAAATTTTGTTGATCTGGAAATGTCTATTTCAACCTTACTTTTGAAAGATAGTTTTATTGGCCATAAGATTCTTAGTTGATAATTTTTTCTTTATCATACTTCTGACCTCCATTGTTTCTGATGAGAAGTCAGATGTTAATCTCATTGAGATTCCATTCTAAGTGAGGAGTCATTTTTCTCTTGCTGCTTTCAGATTTTTCTCTTTGTCTTTCAGTATTTTACTACAATGCATTTGGGTGTGGACCTCTTCTTATTTATCCAACTTGGAGTTTGCCAACTTTTTTGGATATATAGATTAACATTTTTCATCAAATTTGGGATATTTTCAGTTATTATTTATTCCAATTTTTTTCCTGCTCTTTTCTTTCTTCTCTCCTTCCAGTACTCCCATTACACAGATGTTGGTGACCTTCATGGTGCCCTCATTTCTCTGAGGCTCTGTTCATATTTCTTCATTCTTTTTTTCTATTTTTTTGGATGGCATGGTCTCTAACAAGCTATCTTCAAGTTCATTAGTTATTTCTTCAGCCTGTTCAAACCTACTGTTGAGCCCATCTAGTGAATTTTTCATTTTGGTTACTGTACTTTTTATTGTACTTCAGAATTTCAATTTGGCTTCTTTTTTATTATTTCTATCTCTTTATTGATATTCTCAATTTGATGAGACACTGTCACGATAGCTTCCTTTACTTCTTTAAGCACAGTTTCCTTTAGTTTCTTGAACGTCTTTACAATAGCTGCTTTGAAGTCTTTTTCTGTTAAATTCAAGATCTGAGTCCTCTCACAGGCAGTTTCTGTTACTTGCTTTTTTTTCCTGTGTATAGGTCACACTGTCTTGTCTCTTTTCATGTCTCATAGTTTTTTGCTGAAAACTGGACATAATATATTGTATAAACTCGGGATACTGATTCCTCTTCCCTACTCTTTGGGGCTTGTTTTTGTTGTTGTTTGCTGTTTGTTGAGTGACTTGGCTAAACTGTCTATTTCCCCTGCAGTGCAAAGCCTCTGGTGTTGCTCCTCCTCAGAGGGTGCAGTCTTGAGCATGCACACGGTCACCAGGAAATGACAGCCTCACATTAGCAGGACTCTCTTTGATCGTCTCTCTCCCTTATCGCTGTTAAGCTGTCTGCTCAGCTCTTTAGCTGAGCTGATTTCTGGCTGATTGCTCTATTGTTTTAAACAATGCTCTGTGGCATAAGTTGTTCCTCAGTCTGATCAAATTAAATTTGGGCAGTGGTAGCTTTTTCGGCCAGTCTTTGAGGTTTGTTCTGGCCTCAGGAGGGCTCTTCTTAGCTCTTTCCCTGGTCCTCTTTTGTGAATTAGCTGGCCTATGGTTTAGCTTTTTGCTCTTAATTAAGCAGATCTACTAGCATCCTCTTATTTGCTTATGCTTGAGACCTCCATTGTTTTTGAGAGCAGCCTTAGACTTGAATTTCCCCACATTGTTTCAAACAAAATCAGTTCCTTTGGGGAGAGCTTTGGTGGTCTCTGTTCTTATGGACTGCCTCTTCCCCTAGGTAAAATCTCTAAGCCACTGCTCCAGGGGCTGAGAGCGGGCAGTAGCCTCTGGTCTTCTTGGCTTGCCTCTCCTGGTGTGGGACTTCTGCTCTTCAAGCAAGGTAGAGTGAGGGCAATTGGGGCCCCAGCCTGCCACACTTGGAAGAGAGTCTCCATTCTATCAGCAGGGGCTGGGTGGAGGAAGGGAGCCCTTGACCTTTTGGACACCCTCACTAGGAATTTAGCCTCTATAACTTGAAGCCAGAGTGGATGGGAATTGCTGGCAGCCTGCCCTCCGGGTAAGACATGGCATCCTTTCACTGGGAGATGAAAGGAGAGGGAGCCCATCTTCTTAGTCACACCGTTGAGAGTGCAGCTATAATAATGCTGAGCTGGGGGGGAGTGGTGGAGGGTAGGAGCAGGTCATAGCTCAACTGCCATACTGGTTGTTCTCACCAAGCGTTAGCAGATTTTCTTGGATAAATGTTTCTTCATTTGGTGTACACCTGTAGGACAATATCCAGTGACTTTAATTTGTTTTTAATAGTTTTCACAGTTATGCTCATTTTGCAGGTCTGTGGAGCTTCTCACACCGCCATTCTAGAAGAGGAGCCTCTCTTCAGTATCTGTATTTTAAGTGCAGGAAGAAGGAAATAGTTTTTGAAGTCATCTGGCAAAGAACTCTCCTAGATTTTAAAATTTTTATTCCAATATATATTATTAACAAAAAAATAAGTAATATATTGCACACTTAGAATAGGCTAGGCATTGTTCTGAGTACTTAGAAAATATTAACACAGTCCTCTATAAGGTGCATACATTGTTTTATTATCCTCATTTTATAGATGGGAACAGAGGCCTAGGAAGCTTCAGTAATTTACACAAGGTCACACAGCTAAGAAGTGGAGAAGCAGCGATTAAACAAAGGCAAATTTGCTCCACAGACTGTATATTTTTTATTTTACTTCTCTTTTTCTATGAATAGATAAATAGATACTTAAAATTTGGTTCATAATGTAAATAAACTTTAATCCTGCTTTTACTTAGTATTGTATGATAGTCATATTTTTACTTTATTCTTTGAAAGGAGTTTCTAATGGCTCCATAATTTTGTTCCATCTTGCCAAATTTCCTTCACTTTCACAGCAGTGTATGATAATGTCTGTCTCATTATCTCCTCACCATCACTAAATACAACATTCTCGTTTAAAGAATAGTTGTCAATCTCTTTGTAAAATATTTTCTCTTATGGTTGATTTATCTTATGTTTACATTTTATTTTTACAATTGTTTCATTACTAAGTGTCAAAGTCACTTAGTGACTCCTATTCAGGCTGCTATAACAAAATACCATAGACTGGATGGTTTAAACAACAAACTTATTTCTCACAGGAATAAAAGTGAGAGGCTAGAGGGTCCAAGATCAAGTTGCCAGCAGATTTGGTGTCTAATGAGGGCCCACTGCCTGGTGTGTAGAGGGCCACCTTCTTGTTATATTCTCACATGGTGGAGAGAGGGATAACTAGCTCTCTGGTCTCTTCTTATAAGGGCAATAGTCCCATCATAGAGGCTCTACCCTCATGACCTCATCTAAGCCTAATTACCTCCCAAAGGTCCCACTTCCAAATACTATCACATTGAGGTTAGGTTTCAACATATGAATTTTAGCGAGATACAAACATTCAGTCCATGCACTAAGTGAATTAATTTTCTGGGACTGCTGTAAGATATTTCCACAAACTGCTTGGCATAAAACAACAAAAATTTTTCTCTCACATTTCGGGGGGCCAGAAGCCCAAAACAGTTTCAATTATGAGGCCAAATCGAAGTATCAGCATGGCCATGCTCCCTCCAAAGGTTCTAGGAGAGAATCTTTTCCTTGCTTCTTCAAGCTTCTGGTGGCTCCAGGCATTCCTTGGCTTGTGACCACATCACTCCAATCTCTGCCTCCATGGTCCCACTGCCTCATCATTTTCTGTCTCAAAAACGCCCTCTGCCTTCTTATATAAGGATAGAGGCAATTGCATTTGGACCCATCCAGATAATCCAGCATAAGGATTTAAGATTGTTAACTTATTTCTTTTGCCATATAATATTCACTCCTTTACTGTATAAGGTGACAAGAATATACTTATGATATATACCAAATGAGATCCTTAGGTTCATTTCCTTCCTGTTACATCTTAGACAAATGCCATAAAGCTGCAAATTTTAATCTGCAGGCCTGAGGTACCTCCAGAGACACAATTTAAAAACCACTAACAAACAATGGATATCCAGAAAATTAAAATCCCCTTTACGAGAAAATTATCTAAAACATCACAGTTAAACATGTGGTATTAAAATCTACGTAGTACGTTTTTATCTAATCCAAACATTCCTTTAAAAGAACAATAACTTAGTGTCCTTCTGCAAAATGATAAATCTTTTTCTACAGTCAAGAATCCTTTTAAAATTCAAGTTATCTTTTACCTCAATTTAGTAACACACACAAACACACACACTTCTACATAGGCCTATGCACGAAGAACATTTACATTATATAGTCTGCTCTAGGAGGCAAAAGTTTGGATTTTGCTGCACCAAAGCCATTTCTAAGAGTTATGAGTACAAAATAATGAGACTACATTTTTCTTTAATATATAATTTCACACTTCACACGCAGATGGATGCTGTATCCATCAGGGTAGGCAGTTTGGGAAATATATACTTATTCATATTTTGCCACTTCTCAAACTATATTTAGAATTATTCTTTTAGAAATTTCTTCTACATCAGTTTATTACACACCAAAAAGTCTTACTTTTAATGCCCATACTTTCTTTAAAAAGTATGAGTTTAGCATTCCTAAAGTCATAATTATCATTCACTGAACTTGAGATAGTTACCTCTTATTTTTAAAAAGCAAGCTTACTCCATGTGACATGCTCTTGCTATTACTAAGATTATTTTAAATGAACATACCACAAGAGAATATATATGTTGCCCGATTCCAGTGGTCAGGCTATACCACTGCTGGTGCACTATAATCAATTTTGTTAAACAGATCTGTTGGTCACACTGGAGACACTCTTCAAGGGATAGTTATGACCATCACATAACAGCCTGAGCCACCCAGCTCTCCCGTCACCTTTGTGCAGTCCATCCCCATGCCACCTATGACTCAAAGGACCTCCTCTAAATGTTTGCTTGATTCAAGGACAGCGTACCACTTCACCACCAAGCCAAACCAGGCAGAAGACAACAGTATCACTTTGCCATGATGCAAGAGCGGTTCAGATTCACTAGAATTTAGTCCAGCTCTTGAGAGCAGAAAGGCGTATTGGGGCAATTTTGGATATATCTACTCAAGCCACTCATAAACTAGTTACTCTAAATAACTGACTACAAAAGGGTCAATATCAGACATTAGGTGAGGGGCCAGATCAATTTTCCAAACGCAGTGAAAGGCTCTTCTGGAAGTAGACGAATATCCTTTGTTTGGCCCAGTATCCATTCAATGTCCTCTTTCCTCTGGGAGTGGCATGGGGTACAACTAGAGCCACACAGGGTCAGCTATGGATACTTCCTGCTGGTTCTCCCACACCTATGTAATTTCTGGTCAGTGATTTCAAGTTTAAATAGTCTTAAGTGTTCAGTTTCCATACATCTTTTATAATCCTCTAAGAAATTAAAATCATGTTCTCTGTTTGGCTACTAATGCTGGAATCCATCTTTGGTTTTATAAACTTCTGTTTTTAGTTTAGGTATTTTCTTTTGGTGAGGAAGATTGGCCCTGAGCTAACATCTGTTGCCAATCTTCCTCTTTTTTGCTTGAGGAAGATTGTCCCTGAGCTAACATTTGTGCCCATCTTCCTCCACTTTGTATGTGGGACACTGCCACAGCATGGCTTGATGAGCAGTGTGTAGGTCCGTGCCCAGGATCCAAACCCACAAACCCCAGGCTGCCGAAGTGAAGCATGCGAACTCAATCACTACGCCACCTGGCCAGCCCCTAGTTTAGTTTCTTTTAGCTCATGAATTTTATTTGTTTGTCAATAAGAAATATTAAAGCAGAATGTTATAAAATTTCAGTCTAGTTATATAATGTCAAGAATTTTTAAATTAAAAAATGGATCTGTTAAGCAAGTACATAAGTTTCTAGAGCTATTTTAAAAACCACTTTAAGAATAAAGTCTTCACAGGTGGCTGTCAATCACCTGTGTAACATTTAGGTGAATGTTTATGTTCTGATGGATACAGGTAAGAAGCATGATGAAATGAGGCAATGCCTTTTAAAAAGTAATAAGCAAAAATTAGCTTTTATAGTGACACAGAGATTCTTAAGGATTCTTCTCGAGTATAGACATGCTCCAATTACAAAGTATTAATACATTTTATTAGAAGTTAAATAAACCAATACGTCTAACAATTCAATGCCTCTTACAGATATTTAGTAGAAATGAAATCAAGCTATCTCATAGACTATCATAGTCCACGGGAAAGAGAAAATGTTTTTTGTCATGAATGATCTTGCAGGTTGTGTTGGTTATTAATTATTGCCTCTCAGTTCCAAATTCATCCTTTGGCCTGTTCTATGAAAAAGGATCTGGGTCGTTAAACATTTTTTCTTTGACAATGACACCATGTGACATTTTGTCCAGAGAGGGCACTGGAGAGACACTCTAGAGGGGGCAAGAGGAAAGGGTTTTGCTCCCTGGTGCGCCTGCTCAGCAGCAGCTCCTGCAAGCATAGAGAGGCCAGCAGAACCAGTGGCTTCCCCAGTACCAGCTTTGGGTGGTTTTATAGAGGAGTATCTCTGGTAAGATACCTCCTCAGCAAGTTCCAGGGGGCAGATTTCTAGTAAGTTCCATCAATGAGGCACCACGGGGACTTCTCTGCCACCCACTGAGCCACAGCCAGGTCCCCTGCAACAAGGTCTGAATCTCAGTCCCAAGAGGCCTCTTCTTTGGGTATTCTATCTCAGCCTTAGGGGTAGTGGCTTTAAGATCACATTATATCTGCTATTCCTGTGTTATACAGAGTTCTCTTTACCTCATCAATCTCTCACTTCCAATCCCCTGTTATATTTACAGTCCTTTATACTAAACTTTCCCTGTTCAAATGACCATGTGGTTCCTCTCTCCTGACTGGGCCCAGACTTGTCTGGCAATAGAAAGCACTGTTGTCCAGTTCTTCTCTGTGTACCTTAGAATAAATATCCCTAGTAACAATTAACAATACTGATGTAATAAAAAGACAGAAACCATCAGAAAAAAGCTTTTTTGTTAAAGATATTTTATTTACTTAATCCTATACGGATTTTTACTGCCATATGTAAAATGAAAGGAAAACAAGTAAGTATGTTTCCTCATTTAATATCATTCATCTATAGGGAAAAAAATTCCAGTTGAAACTATTAAAAAGGTGAAGCCAATCCTTTCATGAAAAAAATACTTGCCTAGCTCGTGCATAGCAGAGAAATAAAAGAATCAAGTCAATTTTACAAACCACTAGAAATGAAAAGAAAAATAAAAGGTTTTAACTAAGGAATGAGCTTCAGATAATATTTTCATTATCTGTCCTGTCTTGTTAATGTGAGTAAAAAATATAAATGAACATCTATGTAATAGGACAGATACAAATCAAATAGCATGAAGCAAGAAAAAGGAGAAGAAGAAAATATTTTCACACCTTATTAAATGGGCTGACATGGACAACTGCCAGCAAAAACTTCATAAGCAACTTAAACTCTGAAAAAGTTTAACTTTTAAAAACTAACTAAAAACAATTTTCTTACTAAATATAAAACCTGCATAGAACTTCGCAATTTATAAAGCTCTCTCTCATAGATCCATATGTAGATAACATCAATGAAAAAGATCTCTCTATAATAAATTATCAGAAAGAGAAACTAAGAAAATAATCCCATGAACAATTACATCAAAAAAATACCTAGGGGGCCGGCCCTGTGGCCTAGTGGTTAAGTTCAGCATACTCTGCTTTGGCGGCCCTGGTTCGGTTCCTGGGCGTGGACTTACACCACTTGTCAGCGGCCATGCTGTGGCAGCAACCCACATACAAAATAGAGGAAGACTGGCACAGATATTAGCTCAGGGCCAATCTTCCTCAGCAAAAATAAAAAAAAAAAAGAATACCTAGGAATACATTTAACTAAGGAGGTGAAAGACTTGTATACTGAAAACTATAAGACACTGATGAAAGAAAATGAAGATGACACAAAGTAATGGAAGATACTCTGTGTACATGGCTTGGAATAATTAATATTGTTAAAATGTCCATACTACCCAAAGCAATCTACAGATTCAATGCACTCCCTATCAAAATCCCAATGGAATTTTCCACAGAAATAGAACAAACAACCCTAAAATTTGTATGGAACCACAAAAGATCCCAAATAGCCAAAGCAATCTTGAGAAAGAAGAACAAAGCTGAAGGCATCACATTCTCTGATTTCAAGCTCTATTACAAAGCCATAGTAATCAAAACAGTATGTTCTGGAATAAAAATAGACACAAAGGTCAATGGAACAGAATGGAGACCCAAGAAATAAACCCACATATATATGTTCAATTAATTTACAACAAAGGAGCCAAGAATACACTATGGGGAAAGGACAGTTTCTTTAATAAATGATGTTGAGAAAACTGGACGGCCACACGCAAAAGAAACAAACTAAACTAGCACCTTACACCATAAACAAAAATAAACTCAAAATGTATTAAAGACTTGAATGTAAGACCATAAAACTCCTACATGAAAACAGATGGTAAGCTCCTTGACATTAATCTTGGCGATGATTTTTTGAATCTTACTCCAAAAGCAAAAATAAATAAGTGGGATTACATCAAATTAAAAAGCCTCTTCACAGCAAAGGAAACCATCAACAAAGTGAAAAGGCAACCTACTGCATGGGAGAAAATATTTGCAAATCATATATCTGATAAGGGGTTAATATCCAAAATATATAAAGAACTCATACAACTCAATAGCAAAGAAACAAACAATCTAACTAAAAAATGGGCAGAGCATCTGAACAGACATTTTTATAAATAAGACATACAGATAGCCAACAGGTACATGAAAAGATGCTCAGCATCACTAATCATCAGGGCAATGCAAACCAAAATCACAATGAGATATCACCTCACACCTGTTAGAAGGGCTATTATCAAAAAGACAAGAAATAACATGTTTGGGAGAAGATGTGGCGAAAAGGGAACAATTGTGCACTGTTGGTGGGAGTGTAAATTGGTGCAGCTATGGAAAACAGTTTGAAAGTTCCTCAAAAAATTAAAAATAGAACCCATGATCCAGCAATTCCACTTCTGGGTATTTATCTGAAGAAAACAAAAACACTTAACTTGAAGAGATATGTGCATCCCATGTTCAATGCAGCGTTATTTACAACAGCCAAGACATGGAAGCAACCTAAGTGTCCATGGATGGATGGATGGATAAAGAAAATGTGGTGTATGTATACACAATGAAATACTATTTAGCCATAAAAAAGAATGAAACCTTGCCATTTGGGACAACATAGATGAACCTTGAGGGCATTATGCTAAGTGAAATAAGTCAGAGAAAGACAAATACTGTATGATCTCACTTATATGTGGAAACTAAAACAACAACAACAACATAGATACAGAGAACAGACTAGTGGTTGCCAGAGGAGGGGGCAGGGGGCGGGTGAAATGGGTGGAAGAAGTCCAAAGGTACAAACTTCCAGTCATAAAATAAAGAAGTCCTGGGGATGTAGCATACAGCACAGGGACTACAGTTAATAATACTGTATTGCATATTTGAAAGTTGCTAAGAGAGTAGATGTTAAAGTTCTCATCACAAGAAATAAATTTTTTATAACTATGTATGGTGATAGATGTTAAGTAGACTTACGTTGGTGATCGTTTCACAACACATACAAATATTGAATCATTATGTTGTACATCTGAAACTAACATAATGTTATATGTTAATTATACCTCAATAAAATATTAATACATTAAAAAAAAAACCTCCTTCTTCTCCACCCAGCCCCCCCACACCCCTGTGTCACCCCTTAGATCCCAAATTGTGACTTTCTAGAACAGACAACAAGAATACGAAGATTAATTAAGGTAACATTACAAGAAAAATTATGGATATATGAGCTACAGTCCAAGATTATTGGGAGATCTTAAAATCTCAGGTCAGGGAGAAGCTAATTCTTAATCTAAAAGACCACTATAAAAGAAAGAAAGAAAAAGTACTGGTTAGACTTTAGAACCAGGGAGATTCATCAGATAATCCAAAAACAAAACAAAACAAAACAAAAAGACCAACCAACCAACCAATCAAACAAAAAACCCCAAAAGACAGCCCTTAATAACTTCCAGGCTTTTAAAAGTTTAAAACAGATCAAAATGAATAAATTTCCCATGTATTTCAAGGGAAAATAGGCTCTTCCTGCCTCTAGTTAAACAAACTCTTTAGTTGAAGGTTCTGACTCTCCAATTTTGGAGAATATGATTGCTTGACAGGCAAAATACAGGATGAAAATAAAGATGATAGTAATTTGGTAACAAATTATAAACTCCAACTGGCCACCAGCACTTCAAAGTATCCATTAGTCAGAGTTAGTGGGGTCTGTGGTCACAGTGTTACAGAGAAGTATTGTCTTCTGTTTTTAAAGTAGGAATAGCTAGGACCTTATCAATAAAGAAAAAACAGAAACAGTATTACTGAGAACAAGCAGTGACTGAAGAAACACTTCTAATAGGTTATTTCTCTTAATCTCATTTATTTTTCCAAGAAGCACATTCAAATCAGCATTTCTTACAATACAATAATAGATCGTCTAACTTTAGGTATTATATATTTTCTTTTCCTAACATCATTATGAAAATAAGAAAAATTTTCATTTCTTTGCAAACTGAGATAAGTAACAAAGTATAATGTTACTTAACTCTAAAGATACATACAAAAGATAAGCAATTTTCCATAGCCTCACACACTAATTTGGATTAAACCTTACCTCAATCTCTTTGCTAGTCGGGGGGCCTATCTATGGAAATATATTTTGATATAAATTATTTTCTGTTTCTCAGTTTAAGCCCTCAGATTTCAGAGGAGAAAAATAAGATCGCATTTCCTAGAAATCTGAACACTAAGCAGTAGACAGGAATGACGATTTACTATTGTAGGTATTACTGGTCCTTGGTTCAAACACTGCAACCCCGAATCCAGTGCCAAGACGCTCTTCAATAATCCCGCGGTGGGTGGAGCCCCTGACGTTGAGAGGTCAAGAGAGACACTGGAACGTCTACTTGACCACATGTGGAATTTTTAAAAAAGACTACCTTCAGTTGAAGTAGTAGTAAAGTCTGAAAGGAAAAAAGACCAAATAAATAAATAAAGCTGCAATCCTAACAAGTTTTTATTTCCACAGTTGCAGCCATAACACAGTTTTAAATTCAATTCTTAAATGATTAGTATTTTGATCATTAAAATTTAATGAAGACTTAACAGCCACTTTCTGCTGATTGTATAAAAAATCTAATTTCATTATAACAAAGTCTATGAGCACTCAAAATTTGTTTTTTATTTCAAATATCTGAGAAAATTTTCAAATAGATAAATATTATAACTCAGTAATCAACTTTCCTTAAAATTTTTTGACATGGAGATGACTTTTATACGCTATTTAAAATGGAATTTAACCTGTATTAAATTCAACTGTCCACACCAATCAAGATTTCTATAGAAAAATACTGCATATTTGTTCTTCCCATAAAACAAAGCAATTCTTTATTTATTATTTTCCAAAAGCAAATTGGCCCAGTTTCAACATACCACTGGAATTCAGGAGAGAGTTAATACAGATTCATATAGAGTCAAGGATAGCACATATGTTTTATGTTGCCTACTAAGTCTGATTGCTTGACTACAGATGCCAAGAAGGCAATGCTGAAAAGGATTATCAGGCTCACCATGAACACATACCATGATCAATTAATTATGTCCGCCATGAGCACAGGTAGCATATACATGATATATTTCACCATCCCTAGTACGGAAGTGATTGGTTAAGAACACATTTTAGTGGTCAGGCAGCCCTGGATTCAAATCTTGACCCTACCACTTATTAGCTGTATGACTTTAGACAAATTACTAGTTTCCTTGGCTCTAAAATGGCAATAATAATCCTCAAATTTGCCAGAGCTAAATAACAATGAACATGAAGACTTAAATACAACCTGGCATGCAGTAATTACTGAATAAAAAATAACTATTATTAGTATTACTATAGAAGTTTGAGTCTTTCAGAGCTCATTAGTGACTGATCACTGAATGAAAGGCAGGTCCCTGCCAAAATCTGCTGCTGTAGTGAGGTCTCTACTCAGCAAGTCACTGGACATATGGCACCAGCCAGCTGTGGCTGCATCTGCTGAGCAGAGGCACAGGCAGCTCAAGCAGGGCACACGAGCACAACTCCATGAAGCAACAAAGGTCCACATGCTCATATTCCTCAAACCAGTGCTACAGGCCTGAGGTTTGTCCATGCAACATAGGAATGTGCCATTTACTCAGAATGAGGTTTAGAAAAATGATGGTTACAAAAACAGAACCATTTTATTCTTCCTGGGATCACTCACCTACCTACCAAGTACACGATAAGAACTGGCAATTACACTCTTTTAAGAATTTCAGCAAGAGTCTTAATCTAGGCCTACTCAACACCAGCCACAGTGAGAGAAAAAAGACTTCTATTAAACATGAAATCTACTTTAATAACAAAGTATACAAAAAATGAAAAAAAAAAAACCTTTAAAAACTTAAAGGTAGTTAGAAAATGCTTATGATATATAACCAGGAAGAATGAACAATATAGCTAAAAGGGAACTAGGTCCTTTTACTATAAAAAGTAAAGTTTTCCACAGTTAAAAACAGTGTCAAATCTTATAATACTATTTGAAATTCTAACTCCGTGATTATGATTTCTAATTAACAGGCTTGGTTACTACTCCAGGTCCAATTACATGATTTTACTGAGCCTGAGTGCATCTGACTGGAAAGCAATAAAATTGGAAGGACACAGAATTTAAAGAGTCAGCAGACCTGAAGGTTCACTGTTTATTTTAACTGCGTAACCCTGAACTCCCTTAAACTTGTGAAGGCTCATTTCTTCATCTGTAGAATACTGATAAAAATATTTTTCTCATTAGCTTGCTGTGAGCATCAAACTAGACTCACCTATTTAAAAGTGTTGTATGACACTAAAATGCTGTCCCACCAGGTGGCCATCAACAGAGAAGCCACATTCTCCCATGGGTTTATAAAACAGCCTTAGATTCCTGGGAACAAGAGGGAAGCTGGGAGGGCAGTCCTGTGGGCACACCACACAAGGAGAACTCTGCCCTTTCTGTTGGGCAGAACTACCACGTTCCCTGAGGACAAGCCCATGCCAACAAAGAACCCTGTAGATAACTAGCTGCTGACTACATGGAAATCTCATCATTTTCTAATTCTGGAAGATACTTTCCTTTATTTTGAGTCTATAAATTCGGGTTGAGGGACAGAGCACAAAGGTGGAACAAACTGCACAGCTCTTAAAACTCACATGAAAGGAAATATCATGGATACAGAATGCCCAAGAAAAAACAAATCTGGATACTAATCATAGTCCCCACAAATCTTTAAAAATTCAACTCACTTACATGATTAGTAATAACATAAATAATATAGGAGCATAGTTATGTTTTATATACAGATACGAGGCCAGATGGAAAGATGACTTCTATTCCTCTATTTTCAGAAACACAAGAAGCCATTTAAAGCCACTGAAAAAAGGCTAAATAACTACAGTTCACACAACCAACACTCAAGTATTCACTGCCAGTTATAATGCTATTTGAGGAAGAAGCAGAGTTTTGGTTTTCTCACTTTTTAAATATTAAATCCCTGACAGCTTTTGTTAAAGTCATTTGTAACACTTACTAAGTACTTACCATATGCCAGGCACTGTTCTAAGTGCTTCCAATGTATCAATTTATTTAATTCTCATAATAAGACTCTTAGGGGGTCAGTGCTATTATAATCCCTACTTTTTAGACGAAGAAACTAGGGCACAGAGAAGTTATAAAACTTGCCCAAGATCACACACCTCATTAGGGGCAAAGCCAAGATCTGAATCTAGACCGTCTGCAACCAGAGCTCAAACCCAGAACAAACATACTCCACCATCTAAGAAAATAAATAATTAAGTAGAATATACCTTATACTTAATTGTTTCAAAAAGCATTTACTAAAGGCCTATTATGTTCTACACATATGATAACAACAGCTTTAAAGACACTAGATTTAAATGAAGTTCATAAGTCAGTCTCCGTCTATTAGTTAATTAATCATGTCATCACACTTACTTGACTCAGGTGTTTGTGGGATTGGAGATAAAGAGGAAGCAAGGGTCTACAAGAGTAAATACCACTATTAAAAATAATATTGCTCATCAGGAAAAGGAAAGTTCTTCTGGGAAATATTTGATTGATATTTTTGGAAAATAAGTTCTGAGGAAATTCTCAAGATTATGTAACACTGACTAAAGTCAAATGTCCACAATTTTCCATGGGGGATTCTAGACACAGGGCTCAATCAGCTCTTAGACACAACTGGGGGCTAACACAAACCCAAATGGCATCAGGCCTCAACCCAAAAGAAACTGCAATTAAAACTCCTGTCGTCTGGGGGCCAGCCCGGTGGCACAAGTGGTTAAGTGCACGCGTTCCGCTGTGGCGGCCTGGGGTTCGCCAGTTCGGATCCCGGGCGCGCACCGACGCACTGCTTGTCAAGCTATGCTGTGGTGGCGTCCCATATAAAGTAGAGGAAGATGGGCATGGATGTTAGCCAAGGGCCAGTCTTCCTCAGCAAAAAAAGAGGAGGATTGGCAGATGTTAGCATAGGGCTGATCTTGCTCACAAAAAAAAAAAAAAAACTTCTGTCGTCTGATAGTACTGCTACCGGATCCATTTATCCGTGGCTGCAATATATAAGGGTATAACTTTTACAGTGAAATACCGCAAGATCTAAAAAATAGGATCATTAGTTATCTTTTATTTCATTCACAATTAGCATAGACTCCTTGCCATTCCAGTTTTCACTGTGAACCACTTAAAAATAAAAAAAAAAACTCTCACTTTTAAGTTCAATGTGTTCTTCCTCAGTCTCACAATCATTAACTTCCCAATTACCAGAGAATCACTCACCATATCTTTAACCACCTCCATCCTTTCTCTTCAAAGTGTGTCTGCAGCCTGCCCCTCTGGACACCTCCTCTTGATGGAAGCTCCTCAGAGCCGTCTGTGTACATCTCTCCCCATCACTCCTTCAGTTGACTACTCATTTTGTACACAATCACATTTGCACCATCTCCACAAATTTGGTCCTAAATCTTCTTCATATGAGAATCTGTCAACTCAAACAGTGTGATCAAGATGGTCCAAGACACTCTGTTACACCTTTATCCTAGGGCTCCCTCTGAAGGGACAGGCACAGGACCACATGACAATATTCTCCTGGAAACAAAGCCCAGAGAATTCTCTGGTTTCTGTAGATGTTGCTGGAAGGCTTCCTTTGGTTTCTAAGGTACAAAGATGGATAATTCCTCAGGAGATCTTTCTCAGATCTGCATAGGACAGAACAAGAAACTCAATTCTTAGGACTAACAAGGTGAGTGATAACCTCCTTTCACCTTTGGATTCCAAAGAGGGAAAGATAAAATGGTACCAGGTCTCTTAAAACACTTAAAAATGACAAATGTACTAAGTTAGAGAGGGGGAGTTTCTGCTCTAGTCTTTGTAAACAGGATGGATCCTAACCAGTCTCCCTTCTATCCCCAGTCCTCTCTCTCTTGCCCCTTAGGTATCCAAAAGTCCCTCATGTTGTCCCTTGGTTGTCCAAAGCCCCTAACCAATCACTCCTCACTGTCCCATCACCAACAAAAGAATTTTGCAGTCCAGAAGCATTTCTTTTCTTCTTTACCAAGTCCTCCTCATGTTCCTTAGAGTGACTGAAGTCGATCAAATGTTAAGGTGGAAGGGGTATACCAGACTAACTTAAGCATAGTAAATTCATCTCCAATTGGTAACATGAGATGAGATAACTAGGGCAAAAGAGCTTTCCTATTGGTCTTTAAACAAATCACAGTGCCCATTCTCAGGGCTGAGGGAATTACGGTGTGGCAAGCAAGGTGCCGAGGATGTAAAATATAAGGAGGCATCATTATCAAGTGCCAACACTGTACTTGCATGACTCTGCAAGTAAGTGCCTCCTTACATTCTGTGCCCTCCTGGGTGCCTTACTTTCCTTATTCTAAAGGCCCTCTGCCACTGTGCCTACAAGTCAAAACGGTTAAGATGGTTCCAATTGACAAACAGGAAAAACGTTAGCTGCTCTTAAGTCGCTGCCTATGGAGAAGCAATTGGTTCTACCTTCCTTTTCAATTTCCCACTAATTTCTAGCTTAGTTTCTGGCTAGAACCTAAGCCCTTCGCTGGTGCCTGCCCAACTTTCCTCAACAAAAAAAAAACAAACACCGGTGAGTGAGAAAGCCTTCTGGCCCCTGGGCCTCAAAATCTATTAGGAATCAGATAGCTATTCCAGGGCCACGGCACACCAGATGCCTGGAAAACTAGTGGGCAGTCACAGGAGGCCCGTGGCTAACCAGGATGCCCAGCCCCTCATATCTACTCCAGCATCATTGCTCTCTACACTGGTTTTTGTATTGGATCAGAGAATAAGTCGCTATCTTACCCATCTTCAGAACAACAACAACCAGCTTTCTTCTGATCCCACTTTCCCTACAAGCTAGCCTCCATTTCTTGTTCCCTCTTCATCTTCTAACCTCCCATTCTCTATTGAGCTCATTTCTGTCAGGCTTTTACACCTATCACTCCACCAAAACCACCTTTATCAAGGTCACCAATCACCTTCATGTTGCTAAATCGAAGAGCCAACGTATCACTCCCTCCTCCTGACACTCTCTTCACTTGGCTTCCAGGGCACTGCATTCTCTTGGTTTTCCTCCAACTTCACTGGTCTTCCTTCTCAATCTCCTCTTCTCTTTGCTCCCTTAATGTTTGAGTATCCCAAATCTAAATCATTGGTCCTCTACTTTTTTCCATTTATATCCACTCCCTTGGTGATCTCATTCACCTTGATCATACTTGAAATACCATACACTTGACAATTCCCATATTTACATTTCTAGCTCAGACCTCTCTCTGACTTCAGTCTCACATTCAGATCTCTATTCAACACTGCCACTTTGATGTCCAGTAGACATCTCAAACTCAACATGTCTTAACCCCCTAATCTGTTGCACCCACACTTGTTTATCTTAGTTCAAAGCAACTAGAATTCATCCTTTTAGTTGCTTAGGCCAAGATGCCTATAGTTATCCTTGACTCTTCTCTCTCACAACCCATACCCAATCTGTCAGGAAATTCTGTTGGCTCCTCTATCCACCTTTCCATACTCTCTAACCTGAATTACTACAACAGCCTCCCAATGAGTCTCCCTGCTTCTACCCTTGTTCCTCCACTCCCAAATAGACTATTCTCAACACAGAAGCCCGAAAGAGAAATAAAAGAAAAATAATTTAAAACAGAGACATGAACTTAAATATGTAAATAACAAGACACAATGAAGTAACTGGATGATTACATCTATACCATGAATGCAACAATTGTACATGCAGACTGCTAACAGGTATGCTGACAGGAAACTCAAATACTACAAAGGGCACTGCTGTCTGTGACATAGTTTTATGAGTTGAGGAACAACTCTTTTTCAAGTTCTGAATTAAATACGATTTTCCCTTAATTTACATAATAGTTGCATTCCTGGAAAATTTACTACATATTAAGACAATGCAAAAATGCTTTGTGTATATGTGTAAAAAGTTATGTTCAACTGTGATTTTTCACTGGGAAAGTAGAGTGTGCCATTTTAATGTCATTGTGTAGGCCTGTCCTGTGCACTAGAGGATGCCTGGCATCCCCGTCACCCATTCACTAAATGCCAGTAGCATCCCTTCAATCACTGTGACAACTAAAAACGCTCTCACAAACTTCCCCAACATCCCTGATGTGAAACCACTCCTGCTTAGAAATACTATTCTAAAAATAAAGTCTATGATCCTACAACATCTGTTGACTCTGTAGTTTGATCAAAAGAAGTGTGAACAACATACGTAAAAGCACAAAGTACCATCCATCTTGAGTGTGAAATTATAATTTAGTCAAGAATATCCTAGTATATCCATTGGTTCTCAGCCCAGATAGTGCCCTTGTCCTAACATGTTGGTGAACTTGGCTTCTTGTAAGACGAAGGTAGGGTTATGATAGCTGGCAGCTACACATTATACATAACTTGAGACCCTGGGAATGCTGCTGCTATGTAAATCCATTTTGCAGTAGAAAAACAGATGGGGAAGTACCAGTGTACAGGAAAGGATGCTGGACTGATTGGAAATCAAAAGATTTAGGCTGTAATTCAGACTCTGCAAACAAAGAGATGTATTCACCTATTCAACAGATCTTTATGTACTGGCTGGGCACTGGGACCACAAAGATGAATAAGAGTTTTTGCCCTAGAGAAGATGTCTAGAGGGAGCAAATCAGTCTCTCACTGGGTCTTGGTTTCTTTAACCTCAAATCTAAATCTTCAAAGTGCTTTCCAAGTGAAAAATAAGATTAAGATTTTATGTCTATGCTTGCAATACACTGTGGTGCAGCACAGGGAAAATACAAAATAAATGGAGGCAAGATGGTACCAGAGCTAGGGTAGCCACCCATTTGACGTTATTTTATTTTTTTTTATTTTTCACAAGAGGATATAAATATTACTATATGAAATTGCTATTTTGTTAACAGTAAAACTCATTACTTATATTTCTACTTCTTGATATAATAAAAAGATTGAGAGTATACATTCAAATGATCCTTGGGAGGAAAATGGAATACAAATGGCAGTTAATATCAGATAGTTTTTCTGAAAGCATTATTTGCTGTACCAAAAAAAAAGCAATCTTTAATCATTTCATCTCTCACAAAATTCCCATACTGACAAGGCAAAATTTGCACAATAAAACTGTCTAGTGGCTAGAGCAGCTCACAGGAGAAAATGTTAACAAAGTGACTGCAACATTAAATCAACTGGCTGGAAACAGTATAGCTTTTAATGTTATCTATTTGTATCTAATTTCTAAAGTGGGAACATTTTAAAGTAGCAATCTCCTCTTGAAGCATGAGGATATGTTGAACATTGAATTTCTTGAGATTACACAGAAATTATTAAGAATAAAAAGCATGAGAAATTTTTCTCCTTACAGAGACACATGAGGTTTAGGTTACTCCAAATCATTAATACTTCAACTTATCCTCCAACTAGAACTTTGCCTACTTATAAATAATTTTGTTCCTTTCAATTACCATAAAGCCCAGAGACCCTAAAAGAAAGGTTGTTTCTATCAACTAGAATAAGAATCCTGTTTTTAAATTGGTCATCTCCTTCCCATTCACACTCGTATTCACACCCAGCTGTACTTGTTTATCCCCAAACACATCCTGTTCCTCATGCGCCTTTCTAGGCTTTGTAAATGCTATTTCTCAGGCCATTCTAGAAGGCCTTCTCCCCACTCACCTTTAAATATTTGGCTCAGGTGACATCCACAAGCAGTCTTCCTTAACCTCTGCACAGTTAAAAGTACTTCCCCATGTGCTCCCATAGCACCTTCTTCATTCCACTATTGCATAATTTATGACATAACTATAATCATTTACTACCTGCCTATCCCCCAGTAGATTCTCTGCAAGCCTAAAGCCTGGGCAATACCAGGTCTGAACACAGATTAGCTAATGAAGAGAATAACTATGGAAGATAATGGTGAAAAGTGATAAGGCTTTGATCCTCCCGCAAATGATCCAAAACTTGAGGTCTATTACTTCCTCCAGTTTTGTGGTATTAGACATTATTTATAAATTATAAGAAAATCATATTTGGTATGTATATTACCAATTAATCTATCAATTTTCAAGGTTAAGCCAGTAGATGTTTTTCCTAAGGAAGAAATACATTCTCTGCAGCTGAGGTACAAAACAAGTGCCTTTGATTCATACAATATCTCTACTAAATGCATATAAAAATTCATACTTGAAATATTTTTTTAAAAAATTCCCCAATTTAGCCTATGATTCACCCAAAAAATAGGAAAGTACAAAAGAAAAAAAAGCATACCACAGGAGAGTTTATAGGGAAAGTAGTTGTGGTTCCTGAACACTACAATTCATGCCTTTCAATGTCAAAAAGTGCTTAATTGAAACAATACAGACCAACCTTCCACTGTAAACTGAGGAACCATGTGTGCATTAGTTATAATTACCACCTACAATGTCCAGTCAAATGGACTAAAAAGATACATTAAGGAAGTGTGAGGAGTAAGTATACAACACATCAGAAACATCTATACACAAAACTTACCCATCAGTGCACAAAACTTACCCATCAGTGCAGCTAAGGTAATTTGCAGAGACAGAGAGGAGAATTAACAGGTGTCCAATTTCCAGATATATACTCTGTGCTTTATGAGATCACAATTTCATTTAATCTTTACAGCCACCCTATGAGCTAGTTATTGTTAACCTCAATTTAACAAATAAGGAACTAAAGCTCAGAAAGATGAATGTGTCCTTACTTGTCCCATGCCCCCACTGTCTCACTCAATGGACAATGGCCCGTGTTCTCTGAGCAGGCACCACAAATCAGGCACTAGGAGTATACCCAGGGTGACCATCATCCTGGCTTGCCTTGAACAGCAATGGTTTACATTGTTATCCCAGCATAATTATCAATAGTGCCGTGTTCCACTCTCCAAAGTATCTGGTTTGAACAATTTATATAGTCTCCATAAGTATGGAAGACAGACAGTCTACTTAGATAAAAATATATCTAGCCTAAGTCTGGAACAAGACTGAAGCATCTGAAAAAAACTGCATTATTTTAATAAAAATGATGATAATTATCATGCATTGAATTTTGTACATGCTAAGTCCTTTACATATACAATTTAATCTTAATATTCAAGTAAGAAAACTGGAGTTTAGAGAAACTAAGTACTCAAGATGACACAATTAATAACAGGGGAAGCTGACTTGTACCCAGATTGATGAATCCAGATGATAAGTGGCAGTTTCTGAAACTACTGGCACAGCTCCTTGGGACATCCTGGAAGGAAGAGATGAAGAGGAAGCCAGGGGCGAGGAGGACTGTCAAGGGTGTCCTTCCTACAATGTGAGTTTCTTTCCTCTAACTTCCAGATCTTTGGTAGATTCTACTAAGTGGTGTGTGTGTGTGTGTGTGTGTGTGTGTGTGTGTGTGTGTGTGTTGTGTTTTAACAGAAACCAAGGAAAGAGAAAGGTTTAACACTGGGCAAATCTGAAGACTATACATATAAGTAATCAAACACAGGTGAGGTGATGCTCACTTGAGACAGGAGGACTCCAGACTTAGCAAGATCATGAGGAGACTTTCATAAGCTTTGACATTGGAGGTTCAGGACAAGTTTCTCTAAATTTCTAAGGAGCAAATATACACCAGATGAAATGTGAGGGGGAGAGAGAGGGAAAGAGAGAGAGTGCAAGCTCAATAGCTAATATGACACGGAATTACTTGGCAATAAAAACTATTGTTTCTCCCATCTGGTGTGAACCTTCTTAACTCAGTGAGACTATACATTCCTTAAAGGCAGAAACTATGGACTCCACTCTATTCTTTTTATAACTTTTCACGAGGTCCACTCTAGGTAAAAGAACTTGCCTTTGCAAAGTCAGAACGAGGGTTATGGTATCATTACTAGCTTAGTAGATCTTAAAAACAAAAAATGAATTTGTATATTGGCCCTGTTTTAATTTTTATATTCTCGCTACTGCATTCAAGTAGATAGAGGCACTATCTTAATTTACAGGGATAGAAACCAGGCCACAGAGAATGACTCTACTGAAACGAGAGGCACTGGTGCAATCAGGAGCAGACTCAATCACAGTCTCAAGTTTATCAGGTAATTACATACTAATCTCATTTTTACAAACTCAGCCAAATGAAAGAGTGGAAACCAACAATAAATATTTACTGAACTCTCACCAATTCAGTGTGCAATCTGATAACCATACTGCCTTTAAGATTATTCTGGCAATTAAAGAAGTCAACCTGTAAAGAATCTTGTGTAATAAACACACATGCACACATGCAATGCTATTATTACAAGTTTAAAAAGACATAAATACATGTTGTAGGCATATGTTTTCTGCAAAGATACCTAAGAAACTGTTAACAATGGTTACCACTGGGTAGAAGAAATATAATGAGGCAGGAGGTAATCTAATTTTTCATTTTGTACCTTTCTACACATTTTAAAGCCAGCCCTGGTGGTCTAGTTAAGATTTGGCGCTCTCACCGCCAAGGCCAGGTTCATTTTCCAGTCTAGGACCCACACCACCTGGCTGTCACACTGTGGGGGCTGCACGTTGCTGGGATGCTGAAAGCTGTGCCACTGGGATTTCAAATACCAGCAGGGTCACTCAGGGTGGACAGGTTTCAGCGGAGCTTCCAGACTGACAGACCAGGAAGAAGGACCTGGCCACTCACTTCCAAAAAAACTGGCCATGAAAACTCTACGAACAGCAGCAGAGCATTGTCTGATATAACGCCAGAAGGTGAGAGGACGGTGCAAAAAGACCGGGCAGGGTTCCGCTCTGCTGTACACACAGGGTTGCCAGGAGTTGGAATCAACTCCACGGCACTAACAACAAATACACTTTAAACTTACTGCATTGCTTTTTTAAAATGAGCGATTGTTTTAAATATCCAATGACTAATGCTTTGCTAGAAACCTCTTTTCTAGAATTTCAGAAAAACAGAAGGTATCAGAAAAGTCAGGAAAGCAATTCTTAGTATCAAGTCTTGCCTTCTAAGAAGGAAATTAAGGAAACCTGAAAACTATTTTGATAATGTAAAATCAAGTTTTATTTAAACTTAAAAGTGGTTCATTTGTCACTAACTGCAACTCTTTAAAGAGCAGACCAGCATGCTCCTTATTGCTGAGAAGCAGCCCACCATGCTCACCTCAGGGATCTGTGCCCTGTGATGAGACAGGTCCAAGGCTGCACCAGGGCAGCACAGCCTGACCTTCTTACGCACCAGAGAGACCAAGTTAAATCTTAGTCATAAACGGGCTGTGGTGCCCGCAAATCCATAAACATAACTGGAAAGAACAAGGCCATTGTTGAGAGCCATATTCAGGAAGAACAGTACAAATAAATTAAACCAAGTAGTACTTAAGACTTCAGAGGCACAGTATCTCACTCTGGATACACATCCTAAAAGTTCCTTAAGTTTCTTGCCCAGCTGTAATCACTATAAACAAAATAGTGAGGTCAATGGGGAAGGGAGGAGAGGGGTAAAAATCAAAATGGCTACAGAACTAAAGTAAATGTCCTAATTCTCCCAATAAATCCATAAAGACTTTAGTAAGTTTGATTCAATGTCATTGGCAAACAATATTTGAACGTATAAACTGCTGTGTGTCAAAAAGACAACAAATAACATGTGTTGGCGAGGGTGTGGAGAAAAGGGAACCCTTGTGCACTGCTGGTGGGAATATAAATTGGTGCAGTCATTAGGAAAACAGTATGGAGATTCCTCAAAAAATTAAAAATGGAACTACCATATGATCCAGCATTTCCACTTCAGGGTATTTATCCAAAGAAAACAAACACACTAATTCGAAAAGATATATGCCCCCCTATATTCACTGCAGCATTATTTACAATAGCCAAGATATGGAAACAACCTAAGTGTCCATTGATAGACGAATGGATAAAGAAGATGTGGTGTATATGTGTGTGTGTGTGTGTATATATATACACACACACACACACATATACACAATGGAATATTACTCAGCCATAAAAAAGAATGAAACCTTGCCATTTGCAACAACATGGACTGACCTAGAAGATATTATGCTAAGTGAAATACGTCAGAGAAAAACAAATACCATATGATTTCACCTATATGTGGAATCTAAAAAAAAAAAAACTAACAAACAAACAAAACAGAAACAAACTAATAGATACAAAGAACAAACCGGTGGTCACCAGGGGAGAGGAATGGTGAGGGGATGGGCGAAATAGGTGAAGGGGATTAAGAGGTGCAAGTTTCCAGTTATAAAATAAATAAGTCATAGGGGAAGTAACATACAGCACAGGGAATACAGTCAATAATATTGTAACAACTTTGTACAGTGACAGATGGTAACTAGACTTGTCATGATGATGATTTTGTAATGTGTATAAATGTCGAATCAATATGTTGTACACCTGAACTAATATAATATAGTATGTCAATTACACGTCAATAAAAATAGATAAATAAAATGGATAATGGAAAATCACACAAAAAATAAAATAAACTGCTGAGGCACTTGATATAAGAGGTATAGGGAAGCGGCTGAGATTTAAACACAGGGACACACTGCTCTTTATCATTCCCTGGGATGCTGGGCCCCATACTTCCAGGAAGCACGATACCAGATGCATAAGTATACCACAGTCTAATATGAATGGCAGCCAGGGAGTGTGGTCTGCTCAGCCCTGCCCAGAGACTCTGACGATTCCCCTTGTTATTCAACTCTGTGTATATCCATCTCAATAAATACATTTTCACAGTAAATATATATTTTTTTCAAGAAGGCATATAATGAAATCTTAGACATTTGGTCAACCTTAGATTTTTAAAAAACTGAATCAATTTTCAAATTCCTGATTATAAATATAATATGTTCATTTTAGAGAATCACCATTTACACTTTTGTATATTGCATCTTTATTTTCTATGTAAATACACGTAAAAAATACAAGGTTATAACTTATATTATGTCCTAACGTCACTTCTTAGGTTACTATCATTTTTCCATTTCATTAAATAGTTTTAAAAAACTATCTACAGATAAATAGGTAGGTAGGTAGGTAGACAGAAAGATAAATTCTGTTATTGGCTGCAGAGTAGTCTACCTTCTAGTTGCATTATATGAGCATTCTGATCTTACTTCTCCCACTGCCAACATTAGGAATTACATAGGTCTGCTTATATTACATTTTATATCCGGGTCACTTATATATGTGTCATGTACATGTTTTTGAATCTTTAATACAATATACCAAACACGATATTTCTGTATTAAGATTGAACAAATCTTTAGGTCTACGAATCTGTTTGTATTCGTTTTTAAACTATTCACTAAGAACTACAAACTAATTTTTTAATTAGGTATTGATTATTTTCTTACTGATTTGAAATAACTCCTTATATATGAGTATTAACTCTATTTTTTGTGTATAATTATCTATCTATCGACAGAGGGAGAGAATATAAATACTTTCCTCAAGTGATTGTTTGCCTTTTTCTGACTTGAGACATGTAAATTTTAATTATGTTATTTTTAATGTAATTACATATAAGAATCATTCCCTTTGCTTCTGCATTTTGGTTTATTTTTCCCCAAACCCAAGATAGGTATTCATGTGCATTCTTTTCTAGTGTATTTATTACTACATTTATATTCATTATCTGCAATGGTATTTTCATCATTTTATCAACAACATTCTTCTTGGCTTTCTATTCCATTCCAAGGATTTGTCTATTTAATCAACACCAGACTATTTTTTAATTAATATCTAGCACTACAAGATCCTCTTCATTATTCTTCTTTATATAACACTTCTTGGATCTTATTTATTCTATAAAAATGAAATTCACAATCAGTGACCCGTGAAAAATTCCCACTGAGATTTTGATTAGAATTATATCAAACTTAGAATCAATATAAAGAAATTGAAAATAATTAATGAATTATCTCCCTATCTAGAAACCCCGAGTCGCCGCATCCTCAGAGTAAAGTTTAACAGCTTCCTTCCTACAGGCCATTCTCGTTCCTTATAAAGTTTAATTCTCAGCATAATTTTTGTTGGTACTATGAATGGGCTCCTTCCTTCTTATTTTTGTACTGGTTATCGTTACTATATAGATCATAATGTTTACATTATTTATAATGGAATCTTACTACACTCTATTAATTTGACTGTCTTGAGGATTTTTATTATCTACAAATAATTTTATCCTCCTTTCCAATAGTTCTCTCTCTCATTCCTTTTTCTCTTAACACACTGGCTAGACAATTCAGAGGTATTTTAGATAGTTGTGATGACAGCAGGTATGTTGCTAATTCTAATAGGAGAAAAAATGCTAGTGTTTCAACATTATTAGTATTTTGACTATTGACAGCTTGATCCCAATTTTGTTCATAAAATTATAGATACTTCCCACAAAATATACAGTAGATATCTCTAAACAGTGAGACAATGATTATATTTTCTTTCACATTTTCCTAGTAAATGGGTTATCTAGGTTTTCTATACCTACATTATACTTTTTAAAATTCAAATTTTGATTTATTTTTTTAAAAAATCATCCATTTGATTAAAATTCTCATACATATGTTGAAAAGTCTCTACAAAAGCATTATCACTTTTTATCTGCATATAACTACAGTTACATCACATAACTGCTAATTTTGTATTTTTTTTTTTATTAATTAGAGTAGCCACAAATTCTTCCAATTTATTTTCCAAGTTTCCTAAAATGAATGAACACACACACCTTTATCTCCTTATTTCTCCTAACATTCCTTGCTTAAGGGGAACGTTTTTAACTCCAAATAATCTTGGTTAGTAATTAGTATCTTGTGGAAAGCAAGAAAGAAGCAAACCCTAAAAAAGCTTTCTCTTTAGAAACAAATTCTACTGTCCTTTGTGAAAGATAGCAAATCTAAAAATAATGTCTGGATACAAATTTCCCAAAGTAAACTTATTTTGCTAATAAAAATAAAACCTCATTCTTTTTATTAAAATACATTCATGCTTAAGACTACAGTACAAGATGCCATAACATAAAAATATTAACAGTTTAATATTAGGAAAGTCATAACATTCCCAGATCAGGGCTCCATGAAAACCAGATTCCAATACTCTTAATATGAAGACTTGCATGTTAACAAACGTATGTGGAAATTTCTTCAAATCCTGTGTCTTTCATATTTCATTAAATAACCATTATATTGACTCTATTGTGGCATCTGAAATAATTACTTTGAGATACATATCAGAAAATGTCAACTTCAAATAGAAACAGTTGAACTTTTCATTTTTACTCTACGAGGGAAGTTTTAAAGTGCTAAAAAATGCAAACTGCTACCATCTTCTAAAAACAGAAATAAAATAATTAGGTCACAATAGATGGCTCCTTTCTTGGAGAAAAAAAAAAAGATGATGAATGCAGCTGGAATGTTTATTGTCACTGAAATTCTTCAGGCCTGGATTCCAAGTCCATGTCTTGATGCAGGTTACTATGACAACTTAAATTACAGAAAATGTCCCCCCTTCTTCTACCAAGTTGTTTTCTGTATAAGATCTTTCAAGCCTCCTAAAATTTGTATGCATGAATTCATACAACATATGAATTCATAACATATGTTATGAATTCAACATAACAACATAACATCTATAACATAATACATATTGTGTATGTATTGCCTAACACAATAGGCATAACAACAATAAACATCTCTTCACAAATTTTATTTAGAAATGCCTCCATCTAAACCCTTAATACCAAGCATAGGCACACAAAAATGAAATTCCAGTAAATCTACATGGGACAGAAAATCTAACCTGAAAACACACACACACACTGCTCAAAATATAAAATGTTGAGAGTTTTCTGAAACTACTCCCCATTACCAGAGGCACAGAATATTACCACCATATGCTTCATTACAGAAACTATGGGAAATTACTTGCAAGGCAGTTTTGAAAGAAGATTATAGAGCTAAGTCCTTTTTATCGTTATTTTCCCCTCACCAATGGTTTTTACAAGAAGGTACCATAAAAGGAGATGGGGGAAGATTACAGTCCTAGTTCCAACAGAAGAGAAGCAGATAAATAATCTGTAAAATCTTATTTTGTTTTACCTACTCTGTCTTTTTTACACAAAATATGGGCTTTAAAGTTTGCTCTCACACAGCTTCAAATTTACAAACCTAAGAAAGATGCCTTGTGATAAATAAAGTGTGAATTATTCTCTAATATCATTCTCTAAAAGAATAATGGCCTGAGAAAAACTGCACCACTATGGAGAAAATGTGATTTAGTAGAGATATTCTGATTGTAAGATATTAAAAATTTAAAGTTGCTTCATGAAAAGAAATTTAAGGTAGTTTTACAGTGTATCAATACTGAGAATTCAAAGCTGGTTTTGTTGCTCATTAAAATTAAGATGACTAAAATCAGATGCTTCATTCAGAAGGGCTTAGGGAACTCACACACCCTCTTCCTGTGAGTAAGCTGGGTTACTCCATAGGCAAAAAGTTTTACAAGTTTCATATATAGCTATACTTCAGCCTAGCAGCCCTTCATTTATTTAAAACAAACAAAATTTCATTTTAAAATGGAAAACAAAGCAGTATACTAAAGGAGCCCCTTTGCACTTGAAGTCAAGAATCAAAGGCTGTTAATTTTTAGCATCCTGAGCATTTGAGAAGAAACAGCAAAAAATTAAAACTCTTCAGCAGCAAACTCCAAGCAACTCATACATGTTCTATCTGTATTAGTGGATAAATACTACTGTTCTAAAAGAAACAAAATAATTGAAATGTTCAAACCCAAGTGGACACAATCCCTAAGCATTAAACCTGAACCCACAGTTACTCTTAGTATAACTTACAAATAAATCCCCCTAAATAGAAAATAATTCATGTGTAAAAGAAAGATGTATAGAACAGCTTCATCAGTGATGGAAGCTAAAACTAAAATTTAAGTGACTATCCAATCACGCAGAGAACTTCAGTCAGTTGAGCTATGTAATACATTTTTTTTTCTTCTGCTTTTCTTCTTTAGATTGTATTATAAATAGCAGGGCTCAATGAGGATTTTTCAGCTCTCACGTGGATATAACAAAATTGCCTTATTAGAATCAGACTATCTGTTACTCTCAACACTTGTGGCTCTCTAGTCATGGATTTTGCTAATGCCACAAGCAATACAGCAGAATCTACAGGAGATAGAGAAGAACAGGAGAACAACTGAACCAGTGAGGACATGGACTTGTGGTTTTAGGAATCCACTTCCTTCCACAAAGTCTAGCAATTACTACAAGGCTCTGAGGTCATACTTTTTATTTCAGGGGGAAATTAATTTATGTGAGACCTTTGAAATCTACGATCTAGGCAAGCATATAACTTTTGCAAATGAGGGACTAAGGAATTGATGAGACAGCACGCTGGTTGGTGCCCTTAAAGAGTTTATTCACTTGCAAAATGTGAACAGTTTATTCATAAGCGATTCACTTACTACAAACAAGGTCAAATTATTTTCCCTTCTGGGACCAATAAGTCACTTTAATATTCAACAGACAAGAGATGATACACATCAAGCATACAAAAAGCAAGTGGAAAATAATTTAGTTGCATATTCTCACCTCAAGAGATTCTGTGCCCCCCTCTACTTAATAAAGCCAATTACTGACATGATTAAAAAGATGGAAGCGACACGATATTTCAGACTTATCAAGACCTTCTAACCTTTCACTGTTAGAAATACTTCTCTGCTTTAAAAGAGGTTGCCAATTTAAAGATGAGTAGAATAGTGCTCGGGAAGCCCAAGAGGGTAACATACCAATTTGCAAAATTTTGCTTCAGACTTCAAATTTGAAACCTAAAGCATGTTTCATGATGCTATTACTGTCAACCCAATTTGAACCTAGAATTTATATCACAGTGGCAAAAGATACTATCACTAACTACACTTTGTACTTATCTAAATAAAGGACTTACAAATAATGATTCTTAAGAGTTCACCAGTGAATGCAATCTCTGAGAGTCTCCCAAAACTTTGCAAAGTTGTTTTTAAAAAGTCACTTTAAGCGATACTATTCTAGGATGTATGTATGGAGTACAAATGTTCAGACTCACCTTACCTCGCTGGAGTCCCCAGGTGGGAGCAGCGTGAGGTAGTCTTGAGGAAGGGGAGAGCACCAGACAGGTATTCTAGGAGCTACACAGGCACCTGAAAAGGTACACAGTGTTCTTACACATGTAGTCCTGGCTACTTTTTATCTTAAAAATGCTAAATCACCTCATTTTAACTTATAATCATCAAAGAGCAAAATACACAAGCTTTTAGCTTCAAATAGTATTCCCAAGAAGAATTTTTCCTCCCCTCTCTGACCCTCCCCCTTAGTCTTCTGAACTGCAGTATTTGTGAGGGGGGCTGTTTTCTGTTTGGTTTCAATTAGCATTTTTGTGCCTTTGAAAAAGGAATTTCAGTTGTTTCTTAAAAAGGTCATTTGAAGGGGCCATGGTGTTCTAGGAAAGACTTAGTGACTTCTTTCTCTCGTGACCAAAGCTGCCTGCAATACCACAATAATTTCTTGAAAGCAGTTTAGCAGTTAGATATTTGGAAAACTGCCTAAAGGCAGGGCCTAAAATGAAGTTGAAGGAGAGATCTCGGGTTTTCAGTCCTAAAAAATAAAAACAAAAGCACGCTGCACTTTTCCTTGGTGAGTACAAATTACTACCACTCGCTAATCCAAGAAAGAGGGTAACTTGGCTCCAGTCCCTTTGACCACTCTATTGCCTAATGCTGTGAGAATGTGAAACCCTGCCATGACTTAGCTATAAAGAAAGCCTAAGAAAGAAATCTTGGCCACAAGACGGAAATTGACGCAATTCATATGTCTGCCACATTCAGACTATGCCCTTAACAGATGTTTCTGCATTTATTTATAGAAAGGTTTACTTTAGTAACAAGACCATCTTCCATCAACCGTTTTTTTTTAATATACTAAGACACTGAACTACTTTTATAATGAATAGAAAATACCACGAAAAAAAGTTACCATCCTTAAATTCATAATTATGAAATAATATGAAACATCAAATCAGAAATAGTATAAGGAGAAAGAACTGGTGGACCTCAAACCTGATGCAAGCTATCAGAAAATATATAAATTTCAAACACAATTGAGGAAGAGGGAAGTTAGTCTAGTTTCCCCTCCCATAGCTGGTTCTTCCTGCACAGCTACTGTATCCCTGAATGGAGACACTGTCTCCAAATCTGGTTATTGGACTAACACTTCATATAACTTAACAGTTGTTATAAAAATGACATTCATTTCCGGATCATTTTTTGCATAGTGTTACAGCTGCAGTACAAAGGGGCATTAGTGCATGCTTCAAGTTTTAAAAGAAAAAGAGAGTAGCAGTCACATTAAAATGTTTTTCTAATGAAAAATAGGCCTTAAGTCAACTAGATAGCACAGAATTCCTTTTCATCCTCTTATTTCAGATGGGTATTTCCTTCTAGCTTCAACTAGACCCAGCTACCTCCTAAAAAAGTTAGAAGAAAGACACACATTTGAGGCTGATGTGCCTTGGTAAAAGAGCTTGCCCATGGAGCACGATGTCATTCAAAAAGCAATAAGGGTCAACTGTGCTGAGAGAGAGCACTGGGTGGGGAACTCAGAACCATGGTGAGAAGAGGCAAAATAAATAGACTAAACACCCTCATTCCCACCCTTGGGCCTAGAAGCTATCTGGAATCTAGCCTGGTTGGCAAAGGGATTCTTATTAATCTAAATCAAAATCTCTTTTCCTACCCATCTTTTCTTCTTTAAATCCTCATCTCTCTTTTTAGTTTTTTGTCAAGATAACCTTTTGGAAGTGGGAAGTGGGCAGTGAGAGAGAGTTTCTAAAACTGACATAATTATTATTTTCTTTTGTCTATAAAATAAGGTTATCAGTACTAGAGCCAGACATTTAAAGGCCAGGAAGATTATGGTGCTTATTCCCTTATATATCATTCAAAATGATACTAACTTCATATATGCTCACATTAAAATCTCTCCTTTTTAGATTTTTATAATTGTAAAGTTCTGGATGAGTCAAGGCTCTTTGGGATGGGATGGGAAGTGTCCCTGTCCTACCAGTGCCCTGGGAATGTGCTTGGGAAGCCTGTGGGAAATGCCAAACCTGACAAGAAGTGAGGGACTCAGGGTCTTGTACACCTGCCATCACCTCTCTAGTGCCCTGTGAGGCCTCAACTATCTTCCCTTCAATTACTATAACCATCCTAATTACTCAACCCATTATCTACCCTTCAGCCAGACCACTTTAAAAAAAACAAACAAGAAAAGAGCACATCTTATCATTCTACTGTTTTGTTTTGTTTTTTGTTTTTGCCGAGGAAGATTCGCTTTGAGCTAACATCTGTGCCAATCTTCCTCTATTTTGTATGTGGGTCACTGCCACAGCATGGCCGCCGACAAGTGGTGTAGGTCCGCGCCCGGAAATTGAACCCAGGCCGCTGAAGCAAAGTGCACCAAACTTAACCACTAGACCATGGGGCCAGCCCCTCATTCTACTGTTTTTAAAAGCCTCCACAAAAAAAGTTCAAACTTATTTTGTTTGGCCCATAACTGCAGTGACAATATTTCCCTAACCACAAATATGGACATAAGATCTAGCAATTGTGAGAGTACTCATAAAGGCAATAAGAAATATGAGATTTAAACTGGGATGATCTCGGAAAATTTAAGATGTACTGGTGCTCTACCTGAGACTCCTCACATCCTTGCAGGTCACTGTCTAAGCTCATTTCCAGTCACTCTCCTGAAGCTACCACATGACATGCCCCAGTCTCACCCCATGGCTCAACTTCTCAAACTCTGGCTCTACTTCATGTTGGCATCCCATGTCTGGGCCCCATCAACTTTTTTTTTTTTTTGGTGAGGAAGACTAGCCCTGAGCTAACATCTGTTGCCAATCCTCCTCTTTTTGATGAGGAAGATCAGCCCTGGGCTAACATCCACACCCATCTTCCTCTACTTTATATGGGATGCTGCCACAGCATGGCTTGAGAAGCGGTGTGTAGGTCCACGCCTGGGATCCGAACCTGAGAACCCCAAGATGCCGAAGTGGAGCAAGTGAACTTAACCACTACGCCACTGGGCGGGCCCCCCCACCAACTTTTTGTGCTGACCAAACTCCAACTTACCCTCCAAGAGACAATTCAACATCTCACATCCCCTGGAAACCTTCCCTCATCCAAGCTGATCATTACGGGTGTTCCCAAGAGACTGGCTAACAGTACTCACAAGCACTGTTTCCTAAATCCTTACAACTCATGAGGTAGGTAAGCTGTAATAAGGGAATAATCAGAATAGAAAACTATAAGAACAGAAAGGTTAAATAACTGGTCCAAAGTCATAGCTAATAAATAGGGGAGCCAGGAATTGAACTCAGGCAAATTGACTTCAGAGCCCATGATCTTCAACAAGTGACCTCACCATCTCCAATATGTACCTCTACTGTAATATTCAGCATAAATTATACTGAAATGTTTGCTTGAGGGCAGAGATGTTTTGCACTGGTATCTGCATTCACACTGCCTAGCACATAAGAGGTGCTCAATAAATATCTGTTGAGGACTTGACGAATTCAGAGGGTTTTACAGAATG
Organism: Ceratotherium simum simum; assembly: GCF_057802395.1. Lineage (NCBI taxonomy): Eukaryota > Metazoa > Chordata > Mammalia > Perissodactyla > Rhinocerotidae > Ceratotherium > Ceratotherium simum. The sequence continues at coordinate 36,175,886 of NC_141916.1, forward strand.
GCAATGGGTTGCTCAGAGGTGCTGAGCTTATAATTAGTGAAAGCCCTGCCTAGCTACATGATTCCTTTTACCTAGATATAATTCTCCCATGACCACATGTCTGAAAAATAGATATACCTAGATATAATTCTCCCATGACCACATGTCTGAAAAATAGATATCTGTAAGTAATTGAAATAGACCAATAATCAATGTGTACCAACATGTGCAATCTGGGGTAAAAGGAAGGGACAAAAATCAGAAACCACTATACTCCAATAATTTTATTATTTTTGGCAAAATTAAAATTAAGGTTATTTGAACATTCCCTGGACACTTCTAAATATGTGCTAAAGATTAGACATTCTCCTATTTTAGTAGCCTGCCTCCAAGATAGCCCAAAAATATCCTTGCCTCCTGGTCTTCACACCCTTGTGTATTTTCCTCCCACAATGAGCAGAGTTAACTTGTATAGCCAGTAGGATGTCATGGAAATGACGTGTGACTTCCAGGCTAGGGCATAAAAGACAATGCAGCTTCCATCTTGCTCTCTGTGATCTCTCGCTCATGTTATACTCAGGCAGCCCTACGGAGAGGTCCATGTGGTAAGGAACTGAGGCCTCTTGCCAATAACCAGTTCAAATTTGCCAGGCATGTGAGTGAACTACCTTGGAAGGGGATCTGCCAGCCCCAGTCAAGCCTTCACATAGGCTACTTACAACATGGGATGACAGCTAGACTGCAACCTTATGAAAGGTCCTGAGCCAGAGCTACCCATCTAGGACATTCCTGGATTCCTGATGCAAAGAAACTAGGTGAGATAAAAAATGTTTATTGTTTTAAGTCTCTAGGTTTGGGGCAACTTGTTATGCAGCAATATTAACTAATATATCTAGTATCACCTGCATAGCCTTTATTTAAATTAATGGATAAGAATGCAAATAGAAGTTACTGATGTAAGTGAACATAATATCAGGTTATTGCAAATCCTATACACTGAACACAAGCAAAACAGAATGATTAAAAACAACTCAAGAGCAAAATGAATCCCACTGTCCCAGAGGTGTTGCCTTTTTTTTTTTCCAACAAGTGAAGTAAAGAATGGAGCCCTGCTTCATTTGCTTGTAGGATGTCTCTTAATAACTGCTGATTATTTATCGGGTATATTTCCTTCCTGCGAACTAGGCCCACACTCTTTACTGCACCTTCCCCTTCTGGTCTAACAAAATGATCTACAAACCATAGGAATTGAAATGCATCCTTTTTAGTCTTATGATTTGTTATTAAATGTCACTCGGGAAATCAGGAAGAGCAACAAAGGAGGATGTGATCAACTATTTCTAAAATAGCCAAGCAAACACTTCTGTTTATACCAGTTTGAAAAGTGCATTTCATAAACATTACTAGACAAGCTATCCAATGATTACTTGGATAGGATTTCCTTCCCTGGCTAACACTCCAATATCCCACACACCAGAGAGCTGTTTTCAGAAGATCAACTACCGAGTTTTGATAAGTATTCATCAAATTATCTAGGTGGGGCCGGCCCTGTGGTTTAGCGGTTAAGTGCGCGCGCTCCGCTGCTGGCGGCCCGGGTTCGGATCCCGGGCGCGCACCGACGCACCGCTTCTCCGACCATGCTGAGGCCGCTTCCCACATACAGCAACTAGAAGGATGTGCAGCTATGACATACAACTATCTACCGGGGCTTTGGGGGGAAAAATAAATAAATAAAATCTTAAAAAAAAAAAAAATTATCTAGGTGTCTTTATTGAAGATCTATTACTCCAATTTGAGTCGGCCCCCACTGTTAAATGCATGTAGGTTAAAGGACAAACATTACCAAGTTAATGGAAGCTGTGTTTCCCTATAGAACACACATCAGACAAACATGCTATTGGGATATATTAAATCATCACATTAAGCACTGAGACGAGAACAGCATGATCTTGGTGTGGCCCAGTGATTAGGACAGAACACATGGCTGGGCCGAAGTTTTAAGAGAAAACATCAAACTGATGGGAATGTGAGGAGGGAAAAAGACCCGAAGAATACAGAAGGAAGTAGGCTCCTTCTGCATGGGAGACATCATAAAGCTGTCTTTACTGTCGCTCAGAAAGTCCAAGACTCTGCTGAGGCACGTGAGTCTGCAGAAGAATTTAGGGGGAATAGGTAAACCCCTGAAAGAGCTGCTTTCTAAGACTAGGAAAAATTCAAGGAAGTTAACTGGTTTTTAATTAAAATGAAGTAAACTACAAAGGCAGTAAAACTGATGAAGTTGTGAATAGTCCTCCAGCAGATACAGTTTCCCTAAACACACTAAAAGGATTCTCTGGAGGTTTCCACACTGTTCTGTGTTATCTGTGAGACCCACTCCCCTACTGTGCCATGGAATCCTGCCTCATTTCTTCTTTACAGGCCCAGCACCTGGCACAGCATTGGGCACACTCAATCAGTGAGGATCAGGGGAGGCCAGGAGCAGGGACTTGATAAAGCAAGAATGTGACATGCTATTTCCTGAGGTGGCAGTGCAGGCAGTTAGCGGATACAAATTTTCCTTTTCCTTCTCTCCCTACAAGGAAGGATTGGTTGGGGGGTGGGAGAACTATTTTTTAAATGAAAGAAAAAAATTTTAATTAAAAAACAAACTTGTGGCTTCACGTTGTATTTCTGTATTAACACAAATGAAATCGCAAATATTGATTTCAGCCACCACTCCCCAGTCACCCTGGAAATTTTTCTAAATACTACAGATTGCTCTGGTTAACCTCTTCTTAGCTTATCAGATTTGATTATCCAGCTTTATTGCTGTCAATTAACCATCTGTTCCATACGGCTACCAGACAACAAGAAAAATCCCAAGATTACTTTCAAAGATCTGACAGTTCTGACTGGAATGCTGTCTGCATGGATGTTTTAAACTCTCTCCCATCTTTTTTCTAGTGGTCTTAGAAAACTAATTTTAAAAAGACCCTACTATAAAGAAGAGTAAGTTGAAATGTGAGGAAGGGATTAATTTTTAAAGTAACACTAATTAATTTCAAGTGACAATGATTTTCATTCTCCATTTAAAAACAAGACTTGTTAGAAAATTGCTCGCACACATAAAAAAGGCAAAAAATATAGAGAGCAAAGAATATTCTACTACTGAAATTGGAAATTACTACAGTACGTTGGCATGTTCAAGTATGCTTTAAATAATTATCTAATTTTCTAAATCACACTGTTTAATAATGTATGTTAATCTTGAATAAATGTCCTCATTTCAGTTCAAAGAAAAGCATAAGCAACAAAGCTACCTTAAGTTGAAGAAAAGAGTATCTTTACGTTTAAACAAATTTAAGCCAGGCACTCGTGCAGATTATACTTTACCTGTTTCTGAAACCTTATCATTTCTTGCCTCAGTGCCTTAAGGAAGGGAAGTCCTTAGATCGTTCCTGGAATTATAGTCTCCCACAGTTTTTGGTTCAGTTTTCATGTACTCTTTCCCCTTGCTGAAAGCATATAAAATTGACTATAATGCTGTGTTAATAATGTTCAATTTGGCTTCAGGCTAATCAGAAGAAAGCTAGGAGGCAAGGCTGCACAGTGCACATGACGTACTGTGGGTGTTGGTCAGTTCATACCATGTTCCAGTTCACACCAATTCACTGCCTAGCAATGGCTCTAAAAGCCAAGAGTTCAGGAGACAGGCCATCCTGGTACAGGAAAAATGGCAGAAACACACAAGGACAAATGTGTAAGAATAAACAGGGTTGGGGGAGGATAAAGAAGGGAAAATGACTAAAGCAAACAGAAGTGGTACAAGAGGCCAGGGGAGCAGTAAGTAACAAGGAACTCTGTCAGGGTTGGGAGAAGCCAATGACCACGGGAAATGATAGGTTAGACTCAGGGGAAACACATGGAATAAGCCAATAAATGTCTAATCCCTGAACAATTTAGAGAGAAACTGGGTTAAGAGGAGTGGCTAGCAGAGGTGCTCACAGAAGAGGCAAGCTGCCCTGGCTTGACACAGAAGCTGGCAGCAGCCTGCACATCACAGGCCCCAAAGGGCACATGAAACCCAAGAGTCTCAATGGCCCAGCCGACCCAAGAAACGTGAGGTCACCCACATTGTATGACATCGAGGCTCCACAGACAAAACTGGCCTTGTCCTCTACACGTTCTGGAGTAAGTACAGACAACAGCAAGCACCCTAATCCCAGCTCTGCTGTGAAGTGGATTTGGGACAGTCATAACCTCCTTGAGCCTCAATTCCTCCTCTGCAGAGCAAGCTCCTGGGAATAAGTACACTTGGTGTGTCTTTTAATCACGGACATTGGCAACAACTCTATGGCCCTAGGAGATGCAGGATCCTGGAAGAGGATGACCTGATGAACACACATCATCAAGGCCACTCCTACCTTCCGGGTCAGGGAGAACCCAACTTGGGATGCTGGAGAACCCAGACTGGATATAACTATTCACCCCTTTAAGACTGAGGGCAGGCTCTACTAGAGGGTCACAGAGACCAGGAGAATTGCTTGCTGCAGGCCCAAGTTAGGAAAAAAATTTCTCTGCACACTTCATTTTATAGCACTTCCTATGTGCCAAGCCACTGTTCTAAGTACTTTATGCATATTAATTCATTTACTTCTCATAAAAATCTCACGAAATAGGGATTTTCCTCATTTTCTGATGAGGCAAGAGGCACGGGGTGGTTAAACAGTGATTAAATAGCTTATGACCCAGGTCACCCAGCTAGCAAATGGCAGAATCTGCACATGGACCCAGCCCTGTCCGTTGCAGTCCATGCTCCTAAGCACCTCGCAACACTGCCTCCAGCCAGGACTCCACAGTTTGCTCTCCTGACAGGAAGGCTTTCTCTCTCCCAAATACTGATTTCAGCCACCTCTCCCTAAATTCCACATCTGTAAGATGGGGATAAGATCACTTCCTTCCCAATGGAACAAAACATTTTTATGTGAAAATGCCTAACAAACATATAATATGTACTACATCATATGTCATCAGAGAAATGCAAATTAAAACAACGAGATACCACTACTCACCTATTTGAATGGCCAAAATCTGGAATACTGACAAGACCAAACACTGGTGAGACTGTGGGGCAACAGGAACTCTCATTCATTGCTGGTGGGACTGCCAAATGATACACTCACTTTGGAAGACAGTTGGGTGGTTTCTCACAAAACTAAACATACTCTTTCCATAGCATCCAGCAATCACACTCCTTGGTATTTACCCAAAGGAGTTGCAAACTTATGTCCACATAAAAACCTGCACACGTATGTTTATAGAAGCTTTATTCATAATTGCCCAAACTTGAAGGCAACAAGATGTCATGTCCTTCAGCAGGCGAATGCATAAATTGTGGTACATATAGACAATGGAATGTTATTCAGCACTAAAAAGAAATGAGCTATCAAGCTATGAAAAGACATGGAAGAAACATAAATGTATATTACTAAGTTAAAGAGCCAATCTGGAAAGGCTACATACTCTATGATTCCAACTATATGACATTCAGGAAAAGACAAAACTATGGACACAGTAAAAAAAATGAGTGGTTGCCAAAGGTTAGGAGAGAGGGAAGGAGGAATAGGCAGAGCACAGAGGATTTTTAGGGCAGTGCAACTACTCTGTATGATATTATAATGGTGGATACACATCATTACACATTTTTCCAAACAGAATGTATGGCACCAAAAGTGAACCATAATGTAAACTGTGGACTTTGGGTGGTGATGACGTGTCAATGTAGGTTCATCAATTGTAACAAATGTACCACTCCGGTGGGGAATGTTGATGGTGGGGGAGGCTATGCACGTCTGGAGACAGGAGTATATGGGAAATCTCTGTAACTTGCTCTCAATTTTGCTGCGAACCTAAAACTGCTCTAAAAATATAAAGTCTTAAAAAAATGCCTAATAACAGCTGGCACATTGCAGATCCTTAATAATTGTTAATTTACTCCTTTACCTCGAGTAATCATTACCTACACAAAAGCCACTATCTGCCCAGCCCTCCATGTTTACATCCAGCTGAGGCCCTGGTCAGACAAACTGGCTCTCTGCATAGCCAAAGACAGAGAAATCATAGGACTGAGTCTGCCTTTCCTCTAAAAGGCACCAAACTAAGTTACCCAGGTGTGTGTCCCTTTGTTGGACACAACCTGAATCTAGAGATGACTTCAGACGCTAAGGGCAGCAGAGGGCTTGTCTGACCCCAGCAATGAAAGATCCTGTTTCTGAGCTGTTACTTGGTATATTACAACATGCCACAGTTACAGCATTTGACAGAAAAAAACAAAACCTTTAGTAAACTACAGAACAATTATGGGAATTTTTTAGAACTCCTTTCTGCATGGTGCAGCAAAAGTGCATTATCCTGAGTTAACAGACCAGAGTTCACTTCCCACTCCCACCAGCCAGCCAATAGACCTGGGGAAATCAAAACTCCCCCACGCTCAGAATCCACATGATCTGCATCTGAAAAATGAAAGGCTCAAGGCCAGGTTTACATCACCACCCTGGATGTTCTCCTCCAGACACATTCCAGTTTGTTAATGTCTATAAAATTTGGCACCTAAAACTAAAATGACTTTCTAAAAATGGACTGATCAGCATAAAAGATTTATTACCAGTGTTGAGTCTGCGTTGGCTTTTTTATTAAATTATTTTCATAAATGTTGACTAGATATAAAATATAAAGAATTACAAGGGAACAAACATTTGTGTACCCACAACCAATTTTAAGAAGAAAAAGTAAATTATGAATACCTCTGAAGCTCTTTTTGACTCTTCCTAACCCACTTCCTTATCCTCCACTTAGAGGTAATAACTCTCCTAAATTCTATGTGTAGCCTCGCCTTGTAAAAAATACTTTAGGGGTCGGCCCGGTGGCACAGTGGTTAAGTGCATGCGTTCTGCTGCAGCGGCCCAGGGTTCGCCGGTTCGGATGCTGGGCACACACTGACGCACCACTTGTTAAGCCATGCTATGGCGGCGTCCCATATAAAGTAGAGGAAGATGGGCACAGATGTTAGCCCAGGGCCAGTCTTCCTCAGCAAAAAGAGGAGGATTGGCATCGGATGTTAGCTCAGGGCTGGTCTTCCTCACACAAAAAAAGAAAAAATACTTTAATCACATGTTTGTATCCCTAAACAATATAGTATTTAGTTTGCCCAAATTTCTGAACTTCATATAAATGGAATCATATTACACATAATCTTTTACAACTTGCTTTTTCCATTCAATATTATGTTGATGCATGGATTGGTGATCCACTCATTTTCAAAGCTGGCAAAGGGCTGACATGCACAGGTATGGGCTGAGGCTGGTTGTTTCCAGGCAGCATCCACGCTGGCACGGTGATGTGCATGCTGTACTGGTTGTTCATAATTTTCAGTATCGCTCCAGTCCTACAGTAATCCACTTTATGTATAAACCACACCATAGTTATGTTTTCTACAATCGATGTTGTTTTCTTCCAGGTTTTTTGGGATGGGCCAAATTAAATGCTACGAAAACTAGTGGACATATGCTGAGTTGCAGGGTATTCATATTTTCAACTTTACTAAAATCAGTTTTCTTCAAAACTGTGGTCATGACTCATCATGGTTCATAAAATTTCCTAGGTTAGATCCAACTTTCTTTTAAATAAAAAAGAGTAAATCAAAAAGGAAATATAGCTGAGAACATTATACTTAGAAGGATACAATCAGTTTATTGAAACTTTGACTTAAATTATAGACATGTTTCACATGTACACACACATCAGTAAATGAATTTCTTTTACCTTTTTTTTTTTCTTTTTTTGAGGAAGATTATCCCTGAGCTAACATCAATGCCAATCCTCCTCTTTCTGCTGAGGAAGACTGGCCCTGGGCTAACATCCATGCCCATCTTCCTCCACTTTATATAGGATGCCGCCACAACATGGCTTGACAAGCTATGCGTTCGTGCGCGCCTGGGATCCAAACCCTGGGCCGCCACAGCGGAGTACGCACTTAACCGCTACGCCACTGGGCCAGCCCTAGTAAATGAATTTCTTGCTGTGGGTCACAGTCAAAAAGCTCAGAACTGTCTTCCAGTTGATTAATTCTCTCTTTGGCTATGTCTAATTTACAGTTAAGCCTGTTTGTTGATTTTTAAATTCCAATTAAATATTTAATTTCTCAAAGCTCTATTTAGTTTTTTTAGACCTCCTTTGTCATTTTAATATTCACTTGCTATTTGCCCACATTTTAACCTTCTCATTTCTTTAAAACAAAGTTATTTTACATTCTCTGTCTGACAAATATATCTGAGATCATTATATATCTAATTCTGTTTTCTACTATTTTGGCTGGTTCAATTCATGATGCTTTGTTTACCCGTCTGTTTTATAATTTTGACTGTGATTTAAAATTTCCTGGAATATTTTTTGAATTCTTTGAGGCCTGGGTTGAAGAAAGATTCCTCCAGAAAGAATCTGCACCTGCTTCTGCCTTGTGCTGGCTATGCTGGAACCACTTTACAGCTATATATACCTTTTTTGGACCACTCAGGTAGGTCTAACTTAGGACTGAAAACCTGCATGAATGCCGGTTATGAAACCTCCTTTTCTTGCCACAAGCCTGGTGTTCCAGTTTTTTTCTTTCGGCCCTTCTTGTGTGGCAGGCAAACAAACCTGTGTTTGTGTTTGGTAACAGTTATTGGTTATGAAATATTAGATAGGCAGTTTTCCTTAGAGCTGCTGGGGACTGGGAGGTGGTCAAGGGAAAAGCTGCATTTCTAGCTCAACACTATACACCATGAAAGGGGCCTTTAGGGGTCCTGGGTTTATGTGGCGACATCATCTGTTAAACTTTTTTCCCTAACGCAGGCTCTGGGCTTTGTCTCCTGTCACCAGAGCAACAGGAGACCAAGAAAATCAGGTGTTCTCATAATGGGTGTTTTGCTCATCTCTCTGAGTTCTCACTTTCACTTTCAGGCCAATGTTTTTTTCTTGCAATTTAAAGGCACAATTTATATAATTTATCTAGCATTTTTATTTTTTAGTTTGTGGTGCAAGAGTAGTTTAGAGTATGTGGTCTCACATATCACCAGAAATGAAAGTTTGTGTTAACTTTTTAAACAGCCATTATTTCCTGTTAGTTTATACTGAGCTTATGTTCACCTAAAACCATTAGGCCTTTTTCACATGAGGTTATGTTGAGATAAGTTTCCTCATTCCTGTACTTGCATAACTGATATTAGTTTGAATCTAAATCATATTCCAACCCATTAAATTTAGTCTTTTTATGTTTCAGCCATAATTCAGATTGAATTCTCAATCTGTCATTTTTAGATTTTACCTATATCTTCAAACATTTTCAATCACAAATTTGATTAACACGCCTTTTATATATTTATTCCAAGTTGAAAAAGATGTGGAACATCATATCATTCAGCATATAATTATAAAACAATTTCTGAAAAAAATGGATACATCTGGAAAGTAGCAGCCAGCATGCTCAATTTCATACAATAAAAGATGTTTACTTGGAAATGCTCTTTTTCAAAAATCAATGTTTTATTACCTTTACCTAAGTGTCATTTAAGGATGATTACAGAGAATTTTTAGTATAGATTATTGAAATGGAGATTGCTATGCCTCCTTCATATAGCACAAATTAGATACAGATGTAAGGTTAAAGTTAACAAGGAGGATGGCTTTGAAAACTATGAAATAGATATAATCAATCATGTCTTAAATGGTGCTGACAAGTAAAACCCTCACAGCAAAAGCAAAGATCCTTCAGGGAAGGCTGGGAGAGTCACTCTGAGGTGAAGACTGATCTAGCCTTTGCTGGAGTGATTAATTTTACAGGAAGCAGCAAGGTCCTTCAGCATACCTGCCTCTCCACCTCTATGAAAAAGGGACCAGCAACTAAAACATATTAACGTACTATAGGATGACCATACAATTCATCATCCAGGACAAAAGGTCCTATTATTATGCCAGAACAACAGGAGTGAACCAGGACTGATCCAGTAAACCAGGATATATGTCACCCTAACAACATAGCTCTTTCCTTTTTTATTAAAGCAACTGCCTTAGTATCTCCTTATACTGCCCATAAAAAGTACCCATCCATTGCCTATTTTCTACTAGACAAAATGTAAATTTATAGGAGAATATTGCTAATAATATCTTTCAACAATTCCCCCCATGTTATATTTAATATACTCTTTGTTAAAGCAGACAGTTTGAGATCTTTCACTCTTAAAATGAAAGTTTTAAAGGAATTTTTCATCTGAAAAATTCACTGAATTGAAATATCTCATTCCATGAATGCTTTTTAAAATTATCTTGAGTTTAAATTATTCTTGCAGTGAGGCTATCTCAACATCTACATCTGTGATGCAAAAATTAAAATTAGGGCATTTGTAACTACTGCCCTTGCTGTGGCTTGGCCTGCTTAGTAGCTAGCTGAGGCTACTCAGGTAACCACGAAGTCCTCTCTCAAAAGCCGAAGAACTTAGTACTACCCCCATCCTACTCCAGGAAGACACTGATACAATTTAAAGCACAAATCCAACTTCCATTAAGTATTTTGTTTGGCCAACCTAGTCTTTTTGATGTCTAAAAAGGATGGAAATCACCCAAAAAATCCAAATATATGGCTTCTCTGGAAAAACCTGAAGGTTTGCCAAACGGTCCACCCCACATTTCCTAAGGGCAGTAATCAGCAGGAGCTGAGTGGGGACTGCCCCCTTTAGGTAACTTGTGTACCCTCTAATTTGCCGCAGTCCTAACCACTCATCCTTCACATGCAACCCACTTCACCTCTTAATGCCATCTGCCTGACTGCTGTAATGAGTTTGCAAACCCTGCCATAAAGCATTTGTAAATAAACACACACACCCCATAAACACAGAAGGCTAACACAGCCAAGACAAGAGCATTGCATACCCAGAGCCTCAGGGGTTCTAGAACAGGAGCCTCCAACACTACACCAGGTCAGGGTGTTGGCTGACTAACCTGTTCAGTCTCTCATTGTTTTGCTCATTTGCACTCTCTCGCTCACCTCTACTTTTTCTCCATATGTTGGCCTCATTCTCTTAGACCAGCTTTTCCCATTGGGTGCTGAGTTAACTTTCTATAATTTTAAAAATCTCTCCAAACTTATTTTCTTATTCCTAAAATGAGTAAATTTACCATGGAGACTTGTGAAAATTAAACAAAAATGTGGGTAAAGGCCCTAGCACAGCCCTGCACATATGATATCCACTTAGTGCATGGTTCTTACTATTTTTATTTAGGTCAACAAACCCCAAAATAAAACCAATAGTGAGCCAGTGTAATAGAAATAACTTTGTTTTATGAAACTTATTTTGAATTAGAAAAAGTTATAATTTTCTTGCTTTTAAAGAATAGGTAACAAAACTATTACATAAATAAGAAATAATAAATTCAGCTCCATTATATCACCACTTAATGGAGAAAGAGCACCTGTGGCATAGAGTGAGAGCCATTCAGAAGGCGCCTGCAAGATTTCCAGAACTCCTTCTTTGCTGATTTCCCTGTTCTCGTCATTTAGGCAACAATTTCATTTCTTATAAGGTGCTTTTAATGAAGGCACAGAAATGATTATGGAAGAAGGGTTTTCCCCACCCCAAAGAGAAAGCATAATAGTTACTGCATTTATTTTTTTAATTAAATACTTTTTTGAAACCAAAAATACTGTCCATTTTGTTGTGTATATGTGTGTGTTTTTTCTTAAAATAGAATGTGAGGAAAGTCCTTGGTTTTCCTTCTCTAAAGTGAACGCTACATATAACTATATTATGAGTATTACAGCATAATGACCCACTTAGCCAAAACAAATAACAACAACAACACATTCACATTTGTGGGTTAAATACCTTGTTAGGACAAACCCACTGGGGACTTCGAAAGATATGATATATTTGCTTACAGTGGTTTTTAACCATGGGGGAAGGGTACTTAGACAATCTGATGAAAACAGAAAGAAGTAGATCTAAGGATGAAATCTAGCTTCTCATACTTAAATTTTTTTTTGTGTGTGTGTGTGAGGAAGATCAGCCCTGAGCTAAGGTCTGATGCCAATCCTCCTCTTGTTGCCAAGGAAGATCGGCCCTGGGCTAACATCTGTGCCCATCTTCCTCTACTTTACGTGGGGCGCTGCCACAGCATGGCTTGAGAAGCGGTGCGTCGGGGCGCACCCGGGATCCGAACCTGCGAACCCCAGGTGGCAGAAGCGGAGCGTGTGCACTTAACCGCTGCGCCACCGAGCTGGCCCCTCATGCCTAAATTTCTTTAAACTACCACTCTGAATTTCGCCACTGTGAACTTCAGTTTAAGGGTCACCTTCTCCAAGAGACCTTTCCTGATTCCTCCCTCCCACCTCCAGCAATTAAAAACTGGCCACTGCCTTCCTGTGTCCTGACTCTACTGCTACACACTTCTACCACAGCAACGGAAACACTGCATGTGTGGTTGCTCCATCTCCCCTACTAGCCTTTCCTCAGGGGTAGGGACTGTCTCTGCGTCTCCATCACTCAACACACAACACAGTACAAAGAACACGAAAGTACTCAACCTCTCTCCTCTACAGCGAAGCTTCAGCATGGAATGGTAGTCAAAATCAACAGTGCTGGAGCCACCCTTGGGTTAGAATCCCAGCTCTGCCCCACTCTTCCCACCCGTGTGAGTTTAGACAAATTATTCTGTGTGTCAGTTTTTGCATAAATAAAATGGAGGATACAAAAATATAGACTATGAGGTTGTTGTGAGATTTAAATGAGTTAATACATGTAAAGTGCTTAGGACCTGCCACATTATAAGCATTCAGACAGTATTATAAATAAAATTACCATTATTATTTAAAAATCGGCCTACATTTCCTTTCATTTCTCAACTCCACGCTTAGCTCACTCTTCTTCAGAAGATCATTAATGATCTCCTCATTGCCAAAAGTCGAGTCCTTATCCTACTTGACTTCCAGCTTCAGCTTCAATACTGCCGGCCAGCTCTTTGTTTTTGAGGCTTGTCCCCCTCGCTTCAGGGAGGGCATTGCTCTCATTTTTCCCCTCTGGCTTCTCTTCCTGCCTGGCCAGCTGCCAGAGCTCCCACTGTGTGACTCTTCTCTACCTGCTTCCAGGACAAGCTTATCTATTACCTGGTCTTTAACTACGATCACATGCGTCAACTACCTACCACCACATGTGGGAAAGAAGAGTGGAAAATTCAATATACTTTTATCTTTAGGGATAGCTATAGACAATAGCTACACACAGGTTAAATTTAAATTAAAATTTAGAAAATATATATATATATATACACACACCAGTGCCTCACATTTATTCCATAGGTAATATATTTCAACCTATCCAAAAAATCATCTATATTAAGTTTACCAAACTGCATCTACCACATGGTTGAGTATGTAAATATCTGTACATAGCATTCACCAGGATGTAGCTTGTGTAAATGTACGTTTGGCTGAGTGTCAAAACCTTAGCTTTAAATCAGTAATAGAAATCTTTAAATCTCTAGCCCTCATTTCTTCTTAGAAAACTACATCTGAGATTTACTCAGTCTTGGGCTGTATGAAGTTGATATAAACGCAAACAGGCACTAAGCAGATACAATACACATAGGCCCTATGCACGCTGCATTAATACAGGCAAAAGTAACATCACCACAACCCCACTCTCCATTCTGTTAAGACTATTCTATAATCAAATTACTGTGCCTGCTAACAAGCACACTTCTCTATTTTGCTAAACGGACTACATAAATAATAATGTAACTTCCCTAGATATCTCAATAGCCTAGATGTGTTTCAATATCTGTAATTTGCTTTTTGAGCCACTTCAGCATAAACAGCCTATGATATTCTGTGACATTATTTAGATTAGGCAATAACTACATCTGGCAGTAGGAATGCACTGTCCAAGGTAGATCTAGTGGGCTGCAATCAGGAAGCCCATACTTCAGAGGTGGTTACAACAGACAAATGCTTTGGAGACACTTTGCTTATTACCTACGGGATGGATTTTCTTTGGTGCAATCAATGGCTTGCTAATTGGCATGATGAATGTTAGAAATAGGATCACCATGGTGAAATTAAAGGATTCAAGTATGTGAGCTTGCTAAAATGGTTTAGAGACACTTCCACCCTTGAAAGAAGAGAGTATAAAGAATCTGAAGCCTAAATCTCTTATGGCAACTGAAAGACCAAAAATCTTTCCTCTACCACGCTGTTAGCTGCTTCAAGTAAATGTTCCTTGAAAGGTGTATCAGGAGTAAATGTTCCTTGAAAGGTGTATCAGAACACCTAAAAACACAAAGATCGGAGCCTTCACCAACCTTATAAACCAAACTGTATCAAATTTTTTGTGCTACTTGCCAGTGAATGTTTATCTAAAAATTATCAGTATGTGTAGTAGTTTAGTCAAAACTTGCTTTCATTATAACCTGGTGGTGAGGTTGTGAGAGAGCAGGTAACCTCCACCTGCTTCAAGCTTCTTATAGACCATTATCTACTACTTGCCCCAAAAGATTAGGAGTTGGGCAAGAACAAACTGACTGTGGAAGAATGGTCTGGATACCTGTTATATGACACAATACACAGTCTTTCTACGACTTAACTTTGCATGGAGAACGTGAGTAATGGTTTTAGCTTTCCATTCTTATAGGTTTGCTATGGCAATCAAATGATTTAAAGGATGTGAAAATCGTCTAAAAACTATAAGGCAGCATAATCATGTGCAATATTATTACAATCTTTTTGACTATACTTTGAAATTGAAGAATGCTGGCCCTGTTGTTGTCCTGCCTCTTTCCTGGATGTCAGTTTTACCCGTGTGCCTGTTTTGTAGGGCCTTCGTTCTGTTGTTTCCGAAGCCCCTCCCCACCAAACACACACACTCACACACAGCTTTCTGTCTAAAATCTAAAACATTCTGGACTGGTAACGAGATAAGCAATACTCATTATTTATTAACATAATTAATATCATTATTAATATAATTATATGTAGTACACACAAAAGATAGGAATGAGGGAGCATGGAGGTTTTATGACCACCACTGCACATGCTCTTATTATACAAGTGAGATTGGCCAGTCTGACCTCCACATGTATAAGGGTATTATATTTAAGCCTAGTCCCAGTCATGTAGGAGCTTAGAAATAACTTGATTTGACCTTAGAATTGAACAAGTATTCCAGATTGGCTCTCTCTATCAGAAGCTCAGAAGCCTCTGCCTCTTCAACTAGAGTCAGTTGTACGTTTTTTTGGATAGAATGTTAGAAGAGTTTCATCGTCATTTCCTGAAACTTATTGTCATTAATACAATGTCATCAAATTAAATTCACTCAGTGCCAACAAGCAAATAGTTACCTTTATCTATTTTCTCTTCTGTGCCTTAGTTATCAGACTTTGGGAAACGCCTCCATCTCCCACACTCCTGCTGAGACAGAAGGGCCATGCTGAGAAGTTTAGGCCTGATCCCACTCGTAACGGGCAGCCACTGAGGATTTTGAACAGAGGAGCGTCACAAGTCCTAGTCTCACATCCTACCACTAACTATGTGACCCTCCTCTTCTATTCTTCTGCGACTGCTCTTCTGAAAGAGAATATGGTACAATGACCTCCCAAGGCTCCCCCAGCATCAACACCACCACATTTCTTTTTTTTTTTTTTTAGATTTTTATTTATTTATTTTTCCCCCCAAAGCCCCAGTAGATAGTTGTGTGTCATAGCTGCACATCCTTCTAGTTGCTGTATGTGGGACGCGGCCTCAGCATGGCCGGAGAAGCAGCGCGTCGGTGCGAGCCCGGGATCCGAACCCGGGTCGCCAGCAGTGGAGCGCGCTCACCCAACCACCAAGCCACGGGGCCGGCCCCAACACCACCACATTTCTATAGGAATTCTATAGGTTAGTATTTGATGTCAGTGGTCCTTAATCATAAAAACTAGTATCTCTGCCCATACTATGGCTGCCCCACAACCTAGTTGTTCTCAATCATGACTTTTAAAAGATCAACTCTGTTGCTCCTGGCAAAATCAGAGAGTATATTTGTAAAGCAAGATTCTCAATTTTTTTTGTCTTACAAATATTTTAAATTGTGTACTTAACTTGGCAAGTCATATTACTCAAAAATGATTCACAAAATTAGTATACACTTTGTTAACTTGCTGAATATCTAAAAGATGGAAAACAATTTTCCTGCTAAATAAAGTCAAGAATAAAAACTCCAACAATTTGGGCAGATTATTTCCAGGAAAAAAATCAAAACAATCAGTTGAATGAAAGAGGCTTACTAAGAAGTTAGGCGGATCTTTAAATAGAGGAAAAATAAATAACAAGATGGTTATGGGCAAACTCCCAGATAAGCCAGTTAGTTTCTCTCTGTGCAATGATTACAGCTGTAACCCATAACCTCCGCCATTTCTAAATACTTAAGTCATACCTAACAGGGAAGAATCCATGCAAACATCTCACCGATGCCATAACAACACAGCTGACATGCATTGCTGGTAGTCAGAATCACTCGAGTGGAAGGCCATGGCATAATAACTTAATGGAAGAAATCCCGGACCAAACAGGGTCATAAAGTCAAAGTCGGTGTGTCTAATCTCACCTTGAACTCGCACTGCTGAATGATCTTGGGATATTCATTTAAACTTTCTCAGTTCATTTCCCTAACTATAAGTGGTGTGATCTGATTATTCCCAATAATTGTTAAGAATTAAAATATATAATGGACATAAAAGTGGTTGAAAAACTGGACCAACACTGAGGCATTAAACTGTTGACTAGGGAAACATCCTAAGATTCTAGACTCAACTCACAACTTTCTTGGTCACCTGTGCAAAATCAGGTGAGACTCTATCACATGGTGTCAGGATCTGATGCATTACACTGGGCTTGTTCTGAACACAGTAGGTGGAAGAGAGACTTGAGACAGCAGTGGCCTGGGTGAGAGAGGAAGACCAGTAGAAGACTTGTTCATAAAAGCTTACCGCCTTGGAATAAAGTCCAAATTCCTCAGTGCAACACAAAAGACCCTTGCCACTTGGCCTCAGCCACATTTTCAGCCCCATTTCTCTCTACTCCCAGCAATAGACCCCAGACTGAGTGACTCTAGACACTGTGCTACCTCCCAACAGTACTCTGTACATCCATTCTCCTGGGCTAGCCTCCACCATGGTCCTCTGGCTGTGGTGGCCTCTTTCCAGTTCCCCAATCACCTTGCCCCACCTTTATACCACTGTCCACCAGTCGTATTTGTTTTGGTCCTTCAGTCCCTGATTAGAGTGCACCGTCTTCCAAATAGATTTCTCTGCTTCCCACAGTTCTAAGTAACAAGTCCATCTTCTTTCCTTTTGCTATTGTCTTTACTTCCATAACAGGGCTTTTGAAAGTTCAAGTTTTACATTGCTAACTAGATTGTAAGCTTCTTGAAAGGCAGGGGCCACTTCCTATCTTTGTAATACCACCCTCAGCAAGTATAATTCCTTCGACATAACATGTGCTTCATAAACATTTGTGAATATAAACAAGGCGATCTCAATACACTGGAAAACCTCGAGCAGTACTCTCAGCCCTAGTGAATTCTAAAGCAATCTCAACATTTCCTAATGTAAAATCTGAATAAGCAGAAATCTTAAATCAGGACAGAGACAGAAAAACTGTGTTTCTCATAACCAATCTTGCTATCAACAAAAAGCTAATCAAACTTTAGGACAATGCGATACCCTTTTTCCCAGGAGGGAAAAAAATTATTCCTAACCTCTGCTCCTGCCACTCCCCCAATCCCACCGCACACATCTAACTTTAGCGATATCAAACTATTCGTAGTTCTCCAACAGACTATGTTCTCCCTTACATACTGTGCCTCTGCGCCTGTTGTGCTATCTGTATGGGGTATCCTCCCAGAAAATGCCTTTTCATCCTCAAGTCTTAGCTCAAGAGTGAATTTTCCTCTTAAACCTTCCCTGATTTTTTCAGGCAGACTTAGGAACTTCTTTCCAGAAGCACTCACTTCCAACCCCACCCCAGGAACCCACATCTCCATTTTATCCATTCTCACATTCCAAAAATTATTTCTTTAAATCCCTGGCCTAGATACAAAGTATCTAGAAGATAAGACTGGTTCTTTTTGGTTTTGCATATCCAGCCCACAGGCACTCAACAGATCCTGTCTGAAAGGATCAATGAGGAGTAAAGGCGCCACTCAATCTACCAACATCATTTATCTACAAGTAGATAACGTCCCCGTTTCGGGTTCAGGATCTATCAAGTGCCCACCCATCACCATCCTATTTGGAAGAGGCAGACAAGCGCAGAGTGCATCCTCAGCAGTTTTTCCCATGTCTGAGTACTATTCCCACAGCAACAATACCATCCATGAAGAGGGTTCCAGGCTGGCCCATCAAGCCCTATTCTATTTGAAGGATCTAAAATAGTTAAAACAGCTAGAGATTTTAGGACTCTCAGAGCTAGAAAACATAGTATTAGTAAAAGTTCCCTGCCTGTTTTATAGACTTTTGTGGGCTAGACTAAAATCTTAGCCCTCCCTTTTTGTGTAAGCACCCTTGGAAAAAGATATCCTTAAATTCCAAATCACTGTGGACTTCTACAACACTCACATTTTAAATCGGAGGCTTCCTTTAAACAGAGTGCTCTCTTTGTAGATCAGCCATGGAGTTTCCCATGTGTCAGGTGGGCTTCCTCCTTCTCCCCTTTTCTTTCTGTTTCTACCTCCTCCGCTTGTATGATCAGGAAAATTAGTCTAATATTAGCCCAAACAAAACATAATAAATCTTCTGGAAGAAAAACACACACCTTCACTCACGTTTATGCTCCAGCCTCAGCGGGGTCCTCAACACTGCTGCGCTCTCCCTGGACCCCCAGCTCACTGAGCCACTTAGAGGCTGCCTGCCCTAAAGCTCCTCTGCTTTGCTCAAAGCCCACCTCAAAGCCATGTGCTTTCACTCACAAATAACCCTCACCCCTCACTTCACTGAGAAAATTAATGGCAACTGGACATGAGTTCCCTCCCTGAGCATCCATCCTAATTCCAATTTTTAAATGAAGGACTTCAGCATCTGGCAGATCATCTCACAGACTCATTATCTCAAGTTAATCCTCTTGACCAGTTTATAAGGAAGACATCCAGTTGACCCATGGATGAGCAAAATGAGGATCAAAGGGATTAAAGGATGTGTCCACAGTTCCATACCAGTAAAGGACAAAACAGAGAGACTGGTTCTCTTGACACTGAGTTCACATTTGTACTGCACATCTGTTTCAGGACAGCCTCAACTTATTTTCTCAATTCTCCTTCACACGTCCCACGGTCTAGCCGAATTAGCCAACTAAATCTACCCAAGCACGTTACAAAGAAACTTGCCTTTACCTCTTCAAAAAAAAAAAAGCTATCTTTTTCTGATTATAAAATACATGCACATTGTAAAAAATTTTGGACAAGATGAAAAAGTAAGATTAAAAGTCACCTATAATAAATAATAAGAATGAGCAATCTACAACTATACACAATATAGATGAATCACGCAACGCTGAGTGTGAGAAATCAGACACAAAAGAGTACATGTTGTATGACTCCATTTATATAAGGAACAAAAAAGAGTCAAAACTATGGAATGGTTAGCAAGAGGGAGCCTGTGGGAATGCTGATAATGTTCCATTTCTTAATCTGGACACTTGTTGCATGGGTATGTTCAGCATACCCAAGTTCAGTGAAAATTCAATGAAGTGTATATTTATGACGTGTGTGTGTATATATGTACAGAGACGTACATAAACACACACATATATACTATACTTGAAGTCAGATGCAATGTTTATATTTTGGTGTGTTTTCTTCCTGGTGATTTTTTTTCTTTTGGTATGCCTGTTTCAAAAAATTACGATCAGACAGTTTATATTCTGACATTTCACCTAACAAAAAAGCATACGCATTTACCCAAATTACTGTCAATTCCTCGTAAATATCTTTAATGGCTGTATCACAGTCTGTCTGGTGCCTGTACCATAATTTACTTAACCAGAGCCCTGCTATCAACCATGAAGATGTGTCCAATGTTTATTATTATAAATACTGCTGTAGGGGCTGGCCCGGTGGCGCAAGCGGTTGAGTGCGTGTGCTCCGCTGCAGTGGCCCCTGGGAGGTTCAATGGTCCGGATCCAGGGCGCGCACCGACGCATGGCTTCTCGAGCCATGCTGTGGCGGCGTCCCATAAAAAGTGGAGGAGAATGGGCACGGATGTTAGCCCAGGGCCAATCTTCCTCAGAAAAAAGAGGAGGATTGGCATCAGACATTAGCTCAGGGCTGATCTTCCTGACTAAATAAATAAATAAATAAATAAATAAATAAATAAATACTGCTGTAGTGAACACCTCTACCCTTTAAGTCATTTAGCCACTCTCTCTTCATATTCTACTTCATATATTTATAATATTGTATACTACAGCATAGCCTGCCATATGTAATTATTCATGTACTTATCGCATCCTCATTGCTCAGTAATAAGCTTCACAAAACCACAGACCACATCACCCCTCCTCATATCCTCCACAGAACCTTACTCCTGAACGTGGTGTAGGTACTTACTATTTGTTGACGTGTTTTCAGAAGCCAAGTAAAACCTCCATTCCTACCAACCTAGATTTCACTATCACCTCAGTCGTCCATGTAACATGAATGTTTTGTCAGCTATATTCCAAACTCTTTGTTTAGTCTGCACAGCTATACACTTAGAGGCAGTTCAGCGTGGTTCCCCTTAAGGGTATACATACTGGCCAGCATAGTGAATTCATTCAACAACTAACAGTGCCAAGCCCCAAGGATCCAATGATAACCAAACAAGTTCCTGCCATCAAAGAGCTTACAGTTGGTGAATAATTAAACATGGATCCTGCTTTCAAGGAGACCCACAGCCTAGCCGGAAAAGCAACATGAAACAAATCCTAACTCCACCGCTCCTGAGCTTTCAAATCACAACTGCTCAGATGGGAACAAATACCAGCCCCAGAGCCAAACTCTTGAAAACTCTGCCTGGGTGGCCGCCTTCCTGTTAGTCTCTGGATGAATGTTTGCTGTACTTAAAATACGTTTTAAAATATATTACAAACATTATTAACCCCATCGTATCTGACAATGCAAAAGTATGGTACATGTTTAAACTGCTAATAAAAAAGAGACACAATTACAGTAGAAACAAAAGGAGAGCTAAGAAAAATAGTTGAGAGTGACGAAAAATATTTTTCTTTTCTATTTTTTCCTTTTGCATTTGGAATGAAGATTGGGAAGAACCCTGAAGAGCAAAGGATGAATGGCGCTGAGGGTGAAAAAGGCTAAGCTATAGCTATTATAACCTAGCAGTAATAATCAGCCAGAACAGAGAAGAGAGATCTTCAGAAGGTTTTCCATTTTGAGTAGAAAACAGGATGATCAGCGCCAAAGGTGGAAACTTGGCCCCATGTTAGTTGTTCTAGAACAGAAAGGCTGAGCACAGCCAGGGCTGAGCCCACCCAGGCTCCTGCAATTCAAGAGGTGAGGGGTGAACTTGGACACCAAGGGCTACTAAGGGGCTTCCCAGGGCTCCAAAGAGAACATGAAGGAGCCACCTGCCTCAAGAGATTTTTAATGTAGACAGAGCTGCTCGACTTTAGAAAAAGATGCCCTGTGGAACATCCAGCAGCAAGGGGACAACTGGTTATAAAGCTTCAAAGAACCAACTTACACTCCTTGAACTGCATTGGGGGACTACAAGCTTCAAGTCCTCTTAGTCACTTTGAACTTGTGAACAAATGAGCTTAAGAAGAGCGTCTCAGAAGCTCACCTGTTTGAAGTAGAGAGCTTCTGAAATTACAACACAAAGGAAGAAGAGAAATACGCATGCACATAGTACTGAAAGAAGGCAAGATAGACTCCTGAGGGAGTGAGCACCTCCTTCAGGGAGAGAGGATGGCTAGGCCGGGGTTTAGAGCTCTAGAGTATTTTGGTAGGTAAAGGAGAGGTTGAACCATTTTTGCACGTGATCAAATAGCATGTTTAGACGTTTCAGCATCAACGCATGAAGCAGTTTATTAATTTAGTCCTGCTAGAGCCTGGCATGAGAGGACCGATGAGGGAGGAGAGCTGGCGGGCAGCCAATCAAAAGGCAGGACAGCCACCTGGCTAGCCCAGAACAGGGGACTACGCCAGATTTCAGAGGTCCTGTGTGCTATAACAGAGTCTGATCTCAACCCTGCAGGCAGTGACAGAGCTGAGCTTGAAGCAAGTCAGTGACTCAGTGAGATGTGTGTATCCAAGAGCTCATCTGGTGACATGGAAGATGGGTCTCAGGCAGGGAGACCAGTGAAGTGGTAACAGTCTCAATGAGAGATGCTGAGTTAGAGCAGTGAATGATGGGGAAATGGAAAAAATGTTCTCAGCTGTCCAGGAGGTAAAATCAGAAGGACTACATGAGTTAGTCAAGGTGAGGTGGCACAGGAAGGATTAGGAATAAGGTGGATGATGGTGCCACAAACCAAGGTACGAAATAAAGGAAGAAGTCAGGAGATATGTTGATCCTAAGGAACTGCTGCATGGTTCAGTAGAGAGGGGTCTGGAAGTCAGAATACAGAGCACTGTAGGAACAGATTTGGAAGATCATCACCACATACCATACGTTGGAGTAAGAACAATGAAAGTGGGTAAGACCACTCATAACAGAAATTCTTATATTCTTAGGATATGGACCTTTTTGTGAGCTTGATGAGAATCCTCACCCAACCAAAAAATGTACATAAACAAACAACATTTTGGAAAAAACACTAGCCAGCTTACAGGCCCCCTGCTGCCCAGAGAGGACTGCAGGTTAAGACATCCTGGGCCTGGGGGCTGGGAGGGGAGGTGGGAAGAAGGTGTAAGGCAGCATTTCTCAACCAGGATGCTACTGGCAAATTGCAAGGGACACGTCTTCACCACGCAGGATGCTGAGCACCTCCGGCCCAGGCCCTGCCCACTAAGCACCAGAAGTACCCAAAACCTAGTCTCTGTGACAACCCAAAAATGCCCCCATATATTCCCAAATAATATCACCCTATCTGAGAACCTCTGGTCAAAAGGAAGAGAAGGAGGCAGCAAAGAAGACTTAGAAAGATCAGAGAGGGGAGAAAAAGCAGATCTAATCCTTCAGCCAACAGGTCATCCCCATTTCCAAAATACACCCCACAGTGTGACCCTTCTCCCTACCTCCACCACTAGCACATTATGTAAGCCATCCCTTTCATGAACTATTGCAATCATCTCCTAATTGGTCTTCTTGCTTCTATCCTTTTTTTCCTTCTTCTTTTTATTAAGTCACCATGCTGTATATTACATCCTCAGGACTTATAACTGGAAGTTTGTACCTTTTGACACCCTTCACCCATTTCCTCCCCCACCCCCCCACCTCTGGCAACCATCAATCTGTTCTCTGTATCTATGAGTTTGGTTTTCTTCTTTTTTTTTTAGTTTGCACATATAAGCGAGATCATACAGTATTTGTCTTTCTCTGTCTGACTTATTTCACTTAGCATAATGCCCCCAAACTCCATGCATGTTGTTGCAAATAGTAGGATTTCCTTCTTTTTTCTAGCTGAATAATATTCCACTGTATATTTATGTACCACATTTTCTTTATCCATTCATCCACTGATGGATGGATAGGTTGTTTCCATGTCTTGGCTTCCTGCTTCTATTCTTAATTCCCCTTGACAAGCTCTTTCCACATGGCAGCAAAGTGAGCCTTTTCAACTTTACTAATTTTATTTAACCAACACTTTTATAATATTTACTACCTTCACCATGTTCTGTTCTTTACAAACATTAACTCATTTAATCCTTACAACAACATTATGAGATAGGTATCGTTCCTAATCCCATTTTACTGATGAGGCACAGAGAAGTTACAGAACTACTCTATGGTCACAGAGCCAGTAAGTATAGGGCTGGGATTTTAACCCGGGCAGCCAGCTGCAGAGTTGATGCTCTTGACTGCAACTCCACGCTATTCTCCAATTCATTATTCCTCTGTTGAAGACCCTCAACTGTCTTCTCACACAAGAGTGTAAACTAGATTCTTGTCACAGCCAATAAGGCCTTAGAATAGGGGCCCCCACTACCTCATCTCCTGCCCCCACCCCAGCCTCACTGCTCTGACTGCTGTGATGTGGGCTCAGCCCGCTCCAGGGCCTCTGCACTCACTGTCTCCTCTATCTGGAGTGTTCTTCCTTCAGACAGCTACAGAGTTGGCTCCTTCACTTCATTAAGGTCTCTACTCAAATGTTCTCTCCTGCCCATCTAATATCAAATAACACCTCTACTCCTACCCCCAGCATTTTCAATTGCTCCACCTTGCTATATTTTTTTCTCCAAAGCATTTACCATCATGGAAAGAACGTAAAATTACTCATTCATTTATTATCTAACTCCCACCAGTAGAGTGCACTTTCCATGAAAGCAGGAATTCTGTGCATTTTGTTCTCTGCTACAGCCCCATGCAAGGAAGGGCATGCAGTTCATATTTGAATGAATGAATGAACAAAGAAAGAGTGGTGACAAGGAAGCCAAGAAGGAGAAATTTCAAGACAGAGGGAGATAGCTCAACAGTGTCAACATGCTACAAAAAGCTTTGGTTATATTAGGAGTGAAAAGTTTCCACTGATTTTGGCAATTAAGTTATTGGTGCCTGTGGCAAGAAATGTTTCTAAGAAATGGTACCTGGCTGGGGAATGAGTTGACAGGTGATGTAGTAGAAGCATTAAGCACAGACAACTCCTGTAAGAAGTTTGCTGAGAAAGAAGACAGCTAGAAGGAGCAGCAATGTCAAGAGAGACTTCAGCATATTCTTTCCATGCTGAGGGTAAGGAGCCAAGGGACGGTGAGACTGAAATTCAATAGAGAGAGGATTACCATGGAGAAAGGCCTTGGAGATAGATGACTCCAGACTGTGGAGGATGAGGAGGATCTTCCATGTTAACTAGCAAACGCTCTTCTCTCCCCTTCGGATGATCCATCCTGACAGTGTTCTCTCTAACTCAGGTGCTCCTCAGACCATCAGCCTGGACCGACTGTGGAGAGTTTAGAACCTGTCCTCTCCAAAGAGCACTGAGGCCTGTTCAGACTCCCAGTTCAGAGAGAATGAGTATAGAGTTCACTGGATCTGGGTAAGAGGGAAAGGCACTAACCCTTCACTGAGACACGTCATATACACTCATTTGCAGATATGGACACATATAAACATTTCTTTTATTGCAAAACAGCCCTGAGTGATAAATTAGTAGCTTCATGTCAAGATTAGGGAATTTGAGTCTGGGAGAGCTTCATAACTTCTCCAAGGCTACTCAGGTCCAGCCAGGCTTTTAACTGAAGTGGGTGCTCTTTCCAATATATACTGTATGTCATTACTCAAGAGAATAAAATAGAAGAGACAGATAATCAAGACTAGAAAAATTAAAATGGAGGGCACGCTCCAGGTTGGGAAATTTTCAAAGAGAGAAAATAGTGAAATAATTGTCATTAACAGGACAGATAACTAAAATTTAAAGGCTAAGTTGTATATGTTACCCCACCACCAGACTTTGTTTTTCCTTTAGTTTGTGTTATCCAGCTATGAATGTCAATTGATATAATAAAGAGATATAACAGACAACTGATTTTTTTTTTTTTTTAAAGATTTTATTTATTCATTTTTTTCCCCCCAAAGCCCCAGTAGATAGTTGTATGTCATAGGTTCACATCCTTCTAGTTGCTGTACGTGGGACTCGGCCTCGGGTTGGACGGAGAAGTGGTGCCTTGGGGCGTGCCTGGGATCCGAACCCGGGCCGCCAGCATCAGAGCGCGCGCACTTAACCGCTAAGCCACGGAGCCGGCCCGAGAGACAACTGATTTTTGACTAAGACATAAAGGCAATTCAGTGGAGAAAGAAGAGTTTTTTTTTTTAACAAATAGTGCTGAAACAATTAGATTTCCATATGCAGAAAATCAACTTCAATTCATAACTCAATCAATATAAAAAATTAACTCAATGGGCCAAACACCTTAACAGACACCTTGCCAAAGATACAGAGATGGCAAATAAGCAAATGAAAAGATGCTCCACATCTTATGTCATCAGGGGATGCAAATTAAAACAACAATGATCTACCACTACACACCTATTAGAATGGCCAAAATTCAAAACAAGGACAACACTAAATGCTGATGAGGATGTGAAACAATAGAAACTCTCATTCATTGCTGGTGGGAATGCAAAATGGTACAGCCACTTTGAAAGACAGCTTGGTAGTTTCTTACAAAACTAAACATACTCTTACCATACGATTCAGCAATTGTACTCCTTGGTATTTACTCAAAGGAGCTGAAAACTTATGTCCACACAAAAACTTACACACAGATGTTCATTGCAGCTTTATCCATAATTGCCAAAATTGGGAAGCAACCGAGATGCCCATTCAGTAGGTGAATGGAAAAATAAACTGTGGTACTTCCAGACAATGGAATATTATTCAGGGCTAAAAATGAGCTATCAAGCCATGAAAAGACATAGAGAAAATAAATGCGTGTTACTAAGTGAAAGAGCCAGTCTGAAAAGGCTACATACTGTATGATTCCAACTATATGACATTCAGGAAAGGGAAAAACTATGGAGATAGTAAAAAGATCAGTGGTTGCCAAGGGTTAGGACAGAGGGAGGGATGAATAGGCAGAGCACAGAGGATTTTTAGGGCAGTGTAAACTACTCCATATGATGCTATAATGGTGGATAAAAGTCATTATACATTTGTCCAAACACATAGAATGTACAACACCAAGAGTGAACCCTAATGTAAACCATGGACTCTGGGTAATAATGACATGTCAATGTAGGTTCATCTGTAACAAATGTACCACTCTCATGGGGGATGCTGATAATGGAGAAGGCTAGGCATGTGTGGGGGCACTGGGTATATGGGAAATTTCTGTACCTTCTGCTCAATTTTGCTGTGACCCTAAAATTGTTCTAAAAAATAAAGTCTATTTTAGAAAATTAACTTAAAATGGATCATAGACTTAAATGTAAAACCTAAAACTATAAAACTTCTAGAAGAAAACACAGAGAAAATTTTTGTGACCTTGGGTTAGGTAAATATTTCTTAAACAGGACACTAAAAGCACAATGTATAAAAAAAAATTCATAAATTGGACTTCATCAAAATGAAAAACTTCTCTTCAAAAGTCACTGTGAAAAGAATGAAAGGATAAACCATAAACTGGGAGAAAATCTTTGCAAAGCATATATTTGATGAAGAACTTGTCCAAAATATATAAAAAAACTCTCAAAATTTAACAATACAAACAATAAACTCAATAAAAACATGGGCAAAAGATTTGAACTGACACTTCACCAAAGCAGATATAAAGAGAGCAAAAAACACATAAAAAGATGCTCAATATCATTGGTCATTAGGGAAATGCAAATTAAAATCACAATGAAATACCACAAATAACTAAGATTAAAAAGACTGACCATACTAAGTGTTGACAAGGAACCAGCATGCTTATACACTGCTGGTAGGAAAGTAAAATGGTATAATAACTTTGGAAAACAGTTTGGCAGTTTCTGAAAAAGCTAAACACACACCTACCATGATCCAGCCATTCCACTCCTACGTACTTACCCAAGATAAATGAAAGTATATGCCCATACACAGACTGTATGGACATGTTCATAGCAGCTTTATTTATAACAGCCAAAAATTAGAAACAACCCAAATATCCACCAATAGGTACAAAAATAAATACACTGTTGTATATCTATACAATGTAATACTACTTGGCAATGAGAAGGAATGAACTACTGCTACATACATCAAAACAAATGAATGTCCAAATAATTATTCTGAGTGAAAAGAACCCAGACCAAAAAAGAGTACATACTACATGATTCCATTAATTTAAAATTCTAGAAAATGCAAACTACTCTATAGAGACAGAAAGCAAAGCTGTGGTTTGGGGGTGAGGGGATGATGGAAAGGGAAGGAATTACAAGGGAAATGGGGAAATTTGGGGAGGGTGATGGATATGCTCATTATCTTGATTGTGGTGATGATTTCATATTTATATGCATAGGTCAAAGCTTATCAAATTGTACACTTAAATGTGTACAGTTTATTGCATGTCAATAAAGCTGTTTTAAAAAGAAGAAATATAAGGGAAAGAAGTCATTACACACAAAAAGAAAATAAGAAAAATACAGCACAAATAAGCTACTTAAGTTTTCTGACATCTAATGGCATCAGGTATTAGAACTTCCTTTAGAAATGGCCAAATTTTACCTTAAACATTGCAAAATATCCCCAACCTATCTTTCAATAGTATTTCTACAGTGAAGTTTCAGAGATTATAAACCTATTCAAATATTTTAAGCAAAAATAAGATTAAGATCTTACTTTTCTGTCCAACATCTATCCATTAAGAGAACCCTAATTTTTTCAATGTATGTAATTATACCTAGAAGAATAATTTAATTTTAAGTGATTTTCCAATAATAAAATTACTATAATTAAAGATACATGGTGTAGCACTCAGAAGCCAATGACAGTTAACAAGAGTTACAAAATATATCACCTACACGATTAAAACCTGGTGGAAAATTATCAAAACTCTCCTCTTATTACAACCTGTATTTAGATCTGATTTCTTATCAAAGCAAAGAGTAAAATATATGCTGCTGAATAAGAAAATATTTTTCTTAATGCATAAGACTTAGACAGCACTGGAGTTAATTGTAATGAGCTTTGTGATGTATTTGAATGTGACAAAAAAAACACTACCCAAAATAAGTCTTCTAAATCTTATAGAGCAAGGCTGTGAAATAAATAGGTAATAAATACTACTGGTGCTAAAAAGCTCCAGGCAATTTGGGCAAGGTCACTCAAAGTAACCAGTAAGCACATATACAACAAGGGCTCCCAACCCTAACTCTGTTCTCCTCCCACAGTGGTGGCTACTCGTGATGCAAATGTCCTGGGGGCACAAAGGCCTACCACAAAGGCAAATCACACGGTGTGTCTGTCTCTGGCCACACTCTCAATATTTTTAGACAACAAGTAAAATCAAGTCTAAATAAGCACCAAGGTAAGGTAAAGGGTCGGGATAAAGAGGGCATCTCTACCCAGTCATGCCTTCCTGACTAGTAAATAAAGGGTGGGGAAATGAGGGGCCAAGAATACAACGTTCTTGAGGGAAGCAAATGTCTGAAAAACTTAAGCTTCCTTTTTAAGATTTTGATCAGGTAAACTACTCACTCTTCTTTCGTGAGAGCACTTAGCCCAGAGCTTGGCACATTACAGGAGCTTAAAAATGCTGCTTTAATGCTCCCTGCTCTCCCAACCCAAGGGTATCCAGCTTCTGGCTAGCAAAAACTCAGGGACCAGACCACGCAGAGCTATAACAATTTGGGAAAAACCAGAGGTTGAGTGCAAAGAAATAAATCCAGAAAGGACTAGAATCACCTCCCAGGTTCCCTGTCCACTTAGTGCCCTATAAGACACACAACCAGAAAAGAATTAAAATTATATTCTAAGAGTGTGAGGGAAAATTCTAAAAGGAAACTAAAGTTCTAAAAAACAAGTCAAAAGGGAATGTGGGTGATTATGTAAGAAGCAGAGACTAGAAACATTAATAATAAAGACATAAGCACTTCAGAGTTATAGTGCATCAAACTAATATTTTGTAAAGAGCAACCACATGACCAAAACACTCAAACAGAGCTTTAAGCCTTCCTTGGCCTTGGGAAGTCATGAGACTTTTCTGGCTAAAACAAGGAATGCTTTAGTGAGAGAGGGAAAAAGAACTTCCAGATCTCTAGGTGGCTCCCATTTTTAAACAACTGCTCCTCTACCTTAACTAAATGGTCAAATGACATGTAGCTATGCAAGTCACATCACCAGCGGGACAGTACTAAACATCCTTACAACTATAACTCTCATTTTTCTACTACATTTTTCCCTATCTTCCTTTGAAGTCCAGCACTAAGCAACCAACAACCACTGACCAATGCGTTATCATACGACATGTGTACAGTAATATGACATAGTAAGATTTTTTTCTTTCAGTAATCCTGTGCTGATGAAAAAAAGCATAATTACTTTAATGATGTACTTAGAGAAAGGATTATCTACAACAGAAAATCACAGGGGTAACGCTAATTAAAAGGTGTCCCAATTTATTACTATGAATTTTTCACAGAGCCCAAATGCATTAATTTTACCCAATATCTGCAAAGGCTGTTTCATACTATACATAAAACCAGCAAAGAAGGAGCATAGGAGAGTGCCAGTCTGGCTTTTCTGTTATGTAAAGCAGATTTAACAGTTATAAAGAAGGCAATCAAGATACAAATATAAAACTGATATTACTATCTTATTCATTATAACAATAACTATTTATTGAGCACCTACTATACATACCAGTCACTGAGTATAGACTGGTGAATAAACCAGGCATTATTCCTGCCTGCAAGAGCAAGAAAGAAACATTAAACAATTAAATAATATATAATTATAAATTGTGAATATTAAGAAGGAAAAGATGATTGTGCTATGAGGCAGAAGATACAGGGGTTCTAAGTCACATGATGATAAGGGTGGCATTCTGGAGAAGACTTTTATAAGAAGGATATTTGAACCTGCACCCAAGGATGAGAAATTACTCAAGGAGATGGTCCTAAAATAGAGAGATCAACAGCATGAGCAAGGGCCCTGAGGTGAGTCTACTGGACAACTGGACAACGTGGCCGGCAAGAGAGGAAGATGGGGGCAGGGGCCAAATCACGCAGGACCTTGTAGGTATGTTGAGTATTTTACACTTTATCCCAAGAATAAACGTGTTTCCTAAGAGCCTGGAAGACTTTAAACAGCAAGTGACCTTCTTTTCTTTTTCAGGCTTGCTGGTGGGAAAAGGGACAGGAAGGGGTGCAGAGTGTGTGCAGGAGGCCTCTGCAACGCGGAGAAATAATGGGGGCTTGAGTTAGGATGGCAGCATAGTGGGGACTGGAAACCAGACAGGTTTGCAAGAGATTCTTCCAGAAAAGTGGACAGGACTTTATGACAAGCTGGTTGGGTGGGGGGTGATAGAACAGAAGAGAGAGTGGAGGATAACCAGCCGTCTGGCCTGAGCCACTCGCTGGATGGATGAGATGAAAAAACAGAGGAGGAACAGTTGAAAGGTTGAGTCATCAAGAGCTCAGTTCTGGAGAAGTCTGAGATGCTGCCATTTATGGGCTAAGATGTGCCAGGCACTGTATTAGGTGTTCTTATCACAGCACCCCTTCTAGTAGGAGTATCCCCATTTCACAGAAAGCAAACTGCAGAGCACAGAGGCTGAAGCAGCCTGGTCAAGCTCACCCAGTTCCACGTGAAAAGGCACACTTGCCACCCAAGTCTGGCTGGCTGGCTGGCTGGCTGTGGGGTAAGCATTCTTTCCACCATACAGAGTTCTTGGAAATGATCTCTACATTTTGAATTTTGAAATCTATTTAGGGTTGGAGCAACCTAGCATCCAAGGAGAGTAAACAGGTGATACATTATTTTTTAAATCCAAATCCTCAGATTTATGATGCATAGTGTTTCCCTGTTCCACGCCCATTCCCACTCCACTTCTACCTGCAGAGTTTTGTAATGTTTTGGACACTAGCAAAATATCTAGGACCTTAATGTTTTACAATAAATGAGCAAAGCCATTATGCCAGGAATCAACCGTAATGAAAAGAGCAACAATATCCAGCAGCAAATAATATTTTTACTTTCAAGTCATGACATACATCAACGTAAGATAGATCACTTAATAAGTAAGAAATTTTGAAAAACTAATCATTTCTCAAAATGACCCAGGCATTCAAGTCAAAAATTAATGCAAGCCACCAGTACAGAAGGCTACAAAGGCCAAGCGTTGAGATTCACATTAAAAAATCGAAACCTTAAAAAAATGAAATGTTACGCAAAAAGAAATGATAGCGCAACTATGTAGAATTTAAAATCTGCAATTCCAAAATATCTCAACCAAATGCCAAATTCAGTCAACATGCACCCTAAAAACAACTTAAACATTCTCTTCTTTCTAACTGCTTTTCCCTGTAACATGCTGACACTTCTGCAAACTGAAATGCCTTTCCTATGTGCACAGTTCCATGATTTGCTCCCTCCCTGGGCTCTCTGATGCCCTCCTCAACTACTGAAGCCCAGAAATCAGGCTCAATCAATGAATCTACAAAGAACTCAATGCATTACTGCCAACTGTGTCTATTATTGAAAGTACCAGCTTGAGACTCTTAAAAGGAGACAAAATGAGGAAGTGGGAGATTTTCGAAAGGCTTCGTCATCTGTGTGACAAATTATATTTTGTTGGGTCTAATTCTTCAATAGAATAATCATCAAATTATGTTCAGTCTTCTTAAAGTGGGGTACAGTCACATGTAATTTTTATAGTTTTGGGAGAGCTCCCCAAGGAGATAAATAAAATTAAAAGGACCATTAATATGCCCACTAAAAGATAAAAACTCACACAAATCCTCCAAAATGATGGTGCTGTGCCCTGCTTCCTGAGTCTTGTGTCCACCCGGTACCTCTCCCTGCAGAGGGCTAGCTGGCATTCACTCCTGCCTCATCCAGGCAAAGGAAAGCATGCTAAAAAATCCATTACGAAAGCTTCTCATTTTTCTGTTCCTTCATAACATGATCACCAACTCCTGGCAATCTAAAAATGAAAGACTTGGGAAAAAAATCCAACTACCGGGTGCCCCCTACTAGAATGAGTGGTTAATCCAACCGACAGAAAAGCAGAGATCTACACATATTTGAAGGTGCTTCCTGAGGACACAACAGATCTAAGGAAGAATTGCTGAGCCACATTACACTGGAAAATCCACAAATGCTCGTCCTCGCTGTCACCTGGCTGGAGGAATTTTTTAAAAATGCAATGCTTTGATGTATTGACAGGGTTAACCTGACGGGTTTAAATCAGTTACGAAACGTGGCTTGCATCTATTTCCCTTCCAAATCCCTAAAGATCATGGGCAATACTGATCCGCAATTATATTCAACGCTTGCACTGCTGAAGATGCCATCTGATGCTGAAAAAGTAGTGGTTTAGCAACACCATGCGGCTCTCTGATGCTAAAATAACAACGCAACACTCGATTACGAATCCAGGTACTCGGCTTGTAAGACCCAGTGCCGCACAAGGACCCACGTTCAAAGCTCACGTCCCTTCAGGTTGCATCTTACTAAGATTTCTGCCCTCTACCCTCTGAAAGTTTCTAGTTTGCAAAACGGAATTACTCTGGAAGTCCCCTCTTCTGGACTCCCCTCCCCAGATGGGTTGGCAGTAGGGAGAAATAGGGACGGAGGATGGTGAATCGTTCAAACAAAATTTAAAAACCTATACACCAATCATTTTTTTCAGAGGAAAAAATAAGCTTTCACCAAACCGCCACCCGGCCAGCGCGCATCCGATTTCCATCTGGAAAGAAAAACATTCAAGAAGCCAGACATACATTTCCCTGCCCAACAAAAGTGGCCTCTAAACTCCCCTGCCAAGGACACTGGGAGGAAACAGAGAAGCAGGGAACAAGCTCGTTACTTTTCAGTCCGAGGCGCGTGTGCGCAGCGGGGAGAAGGCGCAAAGGGGCACACGACCGGGAAAAGGTGATCTGGAGGCAGTGGGAGCCCGCGGCGGGAACCGGGTGGGGACGGAGAGGGCGAAGAAACCCCAGGTGCACAAGAGGGGTGAGGCGGCGAGAAGCGGGGAGCCCCGAGGCTCCAGGAGAAGGAGGGAGGGGTCCCGGACGCTGCCCAGAAATCGCGGCCGCGGAGTAAAGTTAATACTCACTCAGTTTCGCAACTGCGCCGCCCCCGCAGGCCGCCCGGCTGGGCTGGCCGGGGCGCTGGGGACGCGGCGGCGCCCGGAGCCCGGCGGCCGCCCAGCGCCTGTCCGCGGCCGCGCAGCCCCGCACGCCTCCCTCCGCGGCGCTCCGCGGGCCGCGCGCGCCGCACCGGCCGGAGGCCCCGGCTCCCCGGCGCGCCCTCTCCGCGCACCTCCGGGCCGGCGCTAGGTGAGCGTGGACGCCCCGGGCCGGGGTGCCGGGGCTGCGAGCGCGCGGGCTGCCGCTGCGCCGCCTGCAGGAGCCGCCCCAGCGCCGCCGCCGCTGCCGCGGGCGGGCGGGCGAGGCTCGGCGAGGAGCGGGGCGCCGGGCGAGCGCGGGCGGCCGAGCTGGCGGCCGGCGAGCTCCCGCGGCCGGCGCTTCTGGGCTGGGGGCCGGGCTGGGGGCCGGGCCGGGCCGGGCAGCCGGCGGCTCCGCCCCCTCTCCGGGCGGCGGGCTGCGCGCGCGAGAGCAGCGGCGCGGGGGCGCCCCCCTCGGCCGGGCGCTCGGGTTACAGCCGCCGCTGCCCGCTCCCCCGCCCGCGCCTCGCCGGTTCGCCGGCGCCCGGAGAGACAGTGTAACGGAACTGGGACGCCAGCGCGGCATTGTGGGAGCTTTTAAAGCGGCGGGGAGCGCGGCGCGACCGCCGGGGCCCACCGGGCCGGGCTCACCCCGGCCCCCCTAGCACGACCCGCCACGCACGCCCCGATCACCGAGGCCTGGGGACCAGAAAGCCACGAATGGTGAGGTGACCAGGGCCTCACTGACTCCCAGGAGCAAAATCTCCCATAGCCCGGGGCTGAAACTTGTAAAACTGCCCTCTCCGGTCACCCCGGAAAGTAGGAGGCTTTTCTGCAGACGCGTAAAAAAAAAAAAAAAAAAAAAAAAAAAGCCCTTCCATCCCCCAAGGACTGGGTCTGAATTGCTTTTCATCTGGAGTGGCAGTGATTCAGCGACCCCCTTCTCAGCAGCAGGCAATGACAGAGACAGGAGACGAAAACACAGCGAATGAATCAGACGTGAGTAACCAAGTTTAGAAAGAGCTGGGCTCAGATTCAGAAAACCGCCCCCCCCCACCCCTCTCACCTACCTTGCAATAGAGCAAATAGGGAAGGAAACCACTGCTTTCCTCTGGAAATGCAGATGTGTAGGTTGTTTTCACTATCCCACGTTTTTTTTAATGGCATGTGATTACTCTAGCCACTGGACAAAATTCCGTCTTTTGCCCGCAAGTCAGCATTAGCTATTAATTTGGAGGGAGATGGGGTGAGGTTAATGGATGTGACGCAAGGAAGCATCAATTATAAAATGCCCCTTCTAATTCTCCAGACACTCGTTTTTTAATCATCAAAACAAGGATATTAAATTTAAAGCACTTGTTACGGGTCATCTTGCTCAGGGCTTGATTTGTTTTGTTCGTTCTGAGCTTGGGTTTGTAGGCCTTTTGTTTCTTCCTCTTGTTTTTCGACCTTTAGTTATTGCACAGCTCATTAGCTCCTCTACCTCAGGTGAACTGAGGAGAGAGAGATGGTAAGACTGGACTCTGGCTAGACAACATTCGGAGGATTTGGGGACTAGACGAGTTCTCTGATTCAAATGCATAACCTGTGGGAACTTTATCTAAAAATGGCTCTGTAGGGCATGGATCCTCTTTTCAGAGGTTCCACAGCCTTCAGGTTGACATTTCCTAAGCTCTCGTTCCCTTGTCAACCTTTCACTCCACTGAACATCAGTCACCGCCTGATTGCCAAATCTAATGGAAAAATGTAATGCCCACCTTGTGGTGCCCTTTGTGGCATTTGCTGCTGTTGACCTCTCCTTTCTTCTTATAACTTTCCTCCCTTTTTTTTTGCTGTGATAGTCATCCCTCTTTTGTGGAGGTTTTGAAACAGGGGTGAGTAATAGCCTGCAGGAGTGTAGCTACTGTTAAACCAGGATTCAGGATCTTACCGAGTAGAAGAATCTTAATCTGGTTTCTATTGGTCACCGGTAGGGTCCTGACCCGATTTTATCATGCATCCAGAGGTGAATAAGTTGACTGAGTCATGACAACCAACTTTCATGTGACCAGCATTTAAATCAGGATGAAACTTACCATGATTGAATAAGCATGTCCACTATTTAGGGGAAGCTCTTACTAGGATCCAGGGACCTGGTGAGGTATCCCCGCCTCAAACTAGAGTGTGCCTTACTGATGGCTGCTGAAGTCAGTGAATTTACCTCTTTCGGTCCTGGATAACCAGAAAAACCTCTTCCCTACCTCAGCTCCATGTGGTTGATGCGGTCTTTGTTCAGCATATAGTACAATTTGTTGTAAGCTTTCTTAGCTATAATCACATCCCTGTTAAGCCCTCCTGAGATCACACCAAATGCCCTTGATAGGGTTTGTAAACAACCCTTATTTCTAGATTCTAATTATATTCCCAGAAAGCAACATAACTAGAAGCAGTGCATATTCATGCACTTCAAACCCTGTGACATAATCAGATTTGATTTTTAAGAAAACAATCTGAGAGGGTGGATTCAGAAAAG
This sequence comes from Ceratotherium simum simum, assembly GCF_057802395.1. NCBI lineage: Eukaryota > Metazoa > Chordata > Mammalia > Perissodactyla > Rhinocerotidae > Ceratotherium > Ceratotherium simum. The sequence continues at coordinate 36,212,354 of NC_141916.1, forward strand.
AGGAGAATCCCAAGGGAGAGAGAGTTATGTGGAGAGCAGTGGGAATGAACAGGGGTGTTTGTGGGGGAACAGCACCTAGAGATATGTTATTATGTGTTATTAGTTTCCCATTGCTATCTGTAAACAAGTTACCACAAACTTAGTGGCCAAAAACAACAAGAATGTGTAATCTTACAGTTCTGGAGGTCAGAAATCCTAAAATCAAGGTGTGACCTCTGTTCTCTCTGGAGATTCTAAGGGAGAATCCATTTCCTTTCTTTTTCCAGTTTCTAGATGCGGCCTGCATTCCTTGGCTTGTGGCCTCTTCCTCTGTCTTCAAGGCCAGCAGCACAGCATCTTCAAATCTTTCTCTCTCTCTCTCTTTGTGACCTCTGCTTCGTGGTTAAGTGGACATCTCTTTCTCTAAAATAGGGAAAGAAAATAGGAATTGATGTAGATCCATTTATAGCCATATATCTTATGAACTGAACTGAACTGAATTATTGGCAGGAAAAGATGACTGTCTTCATCACTAGTCAAATCGTCATTGGGATAACTTATTTGACTATAAGATTGCTGAAGTGGTGACTCGTTCAACTAAACCTATATCCCTTCGTTGACCTATGTAACTGAAACCCAAGATGTTAGCACACTAAGAAAATCAGGTTCACATCTGCAGTTCTTGAGGATAAATCCCTTTCTCTGGAAATCCCTGACTACTCTTTTTTATCGTGTCCAGTGGAGTCATATTGCCAAGTTTGGGAAATATGTATCTAGACCAGCATTTCCCAAACTGGTCCACCAGGGAACACCACCCTGTAAGATGGGATGCTGGGAAGACGTTTGCTCCATGCTCAGATAAGCTCTGTGGAACACAGTTGTGACTACAGTTTAGACCAGCCAAGAAGCTTAGACCCAGAAAGGAATTGTTGGTGGGTCAGATCCATCAAGGGCAAAGTGTTGGGAAATCCCTGCATGAGGAAGGCCAAGGTGGCCATAGAAACAAACATTTTGTCACAACAAATAGGTTTGTGTGCTGGCAGGAATAAATTATGGACTTCTGCATATCTCGGGTTCTTTATTATCTAGCCCCACGTGTCTTTCCTCCTCTTACCGTGCTTCTTTCCCAGTCTGTGTTTCACTAGACCACTTACAGCTTCCTAACCTCTCAGAAGGTGGGTCAGGACCACGTCTCAGTTCCCTCGCCACATTACCCTACAAGTGCTTGTTTCCTGTGGAGCCCTCTCTATGCTCCCCCAGCCTCGCCCCTGCTCCTTCTTACAGCCAGAGATTAGTTACCCCTGTATCCCCCATGCCTGACACAGGGCCTGGCTCAGACTGGGAGCTCAGTTAATACTAGCTGAAATAACAATTAAATGAATGAATGACAATATAAATGGAATAAACTAATGCTGTGTGTTCACCTGTTATATTGTCTTCAATCTTCCTCCTTCTAACCTGTAACTAGCTAAGATTTCCATTTTCTTCTTTAATTAATAAACATAATAAAAAACATAATAAACAGTGGTGTGCTAGGTTCTGAGATTGCAAATATGAATATAACATAATCTCAACCTTCTATGAGCTCATAGTCTGTGTAAGGAAACATATGCTAAAAATGAAAATGTGGCAGATAATGCTGGTTGCCTATTCCATTCCCTTTCTCCCCTTCTTTCTTAGTGACAGAAACCTGATTTTGTGCCCAGTGCAAAATTTTATTTCACAACTTTCCTTGCAGATAGAGGTGACTAAGTATAGGGCAATGGTGTGTGGATGGAAGGTGTTGTATAGAGCTTCCAGGAAAACTTCTTATTTATGTATCTGGTGATAGGGTACTGGCAGGGCTGACTCGAGTCCTATTCTTGCCTGGAACACGGATGTGATGGCTGGAGCCACAGCAACAGCCTTGTGACGTCAAGGCTACCTTGAAGCCTAAAGTCATATGCTAAAATATGTACAAATGGAGTCATTTAGAGTTCTTCAGCCTATCCTATGAAGCCTTCATTTAGTCACTGTTACTGATAAGTTTGAAAGGAAAAGAAAAAAAAGTAATATCTCCTTTTCAGTATATGTGTGTGGTAAGCAAGTAAATATGGTATTTTTTCCCATTCCTAAGGAAAATCTTGTACACATACTGAAACACTGCAAAGATCTATAAATATTGTGATTTATTTCACCAATGTATGGAGCTTTTTAGAAATAGCCAACAGTTCTCAGATCTGTAGGAATTTTTAACTTAATGACAGTTTCTTCTTAAAAAATAAAATGTTTAATTACCAAAACATAGCCCCTTAAAAGACCCTCCAATAATTTGATGGGGCAGGAGAGTGATCATCAGTATGTTTTGTTAAACACTGAAGTACAGTATGAAAAGAAAATAAAGCATAAACTATAAATGGAAACTGCAACAGGTTATACTGAAAGAAATGCAGCCTAATACACTCAGAAATAGAATTTAAAATATGATTGGGTCCTTATTTAGGTGGAAGCTTTTTGAGAGGATAACCCCATGAAAATTAAAAAGTCTTGATTATTTATGGTAGGCTAGAAGAATGGGTTTAGTCAGCTAAAATTAAGTATGGGAGACTCATACTGATGATCCTATACTAGGATCCTATACTAGGATCAGTATAGTGGGGGAAAACCGTGAATGTGGTACCTGATGCTATGAAGTTGCCTCTTTGTAGATACATGCAGTAAAAGCTGGTCTATCTGGCTTTCTTTCAGCCTGAGTGCCACTCACCAATCTCCCTACACTTCTGCAATACTCCAACTGAGGTTTATAATGATGACCCTGATATGACTTCTGAATCATAGCAGAAAGATTAAATTATCTTCTGCTTTGCCTTCATGTATTTAATTATATTTTTATTAATTACATACTAGAAATCTGATCTGTTTTATAACACCGCTAGATTAACCAGAGCCTTCTTATCAGGGACCCAGCTATCCATAATAGCAGAGTTTACAGTTCATGGGGAAACAAAAAAAAAAACCAACATGATTAAAAATGTGATATTTATACCATCATAGCAAGAATAATTATGACAAAATAATTTAGAATCCTTCAGCCACGTTTTAAGTGTTGTGACAAATGTATTGGTTAATAACAAATGCTACACAGCTAATTATTTTAATGAGTATAGTAATTTATATTCTGTAGTAAGAGAAAAATTACCTTAGAGTATGAATAAATAAATCTTCATTTCGGATTTGGTAGCATGTGGTCTGTTAGTGTCAGCAAGAGAGCAGATATTAGGCATAGGCCCAGGCACATTATAAATTGAATTGGATATATAACCAAATTTGGTTTGCGAGTCCTGTCACACTGCTCCTTATCTCACCCTCGATTCCTTCAGAAATGTATTGCTTTGGTGACAATAAAGGACCTCTAATAAATGTATGGAATAAGCACGTGTCTTAGGTCAGGTTCCCTGGAAGCAGTAGTGCAAGTGACTTATTGAGGGCGTGCCTCAGGAGAAGGGGAGTGAGGAGGTTGCATCAAGCAGGGAGGATAAAGCTAAGTAAGGCCCAGGTCTCAGCTGGAGACCAGCTTCAGCCTGTTCCTGGGGGGATCTCCAGAGCAAGAATTGCACCACAGAGTTGGTCCTTGGGGCAAGGAGGCTGGCCTTCTGCACTCCCATTATCAGACACTCATTGGCTATGGGTTGGTGGTGACCCCCCAGGCCAGGCAGCCGCTGTTCCCCCAAGGGCAAGGGTAATTCTCTGAGAGAGAAGAGGCTGCAGTTAGCAACCAACACTCACAGCTGCTAGGGCTGTATGCACCAGCTCAAGGAGAGGATCTAGGGGGCTGGCCCCATGGCCTAGTGGTTAAGTTTGGCGCACTCCACTTCAGTAGCCGGGGTTCGATTTCCAGACACGGACCTACACCACTCGTCGGCAGCCATGCTGTGGCGGTGACCCACATACAAAATAGAGGAAGACTGGCACAGATGTTAGCTCAGGGCGAATCTTCCTCGAAAAAAAAAAAGAAGGATAGGATCTGAGCAGGGTACCAACAGTATCCACTACATGTAGAAACACTGCCATATACAGGTTAGAGCCCCAGACCAACCTTAATGATCCTATAACAACTGAAGCATACGACTGAAAGGACTGCAGAGGCCAAACAACATGTATGACCTTGTTTCTAAAGGAAAATCTGTTCAGAGTACAACTAGGGACACAATTCCTCTTCTAGCATGAGTTTGGGAACTCCTCTCCCGTCACCTACCCTTGTGCCAAGCAGTGGCAGCTGGTGGTGTCTTCAGGGACTAAGGCAGTGCCCTGCAGGGAAGGAACTAAGGATGTTAGGAAAATATAGGATAAATCCTGAGGGGCTGGGATGGGACAAGGGGACTTTGTAACCCAAGGCTTATGTCTGAGGCACACTTGCCAGTCTCCCCCTTTCTTTTCTTCCACTGGACCTAGAAATGTACTTGCCTGCTGATCTTTCCTCTGCCAATACCCTTTACTGCCCACTGGGCTTTCCGTTTCCCCTGGCCACCTCTGGAGCTGCACTTGTCTTTCTTCAACAGCTTTTCTGCCACTCTTCATATAACACACGTTCAACTTCAGCTTCTCGGACTTCAGCTACTGTAGTTTGACAGCTAAGTATGATGGCGGGTGTGGGGAGAGGGAATTGAGTAAAAATCCTTCCCGTGCTAGTCTGCTTCCTGGGTGTAGTCCAGCGTGGGTGCTACTGGTGGGTCTTTGGGAAAAACAGAGGCCATGTACTTGATTCACCTGCATTTCAGGGGAGCACCCAGAGGCTGTCTTGGGAGATGCTGGGTGAAGGCTCTGGGGTGCAATGTGGGCGTGAAGGAGGCAGACAGAGAGCTCCAAAAGAGATGCAGGAGGGGGCAGTTGGTACAGGAGCAGGGACAAGGAAGTCATGGTGTTCCTCTAGCAAACTCAGGGACTCTTCCATTGCGTGGCCCTTCAGCCCCAGACCTTCTGCTGAAGACACCATTTTACACTAACAGAAGTTGTGTTGACAACTGAGGATGGATGGGTGTGGGGCAAATAGTAGCAAGATACTGACTACTATAGGCTCTGAAGGAAGGGAGTTAAAATCATAATTTTTTTTTTCTAATCTGGGAAAGGAAGAGAAGTTCCATTTACCCTAAGGCTGGGATAGAAATAAATGACTTCGAGAACTACTGATATTGAAATGATAAGTACTACCACTTTGGCTGTTCAGAACAATGTTTCCTGATACCGTACTCAAATAAGCAAGGGGCCGAGGTGGCCTCCCGCAGCACAGCCCGCGTGGGTGCTATGTGGCCCGGCGGAAGGCTGGGGCTGGGCTGGTTAAGACACTGATGGTGTCGTTACCTTCTGAAAGAGATCCTTCCCTTCCTGCTGCTGCCCTTCAGCCTCTGCAGAAATCCCAGTCTTCCTGACCTGTATGGGAGGTAAGGCAACTCATTTAAATAAAAGAATTTTAAAAGAACTCTACGGCCCTTTTCTCAGAGAAATTGGAAGATTTTTAAGACAGATCTCAGTTCAGGTCCCAACTCTGGTTCATACTACCTCGGTGACCATAAGCACGTTGCTTAAGTTCTCTGACCTTAGTTTTCTTATCTGCAAAAAAAAGGGGGGGATGGGAGAGGAGAGGATGATATTAGTAGCACATAAAGAGTTGTTGTGATTAACTGTGTGTAAAGCATTCAGTACAGTGCCTGATACAGACATGTTGTTGTTGTTGTTCTTTTTATTAATCTGCAGGCTCTTAGGCAAGAAGATACTTTTAGCAAAGCCAGTAATTATAATTGTCTATTTTAGTATACTCTGTGCCTGGCACTGTTCTTAATGGTTCTCATATATTAACTTTTTTAATACTCACAACAACCCTATCAGGTAGGTACTATTATTATACTCATTTTAGAGATTAGGGAGCCAAAGCATAGAGAAATTAAGTAATTTGCCCAAGATTCCATCGTTGGATAGTGGCAGAACTAGAACTCAAACCCAGGAAGTCTGGCTTCAGAATCTACACTCTTTACCACTGCAATATGTAGTGGTAAAAAAGTGGTAAAAAAGAGCGAGGCAAGAATGAAAAATTGCTGAAGCATTGTAGAATGGCACAGGTTCGGGGTGAAAAGATCAGAATGGAATCGCAAATGAAGGTCTGGGTGGGGCAGGCTCCTTTCACCTGGTGCCCAGAGTGAGGGGTGGGGAGTGAAGATGGGGCAGGTCCAGCAGCATCAAAGCCTCCTCATCCTGGACGTTCACCTAGCAAAATAAGCCAAGCCAACCTACTATTTTAGAATGATTGATAAGTTTCCAAGTCAGTTTACAAGCAAATTGGGAAAATAACACAGGGGACTATGACTAAGATAACTATATGCATTTTAAAGGACATTCCTGGTCTTATATGTCTTTTACTGGGTGAGGGACCATCCTAGGATATGACCCAGTGAGTGCTAGTTCTTCTGCTTATGTTAGCTTTGTGACTCTGGGCATGTCCCTTCGCCTTCCTGGACCTCTCTCAGGTGGAAGCATGATCTGACAGTAGTGTTTCCCCTTCGAACCCCAGCATTGACTGGCAGATCTAGCTGCCTAATGGGAGTCCCCTCTCCTCTTCTACTGTTCCCTGGGTATCCCCCACAAGACTGTGTCTTATTCCGAGAGGGCTGCGTGTCCACATGTGGCTGCATTAGTTCTTATAGCAAGGGCTTACAGAGTTACCTCAAATATCGCATCTAGCTGTAACATTCTAGATATATGAATCATAAATTAAAATAATTGGTGCCATTGAAAGAAACAGACATGGCAGAATAGGCTTGCTCCAGCTTCTAGTAATGATCCAAACAGCAGTTCAAAATCCAACTAAAAAATTCAGAAAAAAATTTTAGGTAAGACTTTAAGGTAGACTTGCACCAGAAGCATAATATTCAGTGAATGGAATTCTATTATGTATTTTTTACTTTATTCTGTGACTTCACTCTTGCATTCAATTTGTATATTAATTTCTGAGCATTGGTTTCCAAAACAAGTCATCATCCAGTGTGCTCTATGAGCCACTAGAGCTTTATAATAAATAAATGAACAAAGAGTGGATACCCTAAGAAGAAATAGCCCCTCAAAACTGGGAAGTCCCTGTACTAAGATGGGTCATGACAACATGTCAAACTGAAGGAAAAAAGTGCACAGTATGCCAGTGATTCTAGACAGAAGAAGAAATTTAATCAATTCAGCCCTGGGTAGTTTCGGAGAGTAAATCAAGAAAAGGAAATCTTTGTCTTCTCAGTGCAGAGATGTTTTTGTTTTTGTGTTTTAGTTTTAGCACCTGATATTCCCTAGGGAAGTGTTGATGGAAACAAAAACACTATTTATTGGAATCCAAGTGTCAGAAATCAAAGATGGAGTAGCATGTCAGTCTCTCTTTTCTTGCAATGAAAGAGTAATCATGGTTGTACTGTGGGGGTGCTTGTAGGTAAGGGGTCTAGTCCCGTCAGGTCACTTTATGCAGGAGCAAATAAAGGGATAACAAGGAGTAATTAGAAAAAAATAAGTTAAAAAAAGTGAAACAAGCAAGACAAAATGAAATATGGGAACTAAAATTCCAGACCTCGGTGATCGACACCCAAGCCTGGGTTCCATGCAGAAAAAGGAAACCAGTAGAGAGCGGATGACAGCGTCAGTCCGACAGTCAAGGCAGGTGATGTTAATTACTGTCTTTCCAGCAGGCTAGAGTTGGAAAAGGGAAGAAGTGGCGATTTGGAAGAGGAGCTACTTTGCACATATCAAATATTTTACTATAAGCTCAAGAACATCCTTAGGATATATTTTAGAGATAGTGAAGAATTCACATGAATGATTAAAATTCAAATATCTAAAATTGAGAGTAAGTAGACTATAGATGATCCCCTAGTTTCTTAATATAGGTAGAAAGTAATATAGGCAGAAGAGAAGATGCATTGGGAGGTAACATGGGTTTAGAAGAGGTTTGAAGAAGAGGTTTGAAAGGCGTCAAGTACTGGATTATGATCCTCCTAGGACATGGACACCATCTTGGAGTTCTTTTCTCTGCTTTCAAACCCACTCCAGTAGCCAGTTCAGTGGTTACTACGCATGCAAGAGGTGCTTGTGTGAGTCTTTTTGTTAAATAAATGAAAAGCAAATCAATGCATTTTTCAGAGCTCTCTTCAGAGACCTGAGCCTGAGCAAGGACAATTATCAAAAGGACAGAATATTTGAGAATGAAACATATTGAAGTCTTCTGAGGCTGTTTGAAGTTTTTAACCCTTCTTTATCCTCCTGGCTGTCCTAACCCCACCTTCAAGGCAAGAGAACAGAGCCCTATAGATGGCTCCAAGCAAGCCGTAGGGGGTAAAGATTAGCATCTAGAGTGGGGATGGTAGTGCTTACTCTGGACAATTTATTTAATCTGGGCCTCAGTTTCTGCGTGTCTAAAAAGGGATGAGGATAATGTGTATCTACCAAATAGAATGGTTGAAAGATTAACTCGTGTCTGACCTGGAGCAGGCCCCAATTCAAGTTAGCTATTATCCTTAATCTTTCTACTGAAACCAGAAGTTTCAGGTTGGAGGCCTGATCTCTTAGTGAAATGTTTTGCCTTATATGGTGTCTTATGGTAGGGCAAGGAGTAGGATGTGAGACCAGAAACCTAGCCTCTCAGGAGGGGGATGGGGGAGCTCTATGCCCTGGTGGTCAAATATTGGACAGAAAAGTTTCTTCATGTACTTGTTTGTTTTTGTTTTTGGTCCATTCTGCTGATAAACATCCTCACTCAGAGGTTATGACTGCAAATGAAAATACTGGTAAACCAGGCCTGTGAAGTGTTGTGTTGTTTTTTTTTTTTTAAAATTAGTGTTTTGTTTGAAATCTGAGCCCAGACTTGGCATTGTTGTTCTGAATGAGAGTTCTGTGTGGCAGGACAGGAGCCGAGCAGCAGAGTGACGTCTGAAGGATTTCTTGGTGTTGATGGTGAATGCCTGTTTGTCACTTTGTGAAGTTGTCTTAGGGTAGTCAGGTTGTCTAGGGAAAGTTTTTTTGGGCTGGGAAAGATTCGCCCTGAGCTAACATCTGTTTCCAGTCTTCCTCTCTCTTTTTTTCTTTCCTCCCCAAAGCCCCAGTACATAATTGTATATTCTAGTTGTAAGTCCTCCTAGTTCTTCTATGTAGGCCGCTGCCACAGCATGGCAACTGACAGATGAGTGGTGTGGTTCCACGGCCAGGAACCAAACCCTGGCTGCCGAAGCAGAGTGCGCTGAACTTGAACCCGCTAGTCCATTGTGGCTGGCTCTAGGGAAACTTTCTTAAGAGTCACATGGCAGCTTTTCAAAAACTCTCTAGAGCTGGGCACAGAATTTCACTGGCCTCACCCCCATCCAAGCAGCCTCTAACAGAAGGAACCAGCACAGCTGTGAGAGATCTGTTCAGGGTGGTATTGCATAGACATGAAGCAGTATGCTACATCTTTGAGTAAGCCAAGATTGCCAGTAAAGTTCCCTGTTACAGCACAACTGAAGCTGAAAAAATTTGAATTACAGCCTGTAGAGCTGCAAGGGGTCTTAGAGCTCATCTCATCCAGTCCCTTCGATTTCCAGTGTAGGAATCAAATCCAGCGATCTAATGACCTGCTCAGGATAATACAGCTAATTAGGCACAGAGTTAAGACTGGAGACGCAAAACAGACATTTGTATTTATTAAACTTCACACCATTTCCATCCCTTGTTTCGTCAACTTTATCTCTGCAAAATAGTTAACACAGCAATAAACTGGAATAAGAGAAATTTGTGGGAGAAATTGTACCAACATATTTGGGGTTGTATTAATATTCTATGAAACCACAAAAAGCATTTGATAAAATGGTTTACAGCCAATTTGAGAATTTTTTTTATTTTTTGTTTATTTTCAAAGGGTGCTTTCATTTTCAGAAGTTAAATCTTTGTTTAGTGTTCAGGCTTTGAACACTGGACTCTCTATACCCATGGCGATGGTTCATTGTTGCCTGTGCCACCGTTAAAGCAAGTACAGCTTTGAAAGCAATTCAAGGCAATTTTAGGGGAGCCCAATGTCATGTCTCTCTGATTATAGTACGTGCAGTTGTCAAGTGAGAGAAACCAGTATCCCTTGGTGAGTTCTGCAATCAAAGGGCTGTGAGCAGTCAGTCAGGCTCGTGGAGAACAGCCATCCACTGTATTTAAGACACAGGACTTACCCCCAGATCAATCTGCTCGAAATTGCCTTTTTCCCGAGATGAAGCATCTTCAGAAGTCATGTTGTAAGCAGTAGGAGAACTATTAAGTTGTACTGAAATAGGACAGCTAGAAAGAAGAAAACAAATGTGTACTTGAAAGATGCAAAGAGGCTTTATACTGGGTATATTCATAGGGGCCCTGTTCAGATGTATCTTTTTATTTCCCCTAGATTAGTTTCAGAATCCTCTGCCATGAAGATTCTTTTAATTTGCATTTTGATATATTTTCCTTTTTTAATGTTAAACCATGAAATTCCCCTGTGCGAATTAAAGAAAAATGAAACAGAGGTCAGTCACTCCCTAAATTCCTCTAAGCTCATGAACATTCTTTCTCTACACATGGTCACTTGCATGCTGCCTCTCCCAATCTGAGACCCTCATTGCAGGCAGTAATCAAATTCCTGGAGGTCGGACTAGGGAAAACTCAATCCCAAATTGTTCTCATCCTTCCCCCTACGAGATCCTGCACGTGTCAGTCTTGGTTCCTTTCCCCCACCCTCTGCTTATCTCTTGATTTACACGTTCTTGTATACAACAGCCATGAGCACGTGAGGCTTTTACTCCCTTCCCTTCTGCCTCCCAACTCTTTCCTGGTTACTTTATAGAACCCTCTCCTCCTATACCTCTCTCTGCTCATTATCTTCCTCCCATTTTGTTCCAAAAATCTACCTGTGATTCAAGGCTGATATGCACGTGCATTGTGCTTGTGATAAACTTTGAAGGAGGGAAAAGCAAAGTCCACGCATTTGGATGTGTGTTGAAACTAAAGAGCCACTGCCAGAATACATTCGAAAGTTCACTTTGACTTTACATTATTCATTTCCCACTCCCCACCATATTCTTCTCTAATTAAACTTAGTTTCCTTATTAAAAGTATTTTTAAAAGTTATTTCTAACTAACAGTTTTTGTCCATCTTGAGTGCTACAGTAGAATATTGTCTTCCACTACTTTTCAATGCAGATGTACCGCAGGGGGTAAATGAGCCCTTTTGAAATAATTTTGGAACCTGGCCATTTTCGGAACATTGTTTCTATGAGAAAATGAATTCCCAGCTTTTAGAATGTGATTTATTTTAAGTTGGGTATTTCCTGTGTGTGTTTGGTAACAAAAATCTTTTTGATGTGGTGACATAAAATCAAAAAGACCTGCCTTGGTTTTTTACCTTGTTGAACATTTTCATAATAGAAAAAAATTAGCCTGTTTATTTCTTATATTCTGTTGTGTTTGTATAACATTATAGAGACCTTGCAATGCATACCATTGATTATTTATGATTTTTCACAATCAGTATATGGAGACTGCAGTTGTCCACTGTTTCTGTCCTCCCCTCTTCCTGGGCACCTGGAGAGACTATATTTTCCAATCTCCTTGTAGATAAGTGTGGCCGTGTGACTGGATATTTGTCAATGAAATATGAGTACGAGTGACTTGAGGAACTTCTACCTCATCTGCTTAAAAGGATATCTCTGGCCCGAGACTCCCTCTCTCTCCTCCATTTGGCCAGCTGGAATGGCGACAGCCAGTGCAACCTTGCAAGCCAACTGTTGATGGCAGAGCTGCTGCCAGCCTGGGTCTCCAGTGACTGACTGGAGCAGAGCTGCCCATCAAGCTAACACTTAACTCAGACTGTTACCTGGGAGACAAATAAACCTCCTTGTTCTTGGAGCCACTGGATTTTGGTGGCTCTCTTTCTTTCAACAGCTTAGCCTATTCTATAATACTACTACAAAAAATATTTTACAAGGTGCCCTATTATAAAGTATTTTACCTCAATGTACTGAATAGTCAAACTATATAAACAAAAATTAATTTTTTCAGAAAACAAAGCTCTAGATGTTTTCAACTGTTTTCCTTTGACGCGGATAGTGAATTTCTCTAGACATTAAGAAATTGATAAGGCTAATTTAATCTTACATTCAAACATAAAAATCTGCTCACCAAAGCCAGCCATATTTTCCAGAGTGTTTATTTGAAAGGGGTATTATGTTCTGGCCTTCATTATAGCTATTAAAGCAAAATAAGTAAAAGAATACCCACTTCAGAAGCACATTGCTTTGATATAGTATCCCATGATAATCCCATTTTAATTAGGGCCAAATTCTGCTTATGCTAAAATGCACTCTCAAGAAAGAAGATTCTCCAAGGGCCACTCTATAATACAATAATGAAAGAAGCATAAAGCGAGGTTAACATCATTGAATTTCCAAAAAGGGTATAAATTGGAATGTGGGTAAAATCACACACACCTGTTCATGGTTTGTTTTTTATACCTACAGTTGGTGTCATACCTAATGGTGATTCTTTGCTGAATATTTTTGTTTGTATGTTTGTTGGTTTGCTTTGTTTTCCTCACAAAGCAAAATAACATTTATAAGTTAGGTTCTTTGTAAATTTCTTCCATCAGAATAGATATTAACAAAATATATACATAAACTATATAGCTATATAAACTATATAACCATATAAACAAAATATTCTCCTATAAACTAGGAAAGTTAAAATAAGTAGTGCCAAATTGGCCCATGGCTAAAAATCAAACACGTAGGCTCTGAATGAGGTAAGGGTGAATTTCTTACAATCCTAAAATTGAAAAGGTAAGAAAAGGGGTTAATAACCTCATAAAAACCAAGTGAATATTACAGAATTCTTAGTAGAACTCAGAACTCTGAGTGAGTTCTAAGATAATACATTTAAGAGGATAGAATAGGGATTCACTACAGGAAAATAATCCATTCTCTCTTGGCATATTTGAACTAATAGCAAATGCATCTCACTTTTTTTTTTAATAATTTTATTTATTCATTTATTTATTCCCCCAAAGCCCCAGTAGATAGTTGTATGTCAGTTGCACATCCTTCTAGTTGCTGTATGTGGGACGCGGCCTCAGCATGGCCGGAGAAGTGGTGCGTTGGTGCGCGCCCGGGATCCGAACCCAGTCCGGCAGCAGCGGAGTGCACGCTCTTAACCACTAAGCCACGGGGCCGGCCCTCACTTTTTTTTGATGCAATACTGGGCTTTAACTCCCTGCCAGTACCATTGTTATCTAGATCTTCATTACGCATATGAAGATTTCTACTTCAACCTTAAAAGACATTTGTGGAACTTTGCTTTAATAAACATTGTCTTCCCTCTTCTATCAGTTCCTGGCCGCCCTACTAAGTTAAGTAGAAGCATCATAACCAGCCATCAGGCAAGAGAACATGTTTACAGCAAGGGAGTGCCATATAATATGAATCATACATCTGTAAAGATCTATGTAAGTTTTCTAACTATTTCTCTCTTTCTATGTTGAAAAATATAACCCACACATTATAGGCAATTGACTGCTATGTGGCAATCCATCTGAAGTCTTGGTCCAAAAAGTCTGGGGAACCAAGTTCTAGTGCTGGCTTTAGCCCTATTTAAGTCTACGAAAAATTCAAGCTGGACCCCAGCTTCCTTATCTGAAAATGAGAATACTGTATTGATAGTTGTTCTCCCCAAGCCCACTCCAGAGGAAGTCTGTACTTGCAGGAAATTACACAGCACACAACTCTTTATTTTAAAATAAAAATAAAGACAGTCTTAAAAAGGAAACAAAATCACAATGGGGAGACAGGAGTAAATGGCTGAGGAACACGACTGTGGCAATGCCTCTGGAACGAGGGTCTGCAACCCACAGCCCAAGGGCCAAATCCAGCGAGCCGCCTGTTTTTTAAGAGCTAAGAATGAGTTTTACATTTTTGAATGGTTTTTTGAAAACTCAAAGAAGAATAGTATTTTGTGATACAGGAAAATTATATGAAATTGAAAGACCCATAAATAAAGTTTTATTGAAACACAGCCATTCTCATTCATTTGTGTATTGTCTGTGGCTGCTTTCACACAATACAACAGCAGAGTTTAGTAGTCAGAGACCATATGGCCTGCAAAGGCTAAAATATTTACTATCTATCCTGTATAGAACTAGGTTTCCAACCCTTTCTCTAGAATATCCAAGATAGAAATGTCCATTAGGCAGTTGGAATTATATTTTCAAATTATCTATAAGAAGCAATAGTTTAAATTTGGGAGTTGATGAAGTCAAGGAAGAGATTAGAGAGAAGAGGTCTGGAGAAAGTACCTGGTGGCAGATCACTTTTCACAAGTTGGGAGAGAAGAGAATCCCTGAAGGAGGTATGACTCCTGAAAGCCAAGCAAGGAGTGAGTTCAAGATGAACTGGTAAGAGCAGACATCTCAGAGAGATCAGGTAAATTGAGGAATAAAAAAGTTCATTGGTTGGTGATGATGTGGAGAAAAGGGAACCCTTGTGCACTTTGGTGCCACTATGGAAAAAATTATGGAAATTTCTCAAAAAATTAAAAATAGAACTACCATATGATCCAGCAATTCCACTTCTGGGTATTTATCCAAAGAACACGAAAACCCTAACTTGAAAAGATGGATGCACCCCCATGTTCATTGCAGCATTATTTACAATAGGTGAGATATGGAAACAACCTAAGTGTCCATCAATGGATGAATAGATGAAGAAAATTTGGTGTGTACAATGGAATATTATTCAGTCATAAAAAAGAATGGAATCTTGCCATTTGCAACAACATGGATGGACCTCGAGGGCATTAGGCTAAGAGAAATAAGTCAGACAGAGAAAGACAAATACCATATGATCTCATGTGTGGAATCAAAAAAAAAAAATAAAACCCAAAACCCAGCTCACAGACACAAAGAACAGAGTGGTAGTTGCCAGAGGTCGGGGGTGGCGGTGTGCGAAATAGGTAGGAGGAGTCAAAAGGTATACACTTCTAGTTATAAAATAGATAAGTCCTGGGGATGTAACATACAGCATGGTGACTACAGTTAATAATACTTGCATATTTAAATTGTATATTTGCAAAGTTGCTAAGAGAGTAGATCTTGAAACTTATCACGAGAAAAAAAATTTTTTTTGTAACTATGTAAGGTGATGGATGTTAACGACTTACTGTGGTGATCATTTCAAATGTATACAAATATCAAATTATTATGTTGTACCCTTGAAACTAATATAATGTTATATTTCAATTATACCTCAATAAAAAAAAAAACGTTCATTAGATTTGGTGATTAGAAGTCATTGGTTGCCTTTGAGAAGGCAGTTCCTATGAAGCAATGTGGCATTAGCTAGTTTTCAAGAGGTCCAGGAGCAAAGAGATTTACTCTGAGAAGGAAACCAAGAAGATAATATTCTAAAAGGATTGCAAAACCAAGGGAAGTTGACTTTTGTTTGCTTGCTTGTTTGTTGATTTTTATAGGAGAGTACTGAGAGTGTTTGTAGGCCTAACAAAAGCATTCAAGAGATGGAGATGAAAAGAGGAGATAGAGACAGAATGCTGAGTGAATACCAGGGAAAGGAATGGAGAAAAAGTTGAAGGGATGACTAATTTGAATATAGAAGGGGCAAAGCTCCCTCTGAAGTAATTAGGAAGAAAAGAAAGGATGGAAGTACACAGAAAATTTAAAGAGGGAGGCAGAAAAAGGTGTAATGACAGCAAGTGGCAAGGTCACCTACATAGAATAAGGGAGGTGGGATTATGATGGGGCATTTCAGGAGGGTAAGCCAGTGACTGTCCTGCATGAAACTACACAAAGTCCACTGGCGGGTCTGCAAGGACTGCTGAAGAAAAGTATTTGATGTGATTTTTTAATCTTTCTCCAAAGTTTGGTAGCTTAGGTGTGGAGATGGAAAAGAAAGTTGAAATGATCAGGGCCTGGGATTAACATGGAAGACTCAAGAAAAGTTAAGGAGTGGAATGAGTGTTCAAGAAGACAGTGTTGAAATAACTTGTGTTGGAGTCCAAACTGGTTGGTAGAGCAAGGGAACCCAGAAGGAACTTGATCAGCTAGGATTAGAAAAAAGACTTGAGACAAATGCAACCAAAGTGCCATTTCTATAAGATGATAGGAGTACAAAAGATAGAAATCAATGAAGATAAAATCAGAAAGGAGGACCCCTATCATCACTACCACCAAAGTTAAGATCTTGGAGTATTGAAAATAAAGTACAAGCCCTGGCAACTGTGGATGCTGTGGGGATCTCAGAAGAAATCTGAAGATGCCACTCTAGGAACGTCTGCTTTACCCTGGAAAGCCCTTGTTCCTCCGGAAGATTCCTTATTCCGTAGATGCCTCCCAGGATCCTGTATGTGGAAGGTGATCAGAGACCAGACAAGTGATGTCTGAGCTGTTGCCCATGGGACTAGATCACAAAGAAAAGCCTTAGCCAGAGAATCTTAACTTGAACCTAAGGGTTTAGTTGAAACTGAGTAGTGCTTTGGAATGGAGCTGAACAATGACTCAACTCATTGACTTTGGCTCACTGGGCCCCCTTTCCCTTCCTCCCAGGGAAACTGAAATTGAAGGAATAATAGCTGTGAAATACTCCGTTGAGAACAAGACTCCTACACACTAATAAATATTGAAGGCTTTTCATTATAATTTAAGTGAATGACATGTTTCCCCCCAAAATGCCTCATAATGAATGGCATGAGAAAGAACATTTCCCCAAAATGTTACACATTAATACTAGTTTATTGTATACTCATGAATGTCTACAAATTTTGTTGATTGAAAGTTAATTTGCATAAACATTTGAGGAATGGTGGGAAGGAAGTTAATAAATATCTGAACCATTCAATTATTTGAAGTACCTAAGCATTAGCTAAAATTTACTAAGGGATAATTTAAAAATATATATAGTAAATTAAATAGTGATATTTTGGGGTCATTTGAAATGAAAAACATCTTTTGTTCTCAGCTGCCATTGTACCTCTTCTTCCCTTCCCCCTGGCCCTGGCCCCTCCCCCAATCCCTGCTGACCCTAAATATTTCTTTCAGAGATTCAGCAAAAATAGGAAGGAAAAGATTCACATATTCCAGAAAGCTGATAATTTCCTGGTCTTCATGACATAAGAATACTAGCTCTCCCACAGAGAAACAAATTAGATGACAATTTTAGGATAATTGAATTGCTTGATGCTTTTCAAGTTGTTGGGAAATGAGGGCTGTGAAAACTAATTTTTTTTCAGTGCTACCTGTAGTTTCCTGTGATAGTGAGATTTTCTGTTTACTCATTAAAAACAAAACAGTGCAAAGATTTGCAGATTTGTGAGTGGGTTTATGTTATACAATGGCTGGGAAAATGAACACCTGGTAAACTAAATTAAAACAAACTGAGCTGCCCAAATTTTCAATAAATCAGATATAATAATTAGGAGTGGACAAAAAGTCCATATAAAAGAGACCAGTAAATCCTAATTTTAAATCATTTGAAGGCAAATAGTTACCTTTTTTCTCCCTTTTTGGATGAAAATGAGGGGTGGCAGGGCTTTCAGGTATGAAACAATTGATAATGACACCAAACAAAATCGTTAGTAATCACAAAACAGACTATGACACGACAAGAAAAGTATCTGGGCAGAGACAAGGCATGGAACTGAACAGAAATGGCATGATTTAGGTCTCTGGTTCTCAAACTTGAGCTGCATCAGAATCACCTGGAGGGTTTTTTAAAACACAAATTGCTGGGCTCCACTCGCAGAGTTTCTGATGCAGTAGATCTGGGGTGGGCCCAGAGAGTTTCCATTTCTAACAAGTTCCCAGAAGATGTTGATGCTGCTGGTCCTGGGACCACACTTCAAGAATCGAATTTAGGTTGATTTAGGGCAATGTCTAGAGACAGAAAGGTTTAATAAGAAAGTGTTGGGCTGGCCCCGTGGCTTAGCGGTTAAATGCGCATGCTCCGCTACTGGCACCCGGGGTTCGGATCCCCAGCGCGCACCCACGCACCGCTTGTCCAGCCATGCTGAGGCGGCGTCCCACATACAGCAACTAGAAGGATGTGCAACTATGACATACAACTATCTACTGGGGCTTTGGGGAAAAAAAAGGAGGAGGATTGGCAATAGATGTTAGCTCAGAGCTGGTCTTCCTCAGCAAAAAGAGGAGGATTAGCATGGATGTTAGCTCAGGGCTGATCTTCCTCACAAAAAAAAAACAAAACAAAAGAAAGTGTTGAAGAGTGAACTTAAAGGGAAAAAGGAATTAAGACAATGGGGTGATGACTAAGTTAAAATTAAAATAATAGGGGGCCAACCCCGTGGCTTAGTGGTTAAGTGTGCACTCTCTGCTACTGGCAGCCCAGGTTCGGATCCCAGGCTCACACGGATGCACGCTTCTCCGGCCATGCTGAGGCCGCATCCCACGTACAGCAACTAGAAGGATGTGCAACTATGACATACAACTATCTACTGGGGCTTTGGGGAGAAAAAGGGAAGAAAAGGAGGAGGATTGGCAATAGATGTTAGCTCAGGGCCGGTCTTCCTCAGCAAAAAGAGGAGGATTGGCGTGGATGTTAGCTCAGGGTTGATCTTCCTCACACACACAAAAAAAATTAAAATAATAGCAAGGGACGGTAAATTTGAATTGAACGCCAGACCCTGTGCTAAGTGGTTTACATTCACGGTCCAGCCAGGGTGATAAAATAATAATAACATCCAGAAGAGGAACCAGAAGATGCTCAAAAACTTGATCAATATGAGTGTATAATGACAACTATAGTAAAATGACTTTCCAAGGTCAGCACAGTTAAAAGTGGTCCTGAGTTCTAAGCCACTTAAGAGATAGACAAGGAATAGGACAGATGGAGATCAGAATACCATGCTTATTACTGATTAAGGCTGGGAGGGATAATGTGGCTTAGGAGTGCAGCAACTGTGGGCTTCCTAATACTGCAGCTCAGAAATTGGCAGACTTATCCATCAGTCCAGGCCAGATGGACACGTTTCCTCCTGTGGGGGCCTCCCCTTGTAAAACTTCCTAGCGTGGAAGAGAAGACATGAGTATATGCGTTACTGTAGCCATTCCTCAAGGAAGGAGAGTATGGCAAGGGTTGAGCTCTGCAAGCCCTGCTTATTCTTCTCAAATTTACCAACATTCTCTGAGGCAGAGTGGTAAAGGAGTGAAGATGCCAGGAATGTTACAGTAGCTGAGGTCTCTCTCAAAGTAAGAAAAGATCAGGGGCCGGGAATAAATATCCTCTTCTTAGAGATAGGAGAACCTAGATTAAAAGCTGACTATTTCATTCTAAAGCCTGCTCCCTGTCAATGATTCTCTTCCTTTTAGAAAGAAAACACACCAAAGATTGCGGAATAGGGAATGGTATTTTAAAAGCTAGGATTCTTTATTAAGAATCCTAGGAAGGTGCAAGATGAAGGGACCACACAGTACTCTGTTGCAGTAGCATGGCCACTTAAATTGCTGGTGATCAACAACGGGTCATTGCCTGCAAGACTAAACATTGGAATTGGGCCTGGCTGGTGGCTGGGTCAATATCCCAAGGAAAGTCTGGTTGATCTAAATTTCATACATGGCTTTCAGTCTTTCCTCTCTAATTGTGAACATTTTGTAGCCAGAAGGTGTAATGACTAGTTTTCATTTTCTATATACTGACATATATTAGTTTGTTCCTTAAGAAAATGGCTCAAATTGACACTTGAACACCTTCAGAAGGAGAGAAAAGAAACTAAAGAGCAGATCATCCTACTCAAACAGAATGTGTAGTCGGGCTAATATTTCCAGTCGTCCAACCTGCTACGAGTGTCAACGCATCACATCATGAAAGATTTGCACTCCAGTTCCCATGGAGGTCGAGAGTCCTCCTTCAGCCCTGTCACAACAGTGTCAGATTGCGCTCTGAGAGTTCCATCGGTGGGACACGGTTCCACACTCAGTGGATGAAGCGCAGCGTGTGTCGCGTGGAGAGCTCTACCACTTGATTTTTCAATATACTCAGGCTTGGTAGAGCACCTCCTTGGCACAGTGGAAGTTCTCTAAATTAGACTTTGTTGAAATATCCCTGGAGGCACATTTTAAAGCTGATATTTTAATTATATACCATTAACTACTGCTGCTTCTGTGTATTTGAGTTGAGTGCCCTATATTTAGTTCTAGAGCCCTAAGGATTTTATCTCAACTTGTGAAGTTTTATGTATTCAGTGGGTTTTTGTTCTTGCTGTTTAAGGAAAAATGTTTGAATTCTGACATTCCTTGCTGGGAACACCGAAGAGGAGCCCGAAGATACCCAGGAACTCAATAAATATAAGTGGAGGAAGATGAATATAGGAAAAACAGCAGAAAAATGGTATCTGAACTGACTGAAGTACAAAACAGTCCTAGAACCTTCACACATCTTTTTTATTACTCTAAGAATTCTAGTTTTATTTGGAAAGCCAGAGGGTTTATATTAACATATTATCTTATAGTTGGGATGATCAGAAAACTTAAACCTGAGCTCAAAACTATAGTTTGGTCAAAACTTTTAGCTGAAAAGGGATGAGAAACTACCTCTTTTAGTATTTCTTCTTGAAGTTCTAAACACCTATGTAAAATTCTTGACACTTGGAAAAATTTGTAAATTTACAAGTATTAATTACCATAATTAATAACTCACTTCAGTTAGTGAGTGTTTGGTCTAGTTTATAAACTGATGTCAGGACAGTTAGTTTTCTCATGTGTAAAATACCTGGTGTATAGCATTCAGAGATATATTATAAAGGTAAAATGAGATCTTGTATACAAAACACTGAAAAAAGTTTAGTGTTATATGACTTTTAAATAATGTTATTATCATCATCATTTTAAATGGATGAATAGCATAAACAGAAGATGTTTGGCTTAGGGAAGGTAAGGAAGAAGTGGTCAATCGAAAGTGTCTTCTGATATTTGAGGGTTGCTCAGCTGATCTGCAGGACAGACTTTAGAAGCTAGTGGAAATTACAGTCCAGTAGTTTTCAGCATAACATAAAAAACAACTGTCTCCAACAGTGGAGCAGATGGCCTTGTGAGAGGGCGATCCAACTGTCCATCACAGTGTGCAAGCTGATACTGCTTGTCGGAGACGACTTTTATGACGTTAGCTGCTCTAATTTATTATTGGACCAAGAGATCTCTAACATACTTTCCAACTTTCAGAGCCTTTGTTTCTGTGTTCATCCAACAAACTAATCAATGAATTTTGTGGCAATTTATTCCATTGACTGTGTTTATATGACACCATAATCAAGTGGAAAATATATTCACTTAGGTGTACCTTAAAGAGCATAATGTGTTCTCCAGAGAACAGTGTTTTCCTACACATGGGATGGCCGCATGCTTCATGGGAAGTCCTTAACCCTCCTAGGACTGCCTTCACTGAGCAGTACTTTAATGGTATGTGCTTGGCCACATACACACAATCATATTGACATTAGCAATAAAAATCCAATTGAAGGTAATGTATACAATATTACATTATATAGGATTCTTTTCTCCACATGAGAAATATTTTTCAAATTTAAAATCAAGGAAAGCGTTTCTTTTTCTGCAGAACTGGAATGTTTCCTTATTCCAATAACAAAGCTTTATGATTTTGTGTGCCCATCAATTGCTACAGATGATGTCAGGTTTACCAAAAGATCAGGATGATTTGTTGTTTCTTGGTCTCCTGAGAGTCAGGATACCTGTAAAATATATTCTGTCACAGTTCTCATGAAGCGTTTTAGTGAAGGCCAAGAGGTCTTGGACAGTGAAGGATTTGGGATTCTTGATGACAAATGTTAATTTGAAGTTCAAAGATTCATAGTCTGCCAGTTTTTCTTGCCATTTTATTTATTCAACTTTTATTCCTGCAATCCTACCTGCATTCCTTATGATAGCACTTAACCCTTTCATAAAGAAGCTTCATTTTGTCTTTTTAAGCTCTGTTAGAGTCAACTACTAGATGTTTGGCTTTCAATTCTGTAAACGTCCTTTTGCTTTTTCAGAAAACTCTGAAAAGTAGGCACCTTCCTCTTAACAGGCAAACCTGCCATAGATCTAACATGGAGAGTTTTTGTATTCCGTTTTGAATAACATATTCTATATGCCCGCTGTTGTTAGTACTCAAATATTTTGAAAAGATGTTATCTTATAAACAATTAAACAAACAAATTAATAAAGAAATCCACCTGATCCTCTTGTGTTCAATTATACAGCTATTGGCATATGATTGACTTTTAAATTTGAGGGCTAGATGTCATATAGTTACTGACTACTTGTTCTTGATTTAAATTGTTCTGACTCAAATGTGTGTGCAGGTAGTGGCATTATTGCTTTTTTAGTATGGAAGTTATTCAGCTGGGCAATAAACTCAGCTTTTCTGTTGTTGAGTCTATTTAAGAATAGAATATCTCATTTATAGGCAATTTCCTATTTTTTACCCTATCCTCATGAAATTTTTTACCTTTATGATGTATTATGGTTTTTTAAATTACATAAAGTATTTTAATAAGTGTCAGTACAAGGTTTAGAAAAGATTTTTGACACTACTTAAAATTATATCATTTTAAGTATGACAATAATAAGTATAACTATGAAAAATCACAGTGTAATTTCCTATATTCTTCTTTCTTGCTTGCTTCCTGATCAAATTTGCTAATTAGTTTTGTAAATAATATTTTTAATTGCACCCACTGCTGCCATGTTCCTCAGGATGTGAAGGCTTTCTGCCTCTTACGTCTTACAAAGATTTTGTAAAAAGAATCCAGATGACTCTAATGGTGGTTCATAAACCAAATTTAGATGAGGTTAGTTTTCCTTCATCAAATTTAGGGGAAAATGTTTGAATCCTCTCAGTGATATTTAAAAACACAAAGACAGCAAGATTGCATAATTAGTTCTGGGTTTATTTTGGTAATTTTTTCAATTGTAAAGTTTTTAAATTACTCTTCTAAACTAAAGAAATTTTTTCCTTTGTAAATAATATATGGGGAGATACTTTGAAACTAGGTAAATAATGTTGTTTCTCAACAAACTTTTACCCACAGTTTTAGTATCCATTGATGATTTTCTACCTCCATCATTTTTTTCTATATTTATTAGTTGGCATTCTACTATAAGGAAGCACTTTCTCTTTTTCTTTATTTATTTATATAGATATGACTCATGGATTCTTATTTTATTCAGTAGGTTATAATTCATTGCTATCATCATTTATTTTGATGCTCAAATTATCCTAGATTTGGCTAGTGGGAGCCCCAATGGTTCTTTTGTGTCGTTTTGATATACTCCCTCATTTTTTTAGTAATCTTTTACTTTCTTTTGAAAAACGATATTTCAGGCACATTGTGTACTTTCTCTGCCCCAGCCTTGAAATCAGCCATTTCTCTAAGCAGCTATATTTCCTTTTAATGGAGAATGGTACCAAGGTTTGGGTGCTAAGTGTGCTCATTGCTACTGGTATGTCATTGTTTCCAGGCCTTTTCAGAGAAGAAAATATAGATCAATTGATAGATCGAACTATGAGTTCACATCTTGGAATGGGATAGCTCTAATTCCAGTCCAACACCACAAGCTACGTTATAGTCTGGCACTGTCCAATGGATACAAATATGAGCCACATATGTAACTATAAACTTTTTAGTTGCCATGTTTAAAAAAGTAAAAAGAAACAATTGAAATTGATTTTAATGATATATTTAATCCGATCTATCCAAAATTTTACCATTTCAACATATAATCAATGTAAAAAGTTATTAATGAGATTTTTTACATTTTTTTGTACCAAGCCTTCCTAATCTAGTGTGTATTTGACACTTACAGCACATCGTCAATTTGGGCTAGCTACATTTCAAGGGTTCAAAAGTCACTGTGGCTAATAGCTACCATATTGGATAGCACAGTTCTAGTCTTCTGCCTTTCTATATTTATTACCCCATTCCTCAACAGTGAGAAACCTGGCTTCCATTCTAGAATTTTGCTCAAGCCTCGAATACAAAGGAGGTAGCCTCAGAATGGCTACTTATACCGCTGAAAAAAAAGCAAACCTACTAATTAAAGTTTAATGGTTGTTTTCACTTTCTAGATCAAAAACATACAGTGAAAACCATAAATCTTAAGTGTGCAATTCAATGAGTTTTGATCAATGCATACACCTGTGTACCCCACATCTCTATCATGTTCATCACCCCAGACATTTCTCCTGTGCCCTTCCTAGTTAGTCTCCTGCCCCTTCCAGAGGCAACAACTTAACTGACTTTGTTCATCATGGAGTAGATTTTCCTCTTCTGGAACTTCATATCAATGTAATCACAGTATTGTCTTTTTTGTGTATGTCTAGCTTCTTTTTCTCCATATAATGTCTGTGAGATTCATCTATCTTGTTGCATGTATCAATAGTTTATTCCTTTTTGTCACTGAAAAGTATTGTTTTGTATAAATATACACAATTTGTTTATCCATTTCACTGTTAATAGGCATTTGAGTTCTTTCTACTTTCGGCTAATATTAATAAAGCTGCTAAGAACATCTTTATTCCAGTCTCTGTGCAGATGTATGTTTTCATTTGTCTTGGGTACATATCTAGGAGTGGAATTACTAGGTCATAGGGTAGATGTAATAATTTTCTTTTATATGGTTAAATAATGTTACTGTTTCATGTTACTAACTATTCTATGCTGAAACCATTGACAGTACTTTTATTTACAGTTTAGCTTTAAAAGCTAATTAATGGAATTTATATTATTATGACAATTTTTATGCTGGGTCAAGTAGCACGCCAGGATAACATTTTCTTCTTTCCAAGTCCATTATCCTTTAAGCTGTCTACTGCTTATCCTTCAGGCCTTACCTCAGACTTTCTTCCTCCTAGAAGCCCACCCTGAGCTTCCCAGTCTCGGTGAGATGATGCTCTAGGATCTCCTTCGTTTCCTTCTATCATGATCTATGTCACTCAGCATTGTGCACATTGGTGTATGTGTCCATCTTCTCTTTTCCACTGTGAGCTCCTTGAGAATAAGAATTGTTTTCCATTTTTCTTTGCATACCTATTGTCTAAGCATGTTTGACACAGTAGTCCCTCAACGAATGTTGGTTGAATGAATAATTAAAAGTGAAGTAACTTACTCAGGGTCTGTAGTGAGTTAAAGGTAAACAAGAATTTGAATTAAGTTTTGTTTTTAAATTCATTGTTTTCGTTTTAATTTTCTGAGTTAAGCATTTTGCTTAAGCTAAAACAAAAGAAAGATTTTTCACACTTGGTTTAGATAAAGAGAGAAACTAGTAAATCCCTAGGGGTCAGATAGGAGTGTTCCAGAGACAGAGAGCTGGAGCCAGCAGTGCTATCATTGGATTCCTGTGCAGTTTAGACAGCAGAACCTGTGAGTCCAGGACCTCGAGAGAGCCTGTGGAGCTGAGGCAGGTAACGGGTGAGAGCAGGACCCATGGGGATGGGGCTTTCTGGGGACACTACGCCCCTGCCCTGAGGCTGCTTTTCCTAATGAGGACAGAACACTGGCATCAGTCACAACAACAGATACCAATACAATTTTGCACACAATCTACATTTGAGGTCAGTTGGTCAGATTTTTCAGTATCCTTGGTGACGACGGAATTATCATCTAATTCCATGCCTGGATTATACTCGAGAGGAAAGATCTGCAAGATGTACAACAGTATTTATAGACAGACATGTGTGAACAATAATATCATTGTCAGTCACTGGCAAACAAAGCAAACTTTATTGTTGTTTATTTCAGGCTTCATTTTAAAAGCTAAGACAGCGTAGTGTTCAGTATTCTTTAATTCCTGTTGAGATTGAAATGGAATTCGAGCAGTTAAGAGTTGCAGAATGGGACCAAAAAACAAACAGAACAAAACAAAACAAAAATCCCAAATGCTAAACACAACATCAAAGCTCCCAATCAATTTACATTCCATCATCTAACTTTTATTTATCACATTTTTTTTAGACGGCAGCAGGGTTGACTGGGGCACATCAGTGAGACATTACTGATGGTAAACGCAGTATTCCTGGGATCAACCCAGGATGTATTTATCTTTCCTTGGAGCAGCAGCAGCACACAGAGTGTGGACAGATGGCCAGCAGGGCAAGATTTTTTTAATTCAATCTCTCTGCCGTGTTGATAATAAATAACCACAAATTTTGATTACATGACTGTGTTTTTTTCCTTCCTAAGAGTTAAAATCTCAACCTCTAGCCTTCCGTTTGTTTTCTTTTTCTCTTCTGCTTTGTCTTTTCCTTTTTCTGGTTCAGCCAAGTTTCCAAGTCATGTTGATTATAAAATGGAATCTGATTTTATCTCTGGGATATATTTTATGATTATAAAACATTTTTAAATCTGATCTCCAAAGACTTTTAACACAATGTAATCAATCCTCTTTCTATTAGTGATACCAGATAGTGTCACAACATTAATCCAAAAAAGCAAATTACAGGTTTTCATTTTTAAATAGAAAATTATTTTTCCTCTCCCAAAATGATAAATAACTTAAAACTATAGTAAAATTGACTGGTCACCTTCAGCAGCGTTGCAAATTAATTTGCTGATTTTAAAAATCAATTGCCACAAAAGTATTGATGGAAGTACCTGGCATCTTTGTAGTACTTTTCATCAAATTTTGCAGACATGAACTGTGCTAGTTTAAACCCTATAAATACAGTTAATGCTACATTTGTATTAATAAATATACAATATTAAACATAGATATTAATTTTACAAATGAGTAAGGATGCTGTTCTTTCTGAACAGAGAGAGACAAAATGCAGCTCAGGATTACTCTTTCCGTTTGTACATATAGACACAACTTGACTCATTAGTCAAGGCTGGTCTATTTTCCATTCTTTCAGGCCCAATTAGAGGGAATTATGAGTTAGGAAACAGAGGGGCCAACCTAAGGTAAGCCCCAGCTTTGCCTGTAATTGGATTAAGTGACATCCTCAAGTTTTAATTGCCTGTTTAAACATCTCTCTTGATTGTTGATGATTTGCTGCATCCATCATAAAGAGGATATATTTTATGGGGCCTGGCTTCCATGAAGATCAGTCATGACTTTCCTCAAATTGTGAGAAGTGCTTACGAATTGTTTTGTTTGTGCATCATTATATGAGATGCGTCTGAAGACTTTAAATGGAGGGGATATAAACATGAGATCCTATGTGTTTGAGCTGTTTTTCCACATGTACAGATACATTAACAAATACTATCACGTACTCTTCATTTGAGATTAATTGAAAATTTCTTCCAGTATATTCTCTTTCGATGAAGAAGTAATTAAATTCAGATTTTTATAAAAATATCATTTCATCTACAGATATTTCAGTATGTCTCTCTAAAAAATAAGAACTTTTTTAATAAAAAACTTCTCATTATAATTCTCACATTTGAAACATTAATAACATGAATTTAAATTTTGAAAAGTTGGGAAACAGATTGGGCTATATTGATTATAATTGTAAATAATAAATTGATATTATCTGGATGTTAGAGGAATTGCCAATGATAGGTGTGATGATCATCATTGATGAAGAATGAGAGTTACACCTTTACTGAACCTGATAATATTCTCTGTTGTGACTCCAGTATCAAACAGAATATCTAATTTGCATAAATCATTTGATATCTGCACTGAGAAGCCAATGGAAAAAATGGGAAGATAATTTTGAAAGAATTGTGGGGTATGTCAAAGAAGGGGTTTACTAACAATTGAAAGTCTTTTATACCTTGATCTTATCAACCCTGTTAATTCTCAAGTTTGAGTAAAACCACATCATACGTTGTTAGTGCCCTATTCCTTAGTTATTGAGTATTTCTGGAGAAATTCACTCCATGTGCATTATTTATATAAATTCATCCAAACCCTTAATGCACTTTGGTAGTCTTTTAATTGATCTCTATATGATTTCCTATCAAGTTTACCATTGTTTGTGATCCCTCTATCACATCAGGTAGAAGACAGGGAGTCAGACACATCCAGATGAGTCCCATGAGGACTACTGAAGGGCAGAGGGTGGGGCATGAAGCTGGAGGGCACACTTCAGGGATCAAATACTAGTAGGGACCCATCTTCATAGCCTAGAGACAGTGAGATCAAAGTCACAACTTCAAACTCAGGACCAGATGGAAAACAGAAATTAAACAACAAATCAATAACAAAAGTACCTAGAAAATCCCCAAATATTTGGCATTTAAACAACATATTCTAAATAATTTATGGGTAAAAGAAGAAATCACAGGAAGATTTAGAAAATATTTTGAACTGAATGAAAATAAACATACAACATATAAAAACTTGTGGGATGAAGCCAAAGCAGTGTTAGAGATAAATTTATAACATTAAATGCTTATATTAGACAAGAAGAAAGGTTGCAAATCAATGATCTTAAAAAACCAGAAAAAGAAGAGCAAATTTAACTCAAAATAAGCAGGAGGAAGGAAATAATGAAGATAGGAGCCAAAATCAATGAAAGAATAAACAGAAAAGCAATGGAGAAAATTAATGAAATTGAAAACTGATTCTTTGAAAAGATCAATAAAACTGATAAAACTTTATCCAGACTGAATAAGAAAAAAAAGAGAGAAAACACTGATTACTAATATCACAAATGAAAAAGGGAAGCTCACTACAGATCCAACAAATTAAATTATATTTCTTACACATTCAACGGGTCTATTGTTAATTTTGGTTTCCATCAGCACCAACATGTAAAGGACAATCAGGGTATACTATGTATGAACAACTTATGTGAAATCGACAAATTCCTAAAGAGACGGAAACCACCAAAGCTCCCTCAAGAAGAAACAGAGTACATGAATAGCCCTATATCTATAAAAGTAATTAAATGTCTTCCTTTAGCTGGGTCCACACTAAATTTGTTTGACTCCAAAGCCGCTGTACAATAAGGTGGTCAAGGATGTTCAATAGAAACTATCTTACTATTCTACCTGTTCACCTTAAAATGTCTCTGTGACCCCATCCAACCAGTTTTCTATCCCTCTTGACTCTGAGGATAAAGTATTCCTAGTCACTGATTCCCAAATATACTTGGTTTTGCTCATGCAAACAGGATGAATTAATTTTCAAATAGGAATAAGATGAATCGTAGAAAACATCACAGAGGAGATAGAATTTGATTTCAATATTGAAGGGTAAGGATTAGGGTACCATGGAGAAAAGGTAAGAAAAGATTTCCCAGTTGTAGTGCTATGCTAGAGCATTCCTGGACTTCCAGAATGGCGTCTATCCATTGGAAGGGTTACAGAAGTGGAAACTACAGCCCAGGGTGCTTAATTTCTACACCTGGAAGCCAAGATTAAATACAGACTCATTAAATGCCCAAGAAACAAAATTTATTGGGGGAAAGGTTTATTTTTCTCTAAGGATAAAAATAAGCATTTCGTCAGAGCAAATTTTTTGAGGGTGATTTTTTAAAAAGTTATCAAGGGATTGAAGAACAAATTCTGACATAGATAAATGACTAGCTTGGAGACCTAAAACAAAAGAAGAATAAATAAATATTTTCTAAATAATATAGAAGTACATATAATGGGATTACCTGGGATCAGTATTACAATTGGGTTTAATTAAAATTTTTATAAATGAGTAAAGACTTCAAATTCACAAGTGATATATTTTTCTAGGTGGAAAGATGCCAGGTACACAGGGAAAATCTGAGGCAGTATCTCAGAGGCTGAGTTAATGGACAGGAAAGTGGCAAATGAGCTTCTTTCTGACAAACATAGGTTATCATTCATTTATGTAAAAATAATACAAACTATATTTATAAAATGATGAGTTTCAACATTCTGTCGCACTTCTGAAAAAGAATCCAGGAGCTGTAGACTATTCCTATTCTCCTGTTTTTAAAAGGAAAATTAAATAAATAGAAAAAGAAAGAAGAGAAAAATTGTTTTTTATGTGCTTGTGAAAATATTTTAATGTCATTAGAAGTGTTCCTTAAATTCCAAAGAATATCATAAGGCATCATAAATTGCCTAGAAATGACATAGTATTACATTATCCTCAAAATTCCATTAAATTACAGAAATAAGAAGTCATCATTTTAAGAAATCCAGCAAAGAGTATCTTTGAGTAGATGGCAGTGACGAGGCACAGGTTATAATTTGTAATTACATCTGCGAGTATAGTCACATATTTACTTCTTGATTCCAGCCAGCATGAAATAATTATGTGTTCCAGATTGGAGTGCATTCAAAGTTCTGTTTAAAAATTTCATGCAGATTTTCCACTTTCCTCTAGGAAAAATCTGCTCCTAATGTTATACTCCCCTCTAGCATGCCATAAATGGACGCCCTAGAGATCAGAATAGCTAATAAGTAGAACAACTTAAGAAGAGCTTCTCACAAATCAAACTGGAACAAATGTGAGATCCACATAGCATATAACACACATTTAAGCTTTGAGTAGATCCTATTAACAAATTCAGGTTTAATCCTCTGTGGGGGCTCTAGTAATGCAGTTTAAGAAATGAAAATGGCTTTACAGATTCAAGAAAACTAAGTAGAATATTAAACAAACAATATTTAAGCCACATTTCCCTCATGGAATAGGATAGCCATACTTTTTCTTTGGTTTAGGCCTCAAACACCTTAATGCAACATTTAGGTAAGCATAACAATGCTTTTCTAGATTTTCTTTCAGCCTTTTTTGTTTTCAGCAGCCTGTATATTTATGAGATTATTTAAAAAATATACTTGAAAATTGCTGTCCTGGCTGCTTCTTGAGATAGATCCATGCTTAGGTCAGGCAGTAAAAATAGTGAATGTTCATGGAGTAGGGTGGGGCACAAGGAGATTGAATCATGAAAGCAATTACAGGTGATAAAATTCTCCTGTTTTCCTACTCAGAATTCTAAGGGGATCACTATTCAGCTGCACTACTCATCACTCAAAATCCGTTCATCTTCACATACTGAAGAAGTCTGTGTGCCTCTTAGGGAAAGTTCTTGAGGAAAGAGTCTGCGTGGTTTTGGTCTCATAAGAAACAAGGCTGAATTTATTAAGCATAAGAGCACAAAAGTTCTGTAGCCACACACTAAATGCTTTCTAGTTCAATGGCTTAAATTGGGGAATCTCTAAAGAATCTCAGATTTGGTCCTTCACAGACACCCATAAAATTTCTTTGATGCTGAATAGCCTTGTTCTGAACAGAGAGATAATCTGAGTGAAGAAGTGGTTCATATTTGTGACTTCACTCCTTACCTTCCATACTAAGTGTCTACGAGGAAAGAGCTCAGCAGAGAACATCAAACTGAGGTACTGTTGGTGGTAAGCATCTTTGAATAGGGGAATGTGCCCAGGGCTTGAAGTGACAACTGCATGTGAGTCTTGGTCAGGTGTGTGACCTGGAGAAGTTCTCCGAACTGATCTAAGCCCCCTCTTTTGGAGATAGTAGTAATAATAACAACAACAACAAGCCTACTCATCTGGTAGTTTTCCACCATGAAGATAGGAAGGTTCGTGTTTGAAAACACTTTGTAATCTGTAAAGCACCCTACTAACTAACCGAGAAACAATAACATTATTGTTATTGTTTCTTGTATTTGATAACAATGCTCATGCTTTTGTTATTTTCCAAAGCTGGTTTTCAGCTAGCCTCAGGATGGATTCTGAATTGTTTGCAGTGGACAATGACTGGCATTTTATCATCCCCCTCTGCTTTCTATGCCCATGTAGTCTAGAGGTACACAATGCAAAGTCTTTGGCAGATGTCCAACAGCTAGAGCAGAGTTCCTCTTTTGCATCCTGCAGCACTAATGTAAGCTCAGGTTCCCCTCAGGCTCTCTAGAATCCTGCCTTGAATTACATCACTTAAGATAAACACAGTGGTTAAGTAGTTGAGTATTTATTTATCTGGTTTTTGCTTGATCTTCATAACTTCATAAAACATTAAAAAATTCTGTGTGACGTTGGGCAAGTCACGTAATCTTTCCAAGTCTTGGTCTCCTCATTTATAAAGTGAAGGCGGTTAAACTACATGTCTTCTGTGGTCTTCTCCAACTTAGAATTTTTATTATGTTACTGTAAGGTCTCCCTAAATAGCTAAAAATTTCACCAAATAGGGATGCTATATGTAATAGGGATTCCCTATTTTTAAAATGGATTACCATTTTTGGAAACTATTTGGCTAAGAAACTTTTTGTTAACTCAATTTCACCCACCGACTTGACTTCAGGGTGGTTTAAGTGAATTTAATATTAAGAAAGATTAAGTTTTGCCACCCACAGGCATTATCATCTCTGTTTCAATCTTTTCATGAATATAACATGTCAAAGTTGCTAACCTACAAATCAAAATGGTTATTAACCATCACAATTCCAAGCACCAAATAAACAGAATAACCCTTTGTCTCCGTAGTACATCTTTAGATACAGGCCAGAGTTGTCCAGGCCAAGACCTAGGGTCCTGTCTTCTAATGTGTTCCTTTATTTGCTAGAGAGAAGTCTTCCCAATGTGAGGGATCAGAGCCTGAGGGGAGAGTGCAGATCACTGGAGAGCTCAATGAAGCTATGCTTTTGTCCTTCCTAGCTACTCTGCCCATGGTCATTACAATCTCTGATTTTCTCTCTGTGATATCCTGGCACAAATAGAGTTTTAGATAGACAGCTTGACACACACACATACTCCACATATACACTTGTGCATTTACATATACATAGGTGTGTATAAATCTATGAATGTGTGGATTAGTATGTATTTAATCGTTAAATACTTAACTTTGCCCTCAAGGAATTTATTATCTTGAAGAATGGAGATAAAAATGAACAACAGATACAAGTGCTATGATAACCTGCGTGTTCCTGAATACAGATGCACACATGGATTATCCAAATGTTTTATGATAGCTAGAATTTACTGAGTGTATACCATGTACCAGGACTAATTTAAGCTCTTCACACGTGTTGACTCAGATAATCCTCCCAACTATGAGGTAGACACTATTTGATATATATATGTATATTTTATAAATGTATATATTTATGAGGTAGGTACTATTATATATTCAATTTATAGAGGAGGACTAAATTACACAGAGATTAAGGAATTTGCCCAAGGTCATATGACCAGCAAGTGGCAAAGAGGTAGGATTCCACCCAGGCAGTTGGCTCTAGAGCCCAGGCACTTAACTCCTCCACCAGGCTGCCTCTATGATAAATGCAGGTTTCCAATCTGCCTTTGGTGAGCAGGTACTCTCAGCACATCCCTGTGCCCTCCAGGTTCTTGCTGAGCAGCTGTGCACATGATTAGTGCACTGTCAGCTTCATCAGCAACGTGGTCCTACCAGATTCTGCCCATTATTGTCGAAGGCCATTTGTAGGCCAAGTTTCATACATAGGCTCTGAGATGGAAATTTACGTGCAGGAATTAATTGGGGCAAGGTCTAAGGAATACCTATTAGGGAGTGAGGGAACAGGGGAGAATCAGCATCTGTTCAGAGGAGATAGAAGAAGACTTAAATTGTGGTGCCATTGCAACAGAGGCCTCAGCACATCCCTTGTGGAGTTCTAGAGATGGAATGGCCCTTCCTGAATTGAGGCAAAGGTGCAGGGCGTTTGTACCCCCACCTCAAGTAATTAGTGGATGCAGGCTGCCCTAGGAGAGCAAGGCAACTCCCTTTGACTGAGGGCAGTTCCTGGGGAGGGAGTTACTGTGAGTCATCAGCAAACAACTCTCCCAGCAACAGAGGGAATGAGAGGCTCAGCCTACAGGAGGATCGGGGAGGCATACCGTGTATCCACTGTAGACCCTCAGAGTCATGGTGAAATGGCAGGCACTGAAGGTAGTGTTTTTAAAAAGGGACGTCCCTGCTTTGTTTCTCTGCCGTGTTTCTCTGCCTTGGATAGGCAGATGATGTTATGGAGAATGACATGTATATACGGTTGGGGGTGGTAAGCAGGAACGAGGGAGAGAATGTTCACCTGCTCCCTCCCCTTCACATATCCCACTTCTTTCCATTCTATGGCTGGATTACCAAAGCTCTTGCAAAAAGAGCTCAGGTGGACTCAGACTGAGAAGCCAGTTGAACTCTGACTGGTTAGCTTCTCAGGGAGGATATGACTGATAGGCAATCTTGCCCTCTCTCTCTCCCTTGAAGAAAATTTCTTGCCCATTCTCTGAGAAATTAAAGTAAGATGTCCCTCTGACTGCTAGCTGACTCAATGTAAAATCCATAGCTCTAGTAAGTTCTATATTATACTTAGAATGGTGAAATGATAAAGTAATAAAAATATGTTTCTACAGGCCTCCTCTTTCTCAACAACACAGAATTATTGCCCCATTATCTCCCCCTTTCTTCTCCCCACCCTCACCCCTCTGGTTGTATGTGTGTGTGCATATGTGTGTGAGTGTGTGTGTATTTTGGGGGAAATATGGAGATTTGTTATATTTATAGCAATATTTATCGTGTATTGAAAGCCTCCTGTATGCCAGACACTTTATGTATATTATTGCTAAATATCCCAATAACCTTGCACAGTAGGTATTATTCACACTGTTTTACAGAATGGGAAATTGTTGCTCAAAGAGTTTATGTGACTTGCTCATGATGCACAGGCAGTAAGTCATAGATCAAGGATTTGAAGTACTCTGTTAGGTCCTGAATCCACGTTGACTCTATGTGAAAAGGGGTTTGAAGTTCCTTGCCTCTCATTTGGGGTGTCTTGGTGTAGATGTTAGCCCTGAAAGGCAGGAAAATGAACTTAGGTGTGGATAAATAGGGCTATACTTATGCCCCTGCCCACACTTCTCCTACAATCCACTTTTTGTATCCTGTGTGTGATGGCAGGAGATAATTGCTTACACATCCCCAGTAACACACAAAGTCTTTATTTAACTAGAAAACTTTAATAACTGGTTTTTGCCTTGCTACAAACAGCCTCTAATCTTCCTGGTAGAAAGTGGTGAATTTTCCTCTCACAGCTGGTATGGGCTTCAAGTACAATAGAATAGTTAACTTTTCATTTGTTGTAAGATCTTGAATAGGAATGTGCAGTGTTCAATTGTATAACGTTATAGCCCAAACTCAAAAAAGTTTGCCTTTAAATATTGTTTATAGGATTTTTCCATCATACCTAACATTGAAGCTGGTAAATTTATCCACAGACTTAAGACCCCCATGCTGATTTTTAATGGAGACCATCTGAGGAGAATGCCATTATCTAAATGATTGCTCCTCATGGTGCAAATGTTTGGCTTTAGTGCCTTCCAATTAGAGAAGGACGCTAATCTTTGCCACCCACTCCCAGGTTGGGAGCAAAAATAAAGTAAGTGAAAGGGCATTGCTCCTTATCTTGGAGCTGGAATGGATAAAGATCTCTTCTCTCTCATCTCCCAACACCTCCCGCCGACCCTGCCTCCCACAAAGACCTTTTTTCCATGGATTATAGAAGTTTGGTGTCTCACATGCCCAGCACACAGCCTATGATATTTTTTTCTTAAACAGTACCAGGTTTTAGAAAATGAAGTCAGGTTGTCAAAATCAAAACAGGCTAAGAGTATTCATGCAGGTTAAGACCTTTACTCAAGGCGTTGAGTTACTAAAAGATTAGCCTTACACTGAAATGCTAAATGGCTGTAGAAGAAATCTGAGAAACACCATTTAATATTATTAAAGACTTGAAGAGACAGGAATTGAGTCATGAGAAAAGAAAGTATTGAGGAGAAGGGTCAGGTAACTGAAGTCTTAGAGACATGTTAGGATCCGTACTACAGAGGAAAGGAGGAAATAGAAATGTATTCGTTTTTACTGTAGTGAGTTTTTTTCTTTCTTACATCAGTAGTACACAGATGGTTAAATATTGCCTACAGGTAACTTAAGTGACCGAATAGCCAGTGTAGCTTTCTGAACTGTGACCACAGGAAGATGCGTGTATTCTGGTTATGACATTGTTTAGTAAAAGATTACAACAAAACCTTTAGTGATGACACCACACATTAGCCAATACAGCGCAACAGGACAAAAACATAATAAGGCACAGTCACTGAGCGAGGGAAGCCACAGGCAGTTCCTACCATGTCAAGGAGGTCCCAAAAAAGTACACCGTGAAGAGTGATTTCATTCAGGAAAAATGCCATGGGCACTGGCAGACAACTCAGGGCACTAAGACAAAGGGCTGTGAAATATTAATCCCGCATAAAGTTGTTATTCTTGTAACAACCTTATGAAGAAAGGTCAATGTTGTATGATAATAAAACTCTGTGCCACTGACTGTGTTGTATAGAGTTCAGCCAACAGTCTTCAAGCACCCTGTAATATTGTGGTGTTTTTGAAAGGGGGAAAGCTCCAGAACAGAGTCTGGTTGTCTTACCTGAGGGCTCACAACAGAACGAATCCAGCCAGACTGTGGTCCTTAGTACCGCCTGAAATTACACTTTTTATTTTCCTTTCTGATCCATTGCTCATTGCTCATGGATCAGGTTTGACCTTCCCCCCAATCCTTCTCCTTTCTTTCAAGTTCAACTCAAGCCTCATCACCTTCTTTCTCAATCACTATATCCCACATCTCACCTCTGCCATTTTTGATAACCCACAGTGCTTATTGCCTATACTTTTCAGTGTACTTGAAAAATATAGACTGCCATGAAGTTCATCTTGATTTTAAAAGTATATTTGTCTTTCCTTAAATAGAAGAAACAGGGATGTACTTGTACTATTCTTATACTTTTCTTATACTATTCTTATACTTTTCCTATTTTACCCAAACTCCTAACATAATGCTGAACTCAGAATAGGCAGTCAGCAAATATGTGGTAGTGAATGAATGAATGAAGTAGTATGTCTATTAGGAGTTGCTGAATTGTTAGTAACAATTACCTGATAACAGTGACTTTAAAAAGATAGAGGTTTATTTTCTTTCACATAAGAAAAAATCTGCAAGCAAGTAGTCTGGGCTATTTCATAATTATACAATATTGTCAATGCCCCCAGCCCCTTCTACATTTATGTTCCACTATTCTTAGCATGCAGAGACAGTTTTAAGGTTTCCTCCTGGTTGTAAAATTTCTGCTGAAGCTCCAGCCATCATATCTCAGCTAAAGGCATGAAGAAGGAATAAAAGAGAAAGGCTAAAAGGAGCACACCTCCCAGGTGAGTCAACTCCCTTTAAGAGCCTTCTGGGACACTTACCCGATGACTACTGCGTGTATCTCATTGGTTACCTCTATTTATAAGAGAGTCTGAGAAATGTGATCTTTGGCTATGCATATTGTCATGCTAAAGAAAATTAGATTCTATTAGTAAGGAAGAAGACCATCTCTACCATAAGTAGTAGTCAAAGTTGCCTCCTGATTGGGGTTCAATCTCTTGATATTCCTGTAAGATTAGATGTTCTCCCAATATAATACATCTGTGGGGAAAAAAAATCAATGCTGTGGAATTTAGACAAGGAAATATGAGAAGAAGTTATATCAGTTATCCAAGATAGAAATGTTAAGTCAAGGATCTGGAGCTATCAAGGCAGGAGAAATAGGCTGTTCTAGGAATAAATTGAAACTGTGAAGGAACTGGAGCTCTGTTGATGTTGAAAAGCAGGTATCGTGGTAGAGGCATGAAAAAGCTAGAAAGATAGGCCCCAGCTGTGGTCTGAGGATGGAATATGGGATTTAAGATTCCAGAGGCTTAGCTGTTCCAGAGAGTGAGTGACAAGCTTCAGCCTGGTTTTCAAAGTAGAGCAGAGCTGAAGGTCATGAGAATAGAAAAGATTTATAAGCTCCCATGGTATAGAATCATATCTGTTGAATATGTTTTACATATTGCTTAGCTGTGCCAAGCACAGATGGCTTTTCTTTTAGTTGTAAAAATAATATAACTATATTTTGGAAAACGAAGGGGGAGAATCTTCACATTTTCACCATCTACACAACTCATGTCTCAATTGGTGTATTGTCTTCCACATCATGTACATAATTGCAACCATAGCTTACATATGATCATCTATCCTTTTACTTTAATTTAACATTATAATGTAAGCATTTTCTATACTGTAACATAGCTATTGTAATTAATCAATGGGTTCTTAATAAGTATGT
Organism: Ceratotherium simum simum; assembly: GCF_057802395.1. Taxonomy (NCBI): domain Eukaryota; kingdom Metazoa; phylum Chordata; class Mammalia; order Perissodactyla; family Rhinocerotidae; genus Ceratotherium; species Ceratotherium simum. The sequence continues at coordinate 36,250,445 of NC_141916.1, forward strand.
CAAATTACAATTTTGGAATACTCCAGACCACAGATCAAGACCGTGTTTCTAAAGACTCATTAACACAGGATTCACCATCAAAAACACAGGCTCAAGATTCTGAATGTGTGTTTTGATTTTTGCAAATTTTATTACATATATAATTCTAACTGAACAATGAGAATCTTTGGATCTATTCTTGCCAGAGAAGACTGCAGAGGTTAACAATAAGGTAAAATAAATTCTCACTCCACTAAATCATCCAGTCTTGCAGCAAACTTAAAATAAATCTTATCCAACTCAGGAGAAAACAGGAGATGCCCTTTGGCCCCGGTAGAGAACTGAGAACCAATGAAATTTTATAAATTTCTTATCTTGCATCTAGGGTATGAATATATAGAGTATCTTCTAAGTACACTTCTAAAGGGAAGCCCTGGGTCCGGGGGTGGAGGAAGACCTATCTAATGTAATCCTTGTACTTACTAGATACAGACCTTGATTTATACTCTGAACAAATTTATGTTAATATCCGTAACTTCAAATAATTAAGGAATGTAGTTGGCAAAAGGGACGAGAGATGTTTGCAACATCAAGATAAGAGAAATCAAAATATCCTAGATCTCTAACAGTAAGACAAACATGAGTCATGTCCCTCTTTGTTCCTGCTAATTTGGTTGAAGTCTCACAATCCTCTTCTTTCGTTTCACAAAAATGAGGATCTTGATCCGTGATCTGGAGTATCCCAAAATTGTAATTTGAAACACTTATTAAGAACCCATTAGTTAATTATAATAGCTGTGCTACAACCTAGAAAATGCATACATTATAATGTTAAAAGGATAGATGATAATATGTAAACTATGGTTGCAATTATGTACATCATGTGGAAGGCAATACACCAATCAAGACCAAGCTGTGTAGATGGTGGAAAGGTGAAGATTCTCCCCCTTTGTTTTCCAAAATGTAGTTATATTGCTTTTACAACAAAAAGATTTGTACCTTCAAATGTCTTGACGTTGCTTCCTCCTGACTTATGTGCCCATCAAACTCCCCACCATCATTCAATTCACCTATCATTTTGGGTCACCTAACATTGCTATATATACTCATATAGCCCTATGGACAGAACCCCTACAAAAGCAAGTTTTCCATTGTAGGCCAGGCTCAATGCCACTTAATAATCTTTATACTTTTCCCTGGCCTTTTCTCCCTCTCATTTCCCACAACTGCTGGTCCAAACACTTTCTGCTTCTTCTACAGCTCCTTACATGTATATTCTCCAGGGTTCTGTCCTCAATCCCTTCTCTTCTTTCTGTATTCATTCTCCTGCTTTAACTACCATCCACTGAATATCTACCTCCAAATTCTGCCCATCCCCTGACCCCACCCATGCATATTGCACTGTGTACTTTGATATTTGTGCTCTTGGATGTGACATGTGTATCTCAGGATCAAACTCATTATATTTTACAAACTTTAAAACGTTCTTGTACTAGGTTCTACATTTCAGTTAATTCTAATGACTTCTATCTAGCCACAAATTCAGAAATATGGAATAATCTTTTACTGGTCCTTTCCTCCCCCACCCACCACATCAGTATAATAATATTCTATGAATTCTATCTCATATTTTCTTTCAAATCTATCCCTCCTCTTCATTCCCATCCTTGCATTAGTTACTCTCCCATCATAAAAGACAGTGGTCTCATAACTAGTCTTCCTAACTCCTGAGTTGATTCCTTCAAGTCACCCTCTTCTCTCTTACCAGCTTATAAAACACAGTAGTTCATATTACTTGGTCTGCTCAAAGCTCTTCAGTAAGCTCCCCCATCACTTAGCAGAAAAGTTCAAATCTTTAATGGGGCAAACCCAACCCTTTGTGACTTGGACTCAGTCTTACCTTTCTAGCCTCATCTCTTGCCTCCACCAGTCTCTAGCACTCAGGCACTCTCAACGTTCATTTCAACAAATGGCTCATCTTTTACACTCCTCCATGCTGGTCCACAGCTCTTCCATTTCCTACTGATCATCTGTTGACTTCTGCTAATTCACCTACTTCTTTGACCTCTAAGCAAAGTCAGGGCTTTCTCCTCCCTCTTCCTGTGGTTCTTTGACCACACTGCTAGTCCTACTCTCATCATGTTTTACTGTGGCTATTTGTGTTTCTGTCTCCTGGTTTAGATATGAGTCCCTTGAAGGCAGGGATCAGATCGCAATCATTTTTCTTTCCCTAGCATCTGACATATATTAGCTGTCTAGGAAATGTTTTGTTTTTTTTTTTTTTTTTATTGACGTTTTGATGGTTTCTAACATTGTGAAATTTTGGGTTGTACATTTTTGTTTGTCCATCACTATATATATGACTCCCTTCACCCCTTGTGCCCACCCCCCACCCCCACTGCCCCTGGTAACCACAGTCCAGTTTTCTCTGTCCATGTGTTGGTTTATATTCCACATATGAGTGAGATCACACAGTGTTTGTCTTTCTCTTTCTGGCTTATTTCACTTAACATAATACGCTCCAGGCCCATCCATGTTGTTGCAAATGGGACGATTTTGTCTTTTTTATGGCCGAGTAGTATTCCATTGTATATATATACCACATTTTCTTAATCCAATCGTCAGTTGAGGGACACTTAGGTTGCTTCCACTTCTTGGCTATGGTGAATAATGCTGCAATAAACATAGGGGTGCATAAGCCTCTTTGGATTGTTGATTTCAGGTTCGTTGGATAGATTCCCAGTAGTGGGATGGCTGGATCATAGGGCATCTCTATTTTTAATTCTTTGAGGAATCTCCATACGGTTTTCCATAGAGGCTGCACCAATTTGCATTCCCACCAGCTGTGTATGAGGGTTCCTGTTTCTCCACATCCTCTCCAACATTTGTTGTTTTTTGTCTTGGTGATTATAGCCATTCTAACGGGCGTGAGGTGGTATCTTAGTGTTGTTTTGATTTGCATTTCCCTGATGATTAGTGATGTTGAGCATCTTTTCATGTGCCTATTGGCCATCTGTATATCTTCCTTGGAGAAGTGTCTCTTCATTTCCTCTGCCCACTTTTTGATCGGCTTGTTTGTTTTTTTGTTGTTCAGTTGTGTGAGTTCTTTATATATTATGGAGATCAACCCCTTGTCAGATGTATGTTTTGCAAATATTCTCTCCCAGCTGGTTGGTTGTCTGTTCATCTTGATTCTGGTTTCATTTGTCTTATAAAAGCTCTTTAATCTAATAAAGTCCCACTTGATTATTTTTTCTTTAGTTTCCCTAGTCTGGGTAGGCATGTCATCTGAAAAGATTCTTTTAAAACCAATGTCAAATAGTGTGTTGCCTGTATTTTCTCCTATGAGTTTTATAGTTTCAGGTCTCACCTTCAGGTCTTTGATCCATTTTGAGTTAATTTTTGTGAATGGCGATAGCACATGGTCCACTTTCATTCTTTTGCATGTGGCTGTCCAGTTTTCCCAACACCATTTATTGAAGAGACTTTCCTTTCTCCATTGCATGTTCTTAGCACCTTTGTCGAAAATTAGCTGTCCGTATATGTGTGGTTTTATTTCTGGGCTTTCAATTCTGTTCCATTGATCTGTGTGTCTGTTTTTGTACCAGTACCATGCTGTTTTGATTACTATTGCTTTGTAGTATGTTTTGAAGTCAGGGATTGTGATGCCTCCTGCTTTGTTCTTTTTTCTTAGGATTTCTTTAGCTATTCGGGGTCTTTTGTTGCCCCATATAAATTTTAGTATTCTTTTTTCTATTTCTGTGAAGAATGTCATTGGGATTCTGATTGGGATTGCATTGAATCTGTAGATTGCTTTAGGTAATATAGACATTTTAACTATGTTTATTCTTCCAATCCACGTGGATGGGATATCTTTCCATTTCTTTATGTCATCATGGATTTCTTTCAATAGTGTCTTGTAGTTCTCCTTGTATAGGTCCTTCACCTCCTTGGTAAGATTTATTCCTAGGTATTTTATTCTTTTTGATGCAATCGTAAATGGTATTATCTTTTTGAGCTCTCTTTCTGTTAGTTCATTATTAGCATACAGAAATGCAACTTATTTTTGTAGATTGATTTTGTACCCTGCAACTTTGCTGTAGTTGTTGATTGTTTCTAATAGTTTTCCAACAGATTCTTTAGGGTTTTCTATATATACAATCATGTCATCTGCAAATAGTGAGAGTTTCACTTCTTCGTTACCTATTTGGATTCCTTTTATTCCTTTTTCTTGCCTAATTGCTCTGGCCAAAACCTCCAGTACTATGTTGAACAGGAGTGGTGAGAGTGGGCAGCCCTGCCTCATTCCTGTTCTCAGAGGAATGGCTTTCAGTCTTTCCCCGTTGAGTATGATGTTGGCTGTGGGTTTGTCATATATGGCCTTTATTATGTTGAGGTACTTTCCTTCTATTTCCATTTTATTGAGAGTTTTTATCATAAATGGATGTTGTATCTTGTCAAATGCCTTCTCTGCGTCTATTGAGATGATCATGTGGTTTTTATTCTTTGTTTTGTTGATGTGATGTATCACGTTGATTGATTTGCGGCTGTTGAACCATCCCTGCGTCCCTGGTATAAATCCCACTTGATCATGGTGTATGATCTTTTTAATGTATTGTTGTATTCGGTTTGCCAATATTTTGTTGAGGATTTTTGCATCAATGTTCATCAGCGATATTGGCCTGTAATTTTCTTTCTTTGTATTGTCTTTGTCTGGTTTTGGTATCAGGGTGATGTTGGCCTCGTAGAATGATTTAGGAAGTGTTCCATCTTCCTCTATTTTTTTGGAATAGTTTGAGAAGGATGGGTATTAAATCTTCTTTGAATGTTTGGTAAAATTCACTGGAGAAGCCATCTGGTTCTGGACTTTTATTTTTTGGGAGGTTTTTGATTACTGTTTCAATCTCTTTACTTGTTATTGGTCTATTCAGATTCTCTATTTCTTCTTGGTTCAATTTTGGGAGGAAATTTTTTTTTTTTAAAGCAATGTCCCTCTGACACTGGGTCCCCTCTAGCTGCCATTTTGCACTCATTTACCTTCAAGCTTATTGAATGAATTCTCAACACCATGTAGCTCCACTTTTACTTTCCATTCACCTTTCCACCTCTGGTTAGTAGGATTCCTACCCTCTCTACTACCAAGAGGCACTCTTGGATAGGTCAGCAATGCCTCACATATTGCCAAACCCCATAAACACTTTACAGGACTGGAATGATCTGATTTATTCCATGCCTTTGACACTGGAGACTACTCTCTTCCTTGTAAAGCTCTCTTTCTCTATGGACACTCCTTCTCCCTCTCTAACTCTTTGTCCTCCTTTATAAACTCCTCTCTGCTTGCCCTTCCCTAAGGTTTGGTCGTCAGTCCACTCCTCTTCTTATTTTCCACACTCAATGTAGAAAACTTCCACAATAGCATTTTATCCTCATGTTTTTAACTACCACTTGCATTCTAATAAATCTCCAAACTATATCCAGCCCTCACTTTGGATTTGAATATCCAAATGACCAGTGGACATATATATTTATGTGTTCCATAATCTCCTTAAACACAGTGCAAAGCTGAATTAAACATCTACCCTCTAACCTTTCTTCGTTATAGTCTGCCACACTCTCTCCCCACCGAAGACTCCTTCTGAATTTCTTGTGTTAGTTAGCAACAACACCAAAGACCCAGTCAGCTCCCAGCCATCTTAGTGACTTCTGTCTTCCTTGTTCCTCCACAACTAATTCACATGTCTTCAGTATGGCACTGCACCCTAAATCCTCCACTAAGTAGACAGATCTTTCAAAGCACAAATTCTACCCTGTTTTTCCTTATTTTAAGCCCTTAAATGGTTTTTCAACCTCTAGGATTAAGAGAACATTCTTCAGCACAGTTTAGCAGGCTCACTGTGAGGCTCACTGTGACCTGGCCCCTATCTCCATCTCCATTTCACCTCCTGCTACTCCTTGTTTTGCACTTTTATGCTCTAGTAACCTTGAACTACTTGTGGTTCCACCTCACTTCTTTGTTTTGTTTGTGGTAGTCTCTGCCTAGAATGCTCTTTAACCATCATTCGCCTTGATAATCCTAATCATCACCCAAATCTTCTCTTCAGGACATTTTCTCCAACTCTCCAGGTTGGACTACTCTCATGCACATTCTTGCTTAGCATTCTTCCTCAGCTCTTATCACTTTATACTGAAATTGTCTTCCTATACTACTATTTCCCCCATGGAAAGGCATGAGATCCTGGTGGTTAGGGGCTCCAGTTCTGGAGTTATTCTGTTTGGGTTCAAACCCTGCTCCAAACCTTATTAGCTGAGTGACCTTGGGAAAGTTACTAAACGCCTCCAATTATGAGTCCTCCCAACTGCAAAATGGGGATGAAAATAGAATTTACTTTACGAGGTTATTAGAGAATTAAATGAGATGCACAGAACCTGCCACATGGTGAAAGCTCAATAAATACTTTATAACGGAATTATCGTCCTTCTGCACTATGCCTTATCCATTCTTGTATCATCAGAGCTAAGCAGTGCTTTGCATATTGTAGGTACTCAACACACAGTTGTTGAGTTGAACCAAATTGAATGAATTAATGTATGAACTAGAGAATATTTATGCATGGCAGCATATTAAGATTGTACAAGTGAGCCAGACAGAGCAAGAGTCTCAGTTAAATGATTTATTCTGATAGGTGCCAACACTCTATTGTAGAAAGAGGTTGGTATACTTAGTGTGCTGGACGCTGTGAAGCACTGCTCAGATCCACCCTTCAGGATGGAAGCACTTACTCCTCTAGCTGCTGAAAGTATGATGGCAGACTTCTTGCGGCTGAATAACCCCTCTCTGGTGACTGCACTGGGCTGAAAAGAGCCATTTTGCCCAACATGCTGCCCCTACCTGCATCTAAAGACTAGTCAGCGCTGGGGACTAATGTCTGACCTTGCTCCAACTCGGAACAGTTTCGCAGGGCCATTCCAGCTCCAGAGTTCACTGCAGGACTAGACGAGACTCTATTCGGACTCTACTGCAGCCCAATTGCTTCCTCTGCCCAATCCTACTTCCTTCACATCTGTACAGAAGTTGACCCCAAGAGCACATCTTCTAACATCCTGTGTGCAAATTTCTGTTTTAGATTCTGTTTCCTGGAGAATCCAATCTGCAACATTTTCTGAAGAATGAGTCCAGTGAATTACGTTTTAGATACCATATATGTGAGATGTATATGAAATGACTAGCAGTGTAGCTGGCACCAAAATGGAAGATATGATGATGATTATTTTTTGAGGGGTAAGGTTTAGAAAGGGGTGCCAAGATAGAAGTGGTTGCTTACAGTAACCTTAATCCCTGGCTCACCCTGTACCTTGAATATTGTAAATTGTGAGTCCTTTAGGCTCTGTGCCCACATACATATATTTTCCATCACTTGTGTCCTATGGAAAATGCAAACATGGAAAGTGAAAGAAATCCCCGAGGCCCCTGCCTCTGGCACGCTCTTGGGGAAACTGGTAAACCCTGTATTGTGATCATATATCTCCTGGCAGGCAGTGATTGAGTTAAGTACTGGGCTGCATTTTTATTAATAAAAAAAAGGGTGGTAACATTAGAAACAATATATCACCTGTCCATATTATGTGAGAATTTCACTTTTAAACGATTTGTCCTGGAGAAAAATCCACTAACTAAAGCTAAGAGGTTTTAGTTATTATTTAATTCTTAGCATGGATGGCCAGAACAGGTTTAGTTTTTTTTAACTATAGGGTATATCATAGTTTCTGTTTATGAATTACAAAGGAAATGGATATACATTTTACTGCATAAAATACATGCACACAAAAAATTAAACAATACAGAATTATACAAATTAAAAAGTGGAAGTCCTCCACCATCTGACTCCCCACAATGTCGTTCCTTAGAAATAGTCACCATGAAGAGTTTGGCATACATCTGGGAGAATATATCTCACATATATTTATATTTATAACTGTGAGAATAGTACAAAAACATGGATAATGAATCTAACTGTTAAATTTCTTATGCTAATATAGATGGATATGAAAACCTCTATCCTCTCACTCATCCTTCTTTTCAGTTGAGTCTCCTGTGTACATAACACAAGAGCCTCAGTGAGTGCTAGAATATTGACAGCTTTCTTTTTCCTTCTTTCCCTAAACAACTTCCTGTGAGAACACCAGTGAGATTGTGTGTTTCTTTGGAAGTTCGGCTTCTTTTGCAAATGGTGATGTCTCATTATATTGAAACTTAGAAGGACTTCTTATTTTCTCCTTTTTATATTTTGAATCCTCATATTCATGTCACACCTAGATTTGCTTCTTTCATTAATTCATATCACTTTCAACTTAATAACAGAGAATTAGGAATTTTCTTCTTCTTAGAACGTTGCTAGTATTTCTCTTTCAATTTGTTTGTATCTGTCACAATTCATGCTCTGTCTTGCCTCAATACCGACTGTCTTCCCTGTGTAAATGACAGCAAAAGGCCTCAATCATTACTGCAGAAATGATTAAGAAAGAACTCCAGATTTTGAGGCTTGTAAACCGTAAAATATACTATCATTGAAAATGATACCTATTTCCTTGGAGAATTCTAAAACACAGAAAATTTGAATAAAAGATTAGAAATCACCCAATCTCATTTTACTGAATATGAATTTTTAACAGCACATCAGAATAATCTAATATGCAAACATAAAATATGTCAGAGCTATGAATGGCTTAGATTCAAATGCATTTAGAAACAAGAATCTAGACAGATAAATCTGGATAAATAGATTCAATGATTTGATAACAAGTCCTAGACTGAGTCCTTTGCATTAAGAAAGCAAATGTTATTGCTGCTTTTGAACATTTCCAGCAAACTGAACAGAAACTAGCCAATCTTACGTCATGCCAGTTATGTGAAGAAATTAAAAAAAAAAAATGTTTAGCCATAGCTGGAATTTTTTATTTGAGATATCAATTTAGATTTTTCAGGTTTAAATCAAAACATAAGGTCCTTAATTATAGACAGCCACTGTTTTTCTTATAAGAAACAAAGGGCTAATTTACATTCATGTTTCCTTTGTCATAAAAAATAGAAATAAACACCAAATTGTTATATCTACAGCACTGACTACAAACAACACAGTTTTCTAGTGTCTGAGGGTTGTTTGCAAGTCTTTAAATCCTTGCTTTGGAATTAGCCTTGTCTTTCTAAAACTCCTCCTTTAGAATGAGTGAGACCTCACTTCAAAGATGAGCATTCTCAGGAGTGCTGAAATGCATGGGCTTTTTATCTGCACTGGAGAAAACGCTGTAATGCCAACCAGCAGCTAAAGGATGCAATTAGGAGACTAATTTAAGTGTAAAATGAATCGGTAAAATAAAACTGTGAAAAATATCAACATACTGAAAATTTAATGTACAATGTGATAGAACTCTTTAGAGGGAAAAATAAACAACTACAATGAGTCAGAGAATTAGTGTCTCTGAGATAGCAGAACTGGTAAACATCCATGAAAACAACCTTTTTTATCATGCACCCTACAGGCCCAGAACTTTTATCATAAAATGGTCATCCTTCTTAGAACAAAGAAGATGGTAGTCAGCGAGGTGGGTAGTGATCTGCAGAATAAAAATAGACTACATATTTTTCAATTGGCACCATGCTTTTGTAACCAGATACCATCTGAATTTTTCTCCTAGTCTATTATGATAAGCATACTTGAGCCAGTCAAGCACAAACTTTCATATAATAAAGGTTTTGAATGCAGTGGCTATTCTACCTTGCCTGTTATTTACTCATACATAATGCAGTTGACCATGCCCTGTTAAATGGAGAACATTCCCCCTGTAACCATCAGCACAGCCGTTGCCTGGGACAACCCACAACAAATCTGGCTACAGCTGCCCCAGGGGGATCCAAGTCTGAAAGACTGGTTATTTTACATTAATATTCTGCTGAAACTTCCTGGCACCTATGAGGTTAAAATCTCAGAACATCTAGAAAGGAAAAAACGTAAGTACTTCTAAAACAATGCTGGAAAGGGGCTAATAAATTCTTCAGGATTAACACAGAAGTTGGATGCAAATGAATTTAATTCCCTTGATATCCAGGAAGAAATTAAAGCTAATGAATTAAATATGCGGGTCTTCTTGCCTTGCAATTCTCTTTTGCTAATATTGCAATAATCTCACATTGTCAGCATTATTGGAAAGCTACTTTCTAGCTATTTTGAACATATTTCCCTACTGAGCATCTGTACACTTAGAACTTTGATGATGAGTGCATTGATTAGTTTTCAAGATCTTGAATTTTTTCCTTCATCATTTAAAATTTTGATTTTAAGGAATAAACAAAAACATTTTGTGTGTATGTATATTTCTCTACCAATATCTTTTTGAAATAGACCATAAACTGTTTTACTTTTGTCATAAGCTTATTGAAAGTTTTTTCTGCTGTCTTAAGAAAGATATGCTAACCATAACATTTTCTAAGACAGCAAAAGAGATTAGGAATTTTTAAGCTTTCTATCCAATACTGAAGTATTCACAAGACGATGAGAAATATGTTCTCACAGTAAATATTTTCTGTTATTTTTTTATAGCCAAATGTTTCAGTAAGATATTTTAAATTCTGAAATCACTCCCACTCATATGAAGTCTAAATATATATTTCTCAAGTCATTAATTCATCAACACGTTGGTGGATTATGTTTATGTAGTTTGACATATTATGCTTTCCACTGGTAGTAAGCAAAGGATTCAGAAAAAGACAAGCTCATTTTTGTGAACCAGCTGTTCTGATGCAGTATGGATTTATATTTAGTCTAGGGCTCTCTTTTTGAACTAGGGAGGGGGTATTTTTGGTTCTGTAACGTAGCTTGAAGTGAAGGCAGAACATGTCCCTTTTCTACCACCATATTTTTAAAAAAATTATCTTTGATGACAGCAATTCTGGGATTGGTTGAATTGTCAGGTTAAATTTCTTAATCCAGGTTCAAAGGGACCAGAGATTATACTATCTGAAAAGGTCAATGGAAAGCTGTAAGACGAGCTTTTTCCCCAGAGTGTGTATAAATACTAAACCCAATGAAATTCAATGTAGGGATATTTTAGCCAAGTTTCATTAGACATTACATTCCTTGGTTGGAACTCCTTATGTAGTGCTCAGTCTACCTACTGCATTGTGGATGGGTGTATCTCAGCTTGCAGGGGTTGTCCAGAAGCCTCAGCATACCAAAGTTAGCCTCTAGAGAAGAGACTGCATTGCCTGGAATTATTTGCATCAGTAAGGCCATCTATAGGAGCTTCTAAAAACTTAGGATGCCAACGATGGTCTCTTCTCCTCCCCTCCCATCTTTTTCTTTTCCTTTCTTCTTGATTTTTTTTTTCTTGGTGAGGAAGATTGGCCCTGAGCTAACATCCGTGCCCGTCTTCCTCTACTTTATATGTGGGACACCTGCCACAGCATGGCTTGATAAGCAGCGTGTAGGTCCACTCCCAGGATCCAAACCCACGAACCCCGGGCTGCCAAAGCGGAGAGTACGAACTTAACCACTATGCCACCGGACCAACCCCTCCTCTTCATTTTTTTAAAGCATAAATCCTTCCCTAGAGCAATCAAAAGAATGGTAAACAGTCTCCACCATTTATTAACTCCTTAAGTGCTATGGATTTGGGGACGTTCTAAAAGGCCTGGTGGGAGAGCTCTCAGTGTGCTTTCCAAAGATGAATTTCTCATCACATACTTCACATAAGATAGTCCTGAAAAAGCGGATGGTGACATTCACCCTACCTCCTGCAACAATGTGACGCCTTGTTGCACCCAGTTAACTAAAGACTAGAAAATATTTCCTCTAGAGCTGATAGGGCAGTGCCCTAACTAGGGGGTTCCCCCAGGAGTCAGAGCGCTCAGGCCATACTGAGTCTATTCACATGGCCCATATTCTCTGGCATTCTTCAGGACATTCCTCAAGTGCTTAGTGTTAAAGAATTGGACTGCTTTTCTTTTCAGTTACTGATATCAGGAATCATTTGACTAATCCAATATGGTCTGGAGAATAAAACTAAATTTGGAGAAATATCAAACATCTGTAGAATATTTTATTAAATTCTTACCTCCTATGGAAGATCTTGAATCTTAATGAATCATATTCTAAAATATAAAATAGTGTTTAAAAGGAAGCAGGAAAGAAATTTTTCCAGTTTAAGAATACAAATGAAAGGGATTGTTTTTTATCCAAAGTGAGAATTAAGGGCATTAGGGCTAATGCATCAGTTTAGTTTATTTCAGTTTCTATCAGTTTGAGAAATGTTTACTGAGCATCCACAGGTGCTGGCATCAAATGAGGTGCTGGAGATACCAAGATGAAGAAGATACTGTCTCTTCATTCAAGTAGCTCAAGGTTTGATGAATGAGACAGGCACATAAGTGACACTTTCAAAAATATGGCAAGTACTGTAATTGATTTGTTCTCAGAGTGCTCTGGGAATCCAGAGGAAGGCATTGAGTTTAGCCTAGGGATGGATGGATGGATGCTCTCAGATGGGAACAAAACCTGAATTGTGTTTAACGTATGAAAGGAGGTTGCAGGCTAAGGAAGACTGGGATGGGGAAGGGGAAAAGAAGTAGTATGATTGGGGAGATTAGAAGTCAATTCAGATAGAAGGGACAACATGAGCAAAGATGGGAAGACACATTATAGAACATGCTAATTGTAGAGCTATGAATAGCTATGAACCATGAGTAAATGTGAGGAGGAGAATGGTAGAGTATGGGGCAAGAGAGACAGTTCCACTCAGGTCACTGAGGGTCTTATATGCTAGGCTAAGACACCTGGACTTCAGTCTATAAGTGATGGAGAAAAACAGAAAGGGGCTGAATGTCAAGAACTGTGAAGGGTCTGAGATTTTAACCTGCTTGCAAGCTAACAAGTTAGGCTCTACAATTTCATGAATGCTTGCAAAAAACGCATGACTCCTGGGTCAGAGACAAAGGACTTTGTTACTCATGGCACAACAGGCAGCGTGAGGTTCAATTCATAGTGGTTCCCTTTTCCCTCTAAGTTTCATGGGAACAATAAGAAGGTGGGCCCAGGTGGATGTTGTTCACACACTAGGTTTGCAACACAGCCAAGAAACCCCAAGCTTAGGATTCCCCAATATTTTATGAGGGAGTTGCGTGCAAACCTGCCCAACTTTTGCCCCGGAAGGAAATACTATCTTTATTATACTGGACAGCAAACAAATCGACTCTCTCTCCTGGAGGGAGATAGTGTATCTTCCAAGGATGTTTGCTACACAAATATTCTTGAAAAGACAGTCTAGAGTAAAAGCTGTCAATGCATCTTCTCACAAAATGTGCAGAAATGTTAGATACCCATGAAGAATTGTCTCCCAATGGTATAAGAATCAGATGTATATTTTAGGTTTATCACTCTGGTGGTAGGTGAGGGATGAGATTAGGAGGTTGTTGCAATAGTCCAAGTGAGAAATGATGAGACCCCAAGTTTGAGAGGTGGTAGGGATGAACTTGAGAAATATGTAGGAGGAAAAAGTAGTGAGCTTTTGCCATCTGAGACAGAGGAAATGTTCTAAAACAGGGGTCAGCAAACTTTTGCTTTGTAAAGGGCCATATAGGAAATATTTTAGGCTTTGTGGGCCATATGGCTTCTATCGCACTCAACTCTGCCATTGTAGTGTGAGAGCAGCCATAGACAACACATAAACGAATGGACATTGCTGTGTTGCAATAAAACTTTGTTTACAAAAACAGATCCATGGACTGTGTTTTACAACACCAGGCCTAGAATAAACCTTAGGTTTTTGTCTTTTATGAGTAGATAGATGGGAATGCTAACAATTGAGAGAAGAGATTTAGCTAGTTTTCTTGCTGTGTGTTAGAGAGTGATGAGATGAGTTTTTGAAAGTTGTGAATTGAGGAAAGTAAGACATATCCAAGGGTAGATGTTTACTAGGCAGCTGAATATATACATAAATTTCAAGATAAAGTCAATGTTAGAGATAATGATTTAGAAGTTCTAAGCATATAGATGGAAGTTAAAAACATGGAAGTGAAGAACATCGTTCAATGAGAACATGAAGAGTAGGGAGAGACGTACGCCAAAGACGAGACTCTAGGAAGCATTGACATATAAGGTCCACGCTGAAATTAGAAGGTACCCCAAAACTTCTTTAGATGTAACATCTTATTTGTATGTGTGTGTGTAAAGAAGAGATTAGAGTATGCACTTTAATGTTAAAACAAAACAACCCTGCCTAAGACCTTCAACTCTGAAAACTCCCCCAAACTCTGCACGTCATTCATTCTTCATCAGAATAATAAAAGGCTTATGAGAAATTTAAGAGGCACACTCATATTTTTTTCTCTTCTGCATTTGTGATTTTGAGAGTAAAGTTAATTGTGAATAACCTTGGTTAGTCATACTTAAATCCAAATCCAAATCCAAACTACTTCCATGAGAATCTAGTTTTTCATTTCATCAGGGAAAGACATACAGGTGGGTTTGTTCCACTCTTCTCTTCTGAATAGAAGTATGGCTGCAGTCATTAGTTATTCATTTATTTGGTCATCACCTAACTATTTAGTAAGCACCTACAATGTGTATCGTTAGGTGCTGTGGAGGATAGAACGATGAACAAGATGCAACCTGCGTGTGTTTAAACAAAATAGTGGTAACACCAAGCAGCATGTGATCAGTGTCTCAAGAGATGGTCAGTAAAACCACAGCGATGTTATCAGTGTGTTTTCTCTGCTACCCTTTGTAATTATGCTTAGAAACTTCCAGAAAAAATATGAATCCATGCTTTTAGGTCATAGTGATCCATGAATCCAGAAAGGGAAAATAGCAAATAAAACCACATGATTGCACATGCCCTGTCAGAAGAATTTGGAGTAGGAGGGCTGAAATTTAGTCAACACATTGCCATCTGAGTTGTAAGGACAGCTCTCTTTGGTAGCTTGTTAAATATACTCATATTACAAGAGAAAATGCCTGCTTTTAAAAAAGAAATATAAAATCAAGTGGTGAAGATAATGTGTGTCTACACACAGAAATGAGTTTGACTTTAGTTCAAGTAACTATTTTTTAACCTATTTGACGACAAATAATTTAAAATCTTTAAAAATATTTTTAAAATAAAAAAATCTTTTGAACTGGTTTAGAGTTATGTAAAAAGCAAACAAACAAAAAGCAAAGATTCTTTCTTGCTTGCTTTAACTCCAAAATGGAAGAATCTAATATTTATGGGATAGGGTAAGTTGTATTGGCACAGGAGTTTCTTATTTCATTATCAGTGCAAAAGAAGCCAAACCCGTAGTCAATTTCTTAATGTCACAAGCATATATCTACATTTGAATGTGAAACAAGTCCATATATTTTTTCTTGAGTTATTACTTTTTGGATCAGATATAATGTCTTGTTTATACAAACCAATGAAAATTTGTTTATTATGATATTATTTGGTGGTTTACTGTTAACCCTACAGAGATGAAGCTATAATTTTTACTTCTCAATGTTGATTTTAATTCAAATAATTAAAGCAGCCCCTAGATTATTAAAAGCTATTACATATTCTGTTGAGGGTCTATTGATTCACCCTTTTGAACACTCATTATGGAAACAGATCATGTTAAATACAGCTGAGTTAAGGTACTATATTTCACACAGTGTTTACAGCTGTAAATAGTGTAATTGTGAAAAATGCCTATTTGTGTTCATCAAAGTAAATTTCCTTGACCAGCTAGTTGGATAACAGATCTGACAGGGCCTTTGGTGAGTGAGTGCTCTCAAGGCTCAAGCAAATGTCCCCAAATAGACCACTCACCCCCTCTATTGTTTTGAAAGCCTATTTGGAAATTGTAGGCTAACTCCCTAGCAGCAATAATCTGGTTCAGCATGATCAGAATCTATTATTCCCTGTCCACTCAAATCTACTTCTTAAAGAAGAGGGTAAATTTGTCCAGCCCTGGGTGGATCAGAATAAAAGAAGATTGTAAATGAATAAACATGTATTTGGAAGATCCCAATTCCATTGTCAATTTTGGTACAAAGCTTAACGAACAGTGTCGCCTATACTCAGTCCTCACATTTATATGCTTCTAAGGTCACCTCACAAATGCTTTATGAGTTATGGCTCCTGCCTTCTTCAGATCCTCTGTGGAGAGTGTCTGAGTAAGTGCAAGTGCATCTTCAATATGACTCGAAGTTCATTGCTGAAGTTAATTTCGCCTTCACTAGGCTGTGAGTTTCTCTGGGGAGGGGCTGCCTCTGCTGTTTCCCTTAAAACTCTCCTGATAGCAAGACATGTGTTTGTGATTGGGACTCAGTGGGCATTACTGCTTGTTTGCCATAAAAACTTTAAGGTTTATTAATAAGAAGAGAAGAACTGAAAAATAAAGTTGGTTGGAAGCATGGGTTGAAGCCAAATCATGGAAGGCCTTATCTGCCAGGCAGAATTGGACTTCATGACTTTTTGTGAGCAGGGTTAGTGGTGTGGCAGGAGCTGTGCTGGAGGAAGCCCAGTGGGCAGCAAGCTCTGAGGTAGACAGTGAGTAGTGAGGGTTAGAGGGGGTGGACCAGGCACGCAACTGCTAAAGTTTAGGAAAGAGGAATCAAAGGCCATAAATACAAACTACATATATCACAGTGAAGGAAAGCACTAATCAACGAAATCTAAAGGAAGAGATGAGATTCACAGAATGCGAAGAAAATAATAGAGCAGAAAGAGAAAAGACTATTCTAGTTTCTAGGAACATTGATGGAATTTCAGCTACTGAAATATTTTTGACAAAGAATTCATGTTTTTCTCACCAGGTTGAATAGTTCGTTCTTTCCTTCCCTCCCTCCATCCCTTCCTCCCTCCTCTCCCTTCTTCCCTTCTCGCCCTCCCTCCCTCTCTCCCCCCTTCCTTCCTTCCTTCCTTCATTCCTTCCTTCCTTCATTCCTTCTCTCTCCTCCTTCTCTTCCTTCTTCAATAAACACTGCCAACAAATCCTACATTTTATTTCCTCTGGTTTCATCCACTTCACGTTTTTTTCCCTAGTGTCTTAGTTTGATTTTGTTGATTTGAAAGTGCCTTCCTTTGGACTATTCCTTCTGCAGAATACATTATCAGACCTTGAAAAGAGGGACACAGAGGAAGTTGAAGAATTTCTTCCCTAGAGATTTTTTGTCAGATAAATATGCAGAATTTTACTGGATTTTTGAAGACTCCTTTTTGTTCCATGATTTCCCTGAACTCCTTCCCCAGAGGTCAGGAAATTCTCTCAGGTTCTTCTATCTGAGAATTATGCCTATTAAACAATGCCTGAATCTCTATAAATGAGACCTGGAAAGATATTGCTGGAGGGAAGTACATGTTGCTTGCTTCCATTAGCATGGCCTGCTTACTCTTGTCGGACCCTCCTTCCCTGCTGGGTGTGTGTGTGGGAAGTGGGGGATGGTTTGGTGAAGGTGGAGTCCATGGGATCCAGAGATAGGAGGCAAGTGAGGTGTCATTTATCAAAAGTGTTAGCAGATAGGGCCAGAGGACAGACTCTTGTGTGCTTGAGTCTAAATTGAGTCACCAAGCAAAAGACTCCATAAAGAGAAAGAGTTTGATAAGAACCAAAAATAAAGGGGGCGAGCTGGTATCAGGAGCAGAGCTCTAAGCATGGTGGATGCTGGTCTCGAGAAGTTCTGGAACTGTGATGCAGATAGTAGAGTCACTCTTTAGGAGGGACCAGTGTGACTCAGTGAGGTGGGTAAATTTAACTTAAGAGATTGGAATGGGATGGAATTACCTTACTTGGTCCCAAATCACCAAAGTAATGAAGCTTTGGGAAAGCATCTCTCCAAAATACTCCATTTTTCATTTGAAAAAAGGGAGTGACAATATTCTTTGTTTTGTAACTCATCAACTTCTCTAAATCTTGAATCAGTTTTATTCCAGGAACAAGAGAATTGATAGAACTGTATGATTTTTCAAAGACAATGTGTTCTTGGCAAATTGAAAATGTATAGATAAATAGCTTTAGGGTTTAAAGTTCAGTCTCTGGAATCAAACAAACCTGGGTTTGAATCATTGATATTTATTAGCTTTGTGAACTTGGGCAAATTACTTAAACTCTGTAAGCCTCTGTTTCATTATCTATAACAGAATAACAATAGTACTTATCTCTCAGGATTTGTGGGATAATTTAATGAAGCAATGAGCATAAAGTACTTGGAACCATGCCTGACATAGAGTAAATGATCAATAATGTTAGCTATTGCTACTGTTATGATTATTTTCAGTCTAATTTTTCCTTGTCTCAGATTACTTTAATATTGAATTGCCTCAACTGTATCTTTAATATAGAGGGAAGTTGCCTGAAAGATCATCTATAGTCCCAAATATTTTTTTCTTCCAATCTAACATTTGGCACAAATTGTACAAATGAAAACACTTAAAATTCAATACAGTAGAACAAAGTATTATTTCTAAGTGGCCTATTGTTCGATCTGACTATTCCCAGACTCCACGTCATGGAGATGGAAATGTTATTCTTAAATGCGTGTATTAATTCCTAGTCCTAAAATCTTAATATACTAGGTCAGCTGTCTAATAATTTAGCAACATTTTTGATTATTCACTAGATACAAATGACGTTAGCAGATGCTGTGTGAGAGATGAGAAAGAACTGAAAAATCATGTATTGGTCATGGGGCTCCTACTGCCAAGTTAAGGAGAGAGAAGATGAATACACAGAAAAATAGAAGAAAATGTGTAAATGAATATCTTAATAGCCAAACTGATTTGCTAGTAACTGAATTAGTAAAGGGAAAATAAGTGCTGTAGTTATTATTGTTTTAAAAATTTTTATTTTTTTAAAAATACTCATACTCGTGGAAAATTTAGACAGAACACAAAGGCGTACACTGATGTTCCAGGATTCTTTCTTTTATTGTTTACTTTCTGTTTCAGGAACTTCTTGAGTCATTCTCTTAGAGTATATCTGTTGGTAACAAATTCTCTTTGTTTTCCTTCCTTTTAGCATGTCTTGATTTCCTCTACATCACTGAAAGAGATTTTTGCTGGGTATAGAATTCTAGGTTGATGCTTCTTTACTTTCAGCACTTGAAAAATGTTGTGCCACTTTCTACAAGCTCTTGTGGTTTCTGATGAGAAATTCCTTGTCATTTGAATTCATTTTCCCCTGAGGGTAAGGTGTCATTTGTCTCTCACTGCTCTTAAGATTTTTTCTTTGCCTTTAGTTTTCAGAAGTTTGATTATGATGTGTCTTGTTATGGAATTTTTTGAGTTTCTATTTGAAGTTTTCTCAGTTTCTTGAATATGTATGTATTGTGCCAAATTTGGGAAATTTTCAGCCATCGTCAAAATGCTTTTTTTAGCCCTGACTCTTTCACCTCTCCTTCTGAGACTCCAATGACATAAACGTTAGATCTTTTGCTATAGTCCCACAGGTTCCTGAGGCTCTGTTCACTTTTTTTTTCCAGTCTATTTTCTCTCTCTTGTTCAGATTGGGTTATTTCTATAGTTCTATCTTCAAGTTTGCTGATTATTTTCTCTGTCTTCTCCATTCTTCTGTTGAGCTTATCCATTGAGTTTTTCTTTTCTTTTTTTGGTTATTGTATTTTTCAGTACTAAAATTTCCATTTGGTTCTAATTTATATCATCAGTTTCTTTGCTGCAACTTTCTATTGTTTTCACTTGTTTCAAATGTGTCTGTAATTGTTCAAGTATTTTTATGATTGCTGCTATAAAAATCATTGTCAGATAATTCCAACATCTGTGTTATCTCAGTGTTGGCATCTGTTGATTGTTTTTTCTTGTTGAAGTTGAGGTTTTCCTGCTTCTTGGTATGATGAGTGACTTTCCATTTTGTCCTAGACATTCAGAATATTATGTTATGAGACTCTACATGTTATTTAAATCTTCTGGTTTAGGAGACTTTATCTGACATGGTTCCAGAGGGTAAGTGGGTAGGAAGCTGCCTCCTTACTGTCAGGTGATGTTGGAAGCCTAGCTTTCCCATTCAGCCTCTGTTGACGCCTGGGGTTGGGGATGGGTAGTCCTATAACTGATGGGTGGACATAGAAGTCAGGCTCCCCACGAGGCCACCAGTGACATCACCCTGGTCTGAGGGAGATGGGTGCCTCATTACTGGTCCCCACTGGGTCTCCGCCAACACTGCTGTGGGGGGAGGGATGCCTTCACTAAGTGGAGGTGGCAGTCCACATGGCCTCCACTGACACCACCACAATGGGGAGGTGAAGGGGGCCTCATTACCACCAGGTGGGGATAGAAGTCTAGGCTCCCCCAGTGATCTTTACTGACACTATGAGGGAGAGGGATTGTTACTGTCAGGTGAGCATGAAGGTCCCTACTCCACTAAGGGAGAAGGTGTGCCTTGTTATAGCCCAGCAAGATCTTTAATCCCCACTTAGCTTTTACTGACAGCATTGGTAGTGGGGCTGCACATTTTTCTGTCACCATTGGGATGGTGTCAGTGAGGCCATGTCGACCGCCACACTCACTTAGTGGTAACAAGACATCCTCTCCCACAGTGTGTTGGTGGAGACCAAGTGGGGAACAGTAATGAGGTGCCCCTTTCCCTCAGGCCAGGTTGGTTGGGGTAGGGGTGGTTATTGTCTACAAGTTTTCTCTCTTGCTAGGCTACTCCTTTCCTAGTCCTTTGGTTGGCTCTTCTTGGGGCTTTCTGTTTTTTTTTTCATTTTTGTCTGTGCCCACTGGCATCTACAGGTCACTGCTTCTCCAGCAAAAAGAAAACCCGAAGAACTCACTTTGGTGTCTTCCCTTAGGTCCTGAGCCGGTCCACCTTCTCTCTACCTTTCAAAGTCTTCTTATGTTTATTTTATATATAATGTCTAGAGTTTGTGTTGTATTTCTTTTGTGCCTATCTTTGAGCCACAATTCATAACTAGTGAATATATAAGTTGATTCTGACTTTTGGTATTATATGTGATTCTTCAGTAAACATCTTTATGACTAAAACCTTAGGATAGGGTATTAGGAAAGAAAATAACTGACCTGAAGTATATAAATATATTTAAGATTTTTTGACATATTTTGCCAAATTGCTTTTCAGAAGGAACATTACCCACATGTACTTTTACCAGCAATGTGTAAAAGTACCCGTTTCAAAAGATACCCTAGCCAATTGGACTTAACATTTTTTCCTAATTTTATAGGTGCAAATTGATATGAGAGTTAAATTTTTACCATGGTTTTGAAAGATATGAAGGATTGTCATCATTTATTGTAAAATATTTCACCAAAGAAAAGCTATAACAATAATATTACTTTTGAATGTTTAAAAAGTACCAGGAAGGGGCCGGCCTGGTGGCGCAAGTGGTTAAGTGCACGGGATTCTTGTGGCGGCCCAGGGTTCGCTGGTTCGGATCCTGGGCGCACACCGATGTACTGCTTGGCAAGCCATGCTGTGGTGGCGTCCCATATAAAGTGGAGGAAGATGGCCATGGATGTTAGCCCAGGGCCAGTCTTCCTCAGCAAAAAAAAGAAGAGGATTGGCAGATGTTAGCTCAGGGCCGATCTTCCTCACACACACAAAAAAGTACAGGCACTCTGCTGAACTTTTAACATTTTATTCTCAAAACAACTTATGAGGTAAGTATTATTATCCCCATTTTTACGAGACTTGGAGAGTGGAGTCAATTTGCCTAGGTCATATCATTAATAAGTGGTAGCATTGAAATTTAATCCAGTTTTCTCCTGTTCCCAATCCCTTGCATGGATTCACTGTGGGCAGCAATAGTGAGCTGATTTGCTTAAATGATTAACAGGCTCATTCATTGCCAGCAGTGATGGACAGAATTAGAACATTTCTTTGTTCAGTATCAGCAGATGGCATATAAGCAAAACCATTCAATCTACTGATTCCAATTTCAATATTCAGCTATTAATAAATGGTGATGGAGAAAACCAATCAAGGATGCCAGATCTTCACCTTAATTTCAGACTATTAAAAACCTTCAAATCAATATATAGTTTTAAAATATGTGAATGATTTCTTTCATAAGCACTGCATTATAGAAATAACAATCAAATCTAGCAGAAAACAAGCTGAGTTCTATCAAATTGGGGTTTGAGTAGGGTTGGATGTGACTAATGCTTTATTACTCTAAGGGATTAAAAAGTAAGATCTTGCTTTTTAAAAATTATCACTCAAGTTCTTTAAAGATGGACCTTGATTACCAGTAAAGCTCCTGCTGTGATGACCAGGCTTTGAAATACTCAGAGGAATGAGCCAGCAAGATATTGCCTTCTCCGTCTCACCTCATATAACAATTACAACTTGAATCTGAGCCAAGGGAATTATAACAATTGCACAGAGTCAAATGGCAGGAAAACCAAGTTTTATTCCTCACACCTAGACTGTCATTCGTGAATCCATGTGGAGAGATTTGGGAGTATGAAGAATGTCGTAAATTAGTGCAGGTGATCTTTAGGCAAAGTGGACAGAGGTGTGGAATTGCTGTAAAAAGAATATTTATGTAATAATTTGAAAGTCTTGTTTGAGAATATGTCTGTACACATAGAGAGATAAATTGGACAGGCCTGAAAGTTCCAGTTCAGCTAATTTACCACAGCTTATTAAGTTAACCCTAAATAGAGGGAGATCAATTATTTCCAGTTGCTGTTCTATAGTATCATTTGAACAGCCCAGATTTGGCCTTTGTGTCACCTGCTAAAAGTGGTGGTGTGTGGAAATGATGAGGCCTTGTTAGACATAAATCAGATTATAATGAAAATACTGAAATCCAACTTTAATGCTTGCTGTTAGTTGCAATGAGATTTTGATAAAACACAAAGCTTATTATATCTAAAGGATGAATACCACCTTATTAATCACAATTCCTAATTTCTATTTTTATATTTAATTTTTGTTTATTAATGAACAGTGTATTTATTCAGAGAAAAGACAATACTTCATTAAATAGCTTTTTCATACCACCAAAAACGAAAGATTATTTGACACCAACTGTGGCAAACAGCGTGTATTAATTTGAGAAAGTATTTGGGGGAAATCTTTTGCCTACAGAATATTGAAGAGTGTTTATATATATATATTTTTATTGCTTATTCTCTGTCCCTCTGGAAATCATTAAACATTTTCTCCAGATGAGGAAGCCTGTTATCTCCATTTCTTCATGAATTATTGAAAAAAATGATATGAGTAACACTTCAGGTGTCAATTCCATGCTAGGATGACACACAGTGCAATCCATTGTGACCTTGAGGTGAATTAACTCAATCCTGATGAAATTTGTTGAAGATAAAATTAGAGATGTAGCGAAGCATGAAAAATGCAAAAGAATCTGATTAAGTTTTGCTTCCTCTAAAGAGATGAGATTTTATGTGTAGGAGCTAGAGTTATTTACCTTCAATATATATTTGTTTTTTATGCTCCAAATTGTAAATAAAATATTTATTTTTGAAAAAATAAGGAATTAATATAAAATTTGGAGAAACGATATATACAAATAAAATGACTCACAATATATTCAGTGGCAGACCATACCTGTCCGTAGTTCATAATACTGGTGTATGATTGAGACAGAGATATATATTTTAACTTTATAAGATAAGAAAGTTTGACACTATGCTTTGAGTTTTATGTATTTTAACTGTTTTTTGAGAATCAAAATATTGGTGGGTGTAGCTGTGGAATGGGCACGTTTGTTTTCCATGCTATCGGGAAAATAAGTGAAACACTGGGAGAAAATTTTAAAAGTTATACATTACATTTTATATAAAAGAATACCTACAAATTAATAAGAGAAAAAACAATCCCATTGAAAAATGGGCAAAAGATATGAAGTAATATGAAAAAAATTCAACTTCAATTGTAATCAGTGAAATGTAAATTCAAACAAGAATGATATAAGATATTTTGCTTATTGAATTGACCAAAAAAATGTAGAATATCCAGAGTTGCTTGGTGAGGGTATGGGGACATGAGTGCTGTTGATGGAATTATAAAATGACATAGCTTTTTAGAAAATAATTTGACAGTATTTTAAAAACATAAATGTATATACCCTTTAACCTCACAATCGGACTTACAGAATTTATCCCATAGAAATATTCATACACATGCACAAAGATATATGAATATAAATGTTCATTGCAGCCTTGTTCATAAAACCAAAAAGGGTGATAGATAAATGTTCATTTATAGGGTAATTATGACAAAGGTTATGGTTTTATAAACTGCTATGAAGTCATTAATCAAGTAGCTTGATATTGGGGGACCATATAATTTGTTGCCCAAACTAGGCTACTTTTGATAATAAAAGAGGGCACTATTAATAATTAATTCTGGAAAATAGGATAAACCTAGACATATGATTCCTGAACTCTGTATGCACTGGTGTGGAAAAATGTCCAAAACACACTGTTAGATAAAGAAAGCACTTTACAAAACTATCTATCTATCTAGATTTATTTTTAAATCTTACAAAACTAAGACTCTGGGTGTGCATATTTGTAAAAATGCATAGAAAGAGGCATGGAAAAATACATGCCAAACTGCTAATATTTGTTATTTCTGGGGGGGGAGCCTGAAATTAGGGAGAAGGGCGAAGGTAAACTTGTTCTTTTACACTCTATCTATGTCTGTATTAATTGATTTTTTTTACAATGAGCAGTCATTTATGTACTACAAAATCCAATAGAAATAAAAACCTCCTAAAATTAAGACCATTAAAAAAGGGTCTTTAGGGGCCGGCCTGGTGGCGCAAGCGGTTAAGTGCGCGTGCTCCACTGTGGTGGCCCGGGGCTTCGCTGGTTCAGATCCGGGATGTGCACCAACGCACTGCTTGGCAAGGCATGCTGTGACGGCATCCCATATAAAGTGGAAGAAGATGGGCACAGATGTTAGCCCAGGGCCAGTCTTCCTCAGCAAAAAAAGAGGAGGATTGGCAGATGTTAGCACATGGCTGATCTCCTCACAAAAAAAAATAAATAAGAAATAAAAAAGGGTCTTTGGATGCATCACCCAATAATTTATTACTGTTGATTGTGATGATTGCTTCAGTTGATATGTCACCTCCAAGTGAAGACCCTAAGATGTCTAACTACAAAACTGAAGGCAATGGAATCACTTTCAACAAAAACCTTTCTCAGTAGTAATGAACAGTGAGCATTTTGTTGTTACCAGATAGAGTAGAAAGTTGCAGTTATGAATAAGCGCAAATTCTATATTATGCTAAAGAATTTAACAGCTTTATAGTCATCAAATATCAGGTGAAGACTGGTTATAAATTAATCATTCTTAGGAACCAAGTCCTAATTATAGAGCCTTATACAAAATTCTGTGTTGGTGGAAACAGTTCAGACTGTATCTGACTTTGCTAGTGGCTTTCTGATGGAAAAAACAATAACTAACTGCAGGGTTCTTTCCATGGTAATGATTTTGCAGGTCAATCGGTCAGGTCTTTGGAACACCCTGATTGACAGTCATGCTGTCATGTCTGTTTATTCATTTGGTCTCTTCTACATGCCTGGCACTGTTCTAGGCACTAGAGGTACAGAAAAACATTAGAAATCCCTGCCTTCGTGGAACTTGCCTTCTAGTTGTGGGAGAGTGGGAGATGGATACTAAACAAGTTAAGTAAAATAAAAGTTTATCAGATTGTGATGCACAACACTTAGCCAATGGCAGACAAGAGCCATTGTATCCCTAAGGCAGATAATCCTGAAGCTCCTTCTACAGGCTCTTCAACATTTCCAGGTGTTGAGTCCCACTTGGTCGGAGCAAAGATCACGCACTGTGTGTCAAAATTTCCCAGTCTTCTGCTCCTATTCTTGGTATCATTTCCTCAAATAAACTATTTGCACACAGGAAAAAAAGATAATGATTGTGATGAGTGTTATGGACAATATAAATCGAGCAGAGAGTGCTGAGTGGGAGAGAGATTTTATTTTTAAACAAAGCAATAAGGTAAGGAAAAGACATGAAGGAGGTGAAGGAGCAAGCCAGAGGGATAACTGGGAAACAGAGCAGTAAGTACTCAATGCCCAAGCGTGCCTGGAGACTTTGAGGAACAACAAGGAGGGCAGCACGGCCACCCCAAAATGAGCGAGGGGAAGGAGTGACAGGACTTGAAGAATTGAGGTCAGAGTCAGGAACGTGCTCTTGTAGGGCTTGTGGGTCGTTATAAGGACTGACTTTTACTCGGAGTGAGATGGAAAGACATTGAAGGATTTCAAGTGGAGGTGAGATGATTTAATTTACATTTTAACAGGATCACTCTTCAAGCTCTTTCCTCTACCAGCTGCTTTCATCCATTTAAGAAGCCGCCTTACTAGGGTTCTGATTGATTATTAAATACTTTTATAGCACACACTTTCAGGTAAGAGTTGATAAAAGATTTGCTTAAAAATGTACTTATATTTAGATCTTGATCCCCAAAAACCACAAATGAAAATAACATTCGTTAATTTTTATCCAGTCCATGGAACAAGAAGGCCAACAGGTTTTATAACATATACATACTTACATTCTAAGGAGAAATTCAGAACAATAGGAATGTTGTCTAGAAATTGAGAGAGATCAAATCTCTTAAATCCATCTCCTTTTTTTTTTTTCCATCTCTATTGCCTCAGCTTGGTCAGGACATCATTTCTTCTCTGGAGGTTTACAGTAATCTCCTGCTAACTGGTTAGGGTGCTTTGAACTAAACTTCCCTTCTGTCAAAACCATAGTTCAGATATTGTTTCTTTTCTAAAGTACTACAACAGCTTCCCCTAACCTGTTTTTCTGCCTGCATTCTTGCTCTGCTTTCAGTAGATTTTCAATTGTATTATCACAGAACTTTTTTTATTATGGAAATGCTGTTCTCAACTAAAATGTTTCAATGGCTATGTAGAGGGTTAAAGGTATTCCTGAGGATGGCAGAGAGGCTTAGTGGTCTTATCTAGTCCTGCCTGCTTCTATGTAGTCTGCTGACCTCGTCTCACAGTATCTACACCCATCTTTAAGGGACTACTTAGAGCTGCCTGAATGCCCTACGGTTTCTTTCCCTTAATTCCATGTCTTTGCACATGCTCCTTCCTTGGTTCACTTCTATTTGTCATTCAAGACTCAGTCCATGTGCTACCTGCACATGCATTCAGGAAATCAGGGTTACCTACCTTTTCTATATGCAACCACAGTACATTTTGTAATTATTTCAGCTGTTGATTTACTCCATTGGTTTATATACTACTTGAGGGGAGAATCTAAATATTATTCACCTTTGTATTTCCAAGCCCTAAGAGGTAGCAGGTGATAAATAAATGATCTCTGAAGGAGATAAGGAAAGTACCATGAAGAAGAAAGTAAGGAGGGAAGATTGGTATGTAATATAAACATGACCTCTGTCCTAGATTATAAAGAGAAATGGAAGAGACATGCCAACAATTGACTGAAGTTGTGTGAGGCGAAAGAAACTGAGTCAGCACTCTCCCTTGCCCAGAGTTTATTATCTACTTAAAATAAATCAGTATATTGAAGCAGAACTTGCAAGTTATGGCTGCTTTTCCTATCGTTATCACTAGTGTTTCAAAGATTTTTACAACACATACACACATCTGTTATATCTACATTTTTATGTAATTTTTTCTTAAAATTCCAAAGAATATGAAGGCAACATGGTGGCCTCTTGATAGGTTAGGCTAGAGGAAGAATTGCTCACTTAGCTAATAGCTCTTGCTACACTGATAGAAGATCTTTCAGTCACCCTGGGATTCCAGTGTGGGCTTGCAAAGGAGACATCGGAAGGTACTTGGGACAGTTAAAGTCTGTGACAGTTAAATGGAGTTGGGCATAGATAACAAAATACGTTCATTTAATTTAACAAATATTTGACCAGCTGCAATGGGCCAGGTGCTGACTAGGTCCTGGAGATACAATTTTAAATTCAACAAAGTTGGTGCCCTCATGTAACTTGTAATAGAATGTCTTCAGTTTCCATTCTATAAATGAGCATGGGAGAAGAAATGGTGTGAGACCAAAAGATTCAACCATTCTGGTTTGCCCTTGAAAATGGCAGGCAAGTGGAAGAAATCTGAAAGCTTAGCTTTCTGTCACATCCCTGGCAATTTTCCTGTAGAACCTGAGCTGAACTAAAGGAAACTTCCTTCAGACCAGTTTCCCCTGTGGGTATGCTGCTCCTCTCATGAAACAGAGACCTATTTACTTTCAACACAACATTTTGCAATTCTGCTTTGCCTGAATTCCTTCTCCCATATATGGTTTTTGGTGTCTGTGTTGGCATTTCCAGAAACTCTTGTTTTTTAATTTTTCATCTTCCTGAATTAGACCACTTTATATTTTTGTGAAAATATTTGAAAAGAAAGTGATATTACTTCCAGCTAATAGAGTGACATATTGAGGACATATTAAACTTCCTTAGCTTATACTGAATTCAAGGAGAAACTCAAAATGCTAAATAACCAATAATAACCAAGTTACAAGGTAAATGAATAGACTGTTAATAGTAATAAGTAATAGTAATAGTAGTAAGAAATAATAATAAGAAATCATTTGTCACATTTTGCCTATTATTCCTTTGGCATTCATAAACATTCAATGTAAAAATCCAACTAAAGTAGCCAGTGGCTAGGTCATCACCATAGCAGTAACTAGAAGTTATAGACCATGTGTTAAATTAGTGAATGGGTACAAAGATTGGTCAATTCAGTTGGAGGTATCTGAAGTGACTTATTGATTTTAGTCTTTGTCTAATTTCTAAGGAAGATCTGCTGGGATATTGTCAAAGAAAGATTCAAAAGAATGATTTAGAACTAGGGTCATAAATAGTAAAGTGTGCTGCAGCTGGTATTCTTGGTCTAAAGGACAACTTTGTATTGCATTACAATATATTTTTTCAATTACTATTTTCTATTACTCTTTCTATTATTTTTCTATTACTATTCTATTTCTAATACTAATATTTTCTATCACTTTTACTATTTATATATTTTCCCACTACTAGCCTGTTAAGACAGATCAATGGATTAAAAAAAAATTGTTCTCAATTTTTCCTCTTATTTGAAAGAGTGTTTAAGACAAGATGTCTCACTATTTATGTCTCATTAATTTCTCAATCCACAGCAAACTTTGCTCCCATGACCTTAACAATTGCCCATACTTACGTTTTAATCAGTCTTCTCTCTTGGGCTCAGACTGACACTTCTTACAACTTAGGGCGCCTTTGCTTGAGTAGCCTACAGCTACCTAAAAATCTATGTGCAAAATCTATGTGTGCAAGATTGCATTCATCATCATCAGTCCAACACCCAAACCTGTTCCCATCTCCTGAATTCCTAGTCTTAGACTTTACCATCCATCAGTCTACCCATAACCAAACTCAGAATCATTATTGAATCTTACCTTTCTCTCATTTCCCTTATCCTAATAGTCAGAGAACCCTATCAATTCTAACTCTAAACTCTCTCCCATCTCTGTATGCACCTCGTCATTACTACTGATGTTGCCTGAGTTTAAGCTTTACACGTGTGTTCATACCCTATGCTTTTGCACAAAATCTTCTGTCTGCTGTATGCACTTTTCTCATTTGGTTGCCTGGCAGACTCCTACTTATTTCTAAAATCCAAGATTTTCTCCTCTGTGAAGCTTTCTTACTTGCTTCCACTACTCTGCTACCCACCAGAGTTAGTCACTTCTTCCTCACTGCTCCCATATCTTTTGTAACATACTTTTATGTAATATTCACCAACTAAAATTATAGACACTATAGCCATACAGTAATAAATTACCATAAAATGTAATAAATTGATTTTTAACAACTCAGCCCCTGGAGGTACTAAATAAATATTTGTCGGATAAATAAATTAATTAACAAAGCTGACAAATTGGCAAATTATTCGTTCTCGAGCAGAAAAAAGCCATTGAAAAAGATTAGGGAAACATTTTTAGAGACTGAATTTTTAGGCAGGAAACTAGTGTAGTGGAGGCCATGTTTCCATTGTTTCTTTTTCGTTGGAGTAGGACATTTGAAAGATAGAGAAATCTCTGGGAAGGGAACTACAGACAATGCAGCTAGTGTTGATGAAATGGGCTTAGATACCTGGAACATGACTTAATATCCTGGAAAGATAGGCTCTTGCCTCGAGTGGCAGGCATATTGCAAACTGGGAAAGACCAAATATGTTTTCCCAGAGGTTGGCTGACCTGTTCAAAAGGGCTCTACATTGAACAAATAGAGAAAGCAAAATAAACTCTCAGATAAAGCCATGATGCAGATTTCTTTGGAGGAAAACAGAAAGGACACGGAAAGAAAAATAAGACTGAAGAGCTTCTCAGTGATTCACATGAGAAAATAATTAGAAGAGACTGAAAATATTACTTAGAAATTCAAATACCAAAACAAATGTAAAGCACATGGGTAGTAAATAAAATGAACACATATTTTAACATGTATACACATATATAGGCTGATGGGAAATACTAAGACTTGTTGGAAATATTTTCATGAACTAGTTTATCTCCTACACCAAATAAATAATAACTAACAATCTGATAGGAGGGAAGGTATAACAGTATGGTATGTCAAGAAGATATACCTTTAAGGAAATCCACAAAATATATACCTTACAAATGGATAAAAGAGAGAGAAATGATGTTGAACTGACCTCAGGGAGGAAACAGATGATGTATTCTTGATATATTTTATAAAACTGGCACAGAATCAAGATACAGTAGTAATGGGGACATAATCTGGCCATCTGCTGGAAGCCTCAGTCAGCTAACACAGAGCATCTGACAAATTCTTGACCCACTTGATGAAACTTCTATCTCCCAGAGGGTGAAGGAA
Source organism: Ceratotherium simum simum (assembly GCF_057802395.1). Classification (NCBI taxonomy): domain Eukaryota; kingdom Metazoa; phylum Chordata; class Mammalia; order Perissodactyla; family Rhinocerotidae; genus Ceratotherium; species Ceratotherium simum. Next base: position 36,281,284 of record NC_141916.1, read on the forward strand.
AATGTCGAAACTCATCCTAGAAGTGGCAGAACTAGTATGCTAACATTTTGTATTTTTATAAAAAGAAAAAGAAAGAATGTATATGATTATGTGTTTGATGTGTTTTTCTACTCATTAAAAAAGCCTCTATAAGGACACAGAAGGAACTGGTAACATTGGTGGCCTCTGGGAAAGGGGGCTGGAGGCTGGAGAACAAGGATATCAGAAACACTTTTCATTGTTTGTTTTACTTTAGAAATTTGGAACTATGCAATTCTATTGCTTATTCCAAAAAATAAATTAAAATAATCAAAGAGCAAAAAAAAAAAAAGAAAAACTTCCAAAACCACACTCATGCTGGGTAACAGGGAAGGATCCTTTTTTTTTTGGTAAGGAAGATTAGCCCTGAGCTAACAACTGTTGCCAATCCTCCTCTTTTTGCTGAGGAGAATGGCCCTGGGCTAACATCCGTGCCCATCTTCCCCTGCTTTATATGTGGGATGCTGCCACAGCATGGCTGGATAAGTGGTGTGTAGGTCTGCACCTGGGATCCGAAACTGTGAACGCCAGGCCGCGGAAGCAGAGTGCCGGAACTCAACCACTATGCCACCAGCCCTGCCCTGGGAAGGATCGTTTTAAGATATAACATTTTACATAAGGCTTTATTAAACCATTTATATTGTATTGCAGTAATATATTATGAGTAGATCTCTTAAGCAACCTACCAGAGTAAGCAGAGCATTGCCTGCTGTCTGTGAAATGTCGTAATAGATGTGGAAGGCATACTGAATGCTCTTGGATGGGAGACCTCCCTTTCTCCTGCTCACGCCTTTGCCTCCCTCCACACTGGCTGTGTGCTTACCAAGAGTCAGTAGCGTGTGTACTCAAATCTGGTTATGTCCCTTGGTATTTTAAAATACATAATTTAATTAAATATTAAACTGATGAAATAGTAAGTGTGGAATGAAAGAGAGTTGCTTCTTGAAAATGTATTTGAGTACTTTGGAAAGACTGTAAAAATGAGATGATAAAACAAGTGCTTTCAGAATAGGTATGAGCAAGACAACTGTAAAAGACTGGGAAAAATCACAAAAGTCTAAATGGTTTCAACACTCAGATACCAATGTAACAGTGTTGTTACATTTTTAGTCTATTTTAAATAAACTGCAACTAGAAATTATGATGATGTGCTATGGCTCTGCAGGAAAGACCATGCAAAATTCCAATCAGCAATTAAAGAAAAGGACTTGACCCTATGTCTAAAGTTTGGTGAGTGAATGTATATTTAAAAGTTTAAAGTTAAAATCATATACTTCTGTTATGTGTTACGATTCTCCACTTTAATAGTTTTTATTTAACCAGCTGACCACAGACTTTATCCTGTGTTGGCTTAAGCATTGACTCTTCCACAGGACTGTAAACTCCTTTAGAAGAGGGGGCCATATCTTGTTCATCTTTGTAACCTCTGTGCATCATATGGATCTTAGAACACAGTAGATGATCAATCAGTGTTGAGTAATGAGTATGTCAACAGAATTGAAAGTAGTGTAGGTTTTTGCTTAGTCCTGCTCCTGGGAAGTCACCAGGACTATCAACAAAGCTGTGAAAGCAGTGTGGGGGAAACTGTATTCAGGAGCTAAGCGAAGAGTAAGAATATCCAGGTTAATGGAAGGAGCTGGAAAATCTCATCTTTGGTCAGTGTAAAAACTAGAATATGAAGAAAATTGAGGGTCAAGGCCAACAGAAAATGACAAAGAAGCAAGAGGAAAAAATGAATGTATTAGGAGTTCCAAGCAAGAGTAAGATCATTTGAAATTTTGTGACCATGCCCCTTTCAACATTTCTCTAATGAACTTCAAAAGGAAATACTCAGAGCTTTCAACAGATGAAATTCTGGAAACTGTTAAGGTAGACCTAATTCTGTAGGAGTTTGTAGGGGGAAATGAAAGATTTCTTGGGAGAAAATAACTAAGTCATTTTAGAGTTTGTGATAACCAGGGACGGGGGAACTTTAGATGCACATAAGAGACCAGAATTTCCCAAAGTGTGTTCCATGGAATACGAGATTGCAATATGTTACATTCTCAGAGAGTACATTTTCTTGTTTATTTATGTGTCCTTTATTCTCCGTTTCTCCTTGTGAAGTGCAATCTCTATGCGGGAACTGGCTCTTCTGGCCTCTCTTCCTCGTTGCCACAGGTTCACAGTCTTAAATAGTGCCTGGCATGTATTAGGAGCTGCACGAATATTTATTAAATTAAGGTCTGGTGAACAGCATGGAGAGGCAGGAACCTGGACCGCCCCAGAAGCAGCAGGGGCAGAAGTTCACAAACAGGATCACAGATCAAAGTCACTATGAGGCGGGAGGAGGTGGCAATTACTGAAACTCCTACCACCAAGTGGGGTGCAGTATTTTTATTCATAAATTAAAAATAAAATAAGCTCTTTTTTATTTCTGTGAGAAATATTGGCGCTGAGCTAACATCTGTGCCGATCTTCCTCTATTTTGTACGTGGGACACTGCCACAGCATGGCTTGATGGGTGGTATGTAGTCTGCACCCAGGATCCAAACCCACGAACCCATCCACTGTGCCACCGGGCTGGCCCCAAAATGAGCTCGTTTTTTTGCCCGCTGCAAGGCACTGTGGTCGAGATGCAAGAATCAGGCATGGATGCCTTGGAGACATGTGGTCCAGTTATTGGAAACAGAGAAGACGTCTCTCTGTGGAAGGAGTAAAAAGCTCATTAGTTACTTTAATAGAACTTCTTGTCTGCTTTAGTTTATAGCAAAAAAAGTCTATTAGCTGGCGAACACAGTTTCAATAGTTTTTAAATATTAAAATATTTAAAATTTCAAAAATTTTAAAATTTAAAATAAAAATTAAAATCAAATAATTAAAAAATTTTTAAATTTATAAGACCATTTCATAGTAACTGTAGGAGTTACTATATCATTCCTCTCTAAATCACTCAAACGAAAAGACAGAATCATGCAATCGTTTAAGTATTCTTAATTAAAGAGATCATGTTCATACCATAATCTTTCTTAAAATGACTAAATTGTGAATCTAAAGGACAAAAGAAAGAAAAAAGAGTATTTCATGCCTTTGCATATATAATTCCGCAGAGAGCAGTGGCTCTCAACTCTGCTAGAATCACCTGAGAATTTGAAAGAACAAACCAACAAACCATACCCCAGCCAATTAACTCAGTCTCTGGGGGTAGAGCTCTAGCATCAGAAGTTTTTAAATGCTCCTCAGGTGAGTCTAATGTGCAGAACAGCTGAGGACAGTGAAACCAAACTATGCTACGGAGAGGAGAAAAGGAGACTGGCTTTACTGCCACCTTTTATGAGAGTCAAACTGAACTATAATGAGAAGTTGAAACTTAAATTCATGTCCACGGTTTCAAATCTGGATTGTCTAAATATGAACGTTTATGTGGAACTCTAACTTATAATATTACACATTTTTCTCATTAAGGATTCAATATACCAGGAGTTGGTTAAAGGAAACAAACCCTTCAGACAGAATAAGAATTGACTGTTAGGGACAGAATATCATTATGCACTAGAAATGGTCACTGTATATCCAATCAGATTTTTTTATCTTTTTAAGGTAAAGATTGTGAGCTGCCGAAATAGTTTGTCGGGTGAGGTTGTGAAAATTATTTCTCTACAGATACTTGAAATTAAAGTCATGTTATATCTTTTGAGATGTTTAAATTGAGTTCTGTCTAGTGAAAGGGAGACAGACCAGATGATTTAGAGAAATTATTTTCAAGCCAGAGGATTTATTTATTTTATTTTTTCATCTATGATTAAACTTTACTGGAGAATCTTGAAGTTAGTTTGGTGGTGTCTTGCACTGCAACCACGTGTTCTGTTTTTAGAAAGATGGCTAACTGGCTAACAGGCCACCCAGTGTGGATGTGGACAGATGCCCCTTCTCTGCCTGCTGTGACCGTGTGGCCCACTTTAGTAAAGGGACACTCTGTTTCCTTATTCAACTCCTCCCCTCCCTTGTCAATCAGCCTTCCCAACACCATCATCAGTCCTCTGAGCCACTGTTTTATCCCTACTCTGAACTGAATACTTAACTACGTGCGAGGAACTCACAATACCCCTGCAATGTAGATACCATTACTATCTCCACTTTCTAGATGAGGAAAGGGGGTCATGGAAATGTAATGCAACTTTCTCCAGTCACTAAGCTAGTGAGTGGTCAAGCCACCTTTGGATTTAAGGTTGGTGTGACCCAGGAGGCCAAACTCATAAGCACTATATTTGCTCTTTCGTCCTTTCTCTGTGGATGGGTTCCCAGGTCATACTCTGGGCTGCTGCCCCCTGGAGTCAGATCCTGTCTACCTAGTGTGCAAAATGGAACACTTCAGCCCTTTCTTACTCACCACTGTGTGGATCAGTCCCCCTGACCACAGATATCACACCCAGGATATGCAGCATCTAGGGAAATCCCACCAAAGGGGAAAACTGGGGACAGGCTGGAAAATCGGAGCATGCCCTGCTGCCCACAGCCTTTGGTTTTGCCCTAAGGGCCATTCTAACGGGACTTTGGTCTCTCTCAGCACTAATCTCCTCTTATTCCTCCTGGAGAGGGGCTTAGGGCCGTCTTCCTGCTATTCTCATTAGGCTTTCCTTCATGCAACGGAGCTGAATACTTCTGTAAGACTTCTCCCGTTAGAATGCCCCAAGAGCCTGTGCCATAATCAGTAGATCAGGTCTCCCCACAATTTTTATAACCAAATATTAAAATATATATAAATATATACATATACACACATACATATGTATTTAAAGGCAAGTGATGGCTGTTACCGTTGCTTCCCTAAAAGTGTTACAGTTCCATGAAAAGGAAGTGGCTGGCTTTTATCCAGCACTACCAATATTTCAAATTAGAATCACTGATTTATTGAATGCCTTCACATAATGTACATTAAGAAGCAAAAGTCACCCACTCCAAACCTGGTTAACTGCCAGGACAAATAAATGCCTTGCTGCTTAATAAAAGAAGAGAAAAAAAAGTGGTACTTGTTCTTTATGCTGACTAACCTGGTAAATTGGCCCTCTAATAGCTTAAAGGTATCCAGTGGTGCTTAATTACAACATAGACTATTTAGAGGCTCAGAATATCTGGCTCTGAGTCACATTAGGCTCCCATCTATTCTCATTTGCATCTGAAGTGTTATTATTCACCTCAAGTGCAGTAAATCTTGTCTGAGGAGGCTCACTTAGGTGAAGGGCTCTCTAAAGAACTTATTACCTTATAGTAAAAATATTTTGGGTAAATCATGAGATGATCAATTATATACAATCAAAATGCTGAGGAAAGTACAAGTATGACTTTGAATCAGGGTGCTAAATTTGTTTTTGTTATTGACAATTTCAAATATTTTTTTAAAGAAACTTAAAAGGTCCAGTTGCCCCAAATTAATGTTTTTAGGAGTGATAAACACATTAGAATCTAGCCGTCGACTAGTGTAAGTCTATCTTGGATCTTATACCAGGCTCTTTAGTTGGTAATATAAGGATTTTATTGCAAATAGGTAGATACTATAAGTGGGTTCTATAGGGAAGATCCTTGAAGAGAATATGGAAGCAAGTGTACTGAACAGCTTTTTCCTGTGAAGAGCTTAGTAATAAAAGAATTTGAGGATGAGTTGGAAATTTACTGGGCCCCAAATCTTAGAACTTTGGAAAGTGAACAGGAGAACAATGTTTTCCTTATCATGTTAAATTATAAATTAGATAATAAAGATGCAGAAAAGTTGAAAACAATGTGTAAACTATTAATAAAAGAAATTTCTGTAACAGAATTTTTTTTATACTTGTTTTTAAAAATGTTTCATCACTGCATGTAAGGTACTATACTATGGAAAATATCAAGTCAATGCCCTAAAGTAAGCATTTTTGACTCAACTGCATTAACAACAGCTGCATAAATAGATTGGATACCAGAGTATGTTGTTAGGGTCAGGTTGATGGAATGCTATCGGGAGGTAGCACAGTGGACATCTAGTGTTTTTGCCTCCCCAACATTCCTTTTCCTTAAACATGGCACACCTAACCTTTTTGCAGGTCACCCTCCACTCTGAGTTCACCCGGTTCCAATCAGAGTGATTATGGTGGCTATAATAGTTGTCATCAGGGATGGGGTACATGATTCAGGTCTGGCCAATGAGAATACAGATCCTCTTGGCCACTGGAATTGGTTCACATTTGGCTACATGACCCGAGTCAGTCCATCCCAGGGCTTTGGAGCTATCAGGAAGATGTGCACTTTTGCAACACTTGGGTTGCTGAGTTCACGGGATGTAAAGACAAATGAAGGTAATGGTAGTCATTTTTAATGTTATATATAAAATATATGCCTGGAAATAAACTCCAAACAAAGGAAAGAATGGCTTAGACTTGGAGGACATTTGAATGCTTGGATTTTGCTCTATCTAAAGCTAGTAAGCCCTTGAATCTCCCAGATATGTGAGCCATCATTTTTGTTTTTGCTTAAACTAATATGATACTATGTTTCTGTCCCTTGCAAATAAGGTATCTTATTAATACACGTAATTAAAATAGTGGTGGTAATAAGTAGTTGACTTGTAGTAGTGGCAGAAAAATGTGGTAATTAGGCAGAAATTTTAAAAGAAAAAATTTGTGCACATTAAATAGAACACAAAAGAAGAATATATTTTTATTAGACTATTTCCAAATTTAAGTAGGATTATAGAATTACAGGACTATAGAGATTATTTCTTTTAACTTTCTAATTTTAAATTTATAAGTAAGTAAACTGAAGTCCAGAAGGAAGCATCTGTAATATTCAATAAAGATTATTGACAGGGCCGGCCCTGTGGCTTGGTGGTTAAGTGCGCGCGCTGCAATGCTGGCGGCCCGGGTTCGGATCCCGGGTGCGCATCGAGGCACCACTTCTCCGTCCATCCTGAGGCCGAGTCCCACATGCCACAACTAGAAGGATGTGCAGCTATGACATACAACTATCTGCTGGGGCTTTGGGGGGAAAAAATAAAATAAATAAAATCTTAAAAAAAAAAAAAAAAAAAAAAAAAAAAAAAAAAGATTATTGACAAATGCTTCTATGTGATTATAATAATGGAAATAAATAATGGAATGCTAAAGGATCTTAAAAGATTTAAATTTCTCAAGGCCAACTAGGAATATTAGGAGCCAAATTAATATTATTTTTCATGCAACCTAATCTAGCCAAAAAGACCCACAGGAGTGAAATAGAATGTGTCTACTAATTTAAAAACAGTTCATTCCTTTTCCTTAAAAGTGACTTCACTCTTCCTTCAACTGGGAAATGTAGATAAAATTTAAAAACAGATATGCATCCAAAAACATGAACCAGTTTATTTCATATTAAAATATTAATTTAGTTTGTTTACTCTCCAAAGAAATAGTAAACATTTACCCTATGGAAATGGAACTTTGGTTAAAATTATACATTGACATCATATTAACTTTAATTTCTAAGCAACTATCAGTATTTTCACGTTACCAAAGTTGATCGAGTCATTAGGAAAAATGATCAAATCCATTGTTTGGCATCACAGAGCCCAAACAGCTGGCTGACTTAGATAAAGGTTTCACTCTTCCATAAACTGACTGTTGTGACATGCTGGCATCACAGCAGAGGATTTAGGGACATTGCATTTGTCTTTAAAAATTACACTTGGGAAGAATAAAAACCAGACAATCTGTATTTTGAAATATGTTTTGTTATTTATTTCAGTCATTTACTAATTTATAACTGTGGATCTGGATCTCAATTGTGAATCTGCAATGGTGAGATTATGAGTTGGACTTTTTATGGGCAGCTTTGAAACGTTTTAAAACAGAAGAGGAAACTATTTGTCCTGTCTTTGAAAAACAACAAAGCACAATGGAAATATTTCACACCATATGGAGATAATACATAAATAGCAAGAGGATTGTGTCAATTTATTATCAGTATAAAACAGGGCACACTTGCTACTCTTTATCTTTTATGAAAAAGATACATACTAAAACAAGGCTAAGCCAAAGGTTAGCTTTAATTACTAACGGTAACAGGATATAGCAAATAGGCTGTCCTGAAAAAGTAAGGTTATCGAGTCTCCTTTAGAATAATCAGATAAAGCTCGAAAATTTTAAAAAAACACAACAAAGGGCATGAAACACAACAAAGGGCTTGATCAGAGGAAGATATAAATAGCCTTTGAATGAAAAACATTGAAGTCACTCCTATTCATGTTGGAAACTCCATAATTAGCAGCATCGTTGGTACATAGACCAGTGACTTGAGCTACTGTAATTATTTGGCAAATGGTTGACCACTTTCTGTGTTGTTAAAGAGTCATTACAATTTTGCTCAGCTGATTACTTGGTAATTATACAGAAACTGTGACCTGGAAGAGCTATTACTAATAAGCATTGAGAATATTACATGAAAAAATACAAATAGAAGCAAGTTTGATTATTTATATAATAAAAGTGCTGGTAGTATTTCCTCTGTTCAAAGGATCAGAGAATTAATAAAATAAATGAAAATCTTCAGAAATTTGTGGAACTGAACATGAAAGCCAGCTCAAATATTAACATGCTGCACTGTCAGGGCCCCAGGCTAACACAGGTCTTTCACTGCTGTTGTGGTCTCCATTGTTCCCTTAGGTATAGGCCTTGTTAAACGCCTTGCTTAAGGTCACATCCTTCCTTAAAAAAAATCTAATAATATAGAGGTGAAAAGAGTTAAAATGAAAATATTCCTTTACTCATGCATGATTCTTCTCAAAGATTTTTCTATAGACATGCAAACATGTCAGGGCCAGGACTAGGTGAGTGGGGCATGTAGGGTGTAAAATTTAAGGAGTTATGTACTCAGAGTGAGTGCCTTACATTTTTCGCCCCAGGCACCTCACTCGCTCCCCTCTAGACCTGGTCCTGAAATGTATGCAAGTATAAGTATACAATTTTATACAAATTTACATATAATATATTTAAAAGCAAAATGGGATCATACTGTACACAAGTAACTTGCTTGATTCACTCAACAATATATGACAAGCATCCTTCCTTGTGAGTACATATAGATCTATGTCATTCTTTCAACTATCTGCATGATATGTTATACTATGAATGTACTATAACTTATTAAATTCCCCCTCTGTTGTGGACAACTATCATTTCTAGTTTTTGAGTACTGCTAACAAGGCTGTGATTTTATACATACATTTTTGTTCATTTGTGTCTTTTGGTAGGACAGATTATTGTCAGTAGTGCAATTGTGCATTCAACAAATATCCACATTTTAAAGGTTGATAGATACTGACAATCTTCCCACCAAACTGCAGCAATGTCAAATCAAACTTTCTGAGATGATGGATATGTTCTCTACCTGTACTGCCCAATGTGGTAGCCACATCAGGCCACTGAGCACTTGAAATGTTGCTAGTGAAAATGAGGAACTAAATTTTAATTTTATTTCATTTTAAATCTAAATTTTTCAGTTGATTGTCTTTGATTTTCTTGGCTTATGGTCATTTGCTAGAGCCTCCATAAAAATATTGAATAATATCTGTGAGTAAGCAGACTTTTCTTGTTCTGAGCTTTAATCAGAATACTTCAAGTGTCTCAACATATGTGTGACATTTGTTGTTGGTTTCTGATAGAGTGTCTTTATCAAAGTAACAGACACCACTAGTGGGCTAACCCAAAAGCCATTTTGTGGCCTCCCACTATAGATGCTGGAAAGCCAGTAACTTACTACCTCTGTTAAGGGGAAGTCTGCTGACATCATTAGGGAGAGAGAATTTGAATCCTCTTAAAGGATAGGTGTCAGTGCATATGTGAGTGCAGCATTTGTTAGCAATTCTCCTCAGGGAACTATATCCAGTCTTGATGCCTGGAGCTGTGGCAATCCTCCTGATCATAAGCAACCAGCATGAGAATGAAGAACTGACAGCTAAGCATGGTCATAACACAAGGCCAGGATAAGCCTGAGTCCTAGGTTATATTTTTGGCTCACTGACTCAATTCTAAGACTGTCTGCTTCTGAAATTCTTGCAAAATAGACACAAAATGTTTTTATAGCTTAAACCACCATTCATAGAGTTTTCTGTTACTTTCCACCAGAAGCATTCTTAACCAATATCTTAAGTTAAGAACACTTTTTTCACTTCCTAGTTTTACAAGTATTATTAAAGTCAGAAATAAATGTCATAATTAATTGCATATCTTTTTGAATATAACTTTCAAATAACAACAGCAAACACTTAAATAATGCCTAATATATGGAAGGCACTTTTCTAAATTTTTATATTTATTAACTAATTTAATCTTTACGACAATCTGATGGGGTAGATACTATTATTATCCTTTTTTTTTTTTTTTTTTTTGCTGAGAAAGATTTGCCCTGAGCTAACATCTGTTGCCAATCTTCCTCTTTTTGTACATGAGCCACTGCTACAGCATGGCTACTGACAGATAAGTGGTGTAGGTCTGTGCCCGGGAACTGAACCTGGGCTGCCGAAGCAGAGCACACCAAACTTAACCACCAGGCCACCGGGGCTGGCCCTTTTTATCCGTATTTTAAAGATGAAGAAACTGAGACATAGAAAGGGTTAGGCAAATTCCTTAAGATCACACAGCTAGTAAGTGACAGAGTCAGGATTTGCCCCCACATAGTTTGCCTCCAGAATCCTGGATATTAGTCTACCTCTAATACTTACTCTAGTATTGAAAAATAATACATGGACCACAATATGTATTTCTCAATTCTATCATTATTTTATTATTAGTTGTCTTTTTCATAAGAGTGGCCAACAGAGCTATTTGACTAAATTAATGGCAAGTGAGTATAAATTAATTTTAGTCATTTACGTAATTCACTGTAAAAAGAGAGCACCAGTAAAATTCAATTGACCAAGCTTCAAAGTAAATCTTAGCTTTTATTGCTCAATTTATTTTCTTAAATTAAGTTTGACTTCACAAATTCCTTTCCTAGTCTTATTTTTCTTTCTGGCACTCAAGAGAATAATATCCCTTTCTTATTCTTCCTAAAGCTAGAATTATAATAGATGAATTAAGGCAGTTTTTCCCATTTCTTTGACATGTCCTGACTTTGGCCACATTTTCTTCTTTTTCCTCCCCTCCTTTGATCAAGGACAGTGATACTTGTTTCTCTGTTGTTCAAGAAAGTAGCATAGAAACAAACAAACAAAAAAAGGGAACAAAGACTTAATACTCTCATCTACTCCTGGGTTTTTATGTCTCATCTTGTTTGTCCTATCTTTACTGTGCATGACTCAACATATATGGACAATGTCTTAAAATACTGGTGGCACTCCATAAATAATAGATAGTAATAACAGAGCCTTTTCACAATGGTAGTTATATAAGTAAATGTAAACCTAGGTTATCTATGACACAGGGTGCCATGGGAATTATTTTTCATCTTTCCAGAAGTTGACAATAGAAAATTATGTTGATACTTGATAATCTTTAAAAGCACTTGTTCTATTTTTCCTCTTTCATATTCTTGATGTATTCATTGGTATCTGGCAATGCCTTTGGAAATACAATAAATTCTAAATCACTAAGTAGGAGTTGTGCAAAAGACGATATTAGTGGCATGACTACAGTCTAACCATTATCATAGGCTTATTCTATTTACCATTACCTAAGGAAAATAAGGTGTTTTGTGTTATATAAGTATAGTGATATTTAGTTCATAGATTTATCATCCTTATCTTTATTATCATTACCAAAGTGACAATGATAATAGTACAAGTTATAATCATAATTATCACTATTATGTGAGGTTTTCCATATTTGCCATTTAATATAATTACTTTTATAGTGATTCTTTTAAAAAAAATCATTACTAGATGTGTAATTAAATGTCAATGAATCTATATAATTAATGTATATTCTGGCATAAACACTACAATCTCAATCGCAAATAAATCCATGAATTAACAAACATATCTTTGCATGTCTTTGGCAAATATATACACAAGAGATTATATAGATGTTATCTATTAAGTAAATATGGGGTTTATTTTAGCTATGCCATCAGAAACTCCGAAAAATAAAGATGACGTAAGCAGAAGGATTTATAACATTCACAGGGACAATGGCAGGGGTATTCATAATGTTCATGGCCACAGAAGAAAATAGAAAGAGTAAGATAGACCATAAAAATGAAAACAGTAGAATAGAGTGAGAAGAAATTGAATAAAGGCAACGAGATTTAGAGACTTGAAAGATGAGGCTGGGAACTATTGCTTTGATATAGAATGCAATGGAACCAAATAAAGAACAAAATAAAAATAAGTAGGTTGAAAAAGGAGACATTCTAGGGCATTTAGATAAGGAATTTGAGTTTGCTGGGTGTGAAGGTGTTTGGAAATACACTGTCTCTTCTCCATTCAATTTCATGCCTGCAGGAGCACAGATGGGAAACTACAAAGAAAACCAAGGCAGGGCCTTTAGTGGGGGGCTGTAAGGGTGTTACCTCATTGTTATTACTCCTGAAGGAGTACCACTTTCCATGCCCTTTAGTTTTTCTTTTGTTTCATAGTGGAATTTAGGCAAATTGCATGTGTAATACCCTCATAGACACATCAAGTTTCAGGATAAAACAGTATTTTCCTCTTCCCTAGGTCAGAGCTTCATGGTGGACCAAGCTTGGGCGTCTCTCTGTGTTCAGACCATTGTCTTGCACAGTTTCCTGGGTGAGGAAGTCTAAAGTTAACTCTCAAGTAAGAAGGCCTAGGTTCAAATCCTGGTTCTGCTTGCTACTAGCAGAGTTACTTTTAGGTTCTATAAGCTTCTGTTTCCTTGTGTAACTGTAAAATTGGGAAAACAATGGTACCTAACTCAGAGGTTGTAAGATACGAGATAAGCATAGATATGAGATATGTGAATGGAACGCAGCAAATGTTCAGCAGCTGATATTATTTCTTTGATATGAACCATCTTACAGCCATCAACTCAGTCTTTATCTACCTGTTGCTTTCCTTAATGGCTGAGTATTGTCCTAATGGGAAAGCTTGCTCTGCCTGACCAAATGTTAACCTTATTCTGGGCATGATGAGGGTATTTACCTGGTTTGCTGGTTTAAAAAGATAAATAATCTTAGTGAATATTTGTGATAATATTAAAATTACTATGAATCAGGAAAAACTACATTTTAAATGGCACCTATAATTTGGAACTGCGTAGAAACCGATCTATGTGACCTTGTGACTCCAGCAAGATGAAGTTTGGAGTATCACATGTTTGTGAGGATGCAGGATGCAAGGCGGAAGGGCAGGCAAGGGCGGAGAATACACCTCTGGAACCCTTCCCAGTCCAACTGGATTCTGCTATTTGAATATATTTGAATAGTTGAAAATAAGAGGAGATCAGTCAAGGAATGGATAATTTACAGGGCTGCATGCAGACTAGTTTGGGCTAGCAGCTTAGTGGAGTTACCATCCCTTCGTTGTTCTTCAGATTATCAAGTTAATAAAGCAAATGCAGACAAGTATGGCTTCTGTGGTTGCTACCACTTGATTTGAAAGTCATTTATTAAGAGAGTTGTTTTGGGATAGAAAGAGCAAGAGAATTTCTTAAAGGTTAGGACCATGTTTCTCCCTAATACAAATTGTGTATCATAGTTTTTTACAACTACAATAGTTTTTTACTCATGAAAAAATAAAAATCTTACTTTAAAAAGATCTATTAAATTGCTTAGATTTATTTTTGCTTTTAAATTCACAATGATGCATTAACTTTAATTAAAAGGGAACTTCAAAATCATTCTTTTATTCTATCATATCTTCCTTGTCTACAGACCCATAATGTACACAATCTTCATGTGTAGTCTCTACTAGTCCAGAATCAAGCTATATTGATTCCACTATACTATTTACAACATTACATAGCAGGAGCCACCGAATTAGTGTATATATTATTTTCTTTACTTCAACTATATTTAAAGTCTCACCGAAATTTTCTTTCTTCATTTTAGCTATATTAAGTAAAAACATAAACAAAGAAACGCAGCTATGAAATCCCTAATGCCTACTGTTTGCTTTTTTTTAACAGAAATATTCACAATAAAATCAGAATCAGAACATACATATGTCACCCAGAAATCTCTCAGCAGTATCTGTAGCTTTTCAAACTACATATCAAAGTAAATAGTCTTGGATTATTTTTAATATCTCTTAAGGAATCTGAAGAAATCCTTCATCTTAAGCAACCTGAATAAATATGACTTTGTGGGTTTTTTGGTTGCCATTTTCTCAGTCGTCTCAAGGACAATCTGACTTTCTCATCCATCCTCTTGTAATAAAATAACAGGTGTTTCGAGAGATGAGAGGCAGGCTTACCACTCAGAAGCACCATCTCACCCATCAGAAATAGCTCCCAAATTAAGGATCCCAGAGATTCCATGCAAGCAATGAAATGGAACAGAAGCCAGTGCTGCAGAGGTGATCTGGATGCAGGAAGAAATGAAAGATGCCTACAATCAAAAAGTAAGTCTATAATTTATAACATGTGCTCTTGCTTGTCTTTGCAGAATTTTAAACGCTATTCGAGTTCACTCAACTGCTCTTCTCCTCGAAGGCTGAATCATTGCTAATGTTTACTAAAGAAAAATGAATTCTATCTATTGGTCTTAAGAAAGATTGTGAAGTTTTTTCTCAGTCTCAATGAAAAGGGTAATTATCATGGATGGCTTACATTATTTTTTGGAAATTGAGTTTTATCTTGGAGTCTTGCTCTTCAATTTACTGGCTATTTGATCTCAGTCACTTTTTTAATCTCTTTCCACAAGTTTCCTGATCTGTAAAACTGAGACGATAATAGTACCTATAAGCACCTGATAGTTGTTAGATATTGATAAATGAATGTGCTGGAGTAGCCTTTCTACCCTTTTATCTATGACTTTTGGATATGGTGTGCCCATGTCTGGTAGGTAAAGGGCAGTGACATCAACACTGACATTACTGTTGGGCCTAGGATTGAGCTAGCTGTTGAGAAAAATGAAAACATGGTCCTGACCTTAGACATCTTAAAATTTATTTATTTGCATAAAATATACAATAGCAAAGTTACATTCAGTTGTGAAAATTTATTGAGCTATATACTTTATACTTTTAATGCATATTATTAATCAATAAAAAATTAGAACAAAAGAATAGACCATTGCTATGGCAAGCCTATAATGTGGAGTGTGAAAAAAATGAAGACATTTATAGCCTAGTTGAAATTAAAAATTGGAATTAATAGCTACCCTTTTTTTGGAACCACAACACTGATTATAAAGGAGAAATCATCATAAATCACGACTAACCTGGTTACCTTTCTAGAATTGGAGGTGGGTTCCAAACTGGATAAAAATCTATGCCTATTTATAGAACAACTAAAATAATTGGCTTGCTCTGTGTCTCTACACTATTTGAACATGGCCTCCTTGAAAGTTTCAAGGAAATATGTCTTACAGAGGAGTTTGCTAAATTAATCTGTGACCCGCGAAAAGCAAGAAAGAGTTTTTCTTCTAACTCTAGCAGAAAATTCCTGGGACAGAATGCCTGACTCTACTCTTATTGTATGCCCATCTTTGAACCAGTCATTGAGCCTTGGGGAATGGAGCTCTCACTGATACCTTGTAATGTCATGGCGAGTGAGAGCACTGTGACTGATAGTCCCCAAGACAGCATGTTTTGAGGGGGAGATTGTTTCCTTGAAGGAAGTGAAGATAGGCAGACGACTCATATGTGTTCACATAGCATGTAAAGAAATTGAGACATTCTCCTGCTTGATCAGAATTTCAAAGTGGAGACAGGGAGACTGATTTAAAGATAGTTGCTGCAATTTACGTAGGACCAATGAGGACAACGGTTATGGAAAAGAGATGTCATAAGGAGAGATTTGATGTTAAGATGTAGTGTCTATAGAAATGATTGACTCGTTGAACACAGAAGGCCCATGAACTAGAGGGAGGAATCCAGGGTAGCTCCCAGGTATCCAGTTTGGATGACTTGAGGGTAGTGGTGACATTCCAGTTGAAGAAAAAGATGGGAAGAAAAGTAAGTTGAGGCAGAAAGGAAGATAATGAGTTCAGTTTGGGTTGTGTTGAGTTGTAGAAAATAATAATGAGTTGGAAAAACATAAATAAAACCATCTTGTAAAATTTTTTAAAAACTAGATTCTTTCAACAAATCCAAGATTTACGTAACTGAAAACATCTACAGAAAGAAGAGAAAGAAGAGTTCAGTAATTGAGTTTCTTCTGGCAAAACAAGTTCATTGTACACTCTGCTTTATTTGGGTAACTGAAGCAGCTTTGACCTTCTATTGAGAATATCTTCGTTCCACTACATTTTATTATTACCAAGAATGCCTCTTTAAAGTATATCATTTTTCTCCTTTCAAAATAATATACCTTTTAGAGAAAATTTGAAAAAGACAAAATAAAACAATACATCATGTACAATAATAAATATTTTGACATAGCCCCTCCTCCCTAAAGTGTTTTCAGCTATTATAAATAACATTTATCATTATAAAAAATAGTCTAGCAATACAGAAAAAGAGTTGATTGCTTAAATCTCACTACCTCCAGATAGCCGCTGTTAGTATTTTGACTATGTTTTCATGCATTTCATACACACTCACACACACATATACACACATGTAGATGCAAATTTATTTAAATGGAGTCATATCACATGTACTCTTTTTATCATGGACATCCCTGTATTTTGTTAAACTGTCTTATTATTTACTTACGTTTTTTCTTTGTCTCCTTCATTTTCTTTATCGTTTCTTTATTCTCTCTCCAAAACAACTTATATTAATAATATATACATTTAGTAAATTATGTATTATGTAAATATATATACATATATTTTATATGTGTATGTATAATGTATGAATACAAAAATATGGAGGAATCAGTCATTTTAAAAATTGTTTTTGAAAGCTAGGGTCATATTATATGCACTTTTTGTATCTAGTTTTTCCCCCTTAACAATACATTGTGAAAATCCCCCCAAGTCAGTTGCTTTAGGTATCATGTAAAAGCATCTCATCTACTTGAGAGTAACTTTCCTAAGAGCAGGGATGGTGTCATATGTGTTTTCTGTAGAACCTAGTATCTCACAGCATATAGCAGGGACTGAAGGATAAGCAGCTGTTATTATCAATAGTTTGAAGCCAGGCTATTGAGAATGAAAATATTTGGGCAGAGCCATTTGTCAAATCTCATTTACATGAAGCACGAAGTGATAAAACTCAACATCCCATGAAGCTGATAAAATTATTCCCATTTCACACATGAAGAAAATGAGGTGCTGTGACTTAAAATAACTTTTCCAAGAACACGAAATCTGTGCACTGCAAGGTACTGCACTCCGACACAATGAGGTTAGGTAATTTTATCAAAATGACGTGTAAGATGTCAGTAAAGGAAGAGACAGAGAAACCACATCTATTGATTCTTAGGCTCGAATTCTGTCTCCCGACAAAACCTTAATTCTGGAAAATCCCACTCAGCTTAAGTTTTGTTAAAAAATGAATCTCAGCACTTGGTTAATTTATGGCTTTAAGGAAAAGTAAAGCAGAAAATGTAGTGTTTCGTTTGGAGCTGGAGCGTAGCTGGGAATGCAGAGCCAGGCTGTGTCTCTCCTGAGCTGAGTGTGCTGCGCAGATGGCCTGCATCAGAGTCTCCCGGGGAGCTTGTTGAGAGGCAAAGCCTGGGTCCACCCACTGAATCAGAATGTGGGGGATGGAGCCTGGAATTTGGAGGGTGGACTCTATGGGATGCACTTTTTATAAGCTTGTCAGATAACTTTTATGCATACTAACATTCGAGGACAACTGTTAGAGCCTTCAAAGGACGCTTTGGGCATCTTGACTTAGTGGGAAAGGCAGCCACTTACCATGGGCTCTTGGGGAAGTTACTTAAATTCTCCTATTCTAGGTGTCCACATCTATAAAATGGGGATGATAGCATTTATTAACACACAGAGTTATCATAATAATTAAAAATAATATACAAAAAGATTCTGGCACCCAATGATTTACTATAAATGGCATAAAGCCTAAATTAATCATAATAAGAGCAAAAGCTTGTGAGGATATTTTAGAAAACATGAGTCTGATTAACTTTGTGTGGCTTTCAGTTTGGAAAGAATCTTGAAGAAAGGAAGTTAGGAATCCAGTGATAACACAGTGACTAAACCCTAAGGGAGGTCAAGGTTTTCAAACCCTATGTGAAGCACCAACTCTCCCTGATGGCATTCTTTAGGAACAGATGGATGGGTAACGTAATGGCAAAGCAGACCCAGGCAAAGGCATGGAGCAGAGGAAGGCAGTTGTGAAATACATTCAGATAGGGTGGTACTGTTTAGATTATGGTGGTAAAACTATGTTGAGTCGGGTGCCAAAAGGTGAAGCATGATGCCAAGACAAACTGGAAAACAGCAGCACGAATACAGATCTCTAGGGAAAATATTAGGATATACCAAGTTAGGAAAAAACCCAGCATCTTCATGAATTATAACTTTGTAAATGCATGTGATGGAAAAAATTTATACATTTTCTCAAAAAGGGAAGCAAACAAAAACTGACATTTAGAAGCAATTCTAATGAGCAACTTGAGAAGTTTTATCAAGGGAACTTCTTAAATGTGACTAGGATAAGTCACAATTCTCCCTTAAATTTAGAGACCTCAACTATGAAAAGAATAACTAATTGTCTCTTAAGGCTTGTTTCAGTGGGAGAATCCCCTAATGCTATAGTAACACAACAAAATGCTGACTTTCGTCTAATTTAGTCTAAGTCCCATCTGAATTAGGAATTTTAACAAAATATCATTTCCATTAGTAGGTTTCCCATGTTGTGCATCTTGTTTTATGTTCTGATATGCATTGTTCTTTTATATAAAACGAAGTTAATCAAATAGTGGGAACAAAATAATAAGTTACCATATATTGAGTGCTTAGCTAAGGCTGGGCACTTAGTTAAATACTTCTCATATGTTATCTAGACCCCATAAGACTCCTAGGAGGTAACTACTATTATGATGCCCATTTTACTTACGGGGAAATTGAGGAGCAGGCTCAAAAATCACTGAGCTGGTCAGGGTCAGAGAAAGGATTGGGTTCATGCCTCAGTCTATGCACTAATTAGGTTCATGCCTCAGTCTATGCACTAATTACAATTTGGAGAGAGAAGAGGGGCCCCTCCCTGTTGTTAAATGTAAAGAATTTAGAAGGGAAGTTCTTTATTCCATCAGTGACTTGGACCTGCTTGTGTTAGCTTCTGTTAAATGTCCATTCCTGTATTTGCCTTGCTTTCTATTCCTGGAATCATCCCCTCAGAGACCCAAAGGCTAACATTACAGCAATGAAATGAGCCATCTGTCACTGAATATTTTGGCTACAAAGCTTTATTTTGGATCCAGGAGGCGGGAAAAGGACCTGACAGGGATTCTGCGGGGTGAAGTCCAGGGCAAAGGTCTGGTAATGACACCAAGGGCTTCCACATGCCTGCTCCCCAAGTTGATTGTGATGATCTTGGAAATATTATCAGGAAATGATAATATCCCTCAACTATCCTACTGCTTCATTTTTGTTATCTGGAATTGAAGATAACTTACCTAATGACATAGAGGGAAAAGAAGCACAACATTTTAAGCAATGTTAAGACATTTTTCAGCCTGTGGCTAAGAATACTCAGAATATTCTTTATTTTTAAAAATTAATAAAATTATGCTTACGTGTAGATTCCCAAGATTTATTTTTAAAGCAAAATTTTCTGCTTTGATAAAGGTTCCTCATTGAAAAAAACCACGTGGAATTTCACAAGGCCTGCATTTCAGCTTAGGAAGTCAAGATAGGTTAACACTTGTTTTTAATTGAATGCAGTGACTAAGGAAGAGGACTTTATTTTACTCGCATGAATATATCAATTATTAATCAAAATCAAAAAATACATGTTTAGTAACCAGAAAAAAATAAAATTTCCTGACATTGGCCTCTGGGATGGGCTTACGTCTAGAGGAACCAGGCAATGTACTTACCAGGAAACTAGCTGGAAGCAAATTTTGTTCCAGTCGTATAGGAAAAGGCATCTCAAAATTCTTACTTCTGGTAATCTCTCAGCTCCCAACAATGTGGCTGGCAATTTGCCATTTATAAACCTGGGCTCATCTTAACCTTGCAGGTTTTGGCATTTAAGCATTAAATTGGGAATATCTACTCAGATCATCTCAACACCATGATCACCATCATCTCTGGGCAAATACTGCATTTCACAAAGCATCTTAACACTTACTGGTACCTTGTTGCCCACCTGCAAGGGTGCATAATCTAAGAGAGATAATATTGACCCAAATATTGACCCAAACATAAAGGAGACACAAGTCATTTTAAATACGCAATTGAGTAAAATAAATAATAAGTGATATATTTTATCACATGTAAATGGAAGAACAAAGTTCATAAAAATGGGATAGCAAACAAAGGGAATTCAACAGAGGTACAAGTTCAGATGGGGAGGAACCAATTCTTATTATTGGTTATAATAATATAATAACCAGTTATTCTTTGAGCACAAGGTAGATGCCCTTGGCACCTTGACAGGTGGTGTGAAGCTGAGAGAGGTCAATCACTCGGGCCTCCAGCTTGGCCGCGAGGGAGTTCCTGACAAGTTGCTTACAGAGTGGCCAGAAGCAGTGCAGACCTGGTCAGGGAAGCTACTGCAGTTAGTCCCAGAGGAGTCTGATGGTGACAGAAGGCAGTAAGCAAGAGCTGTGCTAAGGGCTCAGGAACTGGGGAACAGGTCAGGAGATGGAGTGCAAGATGGGTCAAGGCTGATTCCAAGACATCAGCTATGAATAAAGAAGAGGATATCAAGGAGCTGCCAAATTCAATTTGTGGGGTCAGCAGGACAACTAGGACCTCTTATTTTTTGTAAGGCAAGGTTGGATATTTTAGTATGTTTTCTAAAATTATATATTAAAGAAAATTGATTGCCAAAGTATTGTTGCTACTTTAAAGGATACTGGTTGGTTTCCTTAAGACACGTCTTTGGTTTGTTAACGGTATATCATTTCGGTCTACCTTTTAAACTTTGAAACTTCCATGTTCAGATATTTAGACATGATTCTCAATATTATTTCTAACTGCTTCTCCCTATACTTATAATATCTTTATCTTTTGGGGAGATGGCAAGCCTAACAGTATTTTTATTAATTCTACTAGAATTGCTAGGTGTGGTAGGCTGAATTCTAAAACTGGTCCCCCAAGATTCCACACACCCCCCCCACCGTGGAACCTGTGAAAGTGTTGTATCATATTGCTTAGTTCACCTTTTAAAAGGGGGATTATCCAGGTAGGTCTAATCTAATCCCACGAGCCTTTAAAAGCAGTGAGTTTTCTACTGCTAGTGGCAGAAGAGAAAGTCAGAGAGATTGAAGGCACTAGCAGGATTTCATGTTCTATTGTTGGCTCGAAGATGAAGGGACAACATGATGAGGAATGCAGGTGGTCTCTAGAAAGTGAGAGCAGCCTTGGGCTGACAGCCAGCGAGGAGATGGAGGCCTCAGTCCTATGGTAACGAGGAGTTGTGTTCTGCCAACAATCTGAAAGCACTTGGGAGCAGATTCCTCCCCAGAGCATCCAGATAACAGCTCAGCCCAACTGACACTTTGACTTTGGCTGTGTGAGACCCTGAGCAGAGGACCCAGCCAAGACCACCAGACTTCTGACCTACAGAACTGTGAGATAATAAATGGATCTTGTTTTAAGTTGCTAGTTTGTGGCAATTTGTCACACAGCAATAGATAAATGTGTTATCTGTTATGTCTAGGCAAATGGTACTCCTGGCTGAGTGATGGAATAAATAAACCTCATCTAAGCGTTCATTCTAAATTTCCATGATCCTGTGGCTTCATCTTATATCACATTCGTTCGTTAGCATACATTCTACTTTGTTGGGCACAGGAATATGATGAGTCCTCTGTGTGCTCCTCTCTGACAGCCTGGAATGAATGATGCTGCCCTTTATTGCGTATCAGCTGGGGCAAAATTTAGCTCCATGAATGCTGAAGTCAGGTTCACCAGCTGCACTGTGCAGTGAAATCACCCCAGACAAGTTAAGATTTGCCTCAACTGTCACTCGCTCCTTGGAATTCTTTTGATTTACTGGGAGAAAATGTAAAAACAAAAATACATCACAGACTGTTAAGATTGTGGAGCTGTGTGCAGAAGGGAAAAAGAAAACCTTCACTCCAACATCAGGCAGATTTTCAAAAGGTTACTGGGGAATGCAGCATGAGCTGCTAATGCACTCGGACAAATGTTCAGGAGAGTACGTGCTACTTACATACTCAAGAGGGAGCTGCCATTTGGGTATATCTCAGTATGAGGTAGAGGCAAAGCCAACGAGATCTGGAAGATTGTCCCACCTTCCCTTTAGGACTGGGACTGGGAAGTACCTCCTGTTCAAACTTTTTAAGAACTTGAGGGCCGGCCCCGTGGCTTAGCGGTTAAGTGCGCGTGCTCCGCTGCTGGCGGCACGGGTTTGGATCCCGGGCGCGCACTGACGCACCGCTTCTCCGGCCATGCTGGGGCCGCGTCCCACATACAGCGACTGGAAGGATGTGCAGCTATGACATGCAACTATCTACTGGGGCTTTGGGGGAAAAAATAAATAAAATTATATTAAAAAAAAAAGAACTTGATATGGAACAGAAAAATGACCTGCGTTATGTTTTATCTTTTCTCTCCCAGTCACAGGTGTGACAAAAGGCAGAAGCCCAAGCAAAATCTCTCTCTTTGGGCCTGATAAACTAATAGGTTGATGTTACCCTTAAATCTGCTTGGAAGGGCACAACCCCATCTGCTGGGTAGAACCAAGTGGGAGCAATCATGAGTTCCTGCTCTTTTCTTATTAGGAACTAAGAATTTTCTCATTTCAAAAATGGAGAAAATAATACTTCCCTCACAGAGTTGTCTTGAGAGTTAAGTGGGAAGTGAATGGAAAGCCTTCAGTGCTGTGCCCGGCAGTTGGAATGGCTCTGAGAAGCAGCTTATTGAGTTATTTTTGCTTGCCGCTTCTCTGGAGAAGGCAGAAGGTTGTGTGCCTGGAGCACGCTGGTTAATTCCTGATACGGCTCTTGCAGTGTAAGATTCAATTCTTTTAGCTCACAGTTAGCAAGGGCTGAGCAGCACAAGAGTTATAGGACCCTCTGAAGCTGGAGGTTGTTAACTTAGTTAAAATGGGCCAAGCACTTTCAAATACAGCACTACTTTAAGAGCAGTGTTTAGAAATGATCCTGATAAATTTGTGACAATCTGTGTACATAATTATGTATTTGGAAATACACACCTAGTTGACAGTCATTCTTAATTATAATATGGGGTGATGTGGAGAAGTACAGAACCCTGTAGCAGGATTTTGTAGGTAACTAATGTCTGTATTGGATTTTACAGTTTATAAAGTCTTCCATAGCAATTACTATAACAGTCCTTTCAGGTTATAATATAGCATCATCATCATTATTATTATCCCCATTGTATGAATGATAACATTAACATTCAAGAAGGCAAAGTGACTTGCCCGAAGTTGTTCTGTAAATTTCCAGGGAATAAGATTGTTTTTTTTCTTTCTAAATGTCCTTATGAAGGGCAACTTACTTCCAAGGAGTTATTGACACACTCACTTGGGGAAAGCCAGATTAATTCTTTTATGCCACCAGGAAACCAAATTAGAGATTATCACTGTATAAAACAATGATTTATAACAATCTAAATTTGTTATCAAGATAGGTAAATTAAGAAATCTAAGCTACAAATCTTCAGTGTGTTTTGTACATAAGAATATAATTGAGGAATGGGGTGATATATTCGCAATATTTAGAAAGAAGGTGGAACCATGCAATGGGCTTCCTAGGCAGTTCTATTTCTCCCTAACTTATTCATGACATAAATCTTCAGAGAAAAGAAAGACATGTTTTGAAATTTACTTTCATTTCTAATTGTGTATCTGTGGCTATGGAAGAATAACTTTCTTTCTGTAAATTCAAAGAGTTGAAAAAAATTCTGGAGCTATATCCACTTAGAAGCTTATTTAATAACAGCTCCAGAATTTCAGAGTTTTGAAGTCACTTCCATATAGATACATCTCTTCATCCATTTTCCTTCCCTCTGTCCACATTTTGAAACAGGTGGAATCTTGGTAATAAAACTACTAATGGCAATGTTATAAACATTGCAGGGAAAAGAAATCATAAGATGACACCCTGGAGAGTATGTCTTAGGGAAGGGGCAATCTTACCCCTTTACCTTGGTGATACTGTTAGAAATTACAGATTGGTTATGTGTTCAAGATGTGTTTTTCCCCCACCAACCACTCAGCTGTTGTTTTTCCTCCAATAGATACCATTTCACTTGCCACCCAGGCATCAGTTTTCCATGGTTCCCAAAACGCAGGGCCTTGGGCGGTTGCCTGCAATTTGCTGTAGGTTGGCCTTGCATTAACACATACATTTTTATTTCTGTAGTAATGATAGTTCTACACATTGAACTCTGGTGCAAATTAGAATGATGCTGCTGAGACTTTGCCAGTGGAATTCTGCCTTGAGGTGGTAAGATTTGGATAATCTGACACAGTCAATGAAATTGAAAGGAATCTATGACTTGGGAAAGAGCATAGAACTTTTAGATAAGCACGGACATAACCATAAACCAGGGGAATCCAGTATGTTCTTTCCCTCAGGGTTGGGGAGGGATAAGGAGTAATTCCAGAATGTTCTGATAGATAGTATAAAATGGGTACACAGATGAAACTGTTGCTGGGAGAGGTGAGCTGAGCTACATGCAGAGCTCCTTAGGAAAGTAAAAGGAAGAAATGAGCTGTCAGTAGACATGCTGTTGCTTAGTCTCTACTCCTCAGTTTGTTGGATAGTCTGTGTTATTAGAGCACCTGAGTTATGAGTGGATTTGCTCCTTATCTTGTGATTACAAAAAGAAATGTACCATGTGCCAGGTACTGTTCCGGGGCTGAAGAGGGCCGGTAAGGCCCCTTACCAGTGGCAAATATCAATCAGGAGGACTGAGCATCCAACAAGGCAGGCACAGGAGCCAGGACTCTCTCTCAAGTGGACTGAAGGTCAGGGAGCTGCCTCAGTGACTTTTTCCAGATCAGTCCATGAATAACACAATATGAAATGGGATTCTTTCCTGTTGTACTATTGGGGATTAAAGGTACCAAGTATCTCACGTTCTACAGTTGGAGTGACACCAGCAGGTGGGCCAACTGTCTCCCCACAGCGGGTAGTCAGAGGTGCCAGTGCTGACAACTGGCCCTATAACCAACCACCTTCCCTCCCCAGCTAGGCCCCCTATGTTAACATGGGCATGGGGTGGGTGGCAGTTGGGAGAAAAAATGCTGCCTTTAAAAAAATACTTGTGGAGAGAAGTTATTCTTTCCGCATACATATATTATCACCTCGCCAAGATAATTACCAAGAGAGTTTGCCAGAGGGATAGTAGGGGAAGGGGTGCCTGCACTCTTCTGCCCTCACCAAACCCCACAGAGTCAGAAACTAAGGATCTTTTCTTTGAAGTTTGACAGCCATTGAACCTGCTGTGTGCAAGGACCTACTGAGTGGACCTTGGAGAAAGGCCAGCAAGGAGACAGGTGGAGAGAGCAGGTTGCACAGACACAGCGGTGCTCCCACCATTTAGGGTGACAAGGATGTGAGAGCTGAGTGGGATGGGGCTAGGCTATTTTCTGGAAGAGGAGTTCCATGAAGCACGAGGCTGTGGAGCTGATGGCCAGTGGTGGGAGCTAAGAGTGGGTGAGTGGTCTGGCTAGAGCCCACCTCTCAGATCTAGAAAGCTTGCAGTGGGAAGGCTGGCCCTGTAAAGAACCCCATGTGTTCTCCAGACCGGTGTTTGACCCCCTGATACACAAACAGCAACAAAGCCAGTTATTCTAGATCAGAGAAACAGCAACGACAACAGAGAGAATCGAATTGTAGTCTTGCTTAGTCAAGTAAGGAGGCATTGGCCCCATCCTCCTGTTTCTCGCTGCCCTAACACCGGAGGAGCCAGGACCTAGACGAGGAGAAGGAGGACGCCTGCTAGGGCAGATCAGAACATCTCTCCCTAAGACCCACGCCCTGTCCCCACCACGTACATTCACATACAATGAGCTTAACCTGAGCTAAGAAGAGAAAAGGAAAAATATTTGAATCCAGCAACATTGAAGTTTTAATGAATAGTACTGTGTCTTAAATGCTGGAATTAGACTGTTCTAGTAAGTACAAATGGCTGACAATGTTTTTAAGGGAATTGGTCAGCAAGGGGAAAAAGTAGAACATCAGAAGAAATATTTGGAGATAGTTGTTTTTCTTTTTTTTTTTTTTTTGTGAGGAAGATCAGCCCTGAGCTAACATCCATGCCAATCCTCCTCTTTTTGCTGAGGAAGACTGGCCCTGGGGCTAACATCTGTGCTCACCTTCCTCTACTTTATATGGGATGCCGCCATAGCATGGCCCTACAAGCAGTGCGTTGGCCCAGGGATCCGAACCTGGGCTGCCAGCAGTGGAGCGCGTGCACTTAACCGCTAGGCCACAGGGCCGGCCCTTGGAGATAGTTGTTTATCGGAAGAAATAAGATGTTTATTGTTTACACACAAAACAAACTGAGGCTCCCCAATGAACTGGGGCAGATATAGCTGGGCAGACTCAGAGTGTAAAGAATACAATACATCCAGCAAAGTGAGTGCTACCAAGAAGGGAGGGAGAGAAGGGGAAAAAAGAAAGAAAATAGGTGAGGGGAGGCAGGCAGGGAGTATAGCCCTTTATCTGCTTCCACCAAGGAGGGGGCTGTTGAAGCTTCTGTAATTGGCCTGAGGAACTGCCCTTGATGGCGCCCTTGTCCACAGGGTATTCTTAAATCTGTTGAAAGACATTTAATCATTGAATAATAAGCAAAACCCATGGCCGCTTCCCTTCATAATTGTCATCTAAGTGTCTTCCTCTAGATTGAACATGCTAGTTCCTTTCATCATCAAAATCTTTAATCATTTTTATTCCTTTTCCCTCGCTCTAAAATGTGGTCCCTTTGGTTGTTTTTTTTTTTTAGTATTTTAACAGGAATCATTTTCTAAGTCTTTCATTTCTCTTCATGTGCATTAAGTAGTCATTTGATTTCATGCCTTGAATGTAAGAAGCAGCCAAATCGATACTACCAAACACATTTGGGAGAGAAAAGAATTTTTAGATAAATTCCCTTAGGCACACGAATAGATGAACTGCCATGATAGATTATTCCTCCCATTTCTAGAAAACAGAATAGGAATAGATTCTTTCCACTAAAACAGAAAGTTTATTTCTTGCCATTCTTTGTGCTGTTTATGCCAAACAAGTAAGGCAATGTCTGTAGTTATTTGGGCAAAGCCACTAACATTGCCTGCTTTTTCATTAAAAAAAAAAAAACTAACTAAACAAAAAACACACATACTTCTCTTTTCTTGATCAAGGAAATTTTATCTGCCTCCCCCCTTCCAACCTGGCTAAATACAATCATCAAGTTGCCCAAACAAGTTACCTTTAAATTGAGAATTTTATCGGAATAATCAACATAGATGGCTGCTGCCACCGCAGCTTGAAGGGCCATATATACATCACTTTTAATGCTGGGAGGAACTTTCTAGAAGAATATAAATTTTACTCCCACATGATTTTGATTTTATAGGAGACCATAACTTCTGGAATTCCTAATAAAGGAGAAAAAGAGGGACTTTTTTAGTACACGCTTTTAGAAGAAACAATTCGATGTGTTCTGCCAATATGAACTCGTAAAGGCTGTGCAGGTGCCTCATAAATACCCAGGTTTAGCCTATGTCAGGAACACATTTATTGCTTTGATATTATTAATAACATAGACATTTGCTATCTGGTATGACTCCATAGTAGAGCTTACACCAGGCACACTTAGATCACAGGATCTAAGAAAAGCTAACTTTTGGGTGCACTTGAAAGCAAAAAGCAGTGAGATATACTCTTGGTGGTGGATTAGTGACTTTTTATAGAAATCAGAGGTTTTTCTTTTTTTTGCTCAACAATCTTCTTAAATGAAATGACGCAAGTCAATATTGATATATATATTTGAACATATACACACATACATATAATTTTTTCAAACAAGTTCATGATATTTTAAAACTATTGTTTTCTAGATTCCCTTTCCACAAACTTTTTTTACCCCCAAACATCAATGAGGGTACTTTGTTAAATAACAATAATAGTGAAACATTTGCAGTGAGTGACTCAATTCTTCATTTTCTCTTCTTTGCTTTTGGGCATTCTGGAAAGGTGTTAGTTTGCCCACATCCAATCCATCCCTGGAGAGGTTGGACATTCCAGGCTAATGGTAAGGCTATGAGAGTAACCTCAGCAGGCAGTGCTAACCTTCTTTGCTCCTGTGCCCACTACAGGAATTTTTTTCAAAAACTATGCAGTTTCAGTTGTTTTTAAGTTGACATCTAAATTTGCTTTAATGATATGTTTTAAGAAATTTGTTTTTTTGTTACTAGGAGGCAGAAAATATTGAGCATGTTGTAAAATGAAGTAAGAAGAGGATTGACTGTAATTGGATAAATATTTCACAATATGATTTGATTAAATACATTTAATTACCTTACAAAATAAAGCATGTTGAATAGCAAAGAAGGCATGTAAAAATTATAGCTGTGCAGTTTTCCAGAGCATCTTAGATTTTTTGGTAGTCCTATAAAGCACTCCAGTTGTGATGAAAAGAGCCAGTGTCACTGATCTGTGTTTCCTCAGTTGTTCTGAATTCAGAAAAATTACAAAATAGGCTAAAATATCTTCCTTTTTAGTGCAAGCTTCACCTTAACAGATACATATATAAAAGAAGGGATGATTAGAGGCTCTGTGTGCTTAAGATGCCTTGATTAATCATGAAAGGAGTCTTCTCCCCAACCAGGCTTTCCCTGGATGCCTTTGTTTGGGGCCTTGGAGATGTTTACACCCCAGGGAAATGCTCAAGAGTAAGATTTGGTGTGTGTGTGAAGTTATGCCTTTCTTCAAATCAATCAATTTTTGGAAAGAGCACATATGAAAGGTGAAGATCTGGAAATTAAAACTGTATATGCAAACCCCTGGGCATTTGCAAAGTCCAATGTAAAGACCACTTATCTAAGCAATGTCTTCCTTGATCTCTTAGAAACCAGTCCAATTTTACAAGGCACTAGGGAGTGAATCTCGACCTACTCCCGGTCCTTGGTTTCCTTGTTACAGTGAGGTTGACTAATTAATAGAAGAGACAAATAATGACAACATCATAATTTAGTGGCTGTGCTGGTAAGTGTTTAACAACTGGCTCTTGGAGGAAGGAGGAATCCTGATTTATAGCGTTTGCCCATTTCTGTGGTGTAAATACTCCCATCATGGTCTATTTAGAGCTGCAACATGGAGTAGTATGGCTTGCAAAATTCCTGAAATTAGCAATCAGCTCACAGGCTCTCATGAGCTGGTCTAAGCCAGCTCCAGCACATCCTTGTGTCATGACTTGTTAATTACACTGCTCTGATCAGAGTTAGCTGTGGAAACAGTGGGTTTGCAGTCTTCCAGGATTTTTTTTAGTATGCATGTTTACATTTACATACTTATAAAAAACCAACACCTCTCTTCGGGTTTCCACTTGACACCTCCCTCTTCACCTGTACCATTCTCTGGTCTGTATCTAGAATGATGACTGACCTGTCCTTCCTTGGTGACAGCCCTTACCGTGGTTTTCGTCCAAGTGTGTGCAAACCATGTTATGCTTCTGGGACCAAAATTATGCAATTGACAAAATGTCTGTCTTCTAGTATGTCTTATAAAACATAGTTGTTATTATATTGGCCTTTTTTATTCATTATCTTTGCAAATTTGGTTTTATTTTTAGGGTATTTATAAAATACTATTTGAACTTGAAGATACCATTATACTTAAAGGGCCATGTCCTCTTGATTTGGTCCCTTGGAAGCAGACCTTGAGATAAGGATTTGCATGCAACTTGGGAGGTGCAAGGAACACCAATAGGGGAGCCAGAAATGATATAGAAAAGAGAAGGAAGCCAATAAAAGGTGCCTTGTTAAGCCGGCTACCCCAGTGAGTGAATAGAGCTAACTCCCATGGGGAAGCAATATAAACACATGCCGCAGAATTGCCCTGCTGGAGAAACAAGGGACCTGGAACATTTATACATGAATCCCTGAGAGTCATTGGTTGGGGGCTGCTTCTGAGGTTGCTCGTTTCCTGGCCCTTTCATTTTGCTAGGTATGTGGGAAGAATGGTCCTTAGTTCTGGGAAATGTCCACAGGCCAGAGATGCAAATATTGGCAGGTAGAAGAGGCCCAAGCACATTGAAAAGCCAAGCAGTAAGGATAGGCACTGACAATGTCTGCTGTGTTTTAAAACTTGCAACAAATATGGGAGTGTGTTACTAGTATTATTATTTTGTCTAGAAACTCCAGTTCCTTATATAGCATGTGGATGGTACTTAAAGAGACCAAACTCAAATCAATCACATCCTGTCTTGACCACAGTTTCTTACATGAGATGGGCAGCAGAATATCATAGGAAAACGGCTCCAAACACAAAAGCCAGAGACCCCACTTATTCTTAAAAGCATCACAATTTGAGGGTCATTGCTTTAGAAGGTGATTACCAAATACTGGTCCATCCAGTGGAAAGAGGGAAGTTTATTATGAAACAATCATCTGGGGTTCTTATGTTAAAAATAGATTCAGGGATTCCCTCCAGAACTCCTTTCTCTGGAGGTGTGGCTTTGGGTATAGGTTTGTCGGCTTAAAGCTGTCCAAGTGATAATAATACACAGTCTGGTTTGAGAAAAACAGTAAGTAGAGTTGATGCAATAGTCATAGGATCAGGGCTGCAACTACAAGGGGTAGAAATAGGGATGATTCTTAAGCAAGAAACTATAACTATGTTTTTACCCTTTATGTTACAATTTCTAAGGGCCTGATGGGGCAGGATGTGTCTTCACCCCATCTGGCAAAACTGAGATTAACAGTGAATGCAGCTATATGGCCTAGTGGTAATGATACCCAACTAGTTCTGAATCTTTATAACCTTACCCTATCTGAATGGATGTGGACTGAGGAGGAGACACTTGCTGGAGTAGTATTGCTGCCTGCAATCGAGACCAGCACAGTGGCTGAACTGAATGTCCCTTCTAACGATGGAAAAATTTGGGTATAAATGGAGAGAAGGAAAAATAGTAGCTATGGGTAAAGGAATGAATAAATGACTTATGTAATAGGGAAAGAGCCTCGAAAGAG
Organism: Ceratotherium simum simum; assembly: GCF_057802395.1. Lineage (NCBI taxonomy): Eukaryota > Metazoa > Chordata > Mammalia > Perissodactyla > Rhinocerotidae > Ceratotherium > Ceratotherium simum. The sequence goes on from NC_141916.1 coordinate 36,312,662, forward strand.
GCTCAGAGTAAGAGATGATACTGTCTCTTAGTGTGATTATACCAGATGCCTGCAATAGTGAAGCTATATATTGCTGAGACCACTCCTGCTTTTGGAACTCGACAAAATCAAATGGAAGCCTGCAAACCTGAGCGGCCTCGCCCTGAGAGATATTTTCATATGATATGATAATGGACTGGATAGTTATTAATAACTAAATGAGATTCTAGCAGTATACTATTAGCTTTTGACTTCTATGATTGTTTTGCTATTAGGGATTCATGTTCACAGACCAGGGGGTAGACTGTGATATTGTGATTTATAGTAAGAAATATGTATTTGGTCTTTGACTCATTTCTATCACAGATATCCTAAAATCCTTGGAATTCCCTAAGTGGTAAGAGTGTCTAAGGTGTCTTGATATTCATAACAAATACCTTTCAACCACATCTGAGTTTTACATTAATAAGGTGACTTTTGGAAAGCACCTAAGGATCGAGGCTGGTCACCAGGGGAAACAACCATGTGATTAGAGGGTTGGAACTTTTAGTCCCACCCCTCTGACCTCCACAGGAAGGGAGAGGGGCTGGAGATTGAATCAATCACCAATGAATTGCCAATGAATTTAGTCACTCATGCCTACCTAATGAAGCTTCCATAAAAACCTAAAAGGGTGGGATTCAGGTGGCATTCTGTTGGTGAACACAGGGAGACTGGGAGGAGTGGTGCTCCTAGAGAGAGCATGGAAGCTCCGTGCCCTTTCCCCATACCTTGCCCTATGTATCTCTTCTGTGTGGCTATTCCTGAGTTATATCCTTTTATAATAAAATGGTAAATGTAAATAAATGCTTCTCTGAGTTCTGTGAGCTACTCTAGCAAATTAATCGAGCCCAAGGAGTGGATTATGGGAACCTCTGATCTATAGCTGGTGGGTCAGAAGCACAGGTAACAACCTGGACTTTCAATTGGCATCTGAAGTGTGTGTGTGTGTGGGTGGGTGGGGGCAGTTTTGTAAGACTGAGCCCTTAACCTGTGGAGTCTGATGCTATCTCCAGGTAGACAGTGTCAGAATTGAATTGAATTATGAGACACAGTTGGTGTCAGAGAATTGCTTGGTGTGGGGAAAAATACTTACAGATCAGAATTGGTGTCGGAATTGGTGTCAAAACCTTAGAATTAGAGATGTGAGTGTTCACCAACTCTGCTTAAGCATTTTAAAGAGGAAATCTTTTCCCTTTGTCAGCATCACAGTTGATTAATATTTTGCCTCGTCCCTGCTCCCATCCTCTAATACCTGCCCTCTCAGATTCTCTGCCATAATCAATGAGCATTTTTAAAATTTGTTTTATACAGACTATTTCCTTAAAAACTAAATTAGAAGTTTCATTAGTTATAGCAACTTTTCCAGGAAGTCTTCTCTGACTTCACATTCCTCTGGCCTCCAATATGCCAGAAGAAACTTGCTTCATGATACTTGCCACTTATATAGAAATGATGTGTTATATGTTGATGGTTCCTGCAAGACTGCAGCCTCCACCAGGTATGGACTTGGTTTTACTCATGTTTGTATCCCAATCCTTGAACACAGCGTCTGGTATATAGTGGGTATTAATACATACCTTCCAAACAAAACCACATTGATCCTTGGGAGCATATGAAAGAAACTCAGGAAGATAAACATTCTTTGTGAAACAAAAACATTTATGAGCCCTTTTGAAAAGGGAATGTTCATCTTATAAGCTATAAAAACTGGTAGACTTTCATAAACTTGCATTTGTACTTAATTCCTAAAAGGATTGATTTGGTTAGTGTTCCTGCAGCAAAAATATTCCAGCTATCCATGACCTTGGACCAATCACTTATGTGTGTCTCTGTATGCTTTTTTTCTGTTACGTCGGAGAATGAATAGACAGCAATAATATCTATCATGATCAAAGATCATCAGAAAGGCAGTTTGACGATAAATCCCTTAACTCAAAATAAAGAATTGTTTGTAAAGATTACTTCATTTGTTAAAATGAACTGAAGAAAAGAGAAAATAAGAAAAAAGAGTCTAAATAAAAGACAATGAACTCACTAAAAATGTCGTCCTAGCAATTTGTATAAAATTACGTGAAAAGTGAGATGTTAGTCTGATAACCTGAGAAATTCCCCTTGTGGAATATGACTATGAAATGAAAGATTTTCAAGAGTAGTTTCCGGAAATACATTTTATTACTGTATAGTCACACCCTGTATAGTCAAAGCTGCAGAAGAAGCTATTGGGAGATGTTCTAAAATTTCTGTCCTTGGAGAATCCTAAGACTAGGTTTGATGGGTTCTAAAAGTGGTCTGGCTTAGACTAGAGGACCCTTTAAATTTTCTTTCAGTCCTAAGAATCCATGAAAATGGCTATATGTTTCAAGTTGGATTATAATAAATTTACTTTAAGAATAAATTCATCCTTTTCAAGAGAGAATAATGCTGCAATTTTCTGATAATGATACATTTATTGTAGGCCCCTGGGCTTCAAATTGATATGGAACTGAATCTTATAGAAATATAGCATGCAAATGAAGTAGTTGAGATGCTGGAATTTGTTCTTATGATTTTAAAATTAATGCCATCAGGGGATGCTGAATGTACAGTCAGAAAAACGTATTCTCAAATGAATGTTGGATTTCATGTTAGAACAACAAAAATCATCACTTGATTTTGTTTGATTTTAACTGGGAACTACTTGTAATAAAACAAGGTTTTCTTCCTCCCCCCTTTCCCCTTTATTTTTGCTGTAGAGGTTACCTTGTTAGCTCTTAATTTGGTAATATTTTTATGCTGCCCTTGATAGGAGCTCATAAAAAATAGTGGAATTGCTGAGTGAGTCATAATGTGAAAAAGTACAGTTATCTCACTTTGTGTTTACGAAGGACAAGAGGAAAAAGAAAGAAGAAAGATAGTACAAAAAACATCATCTTTTAAAAACTGGAGAATGTTTAAAGACTGTTAAAAATGGCCAGATTTATAACCTGAAAGACTGAAGGCCCCATTTAGTCACAGGATAGGCACAGAGGAGTTAACTCTGCTCGCTAGTGACTCATCCCGCTGTGCTGGAAGGTTCGCCCACAGAAGAGAGGGTAATTTAGTGTCTAGGATGGTTCAGTCTTCTTGTTCAGTTTACTCACAAAGGTGCTAATTAGAGGAAATTGTTATGCTGTTATTTTTTCACTTTAACATCTGTTCCCCATGAGCTGGACACAGAGGACTAAGTCATTTCATAGAAGCAGCCGGGGAAGTTGAATGGCAGTGATTCTGAGTCACTGTCATAATAAGTTAGAGTGTAAACTGGAAGCCTGTGTATGAAAGAATCAGAACCTCGTAAATCCATAAACTTCCCACGTCCAGGTAAATATATTCTCCATGCTAAGATTAGAAAACACAGCAGCCAATGATTTAAAAGAATAATAGCTTTTGCACAAAAGAGTTAGAGATGAGGGAATTATGCATACATTTTCACTTTTTCTTAGAATTACGGTTAATATTTATGCCTGATATTGGTCTAAGTGCTGTACATGTATTAATTCATTTAATCTCTACAGCGACCTCATATATAAATTATTATATCTGATATTAGATATCTTATTACTATCTCCATTTTATAGAGATCAAACAAGTACACATAGGCAAGGAAACTCAGGCATGAAGTGGTTAAGTAATAAGTGAGCAGTGAGTCTAGGATTCTGACTCAAGAAGTCTTACAACTAAAAATAAAATAAAATATCCATGTTTATATCTCTATATAGAGAACCCATCAGGACATACTGCATAATAGAAACCTGGTAGTCTTTTAATGAAGAGTTTACCTGAAACCAACCCGAAGGACATCATTCAAATTTTGCCCAGCAAGGAAGCAGATTTAGAACTTAGAGTTAGAAACTTCCAGAATCTAGTAATGTGATACTTTGATATTTTCAAGAGTCTCAACTACTCTAGTTGTATTCCCCACAACTCCTCTCCCCAAGTATTATATGACTTCCAGTGTGAATGCTAATTTGAATGTCCAAACCAGGATCTAGGGGAGAAGCTACTGGAAAAAGTTAAAACAAACTCTTGCTTCCACAGTACGTGCCTGTGGGGAGCTCCCAAATACCTAAGAGGAGTTGTAAAATAATATTGTCCAGATGATCTCCTTTCCACTACTTTATATAAAGCCCATAAAGTTTATTGTTAGTGTTGTTTTCTTTACCATGTTATGTAGGGCAGGTCATACAGTGGGACAGTGAAATCTAGTAACTCTTCACTAGCTTTGGAAAAAGGTTGATAGAAAATCATCTGTGGTACAGAAAAAATGCTATTTAAGAAATATGGGTCCCACGTACTTATTCAGCAAACTTGGAACTCTATGGCAATTAAAGATTTTAAGTGCTAATAAAACTCTCCTATAATTTGCCTTCAGTTCTATCTACAGGAAACTTTGCTCTGCTTTTTCAATGTTTGTTCATTTGCTGAAGAAAGTAACATTTTATCATCCTTTTTCATTTGTGTCTCTTTCTTGGCATAAGGAAATCATTCTTTATTGGAATCATATTACCTGTTGAACAGGAATCAAAGTTAAGCCTCCAAATTACTCAGAAGTCCTAAGCAGAGAACTTTTCAACTTCTGAAAAATATTTTTCCTTTTTACTGATTGGAGGATATTTTAGGTACTGTTAATTTCCTATAGTACGCACCATCACATCACGTCATGATTCATTCCTATTGTTGCCGAAGGTGGTTACAATAAGAATGGACAAATCTTCTACTCTAAATTTTATATGACAAATACAAGATACTTTTGGAGGCTACACCAAAATTATCTTTCCATACCTTCTTTGCCATAACATGTTTTAAATTTAGTTTATATGTTTTGTTTCTTTTATTTACTTATCCTGCTGTAAGCACTCGAGTCTTCAGCTGTTTCTGCTCTGGGAGGCTTGGAGAGGCTATTTATTCAAGGTCATTGTGTTAGTATGTGATGGTTTGTGTTTCTTACTCAAAAAACATTCAACCTTTCTCCAAATATACCCCGTGTTGTATAAGTGTCCACTTTCTTCTATCCAGTCATGCACTTCATGCACAGCCCCAGCCTGAGCCTGAAAGGGATGAGTCATGGTTGGTTTACATATGGACACGTGATACAATTCTGGCCAAGGAGGCAAGAATTGTTATTCCCACTTCACAGAACAAGTGATAGGGCTCAACTAGAACCCAGGATCTTGACCCCAAGGCCAACCATTGTCTTTCTACACATGGGAGCACCCATGGAAAGGATGCTTATTTTTAATAAAGTATTTGGATATTTATTTACTATCTGTATTGTTATCTCTTGCTGCACAACAAATAACTCCAAAACTTTGTCACTTGCAACAACAAACATCTATTATCTCACCCAGTTTCTGAGGGTCAGGAACCCAGGAATGGCTTGGCTGGTGGCCCTGGCTCAGATTTTCACAAGGCTGAAGTCAAACTTGGCTCAGTACCAAGATATTTTGAGGCAGCTTCCAGAAAGAGATAGATAGAGAAAATAAAGAAGGTACAGGGATTTGGGTTAAAAGTTCTCTTAAGTTTTCTCTCAGTCTTTATATTATATCAGGAATTTCCAGATTATAATTTGTGAGATTTTAGGGAAAAAGAGAACAGTTTTACAAATGTCTGTATTTGGCATTTATCAGACTATATTGCAATTATTTATATAGTATGTGATAAACTATATTATTATATGATAATCATGACTCTACCTTTAGACCAAGGGTCCTCAATGCTGGCCACAAATTAGAATAACTTGGGAGCTTTTAAAAATACTAATACATGGGTCCCACGCCCATGCAATCAAACCAGATCCTCTAGGTATGAGTCCCAAGAATCAGTAGTTTTTAAAAGCTTCCCAGGAGATTCTAATATATACCTAACTTGAGAACAACATTCTCTTAATTCATTCTTATCCTTTTGCTTGTGTTATACACACTTTTAGGAATCTAAGAAAAACTATGGATCCTTCTCCCTAGATAAATGTGATCTGTACATTCATGAAAATATTTTGTTATGGCTTCAAGAGATTGTGCATCCCTTATTTAGACTGAGCTCCTCAGTGGTAAGAACTGTGTATTTTTTTTCTTTATATATTTTTTATATTAACCTTTCTCTGCTCTTATCCACCTCCACTTCAAGAAGTGATAGTATGAGTCCTGGTATAAGGATAGACATATAGACCAATGGAATGGAATGGAGTCTAGAAATAAACACATCTGTGGCCAATTGATTTCTGACAAAGGTACCGGGACAATTCAGTGGGGAAAGAATAGTCTCTTCAACAAATGGTGCTGGGACAACTGGATATCCACATGCAAAAGAATGAAGTTGTACCCCTACCTTATATCATATACAAAAATTAATGCAAAATATAACAATGACCTAATATATAGGACTTAGAACTTAAAAACTCTTAGAAGAAAATATAGCCCTAAATCTTTGTAGCCTTAGGTTTGGCAATGCATCTTTGGATATGACAACAAAAATAGCAAAAGGAAAAATAGATAAATTTGCTTCATCAAAATTAAAAACATTTGTTCATCAAAGGATGTTATCAAGAAAGTGATGAGACAACCTATACAATGGGAGAAAATATTTGCAAATCATATGTCTGATAAGGGTCTAGTATTCAGAATATATAAAAAAAGTCTTACAATTCAACAAGAAAAAGATAAGCAACCCAATTAAAACATTTACGAAACACTCAAATAGACGTATATCCAAAGAAGATTGACAAATGACCAATAAGCACCTGAAAAGATGAGCAACATCATTAGGCATTAGGGAAGTGAAACTCAAAACCACAAAGAGATACCACTTCACACCCAGTAGGATGGCTATTATTAAAAACACGCACACACACAAATGGAGAATAACAAGTGTTGACAAGGATGTGGAGAAATTGGAACACTTGTACATTGCTGGTGGCAATGTAAAATGGTATAGCCACGATGTAAAATAATTTGGTAGTTCCTCAAAAAGTTAAGCATAGAATTACCATATGATCCAGCAATTCCACTCCTGGGTATATACCCCAAGAATTGAAAACATGTACTCAAATACTTGTACATGAATGTTCATAAGAGCACTATTCACAATACACAAAAGGTGGAAACAACTCAAATGTCCATCCACTGGCAATGAAAAAACAAATGTGGGATATATGTACAACAGAATATTATACAGCCATAAAAATAAATGGAGCACTGATACATGCTACAATGTTGATGAACCTCAAAAACATTATGCTAAACCAAAGAAGCCAGACACAAAAGGTCACATATTGTATGGTTCCATTATGTGAAATGTCAGGAATAGGTAACTCCATAGAGACAGAGGGCAGATTGGTGGTTGCCAGTGACTGGGAGAGGCAGGAATAAAGAGTGATTACTTAATGGGTTAGGGAACTTCTTTTGGGGTGATGAAAATGTTTTGGAACTAGATAGAGGTTGTGATTGCACAACATTGTAAAAGTATTAAATGCCACTGACTTGCACACTTTAAAATGGTTAATTTTATGTTATGTGGATTTCACCTCAATTAAAAAAATAACTGAAGCAGTCCCAGGCAAACCAGGACAAGTTGGTCATCCTATTCCTTGCATGTGAGAAAATTTTTATGAAAATCACTGGCTCTGAGTCATTCTTTGAAACTACTTAAAACACTGATTGGAACACACTAAGTGCTCAATTAACTACTATTTTAAAAAATAAAAGTGTGAGTTTGAGGCAGTTTGTAAAAACATGATGCAACAGTAACTCTGTATCCTTGGCCCCTAGCACAGTTTCCGACGCATGGTACGCATTCTCTTAATGGTTATTAAATTGCTCTGACTGGAAAGTCTCATTCTCTAGAGACATTCAAGAATGAACTATATCTCATCACTTCAGATCTCTGAAGATTGGCTGATGGATGCATCAGGGAACAATGAAATTTGGGCAATAGCTATTATTCCATATACTAATTCATATAAAATATTGAAAAGAATCAATGCAATGAAACAATTGATATGGCATGCAGAGCTATGTTTAGCTTTCTATGAGTAATCTTGCATACCATTGAGACAGTGGTACAATTAATAATTTCTCCTCTAGTCAAGAACTTGAACTAAGTAAATCCATGTGTAACTTCTGGGAGTCTCCTCAACTCCAATAGCACAGAAATCCAAGGAAAATGGGGATAATCTTATCCCTAAATATAATGGACTTTATTCCAAATAAGACTATGATACCTTTGCAGATTGTGAGCTTTGTCAAGTTACTTGTTTTGATGCCCACAGACTCTTAAACTAGGCCAGGATTCCTGAACAGGAGCAATGCCGCTTGTTAATTTGTTAGAGAAAGCATTTTAAGGGAGGAAACTGTGGTACTAGTTTTAGGCCTCTGCTCTTATTTTTAGCTCTACTGCATCCAACAACACATTCCTGGATACTAAATTAATGAACCTTCCGCACATATTCTGTACTATCTCCTGAGAAGCTCAAAATGTGCTGTGCATTAAGTGAGACTCATAGTTCTCCCATGGTTACTGCTACACCAGGTTGGAGGAATAATTCAGTATTTAGTTTTGTAACCTCATTATATAAAGCAGATATTTCATGGCTCAAACAGGATCAGTGATGAGATTTTTTGTAGGTGAATTTCTGCTTATTGCCACTTCTGACAGAGTAAATCCACAGAGTTAATCCATAAAAAGAGCATTAAATGGAATTCTTCATTTCAATCACCCTATCCTTTCCCCGATATCTGTTTCCCAGTGTCTGGTCTTATTCATGTCAGGGCATGCCACTGCTGGCCACCCAAAAGCTCAGGGTTGGAACCTAGGAGTCATTGTTGATTCTTCCCTTTTCTTGCATCCTCATACCTACTCCACTAGCAAGCCACATCTCTTCACTTCTCTCCGTATCCTCTGCCCCATCTTAGTCCCAGCTGCCCACTTCTCTTACCAAGATTCCTACAACAGCCCCTCCGCTTTTGCTGTTAGCCTCCTGTAGTCCATTCTCTGCAAGTCAACCATATCGATCTTGGCAGAAAGGGAGCCAGTCACTGTGGGTCTCTGCTCAAAATCCTTCGTTGCCCCTCGTACTCTTTCCACCACAAGACCAATTGCGCTGGTTGCTTTTCCCCAGGAAATGCTTCCCCATTTTCCTATGGCCAACTCCTCGTTTGACCTTGAATATTCTGTCTAAAGTAGGTCCCTACTCCTAATATACACAACAGCCATTATTGTCTTTCAGCCTTCGTTTGTTTCTTTCATCACGTTTCCAATTTTATAATTATTTTATTATTGTTTGTTTGTTTGTTAGCTTTTCTCCCTTTAGAATGAAATTTCCGTGGGAGCGGGGCTGCATCTTATTGACTGTGGTATCTCCAGCTTGGTCAGTGAGCCTGGTCACTGCTTATGGCATGAGATGTCCTTACCACTTCCTCTGCCTCTTCTCCCACAACCCCAGCCCTCAAACCTCTGAAGACTCAGTAGGAGCAGGTAAAATGATTGACAGAGGTTAAACACTCTGTTTTATTTGCTGCAAAGAGGATTTTCTTTCCCTCTAAATAGACAGGTGTGTAGGAAAGATGAGGGTAGAGAAGAGGAGTGTGGAAGAGTTCACATATTTTCTCTCCCAATCTGTGAGATGTAGAAATGAGAAGGGGAAAATGTTTGTAGACAATATGAAAATTAAATGTTTTTGGAGGCAAGTCCAGCTTTTGGAAGCAAAATATCTTTTCTAGGAATCAATTTGATTGATTGTCATGGCCCATTTCATGTAAAGTGGACCTAAAAAAAGACATAACAGGGTTAAAAATTTGGAAACAAAGACATAAATAAAGACCTTATATGATTTCTGATAAAGTTTTTCTCTGAGTAGGTAACTACAAGAAAATTACTTGTTTTCTGATTAAATGTATAACTTAGCTCTAATATCTTAGAATTGTCTTTATTTTTAATATCAAAAGTGGTAAAGTGTATACTTACAACGTTTTGTAAAATTTGGCCTACCATCTGGAAAACAAGATTGGCCTTCACTTTCTAATTAGAGGCTAATTTTACTTGGGTGATGTGGGCCATTTGTGGATTCATTCACTAACCACTAAATATATACATATGCCAGGCACTGTTGGTTGAGCAAGATTAACCATTATGGACTGATTTATCTACTGTCTTCTGCCATTCTAAGCCTCTCAACTCCCTAGGAAGAGTGACTTCCATTTAGTATTAAGTGGGCCAGGTGAGGCATGAGATTTAAACTTAGATCAGCTTGTTATTTATTTTCTCTCTCTTGACATACTTTCACATGTTACTCTTTTACCAGATGTGGTCCATCTCTTCACTCTGTAATGTGCCCTATCTGATTCAGCCAGTTTATTGAACACCTTTTGTCCTATCAAAAAGCTGTGTCTTTTAAATTACTTTCCAAAAGAGACCATGTCTCCAGAAAACTTTTGGATATAGCACACCTGGTTTAATTCAGGGGATGGATTCCCAGAAATGGCAGGATCATTTCTCTGTGGGTTCTTTGGAGGACAGCCCCAAGGAGATGTTCTCCAGATGATCAACATGGACAGTCTCTCTTTTCTGGTCAGTCCTCCAGCTTGCAGTGATGTTTATGATATTTATGAAGGTCAAAGGACCTTTAAAAATCAATAAGTGTTTCATGATCTTTACTTTCTGATTCCTAAGTCATTTCCTTGAAGACACCTTGTAGTCTGCTTACCCCCCTCACCACCTTTTTTGGATGTATCACTTGCATACTTTTTGACTTTTTGTCTTACATTACAGGTTAAAACTGTTCACCACAACATAAAATAAATAGTAGAAATAAATAGAAAGAATAGCCACAGTAGAGTAAACAATACATGTTTTAGAACCCACTCAACTTAGGAAAATCAAGTACAGTACTCTTTGGCAGAGGGCCTTTGCAATATGGTGCACTAGTACTCTTTAGCCAGGAATATATATACAGTATAGTGTCTTGGCTAGAAGCTAGGTCTCATTGGCTGAGAAGGTACCACCTAGAGCATGGGTGGGGTGGGGTGGAGGAGATTATAGATATATATAAAGAGTTTTATATATAAGGAGATTACTTACATATATCAAGAGTTTATTATACTGTATTATAATATTTATAAGTATGTGTATATTTCATATATATATACATATATTACTTTTTAAAGGAAAGTAATTCAGAGATTTATAGAAATTTAATGAATCAGCACTGTCTGCAGCGTTATCAAATTGGCTATGTATGTATTACCCTAGATAAGAATTTCCAGAAAATGCTTAAATGAATGCCCCCAACAAATTATAATTAGGTTTAGATAGTACACTTAGTGTTTCATTTCTTTCTGCAATAAAGTTAGTTGACAGTATTGTCATTTTCAATTTACCACTAAGAAAACAGAAATCTGGATACATCATCCAAGGGATTCCACTGGACCCTACTGCCTCTCAGAATTCATTGAAACTCAGATATTTGGATGATGAAGCAATTATTTACAATTTTAATTTACTTTGCCATGTTGTTACTCACAAATCATCTATGTGCCGCCTTCTTAGTATCGTGTGCTGACTTTTAATTAAAATCCTAAAGAAGCAGAACCAGCAAAGGGTGTTATCATTATTATTCATGGTACATTGTTGGCTAAGGACTTTATAATAAATGTGTAACACAAAATTATACATTGTGAATATTTGTGGAACTATCCTGTAAAGACACTGAGACTTAAAAAAAAGTTTACACATACTATATACTTCCTGAGGAAAAATCTAGTTTATAAAAACGAAATGTATCAGATAATCTATTGTACTTATTAAACGAACGAACTTGTTAAAACATGAATTGGCTATAAAACGTCATAAAATGTAGCAAATTAAGTTACTGTTTTTGAAGTCTTGCCGGATTTTTTTTTTAATGAGTTAATATATTGCTTTTAACAAAGAACTCCTGCAGGCAGAAAAGAAATTAGAACTGATGAAAATTCCCATCGTGCTTCATTCTCTGGTGGAATTTTCAGACCCTGATGGGGTTTGTTTCATAATCAGCTTTGGTATTCAATGGCTCCTTTTATTATCAGGGAATTCTTGCCTAACATGGCCCTGTTCGCTTTTTTTCCCTGCCCTCAGTTTCTGGAGTTACAAATGCATTTAAACAATGATCGAGTCATGCTGCAACAGGCACAGGAAAAAGTGAACAGTGCAGCAAGGATTGCTAAGCTTGAGTCTGAAATCCCAGCACCAAAGAAGAAGGGGAGATCAATAACGCTCGAAAGTATGAGTTGCTGAAAAATTTGAAATAATTCCACTGAGTTTCATACCCGCTATTTTATCCTTGCTCTTCATAGAACACATGAATTGGGATTATGGAAAGCATTATAAAACAATTAGTTGACATTTCTAATTATGTAATATTTGGAAAGTGTCCAGATGCAACTGTGTCATACATTTTTTTTAACTACTAGGCTATGAAATAATTAGAGAGAGATGAAATCTAATTAATTCAATAAAACAACTATCTGACTTAAAATTTGTTTTACAATTGACCAAAAGGATAGTAGATAGAACTCCTTAAACTCTAGGTGTCCTCAAAACTTCAGATACCATTGAAAATATGTAGTTGCTTTTTTATTTACTTCAGAGGATCAAACGTCTTAACCTTCCTTCACATACTATATTAATCTCCCCCTGACTACCTCAGTGTACTTTTCTCAGCCACAAAAAACAAGTTTCTCATTACAATAATTTATCAAAATGAGAATTTTTTTCTTACAATCGTGAGCTGGCTAAAATTCACCAAAGATGTGAAAGTGATTAATCAAATATTATTAGACAAAAACAGCAATTCTCCTGCACAGCAAAGGAAATCTTCAACAAAGTGAAATGGCAACCTACTGAATGGGAGAAAATATTTGCAAATCATATATCTGATAAGGGGTTAATATCCAAAATAACAGATCTAATTGTGATTATTCGTTGGCTACTGGAGTGCTCCAAAGAATTTCAGGTTAGTCTATGTTTTATAGACTACAGTAAAGGTTTTGACTGTGTGGATCATGAAAAGCTATGGGCGGCTCTGAACGAAATGGGTGTGGCTCAGCACTTCATAGTCCTCATGTGTGATCTGTATGGTGGACAAGAAGCCACTGTCAGAACAGAATATGAAGACAGAATTGTTTCCTATAGGCAAAGGTGTCAGACAAGAGTGCATTTTATTTCCCTATCTGTTTAGTTGGTATGCAAAACATATCATATGAAAAACCCGGCTAGACTCAGATGAAAGAGGAGTAAAAATTGGTGGAAAAAATATCAACAATCTAAGATACCCAGATGACACCATCTTACTGGCAGAAAGCAGCAATGACGTTAAACAACTTATGGTGAAAGTGAAAGAAAAAAGGGCCAAAGCAGGACTGCATTTCAACATCAAGAAGACAAAAATGATGACTACAGAAGAACTACACAACTTTAACATAGACAATGAAGACATTGGAATTGTTAAAGAGTTTGTTTACCTTGGTTCAGTCATCAGTTTAAATGGAGACTGCAGCCAAGAAATCAAGAGAAGGCTGAGACTTGGAAGGGCAGCAATGAAAGAATTAGGAAAGATCATCAAGTATAAGGAAATGTCATTGGAAACCGAGGCCAAGATTATCCACACCCTCGTATCCCCAATTACTATGTACAGATGTGAAAGCTGGACCATGAAGAAGGCTGACAGGAAAAAAATTGATTCATTTGAAATATGGTGTTAGAGGAAAGCTCTACTAATACCCTGGACTGCCAGAAAGATGAACAAATGGGTCCTAGAGCAAATTAAGCCTGAACTATTGCTGGAGGCAAAAATGATAAAACTGAGGCTTCCCTACTTTGGGCACATCATGAGAAGGCAGGAATCTTTGGAAAAGACAATAATGCTGGGGAAAGTAGAAGGCAGCAGGAAAAGAAGAAGAACAAATATGAGATGGAATGACTCCTTAAAGGAAATCCTAGGCATGAGTCTACAGGAGCTGAGTAGGGCTGTTGAGGACAGGACATTGTGGACATCACGTAACAGCCACAATCCAAAATATATAAAGAACTCATACAACTCAATAGCAAAAAAATAAACAATCCAATTTAAAAATGGGCAGAGCATCTGAATAGACATTTTTCCAAAGAAGACATACAGATGGCCAACAGGTACATGAAAAGATGCTCAGTATCACTAATCATCAGGGAAATGCAAATCAAAACCACAATGAGATATCACCTCACGTCTGTTAGAATGGCTATTATCAAAAAGACAAGAAATAACAAGTTTCGGCAAGGATGTGGAGAAAAGGAACTCTTGTGCACTGCTAGTGGGAGCGTAGATTGGTGCAGCCACTATGGAAAACAGTATGCAGATTCCTCAAAAAATTGAAAATAGGCCTACCATATGATTCAGCAATTCCACTTCTGGGTATTTATCCAAAGAAAATGAAGACACTAATTTGAAAAGATATATGCCCCCCCCCATGTTCATTGCAGCATTGTTTACGATAGCCAAGACATGGAAACAACCTACATGTCCATCAATAGATGAAAGGATAAACAAAATATGGTATATATACACAATAGAATCTTATTCAACCATAAAAAGAATAAAATCTTGCCATTTTTGATAACATGGATGTACCTTGAGGGCATTATGCTAAGTGAAATAAGTCAGACAGAAAAAGGTAAATACTGTATAATCTCACGTATATGTGGAATCTTAAAAAAACAAAAAACTAAGCTCATGGATATAGAGAACAGATTGGTGGTTGCCTGAGGTAAGGGGTGCAGGGTGGGTGAAATGGGTCAAGAGGTGAAAGGGTGAAATGGGTAAAAAAAAATTTCCAGTTTTAAAATGAATAAGTCATAGGGATGTAATGTACAGCATGGTGACTATAGACTATAGTTAATAATACTGTACTGTATATTTGAAAATAGCTAGGAGAGTGGATCTTGAAAGTTCTTGTCACAAGAAAACAATTTACACCAATGTATGGTGATGGATGTTAACTGGACTTATTGTGGTGATCATTTTGCAATATATACAAATGTCGAATCATTACATTGTACACCTGAAACTAATATAATGTTACATCAATTATACCTCAAAAAAAAAGAATACTTCTTTTTATGCAGTGATGATGATTGCACAATGATGTGAATATACCTAATGCCACTGAACTGTACACTTAAATGGTTAAAATAGTCAATTTTGTGTTATGTATATTTTACTACAGTTAATAAAACACCACAAAAAAGAATTTTAAGAAGTATAATTATGCAATGTTTACCTGGATACCACACACCAAATTTAAGAAAAAGAATACTATATTTAACTTTGTCATCTTATGAGAGTCTTTCTAAGATCTGCTCCCTCCACTTTTCTCTGCACAGCCCATCCTTGTCTTGACCTGATTTTACCTTATGATTCCCTTGCTCTATTATTTAGTCTTGCATGTCAATGAGCTTTATAAATGGAATCTTATGCATTTTTCTGCAACAGCCTTTTTGTTTAATCTTTAATTCCTGAAATTCATTCATATTGTTACATGTAGCTGTTCTTCATTTATTTTCACTGTTATACAATATTCCATCACACGGATATGCCGTAATCTATTTATTCATTTATTGTTGATCTGTTAATTGATATTTGGGTTGTTTCTCTGTTTACTCTTTTTCTTTTTCTTTTCTTTTTTTTTTTTTTTTTTGGTTAGTACACATAGTATTGCTAGGAGCCTTTTTTCTCTTTGTATACATGGACAAAATTGTCCTTATGCCATATACCTATGAGTAAAACAACTTTTCTAGATAATGTCAAATTGCTTTACTGATTGTACCTGTGTACCCTCCCACCAGCCTTATGTAAGTGCTTGGGTTACTCCTTATCCTCACTAGGCTTATAATATTTTGTCAATCTGGTATATGTAACATGGTAGTTCACTGTGGTTTTGATTTTCATCTCTGTGATTGGTAATGAGACTGTATATGTTTTCTTTCATATTGGCCATTTACGTTTTCCTTTCTGTGAAGAACCTGTTCAAGCTTTTTCTTCATTTTTCTGTCGGATTCTTTGTCTTTTTCTAATTAATTTGCAGGAATTCTTTTTGTGAGTTATGTGTATTGCAAGTCTCTTCTCCCAATTTGTGATTTCTCTTTTCACCCTCTTTTTAGTGTTTGCATCAATAATTCTTTTAATTTCTATTATGGATGAAATCATGAGAGAAAGAACAAAAGATTTAGCTATTGTAAATTTTATTGTGTTCCTGTCGATTGAAGGTAGCAACTACATTCCAGTATTCAGCTGCATCTCAGTCAACATTAGGCATTTTTTATGGTGGTATTTTAGTTGTATATGAAACAAATGATTGCTCCATCGATTTCCCTATCCCACTGTACAGAGTTTATTCAGTAGCCATACAACCTAACAAACATACAGATGCCTTATTTTCCAAGATGAGAATAAGTCACAGGTGTTCAAGACTCCCATATTAGGAGCACAGGCTTTGTGGTTAGACAGACCCAGTTTCAAATACTTCCTCCTTTACTTTCCAGATGTATGAGGTTAGATAAGATCTCTAGGCTTCAATTTCTTTATCTCTATTTTGGGACTAATAATAGCTACATCATAGGGTTTTTGGGTAGATTTAATTAGATAATCTACTTAGAGTACTTGTCATTTAATACATGCTCAATAAATGGTAATTAGTGGTATCATAATTACAAAAGAAATGGCTATACCAAGAATCACTGTACAGAGACACTTTATTTTATTAAAACAAAGGAGTTGAAATTTAAAAGGGAAGATAAAACTTACTCCAATCAGATCTCAGACCTAGCAGCGATAGGACAAATGAGTTGGTACCACAGCACCAGGGCCAACATCCATAAGGTGAGACGAGGGAGAATGTCCTCACCTTCTCCATCTGCTCCCAAATCTCCATATACTTCTAGTTTAATCCAGCTATGCTACAATAAAGAATAGAGTAATTAGGAAGATGGTGGCACAAGATCACAATTTACTCCTTTGTTGCATATGGAGACCTTCTTACAGGCCAGACAGGAATCCTTTCCCATCTCTCTATCAATGTTCACTCATGGGTAGCACAGAGATCTTGTGATTTAGCCCTAAATCGTGAATGAAAAAGACATTTTTGCTGCCCTTGAGGAGTTTATAATCTAGTTGGGAAGACAGCAATCCCTGTAAAACAATTGGAGAGTTATGAAGAAAAGATAATTGTCAAACTGGGATTTATTTTAATAACTACATCCTAGAAAAAATTAACTGATATAAAATCACTAATTGAAATTGGTTACTTGTTTCAAAATTTACCACTTATTAAAAAAAAGAAAATGTACTTTTAATTCAGTATTTTGTTTCCTATCCAAATGTCATCAGTGGTGGTCCAACCTGATATATCAGCTTCAAGTTAATTTGCTGCATTTTCCTTATACATTATTATTTTAAAGTGACTGTTCACTTGATTGACAGGAAAGATAGATCAATTCTTTGCAGCTTAAGTGAACTAACCTGACTAAGGTTACCTACAGACAGGGAGTCATTTTCACAGACAGAGCTGAAGTATTTAGACTTGTAGTTCTGTACTTCTCCATCCCACTGCTTTTCTAGCTCAAGTGAAGATCTATTTTTGTCTGGGTAGTTTAAGTAAGCGTCATGATAGCGACAGGATGAATGGCTCTCACAGGGAACACGAACTCCGGCTTCGCAGTGGCAGCCTGTGCCTGCTTCTTCTCCAGGATGCTTCCCTACTTATCAAGGGAATGAAGACAAGTGGACGCAGGTCCCACTTGATGCAGCGCCTTCGAAATACCTGTGAAGTATAAATCAGGGTTTCCATTTCTGAAGCAATTGCAACAACTCTTTAGCCCAGAGGATGGGTACAGTTGAAGAAGATAAATTTGCAAAACCCTTCCGAGAGTCATTTTACATTAGGATACCCGGAAAACAAAACTGAAATGACTGAAAAAAACAAAAGCATCTGCTTCTCCGTTGTAAAATTCAGGATATCTCTCTACTTGTGCAACTTCTAAAATAAAGCTATTATTCTCCGCAGGTGGCAAATACAGATATAAGCACCCAGCTAGCAAAATCTCCCTCTCTGGGTTTACAGATTGCCTTGTTTCCAAGAATAATGGTTTAGCAAAGGTGTCAGCTGTCATACTTAGAGCCATCACTCATGCCACAATTGAAACGATGTGCTGTGTACTCTGCAAGCTTAGGACAGGATGCTTATTGTCTAGCCAGGAAATGAGACTTCTGACATTCTCTTTGGCTGTTAAAGGAAAAATGCTTAAATATATGTGATAGCTCACCACTGAGCAAACATCTTCGTGCACAGTACACCTTTGACAATCTTTCCTGAGGTCATTAGAGAACGTGCACTGACCACAATTGAAAACAATTGGGTACAGTTAGCCTGCCTTCATTGCCTAAAGAGGGTGACTGCTTTTAGAAAAGGAAATATTCTAATAAAAATAGACACTCTTAAAAAGGGATAAACCAGAGTATTGATTTTCACTATACTCCTTGTGTTGTGTTCAGCAAAGCAAATAATTCTGAACGTAATTAGGGAATACCACTTCTTTAAGGTTTTCACATATTCAAGTATTTTTCTCATGTGCTTCCTTCTAAAATAATTGCTTGGTATAAAATTAAAACCTATTGAAAGTGAATGTGAATTTGCATTTGTTTTGTACTACGGGAAGTGGAGAGGAACCACTCCAACCTGATAGTCCTACCAGAAAAAAATTCTCAGTAGAAAGATTTGTTATAATTTTCCCAAAGGTGGATCCTTTGGATCCGCCTTGAGAATCACCACTGGAGTATGTGAAGGAATGATCCAATTCTTCTTATGATTATTATTAAGATATAATTGACATATAACATTATATTAGTTTCAGGTGTATGGAATGGCCCAATTCTGATAAAAGCAGTCAAATAGATTCCTGGTCTTGTTTTTGCTTTTTCATCTCAGCAAATGATGTCACCTTGTTTCGTTACTTCTCTGGCTATTTGACTAGTGTTCATCAGGTTTCTAGATAAAGCAATGTTTCCAGAGATTATGCCTTCTGCTTGTAGATGGGTATAAGTCAGTTATCAGCATTAAGTTGTCAGAGAGCTGCTGTGTGAAAAGATGAGAGACTCCAAATGGGTGGTGGTTGAGTTTTCAGGTGTTTTCTATGATGCTGAGCTACAGGGTATGTGCCATTGTCTCTCTCCACTTGTTACTGGATTCTAGATTCTTCCTCAGACTCAGAGTGTGGTGAGGGAACAGTAGCATCCTTGGTACCTGGAAGTTCTCAGAGTGTGGTGGGGGAACAGTAGCATCCTTGGTACCTGGAAGTTTGTTAGAAATGCAAAAGCTCAGCTCCCACCCTAAGGTCTACTGAATAAAAATCTGCATTTTCACAAGATCTCCAGCTGCCCTACAGGCACATGAAAGTTTGAGAAGTACTTCTCTTCTATATAAAAAATTCATCCCATTTCGCCTTTCTGAACCCCTCCTTTTGCCCTATTACTTTAAGCCATTCCAAATATTCTTTACTATTCAATTTAATTACATAATAGATAGGACTTACATGTTAGATTCTGCCTTTTCTAGTGAAATATGAAGTCAGAATTGAGGCAAGGCAATACAAAAACTGGGCTATTCATAAATTAATTCTTAGACATTCTGAGTTTGTTACGTTGAAAGTGTATTCTTAATACATTGGTCTAGTCAAAACTACTGACTAAATACAAAACTTATTAAATAATAATAATTACAATAATAATGTTCATAAATGAAATAGTAGAATGAGACAATCTTTTTACCACTGAATTTCTGTATTTTGTGCTTTTGTTGGTGTCATAACTGCCGTCACATTGGGAAAGAATCATGTGGATTTAAACCTGAAGAAAAATAGGCGAATAGATGCCAAAGCCTTGGGGAAAGTTCCGGAAGATAATGTCGTTTTAAACTTTTAATGAAAATGTTCCTTCTTTTCTCTTGTTGAAGCTGGATACTATGGGTAATTTTTGTGTGACACGTGTCTGTGGCACAAAAAGCCTGGGTTTCTTTGGGGGAATGTCACAGTTCTACTGGGTCAAGCCACATTCAGAATCCTGGGACAATCTCTTCATTTCACTACCCTAGGATAACATCGGTGATAGCGATATCAGCTCACATCTCTGCAAACACGTTATATTAGATGTGCTTAAAATTTTATGAAAAGAAAACAAAAAATTATTGAATAATAAGCAAATAGGCCAATTACAGTACTCTAACACCCCCACAATGAAAATTGTTTGCTATATGCTAATCACTATTAATTACTTGGCAGACACTGTCTCCAATTCTATTATGTAGGAGTCATTATTCTTATTTTAGAATTAAAGAAACTAAGGCTCAGAGAAACTTAAAAACTTTCCCAAAATTATGCAAATAATAAATGATGGAGCTCATATTGAAACTAGGTCTGTACTTCCCACAAATAGGCTCTTAACTAAGCTATACAGCACTTAACCACTTGACATAGAATGAGTAATTGCTGTTTCAGGCATTAGGGAAAGGCTGCTTATAGGGGCTCCTACAATATTCCTCAGCCCTGAACACTGAAGTCCCTGGTACTGCTGGCTAATAATAACAGTCTATTGGCATCCTAGTTCATGGTGAGCCCAGGTTTCCAAAGGCCCTGCTTGTACTACCCATGAGAAATCATCAATATTACTTAAAACTTAGGAAACAGGTTCAGAGCTTTAATTAAAATAGGGTAGAGATCTGATTCAAACCCAGTTCTGTCTGACTCAAAATCCCGTGCTCTTTCATAAACACAAGGAAAGAAAGAAATAGAGGGAGGAAGAGAGAGAGAGCAAGGAAGAATGGAAAGAAAAAGAGGAAGAAAGGACTGGAAGGAAGTAGGGGAGGAAATATTTCAATCCAGGAGAGTTTTAACAAGCAAGACATTCCAATTCACCATTATATTAATTTCATTGCTACTACTATTATTATTATTGTACAGGAATACCTTAATATAGGCCTAAAAGCAGATCATAGAAATAGGGGGGAAAAAAACCAACATTAGTAACAAAAACTTACTATACTTAATGGAAAGACCTGTGGTTGTCCATTAATTATGTTTTCTACTGACATGAGGGCTATATCTAGGGTATCTACCTGCTAATACTGCCACCTTGCTCAACTTTCTGAGGTTTTTGTTAACGTTCAAGAAACTAGGATATAGAGCTGATAGCCGCAGAATTTACTGATCTGTGTGTGCTATTTAAATTTTTTTGAATTATTCAAATTTCTCTGGCCTAGAAATCGGGGCAGAATTTCAGGACAGATGGCTTGGTAATGAGTTTTTCACCTCTTTCAGCTGCCAAGCAATTTGGAAATTGCACTAGGCCGGGCCCCTGTCAGTTCAGTTCAGCACTTCAACTTGAAGACTAGTCTGACACCAGGAAGTTGTCATCAGCAGCAGCTAACGCTTAGCAAGTGTGGCACGCCAAGTGTCAAGAAAATGGAAAGAAAATAATGTTCTCTTCTGATTCTAACTTCCACTCAAGTTTGGAATTCAACTGAATTTCTATGTTGAGCCAGAAGTTCAACTTCTATCTCCAGTCCAGACACCCTTCTTAGCTTTGGACCCATTTATTTGATTATCTTGAGGACATTTTTACTTGGATATAATACAGGCAACTCAAAGTACACATGCTCAAAACAAATTCTTGATATTCCCCAAGAAAACCGTTCTTCTCTGGTGCTTCCTATCTTAATGAATATTGATGTCATCCAACCATCTAAAGATTCAGACTTGGAATCATTCTTGCCTAATCCCCTCCCTCCCTGCACCACTCCAGTCACCAAGGCCTGTTGGTTCTACTTCCTGAAATCTCCTGAATCTGTTCACTTCTCTCCCTCCCCATTGCCATCTCGAACTTTAGGCCACCATCAATTGTGACCCACACTTGGGTGTAGCTCCCTCATTAACGGTCATCAATCTTCCCTTTTCCGCCCAATCCATTTTTTTCTATGGGCTAGTGTGGTACTGTACATCAGAGTGTGCCATTCTCCTGCTGAAAACCACTCCATGCTTTCCATTTGTTGAGAAATGAAGTCTAAACGTCTCAGCATAGCTTAGAAGGCTGCTATCGGGGCTGGCCCCCGTGGTGTAGCAGTTAAGTGTATGTGCTCCGCTGCTGGCGGCCTGGGTTTGGATCCTGGGCGCGCATTTACGCACCACTTGTCAGGCCATGCTGTGGCGGCATCCCACATAAAGTGGAGGAAGATGGGTACGGATGTTAGCCCAGGGCCAGTCTTCCTCAACAAAAAGAGGAGGATTGGCATGGACGTTAACTCAGGGCTGATCTTCCTCACAAAAAGAAAAAAAAAAAAAAGAAGGCTGCTATCTACCTCCTCAGCATCATTTCTTACAAGTTTGTCATTTAGTCAGCAAATATTTTGAGCGACTATTGTGTGTCAGACCTTGTTTAGGCTCTGAAGATACAGCAGTGAACAAAACAGTCACTGTGCTAAAGAAGCTTGCATGCTGTTGGGAGCAGGGACAGAAGAGACATGGAAACAAATAAATGAATAATTTTAGGTACTGACAAATACCCGGAAGGGAGAGACTTGTGGGATGTGCAATTTCCCGATCCCACCTAAACTAAGTTAGATGCTTCTGACATGTGCTCTCCTGTAAGCACTTCTGTCATTACAATTTAGCACCCTTTATTTTATTTCTTGTTAATCCATCTTCTAAGCTGGATCACTATAGATTTAGCAAGGGTAAGGATTCTTTCTAGATATTACTATCATATCTCAGTGCCTAGTTATTGCCTGGCATATGTCAGATGTTTAATAAATATTTGTGAAATAAATGAATGTTACTTCCTTAGTATGAATTGATTGATAAGTTTTTATCTGATTGAGTGAAAATAAAAAATACATGGTGAAATAAAAAATTGGGTGAAAATAAAAAATATAGGCCTTCAGAAATTTATAACTGTTCAGATATTTACAGACTTACATAAACTATGTTGAACTTTCCCACATGTAAATTGCTTAAACTTATTCACTCCAAATCATTAAATTCCTACAGATCATGAAATTCTACATGTTACTGATTTCTTAGTTTTTCTGCTCGTTTGCTGAGAAAACCAAATTGAGAAAGAACTTTGGAAAATTGTGAGATGGAAAAATATGCTCTGTAATTAAAACAGTACAATGAAAAAACATAGATGGCTTCTGTGTCATATTAGGTGAAGAAACAAGAGAGTGGGTGGGATAGGCATAATTATTTTAGGCAATGCTGTGTTAATACCTTCTGCTTGTTCAATATATTTACCTTTCCAAGATTTATAACTACTACTCTGTTGTATCAAATATTAAGTCCTTGCAAGGATTAATTGAACACTGTTACGCCCTTCTAAAGGGAAATGGAACAACCACACTATCTTTCATTTTTGGAGTCTGTAGAGAAGAACATTTTATCTGCCTGTGCTCACCATAAAGTCAAGCAAATCAGAACGAGTAATATCAGCTTGAATAAAGGTTTGGATTGGCTTTATATTCTTTTTGTGTGTGTGTGAGAGAGAAAGATTGGCCCTGAGCTAACATCTGCACCAGTCTTCCTCTATTTTGTATGTGGGACGCCACCACAGCATGGCTTGATGAGCGGTGTGTAAGTCCATGCCCGGGATCCGAACCCATGAACCCTGGGCCGCCGAAGTGGAGTGTGGGAACTTAACCACTATGCAACTGGGCTGGCCCTATATGGTTTTTAAAAAATAGCTTGTCCTACCCTTAAAACAAAGTATTTGGTTACATAATTTTCACTATCTTATCATGTTATGGATGAAAGAAACTTCTGGGAGACTTAGAGTTCCAAGTCCTTTGTTATTTTCTTCTTAAACTCTTTCTTACAAATCCTATGCTTTTACAGTGGTGGTTTAGAATGTGTATCAGAATTTGTGTTAGAAACATTAGCTTTCAAAAAAATCTTGACACATAGCATCTACAAAAATAGTTGTCTTATCAATTTCTCTTAAAGATGAATAGCGCTTTTTCACTCACCACCATTCCTCACCAAGCTCACTGCTTGCAAATATTCCAATGTATATACCTATAGGTAGAGATCAATTGGTGGGTTCCCAAATGGAAATAGTTGCAGAGAAAATGCAGCACAATATTGTGGAAAAACCGTGGGCTTTGGAGTTAAAAGCCACGGGGCCAGGATATTTCTCTCAGTGGTGTGTGAAGCACTCCCCCACTTCTGTTTTTCCATATTTTCTGCTCTCCTCAATTCCTTATCTAAAATTTACCTCTTGAGTCCCTCAGTTCCAAACTAACCAAGGACTTGGTACTGGTTTGTTTACTTGTTGGGTTAGCTAGCTTATTGTCTTTGTAGAAACTCTTACTTGTATACAAGCTCAAGTATATAAATCCTTATCACAAGTAGAAAACCTTCCACATACTTCTCAACAATTATAATGTACCCTACACTTTTCTGTTTTTGTTGCTGTTAATGCCAATCAATTCCTAGTCTTTTTGTGCCATTCTCTCACCTTCTGGTGCTATATCAGCCAATACTCTGATGAAACCTGCCCACCATGGGTGACCCTGCTGGTATTTGCTGGTATTTGAAATACCAGTGGGCATAGTCACAGCAGCATACAGCCACCACAGTATGACAATCAACAGACAGGTGGTGTGGTTCCCCGACCGGGAATCAAACCCAGGCCATAGCAGTAAAATTGTAGAATCGTAACCACTAGACTACCAGGGCTGGCTACACTTTTCTGTACTTTCCTTTAATATTATATAGCCCGCATCCCATTCCATAGCTTAAAACGTGAGTGAAAGATGGATTAGTAAAAAGAACCTGGCCTGGAAAAATATGTAGCTAATGAATTCTGTGAAACTATGTGGCAATTGGGCTTCACAAAGACTCTGAAATCCCAGTTGTTTAAAAAAAGAAAAGATAAAAGTACACAGATCACAATTACCAGTGGCAACATGGGAAAACCCATGGAGCATGCCACTGGCAAAACTCCTCAGAGAGATAGCTTCCCAAATGTGGAAAACATAAAACAAAAACTTCTTTATTTGTGATAACTATTTGAATTTCTAATTCTCTGGGCCTTACAGATTTATTATGAAAACCAAATTTAGTTCCCCTAACGAGTGAGAAAGAACTACTTCCTATTGCATAAAGTTATAGAATAGCAAATTTTTAAAGCCCTATAATTTGTTTCTGGGGTAGCATTATGTTGTCCTCTTCTGGGTTACGTAAGTCTGTCTTGGCCTTTCAAACACAGAAACATTTTACCCTTGACACAATTTGGATTTTGGAACCGCCTGTGAAAACATGAATAATTTCATTTTTCCATTTGAAAAGTCCCTAAACACAAATTGATAAATTTTCAAAGAACTTCAGTGCACAGTTTGCAGGCTAGCATTTCAACTGCCAAGACCTATATTCAAAGTGTTTGAATTGCCAGAAAAAACACAGCTGTTAGTCTATATCTCAGGCAATCTGTACACCATCTTTTAGGCAGGAGAGATTGCAAAATGGGCAGAAGGTTAAATATGAGTCTTAGAAGAACAAAATGCAGTACTGGAAGGGCACCAACCCAAAGTCAAAAACCCATATAATTCCCAAATATTAACACTAACTCGGAATATGAGAAGTTGTAAATTACTGCTTATTTTAAAAGGATCTCCCTCCCTCTAAAAATGTCACAAGCACCTACCAGCCAAAAGTTTTCTCCTATCCTTCAATTCTACTCTTGATAAATGCCCTTGTATCTTGTTTTAGCCTAGAAGCTAGCCACCTGGGGTGATTTCATGGAGTCGTGGATGGAGAGGCTCTCGAGAGGTCAGAGCGGCTGAGACAGAGACAGTCACTGACATTTTCATAAACTAAATTGAATTCTTGGCACATTCTGAGCTTGGATAGCATGAGTGTCCAGCCCTGCTCCCCCTTAGCTGTATCAGTTCTGCTTTAATTTCTGCCCTGAAAATGTGATAGCATAAAGTGGGCTATTTTTTAGTTGAACTTTAATAATGATCTGAGATACAACAGACTGCTCAAATAATAAAGGAATTTGTTTCTTAAACTCTGGAAAGCATCTTTGGATTTTCTCAGAGTCTTTTATTATTAGGGTATATGTTCATGTGTCTAACCTTCCCAGGGTTAGTTCAGATTTTGACAGTCGGGGTGCTGTAGAGATAAGATAAGCTTCGGGCTGTGTGTAATTTCCTATGCACACACTCGAACTCCTGTCTTTTCTCACCACTGGTGCAACTCCCCAGTGTGTTAGGATATTCTCGTGAGAAACCCTGTCCTAGATATTCCGAAATTTTCTAAACAAAAGCAATTGGTTACTCACACTCTTTTATTTCAATGAACATTTATTGAGTATACCTACCTTATGTCAACCTTTTACATATAATGTTTTGATTAATCCTCACAAAAATTCCTATTTTTCAGATGAAAAAATGAGTCCAGAGAATTTAAGTAACTTGTCCAAAGACACACAACAAATAAATGGCATGCCAAAATGTCAATTCGTGTTCTTCAGAACTATTTTTAGATACCATTAATCACTTTGAGATACCTTAAGCTAACACAGTGGATGCATATCACAATGGAAGCTGTGTGTCTTCTGAACCCACAGGACTAGTAATATAATATGGCCCAATGAGTGTTCTCAAGGATCTTTGCACTTTCTCTCTGACGTGGGATTTTGTGGGTGCTGATGATGCAGTATATGATCCATAATACACCAAACTGATCTTTCCATTTCAGAAAACTTATACAACTTTGAATCAATATTAATGACATCAAATATCAAAGGTCTATTATTCCATGGGTCTCAAGAGAATTATAACCAGCACCTAAACGTAGACATTTCCTAATTTAGAATTTAATGAACTTCCTCTTAGCTTCTTGTTACCAGCTACTCTATTAAATGTAATGAATGGCTTCTCTTAGGATGATTCTTTTTTCAGGATGCAGATAACATTAAGACTCTCTCTCTGGCAGCTGTAGCTGTGATTTTAATTGGATTCTTGTCACTGTGATTCAAACCTCAGGGTCTCCTAATGAAAATCATAGAACTGTTTTAGTAAAAAAACCTTAGAAATCAACTAGTCCCAAAGTCTCAAAGTGACAGCCCCCAGGCTGCAGCTGGCCCCAATAGTATATTGTTTGTTCTCCACAGTGATGACCCTAGTTGAGTTCTTAGAATTTTTTGCCAAAATTTTTAAATGAGTGTATTTCAAATAAAAATCTATGTTAGGCTTCTCTTAAAAATGTGGAATATTAGGCAGTACTGGGCCTGCATTCCTGCATGGGAGCCACCACCCATAGGGAGTAACTGATATTTCTTGTAGATGAGGCTGATCTCTCCAGTGTGACTCCATCCTGGCATTCCCTGATGGGTTGGCCATGTTGTAGTCAGCGGTCTATTGACATTAATCATTGTGTTTGTATTATTATTTTCTGGTAGTAGAGTTAAGAAGACATAAAAATATTTCTGACTCTGTCAGAAATGGGAAAACAAAATATAATCTGAGAGGGCTTTGTGTTCAAAAAAATAGAAAGGATCAAGTTTCTTTGTGGAAGGGAAGAATGTGCCTTTTTGGTTAATATGCAACTGAGGTATCTCAGCTTCAAGTCCATTTATGTTATTTGCTTGGTCCTGTAGGCATTTGAGAGCCATGAGTTAGTCTTATTTTGGTGATCTGAACACAGAGATGGAAAGAAGTTGACTTCCACAGGGTTTATATTTTTAGGCCATAACTAGACTGAAGGTTTCCTCACCTTTTAGAACAGTGCTTGCATGTAGGAGATAACAAATACTTGAATCAATTTGTGGGCTGAAATCTAAAAAAATTTGTCTTAATATCATGAAATGTTTTAAGAAAAAGAAGATAAATTAAGGCATGGTATTACAGAAATTTATATAAATTCAAAATGGGCACACATTGGAGGGTGCAAGCATTGTTCTATGTGGACTTCAGAGTCCACATAGCTAAATCTTTCCTCTTAACCAAGAGACTCTTTTATCACCTTCTATGTCTGTCAGGTATGTATTATGTCCATGCTACTGCAAAATTGTGCTAGAATGTATATCCAAGTAAAATATTAGGCTAGAAAAAATAGTTTTAAGAAAAGTTTCTCTCTCTCTCTCTCACACACACACACACACACACACAAGCTCAGAAAAATAGTTGACCTACAAAATTTGTTTTTAATCATTCATATTTTTTCAGGGTCACATCCTTTTTTGTCTTCTTCCTATTACTAGATTTATAAGATATAAATACTTCTTAGGTCAAATTAAATGTTTCCTTTCTACCCATAAACACTGACAGACAGTCTCAGGAAAAAATGAAAAATAAAGACATAAAAAGAGAAGCCTGTTGTCACACCCTAATTTCTTTCAATCCAAATTAATCATAGGCGTCAGTTCTTTAAGGCACAACTATCTTGAGAGGTTTTGGATCCATTCCTTACCTTCTGAAACCAGTTAAGACATCAATCCAGACACTTTTCAAAGTCCTCCAGACACAATTGTTCCACGTCTTAAAGAGAGCTAGGGAAGTTTCTATACACGCAGAGTTTCTAGAACCTAGTGTACCTTCTTGATATTATGTGTTATCCTCTAAATATTTTATTGGTTTCTGTGATTATTACTATTTTCTTTCAGAAGAAAAGATCACAAAATAAAAACTGTGCCTAGGAATCACTCACAATCTTTCTTCATTGTCAGGAAGTTGTATCCCATGTTTATCCTAGACACTGCATGACTATATTTACAGTCATTTCCTCTGTTTAGTCACGTTAAACAGAAAACAGCTGATCACCATCCTCAAGAGAAAAAGATTTTTTTCCCATTAAACAGTCTCACCTCAATCTTCTCTTCTGTACTTTAATATAATCTCTGATTTTTAAAAAATATTTCAAAGATAAGCCTGTGGGATGTCGGTGATCCCAAAGGAGGGTACAAAAGTTGGTTGAGGACACCCAGTGCTGCCTTATTCCAGGCATATCTGGAGGTCCCAGACGCTGTGGGTTCTCCTGAGCAAACACCACAGATTCAGTCCACTCTTGCTTCCCTGCCCTGGTGGAAAGACCCAAAGGCATCAATAACCCTGAATGGGAGACATCTTACATGCAAGTGGAAAGTTCATTTATTCATGCATGCATTCTTTTTTGAGGCAGCAGATCATGACAGGAAGATGGGGGTGGATCGTCTACTCTGGCTTGCATTCCTCTTCCACTACTTGTTTAAATTTGATCAGTTACTTTACTTCTCCAAGTCTCTCTTTCCTCATATGTGTCATGGAAATAATGAAAATAGTAATACCTACTGTCTTGGGTCAGTTCCCAGGGAAATAGACTTTGAGACGGGAATTTGCAGGTGGGGGGTTTATTGTGGATGCCCCTGTATCCACATCTGTGGGAAGGGAAGGGAACAAGATTGGATAGAGGGAGGAGTTGGACTACCACGCAGGCCCAACAAAGGCCTCGGCTGATCCCACAAGAAGCCCAGGAGCTAAGATGGCCCTTCAGAGTCACCCATGTTGAGGCAAGGGGGTTGGGCCTTTAAAATCTTGCATCAGTCAATCAGGGAAGGAAGCATGGACTTGTGTGACATGGCTCTCTTCAGCTGAGGACAATTCCTGAAGAGTAACACAAGCCCCCAATGCTGCTGGAAGCCAGAGGAATGAGTGTCTCAGTTCTACAGAGGGGATCTAGACAGGATGCCATGCACCCATTACGTAGACCTGCCTTGTGTGGTTCTATGAGGAACTATATGAGATGCTCCATAAGCAGCATTTTATATAGTGCCTGGCACACAGTTTGCTCTAAATATTATTCAACAGACACTTATAGAGCATTTACTATTTGAAGATACTGGAAGAGACTGAGGACACTTAGGAAAGTACAAAAATAAATAGTGAATGGAACCTGCCCTGAAGAGATCACAGTTGAATGGGGTAAGAAGTGAACTACGGGCTACACGCTAACCCTCCTGCTTATTGCATATGCCCTTTATAATATCCTTCAATTATCAATGGATACCAAATACTTTCTCTAGTGTGTTCCTGTCCTTAAGCATCTTGTGGTCTCATTGGAGAGTCAAGACTTATACACATGCAAGAACCTGATAACAGCATGACATACGATTAAGTGTCAAAATGTGTGGCAGGGTTCCTAACTGATGAGGCAGATCAAGCTTGGGAGAGATGGGGGACGAGGTCCTGAGGTAGTCAGGAGGGTTTTATGGAGGAATGGATTTGACCTGGGCATTGTCTCATGCTTAGATATTGGTTAGAGGGAGGGAATGAGGGAACTCCAGACAGAAGAAGAGAACGTGTGAAGGGTCTGGCCATGTCTGTGGGTGGTGAGGGAGTCAGATGAACAGCAATGGAGATTTTACATTGGCATATGCTACTAAATGGACCTCTACTAATCAGTGGAATCAGATTACTTCTGTGACAGATTGGGGCATTTATGCCTGGTCCTACTAGCACTCTTTAAAAGATTTTTTAAGTAATATGGATGAAACTCTATAACGGAAAGATTGATCTGCTGGTATTGAAGAAGATGAGCTATAAAGGGAAACTAACACTTGTGGGAAGGCTCCCAGGTAATCTTCTCAATCTCTTCTACTATTTTTAGTAAGTGACCCAGGTGACAGACATTGAAGCTGAGACTAGAGGCTGGAATGGGACACCCAGATATCAGATGCTTTGTGTGGAGGTTTTAGCAGAAAAATGACTTACACAGAGGAATAAGCTTAGGTTTTGGATCCAGACTTGGAAGGCGGGGGTTCAAGTTATGGTTCCACAACTTACATGACATATGACCTTGGACAAACTTCCTAACATTCCTGCACCTTTGTGTTTCGATCTGCAAAATGAAGTCAATAATTCCTACTTACAGTGTTGAAAGGACAAAATGATAATAAATACAAAATGCATCTAGGTTGCCTGCTAGACGTATAGAAGATCTTCAATAAATGTTATTATTATTGTTGTCAATGTTATATTATGCCCATGTCAGGAGCCTCACTCCTTCCTCTCCTCCTTAAACTTATATTTTGGATTTGTCTCTGGTTATCTGGGAATTCACAGTGCTTAAAATAAAATACAGAACTTAATTTTTTTGTTAAGGTCTGATTGTAGAACTTCACCATCCTTTCTCTTGAAAGTGTTGGCAGGAACAAGGCTGAAGGTAACTGGTACCTTCTGTTGGTAGATGGAAGTGCCTTGATGAGAGGTTACTGATAGGAGGAACCACCTTTTAAATTTCAAGTCCATACTAATTATTCCACCTTGAGAGCATTTATCTCTTCAGGTCTTTAAGTATTTTCTAGAGCAGCCTATTAAACTGTCAACATCTCTGATGGAAGATCACACCAGCTGTCTTTGTTCAGACCAGTCCCTCTTTTTCATCTCGCTATCACCTTGCCCTGGAAGGAAGCAGAGCCTGGTGGTCAGGAGCAGAGCTGCTGGCCAGGAGCTATGGCTATTAAAATTAAATAAAATTAAAAATTCAGTTTGTCAGTTGCAAATAGTCACATTTTAAATGCTCGTTAGCCACATGTGGCTAGTGGCTGCTGTATTGGACAGCAAAGATACAGAACATCTTGATCATCACAGAAAGTTCTTTTGAACAATGCTGCTCTAGAGCCAAATTGGATTTAAATGATATCTCTACCGCTTATTGTCTGTGTAACTTAAGCAGGTAACTTAATCTTTCTGTGCCTTGGTTTTATCATCTATAAAATGAGGATATAAGTATCAACTTACTGGGATAATTTATGAGAATTAGACAAGTTAATATATGTAATATATTTAGAACAACCTTTACGTACCATTTGGTATTTTCTCAATAACTGTTAGCAATTACTATCAATAAAAAAACCAGATAAAACAACACCTATTTCAGAAGGAAAACATAGAATATATAGGTGAGGAGAGGGTGGCTCAGAGTAGTTGCCCATTATCTGTGTTCCCAAGGTCTGTATGCATAGCTATCATGGAACTCATCATGAGATATTGTAATTTTCTATGTCGGTGTCTATTTTATTTACTAGACTCCATACTTTGGGAATTTAAGGACTGGTGTCTTATTCCTCTTCATACCTCTAGCACCTACCATGGTGCCTTAAGCACAGATGACATTCAGTAAGTACTTTTTTCCCCAACAGTGTTGAACTAACTTAAGTGCTTCAGAACTGACAGGCTTCTTATTTACTCACAATTTAGTGGGAATAGTAGGATTGGGATTTTGCTAACTTCAGTAAATTTTTGACCATATAGAGACAATGAACTTAAAATTAGATTTAAGGACAACAGGGAAGGATAATTAAAATAAGGAATGGATGGGAATATCCAGAATGGATGATCACTTCACATGTTGGGAAGAAAGAAGAAGGGAAAAGAAAGAGAAAAGAGAGGAAACAGAATTGTTAAGTTATACGGGAGAAAGCTCAAAGACAAATTTTCCGTACTTCAACCTTTTACCACAGGCAAATCTGGAAGCCCTAGATGTAATTATCTTGGCTGGAATGCCTGGGCTAAAGTAAACAGAAATCTGAGTGTGTCAACAAATTATTTAATTAAGCAGAGTAAATGGCAGTCTGAAAGCAAAATCATAATGTGCGATAGGACATGATTGAAAGCTTCACCAGTGACGGAATGGAAAGAGTAAGACATGAAAGAGAAATTATACAGCCCTAAGGACCAGACTAGGGACTTGGTTAGCCAGTGCGAAAAATGAAACAAGAAATAAGATTTTTAAAAAATGGAATTGTATTATTCAAGCAAACACTTCTTGAGCATAAACATAAATTTAAAAGCAATTGAGATTAAGCCATCATTTTAGATGAGCCAGGGGTGAGAAGGAGAACTGCAAGAGGCATTAAAAGGGTCTTAGGATTTGTGCCATCAGCATAAAAGTGGCAGTTACAATTAAAAGCAGAAGTGAAATGACTAAGAAGTGTAAAAGCTAGAAATGAACAGATGGTCAGGCATTCAGCTTGCTAGAGTGCTAAAATTGGATATATTTTGTAGTTCATTCCAAGTTAACAAATATTGGGACATTAAAATGCATGAAACATGGTAGGTATCCCATCTTGCCATGATTTTTATTACTAAGTTAGGAAGAATTAGGCTGCACGGAACGTATGCAAATGCATCAGTCTCAGCAAATGCTGAGTAAGGGGAGACCAGGAAGGTCAGCTGGATTTCTATTTTCCAAAGGGGAGCCTGGTCAATTGTATACTAAGCAGTGTTTGTAGGGCTATTCCTAAAGTGTCCACCCACTTCCAGGAAGACTGTAAAGAAGGTTAGATTGCTGGATAACACTTGCTTTAAAGATGGCAGTGGCCTGTTTTATTTTCAGGACTGGCATTAAATTTAGTGAGTGTATAAAATGTTTACTCTACACATGGAAGATGTTTTTATTGGACTTTGGTATGCCATTTACCCTAAGCAATCATTAATACAAGGTAACTGCACTATGATCAGTAGGCTATTGATAATACCAGACGGTCATTATGAAACCTGCTTTTCACACATTTTCTGTTGAGTCTGGAGCTTTCTGCACAGGTTGACTGAGGCCACATGGAGAGAACAAGGTTTTCATTGGCTCACAAGCTTATTGATTAAGGAATATGAGTATGTTTAGACTAAGTGACCTCTCGTCACCATCTTTGTTTGATCTCGGTCCATGTCTAGGGTTCTGTAACCAGATCCTGACTCTGACTCTTTAATGAAAAACTTGTCAAGTTTCTTTTTGCATGATTGGGAGACAGCACCTGTGTTCTAGGCTGCCAGATTCTCTTCTTTATCTTCGGAATACATAGTGATGCGTCCCTGAAAATGAAGAGAAATTTCTTCCTTCTCATTTTTCTTTTCATTTTTACTGGAACCAAGATTGCACTATATTCATTCATTCAGTCAGTCACTTAATCTATATATTTTGAGTGCTTACTGTGTGCGAGGTACCGAGCCAGGAACTTGGGATAAAATGGTCTTTGCACTTATGTTTAAAAAAAGAACAACTTTCTCACAGCCTGGGTTTATTAACTCTGATTCCTTTTGACATAATCTAGATGCAGTATAGAAAAACGTCCAAATCTAACATCTATGGAGGCTGCAGCTTGTTATGAGAGGTTCGGGGATTCGATCGGAGACGTAAAAGACACTTTCCACTCCAAACAAATGGACTGAAGGTATATTTTATTATATAGAGGATAGTAAAGGTGACAGTCTACAAACAGATCCAAATAGGTCAAATATTAAGAGGGAAAAAACATCAGCCCGACTGGAAAGGGAAAATACCCACATCGGCTGAAGAGAAATGACACAAATCAACCAGAAAGAGAAACACCAGGTTGACCGAAAAGAGAACACATCAAATCAATTACTTCATATCAAATCAGTTACTTCACATCAAATCAGTTACTCACAACATCCACGCCCCACTGCCGGGAGAGCCCTGTCAATCGACGCGGCTGGGCAAGGATCACACATCCTGGGCAAGGTGTCCCTTCCACAGGTGGAACTCTCTCTAGGTGGAACTCTCACCCGGTCTCAGTTTCCAGCAGTTTTTATACCATCACTAATTTTCAGAGTAAGCAATTACAGAGTTTGCAGAGCAAGCATTTAGTGTTCCCATGCACAAATGGTTATCAGTGGCGTACGTGCACTGAGCCCCCTGGCTAACGGCCCAGCCCAGTAGTTGCGTACGTGCATTGTTCTCTTTGGTTATCGTCCTAGCCCGGCACAGATGGCCAGTCCATTCCGGGCCACGACGCTCCAAGAGCCTTGAAATGTTACAACTTGCAACTCTCTCCGTGGGAGAAAGGCCAGTTCCCGGGAAAAGGCCAGTTCCCACCACACAGAAAGCAGCTTTGTATTTCTTTGTTGTGCTGGTGGCTGTAGGTCAATGGAGCGGCCAAACATGGCTGTACTCATGTCAAGACACAGCTGCACATATAAGGAAATACCCAAGAGAGTGTGTGCCTTTCCCCTATTTCCAACTCCCACTCACTCCAAGGTACATCCTAGAAATACTGTACACAAAAAGGTAGTGTCTGTGACAGGCGTCACTGGGCTCCCAGGTTGAGGAGTCATTGGGAGAAGAGTATTTAGCTTCCTCTATGCACCATGTTGACAGCTGAAAGGAAAGCACTCTGACCAGAGAGAAGGGAAAAAAATTGTGTGTAATCATAGATATAATTACATACTTTTATATGGATATACATAAAGATATATATGTATATACAAATTAATATGTATTTTTATTATATATGTATAATTTACCTACATACAAACACAATAGAAAGTAACATATAAGTTTTTAAACATGGTTAAGGCAGCTCTCACTGTAGGCATGGACTTAAGGAAGTAAGTTGTGTGTTTGTGTGTGTGTCTGTGTGCATATGCGTTCATGGGCCCATGTGGGTGTGTTGGAATAGGGATGGAGGCTGGGGGAGGATGGAGAGACTGTGAGAAGGAATGCAGAGCACAGAAACAGAGAAGTCCTTGGTATCTCCTGTTGTAATTATTGAGTGGATATGGATGGTATGATAAGCGTGACCAGAAGTGATGGTAGTAGAAGGGAGAGGATGGAAAAAAATAATGAAGGGTTCGAAAAGGATGGTACCTTGACTGCATTGATAGTATATCCTGCTGCTAATTTAACATGTAATACTATATATTTATATGTAATATATTGACATATGTATGTACACATATACCCAGATAATATATGCATAAATTATGCACCAATAGTAAATAGAAATGTCCTCCATGTTTCCAAAGTTTAGAAATTGACAATAAGCATTCTTTAGAGGATAGCAGAGTTAAAGGCACCTTTATTTATACAGTAAAGTGTATATCAAAAGTAATTTAAAAATCCTTCTATATGAAATTTGCTATAAAGAATGAGTACATTTGAAAATTGATGAAATATGTATATCATTTACAGCCATACTCAGCTATGATTACATGATTTTTTAAAAGCCAATAATTATTTCAGTATTCATCTACAATATTCTGATTGAGTGAGGAGATAAACAAATCTGCTATTAGAAGATGAAAGGAATATGTACATGTAAAATCATCAAAGAGTGTACTTGACAGAATTACACAAATGCTTGAGGAAAATTTATGTAAATACCATTTTTTAGAAACTTAAATGCCAAAAAATTCCAAAAGTGGCATACTGTTATGTCATAAATATGTATCATTCTAAAAGTAATGCTGAAGGCACAATGCATTTTTCTTTGGGATAAACACTATTTAATGAAAATAGAAAAACATCTCCAAAGTATCTTGATTGCTAAGTGTTTACATCAACTACAACTGTTTCAGTAAAAAATAAACATAGATATTTCTTTAGAGGGGATAACTGAAGTATGCTTTTTCTTCAAAATACCTGGCTTAAGGATTAGGTATTTCAAAGATAGAAATAATTTTAAGTGCTTAAAAATAAGACCTACAAAGTTGAACAAAGAGTATATTTTCTAAGACATTTTGTAAATATAAGTTCCTCTCACTAGCTCTCATTCTCTTAATTGTGGCCTCGTGGTATTAGTTAGAACACAGAGAACAGAGACCACGGACAGGAGCATGAATGAAAGAGACACTGGGCTTAGGGTGTTGCATACCTACTAATGCTAGGAACTTGAGATAAAACTTTTATAAAACCACATAGCTAAAGTTGAGTGCTTGCTATGTGCCAAGTGTTGTGAAAGATGGTTTTCATTTATTTTTAAAATTGAATGCTTCCAAAACCCTCTGAGAAGTTACAGTTATTATCCTCACGTTGCAGGGGAAGAAACAAAGATGTAGAGTGATTTAAGTTAACCCGCCCAGGGTTGAGCAACAAGAAAATAGCAGAGCAGGACTGAAACTTAGAAAGCTGTGCCTTTAACCACTGCTCTGTACAGCCAACTGTGTTAAACCCAACTATAATTCTTTATGATTAATTTTATCTCCAGAAGTCAGAGAACTGTAAAATAACCCGCCCAAGGTTATTTCACAGATTAAGTGTCAGAGCAGGATTTAAATCCTGTCTGTCTGCCTCCAAAGCTACCTTCCACCAGCTTTACTGTTTTTCATTTGAGATGTTGCCAAATACTTGTGCCGCATACTGGTACCTGCAGTTTATTGGGCTGGTGGCGTCTGGTCAAGGACCCTCACAGGGTGCTAAGGCATTGGTAGGGGGCCAGAAGGGGACTCCTGCCTAAAAGTCCATCCAACCTGTCCAGCTGCAAGTCAGAAGCTGTTAACTTTTGTGCTGTGGTGACCGCTCCTGGGAACTACATCCTATACAATATAGAACTGACCACAATATCTCAAAATGGGTTAAAATGTGTGAATAGCCATAAATCATGGGCAGTAGATTAGTGTCAAAAAATCAAACCAGACATATTGTTAATAATAAGAATAAGAATATCATATATGTGTTGGAGTTTTTAGGAATTAAATGAACATTGAGAGACGTATCTGAATACATATTATCTATGATGCAATTAAAATATTGACTGTTGCTCAGAACCAGATTTTTGAATTAATTTAGCTTTATATGGATAGTAATCATAATACTATTCATTATCATGGATAGTAATCAAAATAAACATTATTCGTTGGAAGGACATAATGTGAATAACGTTATATATACTATATTATTGAAAAAGAATTCTTCTGCTTCAATGCCAATTATACAGATCTGTGGAAGAATTTCTTCAAAATAACCCTTGAGGGTCTCGATGTTTAAAATGTAAGTGCATGTTTCACAACTGGTTGAATGTGGGTATGCTGACAGTGGAAATAAAAACTTTTGAATTATTAGAAATGCACTCCCCAAACATATCATTTTTAGCGAGTACAGAGGCCTTTTGAACTTTGCCAAAACAGGTGTTTTGTGCAGAGGAGGCTGTTGAGACCAAATGCTAGAATTATGAAGTAACCATCAGAGAAATTCTGGATAGAAAGAGTGCTATGAAAGGACAGAATCTGATGAGACAACTGACCTTTCAGCATTGCTAAGGAATTCTTGTGGTGGATTTTTCCCCTTAATTCAATAGCCAGCAAATAAAGCAATAAATTTGAACATGCCCAAACACTAGGAAATCATTTATCCTGCTAAAAGGAGTCATAATAGGAAGCAGAACTCAGATGGTCGAGTTGATAGTGTTCCGCTCCCACAGGGCCCATTTTTCAGTGGTGAGCTTTCCCAAAAGCCCCGGGGCTGATAAACTGCCTACCTTTGGAGTCCTGCCCCAGCCGGCTGACATTAAGCGCCCAGACACAGAGCAGACCTGTCCTCCTGCATCAACCAGGCTACCCTCCTTTCCCAGATGGGAAGGGACTCCAAGGCAGTAAACATAGACTCAGAGTGACACAGGGACTTCTGGCAGGCACTTCTCTTTTCCCTCCATCCGTTGATTCCTTTAAGCCTGGAGAACTGGAAAATATCCCTGAAGAAATAGACCTAACCTCTTTCCTGCCAGGAGACACTATAATTCAAGAAAAATGGTTTTTTCTTCACTACGGAGTGGGTGTTATTTAGATTATTTTAGGGCTCTCTTTATTCTGACAAAAACAATTGCAAAAAAATACTTGCCACATTATGTAGCAAAAATAAATAAAACAAATATATAAATAAAATAAGTAAAGCCTGTCTAAAGGGTATTTTAAACCCAATGTTCCCATTATGCACCAACTTAACCATTCTCTGTAAGTTACCGCATTGTTCAAGTTACCACCAAGTGAACTGTTATTAAGGATATATTACAGCTGGGGTCTGGGTCCTAGACCAAGTGCTTGTTTTATTTTCCTTCTCTGCATAACTTCATTGCTCTGTATTTCAAACATGTCTAATTTGGTTAACTGTCTAGAGTTGGTTGTTCTTTCACCAGGATTGCCTGTTTGAGAAGTTTCATGATGCTAAAACATTAAGAGATATGGCCTATAAATGATTTAGCTAACCCTGTGAAAGTTCTCTAAATAATAGAAGAAAAGGCCAATGAACTTCAAGTTCACGTGAGATTCTTGAAAGATTAATTCATTATTAAAGATACTACTCTGTTCATGTCCACATCAGACAAATCTTCCTTTCACTGTCTTGCTCAAGGTGCAACCATGTGACTGCTTAGCTCTTGAAGTATGCTGTTGACACAAATAAGATCTCTATTATTATTTGTTTGGGGAAAAAAATCTTAAAGCCAAAGCCCTAGGAAGAGATGCTGTTAAACAATGTGTTTTCAAGGGAAAAAAAAAACCCCAAAAACCCTGTTTCTAGTGAGGCTGGTTCTTTGATCCATTGGGAGAGGCCCCCAGGTCAACAGGGGTGGAGTTGATTTAGTTTGGAAAAGCTGGAAGATCAGTTCTGGAGAGAGGTGACTTATGGTATTGACCTGGGAACTAGGAAACTTGGTTTCTAGTCCTGAATTTGCAGGTTCCATGCTGTACCACCTCAGGCATTGTGACTGTATCCCTCCAGGTCTCAATTCCCTTGTTTATTAGATGAGAATGGAGAAGGCTTTTTAGCAGATCTCCATGGTAGATCTGCTACAAAATGCTATGGTCTCAAATTGCGCTTGAAATATAAGAATACCAAAGTCAGAAATATTATTTAATATTAATTGGAGATACCTTTCACATTCTCATGTAAGTATATTTGGGATTATACAGTGTGTGTACATGTGTGTTTTTATCTCCACTCATTTCTAGGTAATCATAAATTTAAGAGAGTTTCATTACATTTTTAGTTCTAAGAAGGAGAATATGGTTGTAGGATAGTTTGGGCAGCTTCTGTGTTTAAGGCACAAAGTCAGTTTTACTGAATTCCTACTTAAAATCCTAAATGGAATATTATATTTCTAAGAAATTAATAATCCTGTAAGATTTTATAAAATATTTCTGAATTTTATCCAAGAAGATATCTCATTTGAAATTGGTGAGAGTTTATTTCTCAAACGATGATTTTTCTACTTTTTCTTTCTAATCAAGTTATTGGAATAAACTAATTCATTAATTCATTTCACTATTTCTGAGTGCCTACTAAGTGTAGATTACTGTGCTAGGAACTGTGGGGATTAGAGAAATAAATAAGAAATAAATAATTCCTGCCCTCTGGGAATTTGTAATTGACAAGTATTATGTGGTTACAGGATTCAGACATTCAAAGAAATAATTAGAATAAATCAGTTGTTTCCATATTATATTCCTTTTGTTTTTTTCTTTCTCCACTTACCTTATCTCAAAGAAGGAAGAAGAAACATATAGCATTTTTATAAGACCATACTTACAGAGAAATGCTTTATCACTAGGGAGAAAGTTTTTGTGGTGCAGAGACGAGACTGTAGTCATCTTTTGTCTGGTGATGCTAGGATTGATACAGTGCAAACCATGTCCATTTTGAAACACAACTTGCCCTAATCCTTAAGCATCAAGGTGTGCCTGACATTCATGTCAACACTGCCTTTGAAGGCTGCTGTTTAGCATCACAAAGCAGCTTAAGGGAACACTTGTGTAGGTGTGGGGAGAATTGCTATCTACTTCTCCAGCGACTGCACTGTGAGTCTTCTCCCCATACATACAAAGACTGGGGGCATGAGAAATATCAAAGGGCACAGGGTCTGGGATGCTGCAACACTGGACAGCAGTCGTTGCATCAGAAATTGGGTAGCCACAGCTTGCAACCTGCAGTCTGTGAAGGTTGGCTACAAACTACACAGTGAACAAGTGAAGTAAATGGTGACCACATCTGGCTGTAGTGAAAGACTTGTGCACAACACTATTCTTTGGTGGCAAGAATTGACTCCATGGAGTAATTTGAAGGGGAAAGAAGTTATGTTAGCAAGCGGAGAATTTTCTAACAGTTAAGAGTTTTGTGAAGGTGGAATTGGTCACCCATTTGGTGTTCACCAGCACAGATAAATCAGTAAT
This sequence comes from Ceratotherium simum simum, assembly GCF_057802395.1. NCBI lineage: Eukaryota > Metazoa > Chordata > Mammalia > Perissodactyla > Rhinocerotidae > Ceratotherium > Ceratotherium simum. The sequence goes on from NC_141916.1 coordinate 36,353,683, forward strand.
GTGTTACCATATGTTGGAGATGAGGGAAATCAAGTTAGCCAACGGAGATTTGAGCTGTCCTGTTCTGTGATTCAGTGAATTAACTCTTTCATCTTTTAGAAGGTCTCTTACTGAAGGAGACTTGGAAGCAGATAAGTATAGTACAGATTTTACTAAATTCTGTCCCACGCAATATGAGTTCTTGGAGATTCTAGTTATGCCAGTAACAAAAGAGTTCTGTGACAAAACAGGTTTGGAAAATGCTAGACACTAGACACTAGAACCCTCCATTGGAGATTCACAATGCATATTACCAGTGCATTTGACAAAGTTGGTAGTAAAGAAACTTGTTTAAACTTTGTTTAACTCAGTATTTCTCAAACATATTTATTCCAAACATTATAACTCTTATTACTTTGTAAAAACTAACATTCCAAAATTCACAGATTGAGCTATGTTCTGTGGTAAAAAGAACAGGACTTTTTGAGCCATGTCAGCTTGGATGGCAAGTCTGGCTAAGCCACTGATTAATTGCTTGAGCTTAAAGAAGCTTCTTACTGCGTCAAGCTTCAACGTCTTCATCTAAAAAATGGAGCAAATACTTACCCATGTAGAGTCTTATGAGTATTAAAATAATTCTTATAAAGTGCCTAACGATGCTTGGCCCACAGCAATTGCTCAATAAATTATGACTATTCCTACTAGTTACTAATATCAGGGTTTTTTTTTTTCCCACTTGGGCACCTAATCATTCCTCTTGCGGTTTAAAATTGACTTTCTTTTGTCTGTCTTTGATGGAGATAGGGATAGTGTCATTAATCATTAAAGATTTTTATTTATTCAGTTTTTTCCCCCCAAAGCCCCAGTAGATAGTTGTATGTCATAGGTTCACATCCTTCTAGTTGCTGTACGTGGGACCCGGCCTCACGTTGGACGGAGAAGTGGTGCCTCGGGGCGCTCCCGGGATCCGAACCCGGGCCGCCAGCATCAGAGCGCGCGCACTTAACCACTAAGCCACGGAGCCGGCCCCATCATTAATCATTAAAATCACCCCGATTGCATAATTTGGTGAAACAGCTGCAGCTTCATCACCCAGTCTTTGCCCAGGGGACAAAAGGCCTCAGCTGCTGTGATCTCCAACCCCTAATTTCAGGGAGGAGCTTGACTTTAATCACTCTTTCTAGATAAACCTGGAGCTGAGGGGCACAATATTACAAAGGAGTCCTAAGCAGGATGCTTGAAGGTTGCAGAACACCCACTCCAACAGTATTTCCCCTCCTTCTCTGAACTTCCACAAAATTTTGTTTGAACCCCAGCTATGGGACTAACATTTTAGGATTGTCACGGGTCGTGTACCTATGCCTCCTCCTCCTACATGCGTGAAATTTATTGTCTGTACCTTGTATTTTAAATATCTGTTGTCCTGAATGCAAAGATTGTCCTTCCAACCAATCCGTGACCTGGGTACCCAGGTTCTGCCTCAGAATTTAGGCTATCATCTCCATTTTGGCTTTAGTCCTTATAGGAGCAAAATTCTAATTGAGAAAGCCTAGTACTGTACACCATTTCAATGCTTTTCTTTGCCTGACTTCTTCCTGAAATGAGAGACTGAAAAAATCCATTATTATGGTAATGAGGTCAGGAGAATGCCTCAGAGTGGGTATCCAATTTACTGAGGGACGTTCAGTGGTCAGCGGTTGAGGTGCAAATTGAAATATATCTTTTGTTGATGACTAGTCAGTGATCTTGTGACAGCATTCTTTTCTCTCTCTCTCTTTTTTTTTTTTTGCCAAGGGCACTTTCTTTTGGGAAAGCTTGGTGATTAAGGGCACAGACAGACCTGGGTTCAAGTGGCCTCAGGCAAGGTGCCTTATCTAATTCTTAGACTCCTCATCTGTAATAGGGGATAGTGATTATAGGGGGCCGTTGTTAAAGGTAAATGTGAAAATAAAAGTGTGCACAGTGCTTGATACATTGGAAGTGCTCAGTAGAAGTTAGCTATCACCATTCTCTTTTTAAGTTTATTTCTTAACAAATTATCAGATGATTATCATTATATAACTTGTATATGTGTCATTTTATTGGATATTGTGAGATGATTAATCAATACAAAGAAGGCTTCATTCCCACTAGCTGTTTACAGTCTGCTCTAAATGTAATACAGGCATGAGTCATTTCGTCTAAACACAAGGGAGGGGAAAAGTTTTCTTAATGGGCTCACTGAATCTTCATACTCTTAGGAAATTCAGAAGTCACATATTTGACAACTTTTTCTATCAGAGGGAAATATAGTCTAAAATTAGAGATATCTAGGAAGGGCTACTTTATAAATGTAAACTTCATTTAAATTTTACACTAGGCCTTTAAAATATTTTATTCAACAGATTACATTAGCGATTCAAAATATTATTGTTCTCCGACTCCTTCTGGAAGTTCTTCTATATAGGGATCAACAAATATTTTTGAATAAAGGGATTCATGTCTAAACAATGTTTGGTGATTTCTAGATGGCAAAATATATGGGCACATCTTTGCATTGCTTTTCCAGAAGAGAAATTTAACAGCAAAGCCAGGGGAGGGAAAGGCTGATGTTGGTAGCGATCCAAATACAAAGCGATGGGAGATCAGCTGACAAGGAGCAAAAGTGGAAAGCTGGTGTTGCCAGTTTGGTAGAAGGGACTTACAAGGATGAGTTTTCCTACCACCGTGGCTGCTAAACAGCGCTTTGCATTTTCCCAGCTCTGAGCTTTCCGCTTCGTTTGAGGGAGAAACATTTCTTATGTCAAATAATGCTTTTCATCATTTCTAAATTTTAAACAACAAAGACAAATGATCCATAATTATTCTAATTTTTCTCTAAACCAAATTATGACTTGAGCTGTGAAGGCACCTTCGGTTTTACTGGTTTCTCTTGTAAGTTACGTTGTTTGGACCTCTGACAGGGAAAGAAGGAAGAATTGTGGCATCTGGGGTTACAATCAATGTTTGAGAGTCCCTTAGGCTAATATTGCGCAACTTATTTTCACATTTTAAACTGAATAGAAATCCTAACTTTCAATATCTCAAAATGAATTCTTCCTGGGTTTCATACGCCCAGTGCAGGGAAATTACTTCACTCCCCAACCCCTCCAAAATACCCAGACTTTCCTCATGTTGGTGAACTCAGCATGTCTTCCAAACTAGTATCAGGACACTTCAGCTAAAAATTATAGATTGATTCTGACTCACACATAAAACAATTATGTAACTTAGTGCTTTCTCATGCAAACAACATACTTAAAGTGAACCCGTATGTTTTCGATCTTTCTCAAATCTTTCAGGACAGATTTGGCATATCTAATTTTCCTGCAAAGATTAATCATATTATTTTATTTTTTGTTTGTTGATATATAAAAGCTCACTGTTTCAAAATCATTTGCTTTTCTAATTACAAGCGTACAAGAAAAACAAACTTGTCATTATGTGCTGTAGTAATATCAGGTGCTAGGGTGAGGATGTGGAACAACTAGAACTCTCACGCACTGCTGATGGGAGTGTAAATTGGTATAACCACTTCAGAAAACCATTTTTGGGTCTACTAAAGCCGAATATAGGCATACCCAATCACACAGCATGGATTAAAAAATGTATGGATATGGGCCAGCCCAGTGGCACAGCGGTTAAGTGTGTGCGCTCCGCTTCGGTGGCCCGGGGTTCACAGGTTTGGAACCTTGGGCACGCACCGTCACACGGCTTGTCAAGCCATGCTGTGGCAGTGTCCCATATAAAGTAGAGGAAGACGGGCAGGGATGTTAGCCCAGGGCCAATCTTCCTCAGCAAAAAGAGGAGGATTGGCATCGAGTGTTACTCAGGGCTGATCTTCCTCATTAAAAAAAAAAAAAAGTATAGATATGTTCATCAAAAACCGTGTATAATTCTTAAAAAAAAATGTATAAGAATATTCATAGCAGCACTGTTCATAATAGCCAGAAACTAGAAACTACCCAAATGCCTATCACATTAGAATGGATAAGTAAATTGAAATATATTTTTGTAATTGAATACCACACAACGAGACTACACAAATTACTGCTACACACAATATCGATAAAGCTCAGAAACATAATGTTGGGCAAAAAAAGTACTTACTATACAATCCACTTATAAGAAATTCAAAAACAGGCAAAATGAAGCCAGGATAGTGATTGCTTTGGGGTGCTAGTGACTAGAAGAGGGCACAAAGGTCAAGTCTGGGATGCTGGACATCCCGTTTTTTGATTTAGGTGTTGGGAATGTGAGCTGTTCACTTTGTGAAAATTCATCAGGCTGGTCACTAAAAAGTTTCTAAAAATACTCTAGTGTCAAAGTCAAGATATTGAATGGATGGCATCCAAATAATGCTATATAAATTGATATGAAAATTGATCATAACTTTTTCCAGAAGAATCTTAAATGATTCAGCACATTTATGACTCAAGTTTCATAAGCTTTTCCCCTTACACTGAACATCATCCTGGACATTTTGAAGGCCTGTTTCCTTCAGTGTACTATGAATTAGTCTCTTCTCTGTATGTGTCTGAGATGTAGCTCCCTGAGGTCAAGGATTGTTAATTTTATAACTTCTGCTTACCATAAATACCCAAAGGTCATGAATAGCATTTGCTCAGTCATTGCAGATTAGGAGATATTAATGATGCTCTATATGTGGCTTGGAACTCAGCTTTGCTATAATTAGTTTAAACAAGATGGTATATGTAAAAAGTGCATTGTAAACTTAGTGCACTTCAGATTTTTGATATGATATGTTTCATTATTTGACATCTCTCAGTAAAATATGCAGCATTAAGAGATCAATAAAAAAGCAGTCAGAAGTGAAATCTTTCAATGAAAGGATCAACTATAGGATAAATCTCTAGGCAGTGTTTGCCCACTCATATACATATATTGAAAGTGTTTCAACATTTTAAGTAACCGTAAAAAAGGAGGAAACAAATGTTCTTAATAAGGAAAAATCACTTACCTTTTCTGTACTTTTTATACTATTGACATCTAACCATTTTAGATCAAGTATTCTTTTTTTCATGGGATGTTATTTTACATACAATTCACAATTACAGCATGGTATTAAGGAGAGAGCACCACACTCTAATGGAGCAGTTCCTTGAGCACCAGACATGGTTCTATCACCAGCCAGGAGGACTTTTAAAGGAATTTAGAATGATAGAAAATCAGAGGTGAGAAATATCTTAGTCCCAACCTGCCATTTTGCAAATGAGGGTGCTAAGACCGAGAAATATCAGGTAAACATAAAGTGCTTATTAGTAGTGGATCCACGACTAGCACCCAGTTCTCTAAAAACCAGTATGCCGTTATTATAATACTTTGCCCAAAGAGAGCAACTTTTTTAGTTCCATAACTTGAAAAAAGTAGAAATCAAGTCAATTTCAAAGCATTAAAACTTACATCTGGCTTTATTTTTTTTAATTATTCAAACTTTTTATTTTTATAGTTCATTTTTATTTGACTTTGAACAGTTGTTATACAACTATCTAGGCTTATTCTGCTCTGCATTAAAGCATAGCCTTCTCTGTATTAGAATTTAGGTACTATACAGTCACACACTCACATACATACAAACATAGATATAACTTTAGTTGACAAGTAGCTCTTTTCATATCTTTTTTTTTTTTTTGGTGAGGAAGATTGACCCTGAGCTAACATCTGTTGCCAATCTTCCTCTTTTTGCTTGAGGAAGATGGTCCCTGAGCTAACATTTTTGCCAGTCTTCCTCTATGTTCTATATGGGATTCCACCACAGCATGGCTTGGTGAGAGTGTGTAAATCTGCTCCCAGGATCTGAACCTGCAAACCCTGGGCCACTGAAGCAGAGTGCACGACCTTAACCACTACGCCACTGGGCCAGCCCCTCATTTCATTTCTTGTAGTTGAGATTTCCCCTAATTTTGAACTATGATTCATTCTAGCATTGAAGATCAGTGTAGAGTTGAGGATCATGGAAGGACAGATAGCACAGGAAAAATACATGTTTTCTTCCAGATCTCACAAAATTCCTTATTTATGTCTCATTTTTATCAAAAAGTGGAAAAGCAAGTCCCCATCTATTGCATTGCACAGGATGGTCAATGAAACTTTACTTCTTTGATGTTGTAAGAAGTTTGGTTGCTAAACAAATTGAGAAATTAAAAGCATAACTTTTCTTTTTGAAGGAGGAGATGAAATAATATGAGAAAATGTTCAAAATTAAGATTTTCATCTAGACCCTTAATATATGGTTCTTATTTGCTAGATCATAATTTTGTGATGACTAAATGACTTGAAGGCTCAGCAATAGTGAAAAGAACAATGAAAATTGGGTTTGTGATAGCACCCCACCACTATGATCTTAGGCAAATCACTTAGTCTCTCCTTCACAGGTTTCATGTGACAATTAGGTAAGATTATATCTGTGAAAGTGCCTTGGAAAATGGATAGCAGTATACAATTGTAAAATGGTTATTATTGTTATTAACTCATATGTGCCTGTTAAAAGGTTGGCACCGTTTTAAAGTGCTGGAAAGTTCTTTTTTTATTTTACACTTTCTTCTCTTACTTCAAAATTTTCTTTAAGATTTTTTGCAAGAATACTATCCTGGCTGGCCAACTTTAATACTTAATAGGAGAAAAGGGTGGATTCATAGTACATTACAGAGAAAATAATTAGTCAAAATGAGAACCTTATTGCAATTTTAGGATCTCATCAAAAACTCCTTGGGGAAGAAGAAAATCCAATCTCTGAGTAACAGATCCACCCACAGATGTCACATTGTAATGCCGTTATCAAAATACTATCCATTGTGTGACTGATAGTTTCATGAGTTGAAGCACATGGAGAAATGTACCTTGTGGAATGTATTTTTGCTATTGATTGATTGCTATATTTAAGGATAGGTATATACTAGTCTAGAAAGAATATTTGTATTTTTTGATGGAACGTATAATGGCATACTTTGTACTTACAGAACTAGATATATAAGGACTTGTTCATAATCTAAACATATCTAGAGACAAGACTAATTCAAAGAAGCTGTATTAATGTCACAATGGATTTTACTACTGATAGATGTCTAAGATGCCACATTTGCAAGTCATCCATTCACTTATTTGTTTAACTAATATTGATTAAATGTCTTGGCAAGACATTGTGCATGGTGCTAAGGCTTTGTGTAGGTTCAGTGCATATTCATGCACATATTCGTGAATACCAGCGCATATTATTCATGCCACAACATTCCTTCCCATCCTTCCTACCTTCATTTTCTCCATCTTATCCCATAGTTTTTCATTTCTCTGGTTTAGGTTATAAGCTCTGGGCAGAAATCATGTTGTATGAGCAAAAAGGCTGAGGAAAAAAGGAAAAAAGAGGACATATTGGAAAAGACCTTAGTAGAAAGAAAGAAACTAAGATAATGAAAGCTACAAGAAGGAAGTTATGGCTCTTAGCTTTATTAATTTATTAAAGGATCCTATGTATAAAGACTCGGTATGGTTGAGATGTCAGTTCTTCCCAAATTAATCTATAGGTTCAATGCAATCACAATCAAAATCCCGGAAAGTTATTTTGTGAATATTGATGAAATTATTCTAAAGTTAATATGGAAAGGTAAAAGACAGAATAACCAACAGAATATTGATGGAGACAAACAAAGTCAGAGGACTGACATTACCCAACTTCAAGACTTACTATAAAGCTACAGTAATCAAGACAATGTGGTATTGGTGAAACAATAGATAGAATAGAAAGCCTAGAAATAGACCAACAAAAATACATTTAAGTGGTCTTTGACAAAGGAGCAAAGGTAATACAATAGAGCAAAGATAGTTTTTTCAACAAATGGTACTGGAATAACTGAATATTTACCTGCAAAAAAGTGAATCTCAACACAGACCTTCCACCCCTCACAAAAATTAACTCAAAATGGATCTTAGGCCTAAATGTGAAATGCAAAACTATAAAACTCCTTGAGGATAACACAGAAGAAAATCTAGATGACTTTGGATTTGGCAATGCTTTTTAGATACAACACGAAAAGCATGATCCATGAAAGAAAAAATTGATAAGTTGAACTTCATTAAAATTAAAAACTTCTGCTCTGTGAAAGACACTGTTAAGAGAATGAAAAGACAAGCCAAGACTGGGGGAAAATATTTGCAAAATGTATCTGATAAAGGACTGGTATCCAAATATACAAAGAGCTCTTAAAACTCAACAATAAGAAAACAACCAAATTAAAAGATGGGCAAAAGACACCTCAGCAAAGAAGATATACAGATGGCAAATAAGCATATGAAAAGATGCTCCACGTGGTATGTCAGCAGGGAAATGCAACTTAAAATAACAATGAACTACCACTACATGACTATTAGAATGGCCAAATTAGAATGGCCAAAATCCAGAACACTGACAACACAAAATGCTGGTGAGATGTGGAGCAAGAGGAACTCTTATTCACTGCTGGTGGGAATACAAAATGGTACAGCCAATTTGGAAGACAGTCATCAGTTTCTTACAAAACTAAACTTATACTCTTACCGTTCAACCATCTAACAATCTCACTCCTTGGTATTTACCCAAATGGGTTGAAAACATCAAACACAAAAACCTGAACACAAATATTTATAGCAGTTATATTCATAATTGCTAAAACTTGGAAGCTGCCAAGATGTCCTTCAATAGAAGAATGGATAAACAAACTGTGGTACATACAAACAATGGAATATTATTCAACAATAAAAAGAAATGAGCTATCAAGCCGTGAAAACATGGAGGGAACTTAAATGCTATTGCTAACTGAAAGAAGCCAATCTGAGAAAGCTACGTACTGTGTGATTCCAACTATACGACATTCTGGAAAAGACAAAACTATAGAGACAGTGAAAAAAATTTATGTTTGGCAGGGGTTGAGGGAGGGAGAGATAAATAGGTGGAGCACAGGGGACTTTTAGGGAGGTGAAACTCTTCTATATGATACTGTAATGGTGGATACATGTCACACATCTGTCCAAACCTATAGAATGTACAACACAAAACCAATGAATGTACAACATAATGTAACCTATGGACTTTATTAATAATAATGTGTCAATATTAGCTCATCGATTATAACAAATGTAACACACTAATGCAAGATGTTAATAATAGGATAAATCTGGGAACGATGAGGGGGATGTGGGAACTCTCTATGCTTTCCACTCAATTCTTCTGTAAACCTCAAAGTGCTCAAAAAAATAAAGTCTGTTAATTTAAAAAAGAAAAAGGATCTCATGTATAGCATTCATAGGGGAGCAATTAGCTATTCATTGGGTGAAAATTTTTTTAAGAGTCTTTCTAAAGTCTGCTCAAATGTTTGAATTTAGATGAGGGTCATATTGTCTAATCATAAATTCTAATAGTTCATGAGAAGAGAGTTCAAAGTTCTTACTACAGCAACCGTATCTACTGTTAAATCATTACGATGTCTTTATGCCAGCATTTTCCAAATTAAAAGTTTAAGGATTGTTAATCCTACAAAATGATCTTGGAAGAAAGTTTCCATAGTCAAATTAGTTAGGGAAATATTGAGTAATATTCCCCTATTGGAAATTCACAATGCATATTTGCATATTAAAATCTCCCAGAAGAAGTCCTGCCCAAAAGAAATCAATTAACTGTGTTAAAACCCAGACTTTTTCAATTATTAAGCCATGAAATCCCCTTTTTGAGTAAAACTTATTAAAATCCATCGGATATTAGTTCTGAGGAACATACTTAGAGAAGGGCTGTATAATGCAATTATGAAATGCTTTGTTTCAAATAAACTGGACCCAACTATTTTTTTACGACTGTATTGAAATAAAATTACTACTGTATGCTGTGGTTTGAATGTTTGCGTCCCTCCAAAATTCATATGTTGAAATTCTAACCCCTAAAGATGATGGCACTGGGAGGAGGGGCCTTTGGGAGATGCCTAAGTCGTGAAGGTGGAACCCTCATGAATGGGATTAAGGCCTTATAAAAGAGGCTCCAGAGAAATCCCTAGCCCCTTCTACCCTGTGAGGATACAGAGAGAAGGCACTGGCTATGAATCAGGAAGAAGGCCTTCACCAGAAGTTGACCATGATGGTGCCTTGATCTTGGACTTCCCAGCTTCCAGAACTGTGAGAAGTAAATTTCTGTTGTTTACAAGCCACCCAGTTTGTGGTATTTTGTTACAGCAGCCCAAATGGACTAAGACAATATACAATGTCATACATGTTTAAAGTGTAAAACTTGACTATACATCTATGAGACCATCATCGCAGTCAAGGTAATGAACATGTCCATCAAACCGCAAAGTTTTCTCATATCCCTTTGTGATCCACTCTTCTGTCCTTGCCAGATCTCATCCCCAGGTAACCCCTGGTTTGATTTCTGCCACTATAAATTTGTTCACATTTTATAGAATTTTTTATGAGTGGAATTATGCACTATGTTATGGACTGAATGTTTGCACTAATTCAGATGTTGAAGCGCTAATGTGACAGTATTTGGAGGTGAGGGCTTTGGGAGCTAATTAGGTCATGAGGGTGGAGCTCTTGTGAATGGAATTAGTGCCTTTATAAGAAAAGACACAAGAGCTTGCTTCCTCTCTCTGCTCTGCTCTCCTCTATGTGAGGATAAAACAAGAAGACAGCAGTCTGCAAACCAGAAAAGTGGCCCCCACCAGATGCTGGATCTGCCAGCACTTTGATCTCGGACTTCCCAGTCTCCAGAACTGCGAGAAATACGTGTTTGCTGTTTAAGCCACCCGATCTATGGTAATTTGTTATAGCAGCCTGAACTAACAGGCTTCTTTCACCCAGCATAAATACTTTGAGATTCATCCTTGTGATTGCATGTATAGTCAATTCTTTTTCATTGCTGAATGTATTCCATTTTATAGATATGCCACTATTTGTTTATCCATTAACCTGTTAGTGAACATTTGGCTTATTTCTAGCATTTGGCTGTTACAGTAAAGCTGCTAGACACATTGTGTGCAAGTCTTTATATAGACATATGCTTTCCTTTCCCTTAAGTAAACACATAGAAATGGAACAGCTGAATTATAGGGTTGGTGTGTGTTGACTGTTTTTCCAAGTCATTGAACCATGTTATAGTTCCACAAGCAGGGTATAAGGGTTCTAGTTCTTTGTCAATACTTGTATGCTCAAGCTTGTTAATTTTAGCCATTTTAATAGGTGTGAAGTGGTGTCTCATTGTTTTTTTAATTTGTATTCCTTAATGGCTAATGACATTGAACAGTTTTCCATGTGCTTGTTTGCCCCTTGTAGATCTTCTCTGATGAATGTCTGTTCAAATCTTTTGCCCATTTTTTAAAAACATTGGATTGTTTGTTTTCCTACTATTGAGATTAGTGTTCCTTATATATTTGGGATACAAGTTCTTTATTTGATATGTGATGTCAGGTATTTTCACCCAGTCTGTGACTTATCTTTTCATTCTCTTAACAGTGTCTTTTAAAGAACATAAGTTTTTCATTTTGATGAAGTCTCATTTAACCACTTTCTTTCTTCTATGGATTGTGCTTTTGGTTTTGTATATATTGTGTGAGGAATAGACTGGAGTTTTTCTTTTGTTTTGCTTTTTTGTGTGTGGATGTTAAATTGTTCCAGCACCATTTGTTGAAAGGCTCCGCTTTCTCCACTGGATTGCCTTTACACATTTGTCAAAAATCATTTGACCATCTAAGTAACCCACAAAAAACTATTAGAGCTAATAAATGATATCAGATTGTAATTGTGTATTTGACTATTTTTCCTTGCAGTTATATCCATTTTGCTTCACATATTTTGAAGGTCTGTTATTAGGTATCTAAATGTTTAGAATTATTTTATTCTCTTGATGAATTGACCCCCTTTATCATTATGAAATTCCTCTCTTTATCCATGGTAATGTTGTTTGCTCTGATATTAATGTAGCCACTCCAGCTTTCTTTTGATTCACATTAGCAGGCTATATCATTTTGTATCCCTTTATGTTTAACTTATCTGCAGCTTTCATATTAAAGCATATAGTTGGATCTGTTTTATCCAATCTAACAAGCTTGGCCTTCATTTGATGTGTTCAGACTCTATGTTCAATGTGATTATTTTAATTTACCATCTTGCTTTTTATTTTCTATTTGTCCCATGTGTTCTTTATTTCATTTTCTCTCCAATAATTTTGGACTGAGTAATTTTTTATGATTCTCCCATTTCATCTCCCTTTTGGCATACTAGCTATGACTTTTTGTATTAGTTTAGTTGTTGCTTTGGGATTTAAAGTATATATCTTTAAGTTATCACAGTCTAACTTAAAGCACTAATATACTTCAAGTATAAGATCCTTACAAAACATACTTCCATTTCTCCCTTCACAGTTTTTGTGCTATTGTTGTCATACATTTTACTTCTATATATGTTATAAACGTCACAATGCACCATTAATACTTTTGCTTTAATCTGTTGATTAACTTTTAAAGAGATTTAAATAATGAGGAAAAAAATTCTTTATATTTACTAAGGTAGTTACCATTTCTGGTGTCCTTTCATCTTTTTTTCAGGTCCAAGTTTTTATCAGATATCATTTTGTTCTGCTTGAAGGATTTCCTTTAATGTATTTTGTAGTTATGTCATCTGATTACTAATATTTTCTCATTTTATATGTATGAAAAAGTGTTTATTTCATCTTTGTTTCTAAAAGCTATTTTCATCAGGTGAAAAATTCTAGGTTGACACTTTTTTTCTTTCAGTACTTTAAAGATGTTCCTGCAGTACCTTCTAGCTTGCATTGTTTCAATGAGAAATCTGCTGTCACTTTCATCTTTGTTCCTCTGTATGTAACATATCATTCCCCCTCCCTCTATGTGGCTTTAAGATTTTATCTTTAATTTGGCTTTAAGGAGTTTTATTACAATGTATCTTGGTGGATATTTCTACTTGTTAATTATGCTAGGAGTTTGTTGAAGTACTTAAATCTCTATGTTTATAATTTTTATCGAATTTGGAAAAACTTTGACCAATTATTTCTTCAAACATTTCCCCCACTCCATTGAGGACTCTAATTACAGATATATTTGACTACGTGAAATAGTCCTGTAGTTCACTGATGGTTTTCTTTTTCTCTTTATGTTTCATTTTAGATAGTCTCTTTAGCTATGTCTTCAAGTTCACCAAGCTTTTCTTCTGAAATGTCTAATCTGTTTTTAATCTCATCTAGTGTATTTTTTATGTCAACATTGTAGGTTTCACTTCTAAAAGTTCAATTTTTGTCTTTTTTATATCTTCCATATCTTTATTTAATATGTTCAGTTTTTCTGCTAACTTTTTGAACATATGGGATATAGCTATAATTACTGATTTAATGCCCTTGTCTACTAATTCTATTACCATTGTCATTTCTAGGTAGTTTTGATTGATTGATTTTTCTTCTCATTATGCATTTTATTTTCCTCCTATGCCTGCCTTGTAATTTTTGATTGGATGCTAGACATTGTATAATTTGCCTTGTTGGGTGCTAGGTATTTTTGTATTCCCAAAATTATTATTGGGCTTTGTTCTAAAACATGGTTAATTTTTTTAACCTAATTAACCTAAATAACCTAACCTAAATAACCTAATTATTTAGGAATAGTTGATCTTTTTGGATCATTCCTTTAAATTTTTTTAAGAGGAACCAGCATAATATTTAATCTAGGGTTAATTATCTTTCTCATTATTGAGGCAAAACCCTTATTAGTATTCTAATTTTTGCCCCATGAATTATGAAGTTTTTCATCTTGGATACTGGGATTAGGCACTGTTCCTGCCCTTTTATGAGCTTCAGACACTGTTCCTCTAATAATTTCTACTGAATCTTTACTCAGTGTGGATAGTTTCCTCACACACATGCCTAATCAGTACTCAACTGAATACTTGAGAAGGACCTTCTATAATTCTTCAGAGCTCTGTCTCTGTGCAGCTCTCTCCTCTCTTGTACTATGCCCTGAGAACTGTAGCCACCTTGACTTCCCCCTACTCCTAGCTCCATCTTCTTACCTCAGGGGATTGCCAGGTTCTGCCTGGGATCCCCCTCTCCGTTCTGTGGCCAGGAAATGTTCTGTGGTAAGTATAGTGCCTCACCTTGCTTGTTTCCCTTCTCTTAAGGTCATTGACCTTTGTTGCCTGATGTCTTGTTGTTTCATATAATTTGTCCATTTTCAAAGTTGTTTTAGGTAGGAAGGTAAATTTGTATTCTTTTACTCTATCTTGGATGCACATGGAAGTCAGAATTAACTATTTTTAGAAATATGACAAGTAGATCTTCAATGGAAAATGGAAACCAACACTTATTGAGGGTTTACTGTTTTGAGCACTATGTTTAGTTCACATTATTTCAACCACAATGTAAGATAAATACCATGAACTCAATTTGTAGGTAAAACAGTGCCTAGAATAGTTTATACAAAATCATATAGCTAGTAGATAGTAGAGCTGAGATTTAAATAACAATCTGTAGGCAAAGTCCAATTTGTTTTCTTTTTTTAAGACATCTTCACACTAGACATACTATATTGACTTCTGCTAATAAATTTGCCCCCTTAAAAGCATATTTAACAACCTACCACCAAAAAGTGTTCTATTGGAGCCTATGAGAGGAGGCTTCATTCATGGGAGCATGTATGATATATAGTTTTCCTAATTAAGCCCAATATCTCACAGAAAGGATGAGAAAGAGACCATAATACCTTTCAATATGACAAAGTAAATATAGGTCAAAACCCATTTCCTACTGGTGGTGGTTTACTAGCATCATTTATATATTCAAAAGTTGTATATATTTCATTTTTATGTAGTGCTTGAAGTTGAGACTCACGTGTTGGTATGCTAGAGAATACCTTTTACTCCATGATGCTTTAGCTACAATTTAAGGGGAAAAGATATCAGAATTATGACTGTTCCAAAATAAATTCTGGATCCAATGTTTCTGGATTTATGCTCAGCTAGGAATGTATTTTTAAAATGAATCTCCATTATCACAGTAGCCCTGTACTCTCACAGGGGAGGCACAGGGTTTTGACCTTCTGGAATGACCCATCAGTGAATCTGAGCCACTAAATAACCATAGAATGTCAGTTTTGTCTCTTCTTCACCTTAGCCTTTCTCATGGCATCTTTCCTCACCGAAAAACTGATTCTTCTCTATCATCACACTGTGAAATGTTATCTATATCCCCTTTTTCTCCCATATACCTTTCCACAAATGAGGCAAAGATGGGATCCATCTCCTCTCACCTTGGAATGAGAGTCCTTAAATTTAAATGTTGTCCTCTTCTGCTTATAATGTGGAGATGAGAAACATCGAGATGAGCTGTTGATAATGTGTGCCTATCAAATAAGTTCTAGTAAATTCCTCCTGGATGAATAAAGTCTTTCTTGAATATTTAAAAAAATGAACAAGATATCTTGTGTGCCAATCAATTTCTACACTGACTTTTATATATTCTATTATAGCTGAATGCATCTACATCTGGCACTTAAAAACATGCCACCTGGGGGGAAAAGCTGTTGAACATAGAATTTAGGTCAAGTATAATGTGGAAACATTCAACATTAGAGTAAAGAAGAGAATTGGGAATTAGTCTGTTACAGACCAATTGTCTCTCAATAACGTTCCAATTTTGTAATTAAATTACATAATTAAAACAACACATGCGCATTACATTTGCACTGTAAAATTAATGGCATGAATAAATTCTGTGAAAGGACGGTAACAGCGGCCAGAGGTGCAGTGAGATCAAAAGTTTCATTCTTTAAAATTCACACCCTTCAGACGCCTAGCATAGGGTCTTACATAGCAAAAGCGCTAAATAAATGTTTGCTAGATTTGAATTAAATAAAGATTGACTATATCCTGAATACATTGTTTCTGGAAAAGTTATGGAGAACTTGACTGCTTGCCTACTGATTCTCCAGGTTGGCTGCTCCCATGATGGCCCCACTGAACAACTACTGCTCTCATGCCCTAGGGCATTGTACTTCTGACCCTTAGAGTGAAATTGTCTCAAAAATCACCACCTAAGTTAAACGCTTGGTCAGCGGCAGTCAATGAGTATTGTCCAATACTTGAGTTACCCACATGATTAAATATGTAACTTAAAACTTCTCTAGTACCTCACTAGAACAGGTTGAAACAGTTCAAGTTGTAGTAGAAACTTCAAATTTCTTTTCAATTCTATAGAATAATATACAAGTAGGAAATGGGAAATAGTCTCTCCCCATTTACCTTTGAGGGAAATGACCAACAATCAGAAAAGGAAACAAACTCACTAGTTGATATCAAAAATGATAAAATGTGGGCACAAGTACGCAGCAGGCTAAGCCAACTGCCAAGTCTAATTCAACAACACATGGCAGTGTATCTGGTGATTCCTAGATGTTCCCGGGAGGGAGTCCCTGGACTTCTTGCACTCAAGCAAGAGGGAGTGGAGGCCTTCGAATTAGGAAATTAAAATTATTAATTGATTATGTTAGATTGTTATTCCATATCTGCACTGTCACTCTTTCAGACCTCTCTGCTTAAATGCCCCTTAGGTCTTTCTTGATCGTACTTATCTCTATCTGTATGTCTATCTAGCCCCTGACTCTTATTCTTCTTCACTCTCTTTCTCCTTACTCTGTTTTGTTTTTCCTTTTAGCACTTATACCACCTAACATGATATATATTGATTTGTTTATTCCATAAGAGCAGGGATGTTGGTTCATCCACTTCTGTTTACCCAGCACTTAGAATAGAAGCACATAGTAGGTGCTCTGTCAATCAGTATTGATAAATATAATTGGATATATGGATAAATTATTATTTATCCTGCTCTGAACGAGGCAATAGGTAGATAGCAAAGAACCCGAAGTTCTGGATCCTGGCTGTCTTCATGGAGTTTACCATTTTGTGGGATGGTCAAGTGAAGCCTAAGATACTCAGTTTTCTCAATAACCTCTCTCTTTATTCTTCCCTTTGAAAACCTAGCACTACTGCCAAGGAAACAATGCCCTTCACAGGTTCACAGACCCCCAGGCTGTCTTTGTGACTTCTCGTTTTGAACTTCAAAGTGTCTTTGATGTTCATTTTAGTGTCTGCAGAAAGCTGGCACACGGTGAGCTTTGCCCCCACATCTGTTTGGCTGACCTTATTGTTCTGTGCTCTCTCAGGCCAGAGGATATGTAAAGGACAATGACTTTATCTAAGGGATGAAATATTCGCCTGGCCCTTTCCTCTCCCAGAACACTGCATCCTGGCTCACCTAAATGTCTTGAGTCTGGGGTTAAGCTATTCCCACGACATGGTCTGGAAAATTTCTAAGCAGTTTCTCAGAAGGCAGTTACTTCTCTTCCCCAGCATCGCCATTTCTTCCCTAGAAAATACAGAGTACAAGTTATTCCTCTTGGAAACAGGAAAACATTAGGCTGACCAGAATGGAATCAGATTGTTGGGTGTTAAACAAGAAGATTGGTGCTCCTGGACCAGCATAACATTGCTGAAAGAAAATCAACTGAGAGGCCAGAAGGAGGTATTTGAATCTAGGTTCTACCACTTGCCATTTAACCTCTCCAAGCTTCAGATTCCTCTGCTGAATAAATGCCAAGGATAATAGCAGTACTTATATCCTATGAAAGTTTTGAGGGTTAAATCAGAGAATGTATGTAAAATGCACTCAGCACTTGGTATGTATCTCATTCAAAACTTTTACTATCATTGACATTAGAATAACAGCTCAGATTTCTTAATATTAGACTTTTAGAGTAAAGTATATGGCTGGCCCTGTGGCCTAGTGGTTAAGTTCAGTGCACTCCACTTTGGCTACCCAGTTCGGTTCCTGAGTGCGGACCTACACCACTTGTCAGCGGCCATGCTGTGGCGGCGACCCACATACAAGATAGAGGAAGATTGGCACAGATGTTAGCTCAGGGCAAATCTTCCTCAGCAAAAAAAAAAAAGAATAAAGTATAATGTAGATACGAGATTCCAGTCTAACTCAAGCAGGATCTTCATTTAGATTTAAATTGCAGCGTTAAAAATGAGAGATTTGTGTTGCAATTTTCACTGCTGTCTGTCAGTACATGTCTGTAGCTAATCCTTGTATGTGATATTTTCATGTTTGTATATCTACATATATGTCAATGAACTGATCAGTTGATCAACTGATAGAGGTTTATATTCTGACTCCCCCAATCAAGTAAAAAATTCTCATGTGCTTTCTACATCTGCCATCTCATATATCTCCACACATCAGGCCCCACAAGATATCCTCCTTGCTTCCAAAAACGATGGAGACAGGGATCATGAATTCCTCCACATTTTACAAATTAAGTAAAATTAAAAGAGAACCAGCGATTGAAATCTCCTATATTTTAAAGTTTAGCATTTTATGACTTGAAGGCACCAGTATCACTTTCTTATTATTTACTGACTTGAAGTGACCAGTGTTCCAGAGAGAAGAAAATATAATTCTCATTGCTGTACTTCAATGTAAGGGTGGGGATTGTTTTATTTGTTTTTTTACATGAATTATTTTGTGTTAAAAATAAATTATCAAAAAGTAGGAGTAACAGCAGTGACAACCTTTGCAAGATCTTATTGTTCAAGTTGAACCAAAATGGCGCTCTGGGGCTGTACTCTTGACTTCGGCCATCAGAGATTAAGAGTTTCTTAAGGCTGACAGAACAAAGTACTGGAAGCCATGTGGGATGAAATAAATAAGCTAGAGGTTGAGGTGGACGTGAAAAAATAAGTAGGAGTTTTCTTTCACTGCTAAGTAAAGTCAATTTAGATTATGAGGGCATAGACCTGGCAGTCAGAAGGTATGACTCCTGAGAACTCTCTATGATCTTGAGCAAATCTTTTAACCTCTCAGCCTGTTTTCCGTTCTAGGAACCAAGACACGTGAGCTAAGAATCCGGGAACTAAGAAATTTAGTCAGCACTTACGAAGCTACCAGAATGTGAAATAGTTCTTGCTAAAAATGTCACTTTTGTTATTTATATTAGAGGAAAGAAAACTAAAATGATGCAGAAGATTTTAATCAGTTACCTCTAGTGGTTCTCTTATGTACTGCAAGTTAACTTGAATCCTGCCTCCCCCAGTTATTCTAAGATGTATCATTGAGAAGATGACAATATTCTTGGTTAGTAAATCACTGAATTTAGGAGTCAAAGTTGGATTTAAATTCTTGTATGCCAAGGCTGTGGGAAAGCCATTTAATCCTTCTGAGTTTCCTCATCTTAAAAAATGAAGATATCAATGCCTCCCCTAGAGAGCTACTGAGAGGATTAAATGAGGTAATTTTTGTGGGAACATTTTGTAGCATTTGGTGTAGCACAAAGAGCCCAGATTCTGGAATCAGAGAGACGTTGTTTCAAATTCTCACCCCACCTCTACACATCCAGAAGACTCTGGGGACATAATTTACACATTGTGACTCTGTTTCTTCACCTGTAGAAGGGGATAAACTATCTACCTTAAAAGTAGGGTAAGAGGAATAATGTCTAAAAATTTCTGGTGTATATTTGGCCTCAGAAAATTCACCCCTGCAAACAAGAAAATAATCACCTGTAGAAATTACAGGAAACTCAAGAAGGCAGCTTTTTTTTTTTTTTTTACTTTTAAAAATTACGTAATAACAAGAAAAGAATATTCCACATGTGTGTAAAATATTAAGAAGAATAATAAAATTGATATCTGTGTATTGGCCATGCATCTAAGAAATACAAATTACATTACAAATATCTTTGAGGTCCCCTGTGGACCTCTACGCAATCCCATCTCATCTCCTTCCCCCTAAAGTAACTACAATCCTGAATTTTGGGTTTCTCTTTTTACTACACATGCAAGTATTCTCCAACAATATATTTTAGTTTAAAAGAAAATTATATTAATAGATTTTTATCGTATAAATACTGCTCAGACTTTTTTGACTCAACATTATATTTGTAAGATTCATTCGTGTTGTTTAGCTGCAGATCAGTCATTCACTAATATATGTTATTTCATCATATAAATATACCATCATCTATTCATCCATTCTTCCACTGGTGGACATTTGGTTTGTTTCCACTGTTTTGGTAATGCAAACAATGTAGCTATGTATATTCTTGTGATTTTTCTTTAGGATATATGTGCAGAAATGGAATTACTGGTTTATAGTTTGTATATCTTCACCCTTACTAAAAATGTCAAGTTGTTTTCAAAAGTGGTCATACCAATTTATACTCTCACAAATAGTATATAAGGAGTTTCCGTTGGCCCACAATCTTGGCAACGTTGACATTGTCAGACTCTTAATTTTTGCTAATCTATTGGATAAGTGTGATTTTAAGGTACATTTTCCTGATTACTCATGAGGGTGAGGATATTTTGTACGTATATTGCTCATTCATGATTTAGCATTTGATATTTTAAGACTTGCTTTTGTACACAAACAGCCTGACTGATTCAATGTGCAAGTTATTCACCCTGAATTTGGTAGAAGTCCTTCTAAGATGGAGCCATCTTAGAGTATTCCAGTAGTCTTTTCATAAGGAAGAGAGATTTGTAACATGTTGCCTATGAACCCTCTGACATTATTTTCAAAGTGTTGTATACTTAGCATCTAGCAGAGTCAGAGCAGTCATAGTATATAATAGGTATATAATAAGCTGTCAGCCAAGTAAAGGGTCTTGGATGCAAACATGTGTGTGAACTTTTCTGGAAGAAGGATTCAAATTTTTCATCAGAATCCCAAATGTGTTCATGACTCCTAAAAGTTTAAGAACCATTGACATTGCGAATGATGATTTTGCCTCCTGACTGGTTTTATGGGTTCTTTTCATAGCAAAAATCAAGAGATCCAGTGGAAATTTTTACCTCTTGCAATGAGAAAAGAGAGAAAATAAAATCAATTTCTCTTTTCTGGGCCCAACATTAATTATTGTAGTTTAAGATAAATTAATTATCTTAGAACTGCTAATTGTTTTTCAGTAAACCCACAAATAAAAAGAATTGTATGGTTTGATATAAATGTTCAAGGGCTGTGCATTCACTTTCTTCCTCTTGCTGAGCAATTCAGTCCAAATTCCATTACACTGGGCTGAGCAAGGTAGGCTTCTGGGAATTGAGGAAGGTAAGTGGTACTAGAATGGCTAGAGAATGGTGTTGCAGTCCAAACAGAGTGAGAAGGGAATCTGCATGGGATGGCCACCTGGTTAGGGGTTTTGGGGTGAGGAGGGCATCTGTGCCAGCAGAGGGGAGGGGCAGTGGTAGTACTGACAGGTTGGTTACATATGGGGGATTGATCAAAGTAAATGTATTAAAGATAATGGCAGCTAGGTTTCTTACTGTCAAAGAAGAGAGGGTACAAAGATGAAAAAAGAGAAATCTAGAAGAAATTTGTGGTATCGAACTGGAATGGGAAATACGTTTTTGAACTCATGGTTTTCAATGTATAGAGATAAATACAGAAATATATCTATGTAAATATATGTTTATGTATTCATAAGGAGCATGCCTAGCCCAAAGATCTCTGTTTCTAAATACCACTCTCCACTAATAGAAACCGGGGCTCCTTGAAAAAAAAAAAACCCAATTCCAGGTTTAGGGCAGGAAAAGTATAAAATGAGTCTAGAACACGTTTTATGTGCCAGAAACAAGGATGTGCTCAAAGAATAACGGAGACATGTCCAAAGGGCATAGATAATTATGTACCACTCTGGTGGGTGATGTTGATGAGTGGGGAGGCTGTGCTTGTCTGGGCACAGGGAGTATATGGGAAATCTCTTTACCTTTCCCTCAATTTTGCTGTAAACCTTAAAATTCTCTAAAGAAAAGTCTTCGTTAAAAAAAAAATAATAAAGAACAGAGAGACCAGATTGAAGGGGCTCCCACTGGCCAAACCTGTGATAATTTGAGCATCATAATACATATTTATAGTAATGGATTAAAAATGATAAATAAAATATGAATCCATGGGTCCATACTGATATAAATAAATGAAGAGGTTGATAGTTTGATGAAGGATGGGATATTTATATAGTTTCAAAGTAATTTCCCACAAAATGGTTATTCATTTCAAAGGGAAAAAGAGTGGCTTCATAGTGGAGAATCTCGGTAGACACCTTAATCAAGTGATTTCACATCACCAGTAATGGGACAGACAGAAATTGATAGGATGCAATGAAAAGAACACAACATCACTTCTGTGATGTTCCTGCCAAGAATCTAAATCTAATCAGGAGGAGACATTGGATAAACCCAAACTGAGGAGCATTCTACAAAATTATTGACCACCTATAATCTTTAAAAGTGTCAAGATTATGAAAGTCCAGGAAAGACTGAGGAATTTTCTGGATGACATGACAACTAAACGCAGCATGTCATTCTGGAATGGATCCTTCTTCTATAAAATATATTATTAGGACAATTTACAAAACTCCAATAGGGTCTGAGGATTAGTTGTTAGTAATGTATCAATGCTAATTTACTTATTTTGATGGTTTATTGTGGTTGTACACAGGAGAATAACCTTACCTGAGGAAATTCCCAATACAGTATTTGGGGATTATCAGACATCATGTCAGCATCTAACTCTCAAATTGGTTCAGAAAAAGAAAACTTTTTATACAGTTTTTGCAATATTTCTATAAGTTTCAGGTTATTTCAAAAATAATTAATAAACAAGCTATATACTCAAAGAGGCAACATAAATAAAATCAGGACAACTTATTTTAATTAAACTCGTACATAGTATTCAAAGCCCAATGCTCAGAAAATACATACATCTTAACCCAATTGATTAAATCATGTCAGAGATAAGTAGGAACAGAGAGAATGGAGGTGATTCATGCTTACTGAACATTAGATCCAGGGAAAGGAAACTATATACTTAAGTATATACTATGCAGCCAGACAGTCTGAGTTAAGTCCCAGCCGCATCAGTTACTAGCTGTGTCGCCCTGGGGAATTCATCTCTCTGAATCTCAGTTGCCTCATTTGTGAAAAGGGAATGATAATAATGTCTATTTCCCAGGATTTGTGTGGATTAAAGAAGATCATCTTAAGCAACTAGCATAATGCCTGGTGCATAGCAAGTGCTTAAAATGGTATTTACTATTAATGTTACTATTATATTTATTTTCATATTCCTCCTTTCCTTGTTAGGAAAAATTACCCATGCTTACATCATTCTCTTTCCCTTCCCCTGTGTTGACTTTTTGGGCAGAAAATATCCACAGATCCTTTCGAAGTGTTTCTGAACCCAGAAGATGGTGTAAAGATAAAAATGATAGTAACGACAAAAATCAACCTTTCATATGCATCATTTCATTTAATCATTTAATCTATGAGGTTAAGAATACTGCTTTTATAGATGGGGAAACATGTATAATATTCAGTAGTTTCATGACCACTATATATATGCTACATAACAACCAAGGTTATGCTCCTTTGACTCAAAGTTTTCTCCTTTTTTTTTCAAATGTAAGTAAGCTTGCCTCTAAAAACTGTACTCATTTATTTTGGAAGCTTTCAGATAGTAGGGACAAACAATGCACTGATTCTCAATAGGAATTCTAAAAATATTTATTGTGTTGAATTAAGGAGTAATATGTTTGTGTTAGTAATCTAAGTTACTTACCATAGTATAAATTACTTTATGAGATTTTTTAATTGAGATAGATTTGATAGGGAAGGCAAAAAAAAATCACAAGGATCTTTGGTGCCTTACAGAATGGGGAGATGGTGTTACTGAATTGGTAAGGAAGCACAAAAAGCCAAGAAATAGAAACAAACATCTCATTTGATGATTTTCATAGGGCCAGTTTTACCTCCTACCATTCTTCATGACACATCTGACCTGACTCTGCCTCTGGCAAAAGCATTTTTTGAAAATTTATATATAATTAGTTTCTACAAGTATTTCCTTGAATCTATGAGAGAGAGAGAGAGAGAATGGCTCATTATCTTCCTCTTAATAACTACACTTCCTATGCTTGGGAACCATGTGTGAACAAACTCTCTCTTTTCTAAGCTAAGCAAGAGCAATTGCTTTCCCATCTGATCCATTTTCCAATAATTGAACATGTTTATTGTTTTCCTTTGGGACTGCTTCCAAAACTCCTTCTTCTTTGCATGTGAGGCTCCAGGCTGTCTCCACTATTCTAATGGGAGCCTCTCTCAATTCCAAATATAAGACTTGGAGAGATAACCCAATTTTATTCCTGTATTCATCCCATTACAATGTGAACAGCATATATGTTTTGTGATTTATCTTCAGATAATTTTATTAAGCATCTGTGGGTGCAATTTTGCCATGCTGGGGCAATACATAACAAATTAAATGGGTAAAAGCCCTCCTTTCTAAGAAGCAAAAATAAATCAGATATGATTTTAAAGATTCACCAAAAATAATGAGTAATTTAAAATGGTATGTGAAATAGAAGGTTACAGGGTAGCAAACCTCAAAATTAAGAAATTATTAAATATAATATAGAATAAATTTTTCTGTTTTACTTGTAACAAACTTCCCCAATTTATATAGGGATAGTTAATATTAATAGGAATGAATGAGATTTGGAATATTGGCTCAAGCCATTGGAAAATAAGAAAGTTAGAGGAATATTCATGAAATGGGTTTATCATACTCTTTTCTGTTTCTTCCCTAATTTATTTCACAAAGAAAATACTTCAAAAATATATGAGAAATATTTAAACTGAAATAATTATAGCTATAAATTATAATTTCCTAAATAGTAAAAACATTAACATGTTTTTCCCAGCTTTATTGAGATATAATTGACATATAACATTGTGTAAGTAACATTAACATATTTTAGATTGGAATTTCTCCCTTTGGGAGGTATTAACAGCTTAGGAAGTGAAACAAAAAAATCTTTTATCTATTGTTCAAAGAAACATTGTATTTATATTGTCACAAGGAAGACAGAAGTCTTTTATCCAAGGTTACCCAACATTTGGATCTCACTTGAATAAGACTTAAAATCCAAGAAAGAGAAGTTGTGTTGTTGCAAACAATGGTTATGTTGGATGAACTCCTTCCAGTTTCTGAAGATCAAGATACAGAGAGATTGTCCACAGCAAGGCTACTGCACATGTGCAAGGAAAATCAGGCCTACACCCTTTGCTAAAATGAAGCCTAGAATAAAGACCCTAGACAATTAATTTTGGATTAATAAAACCTAATTTGTGGAAATAATGAGCAACGTAATGAGCATAATAAAGGCTAAGAAAATAATCCCTCTTTCTTTTTTTTTTTCTTTTGAAAACCAGCAGTGTAAGTGGCCTGTGGACCTCCTCTACAGGAGGCACATTTAATCCTGATGTTTATTTGTAAAGCGTTTAGCTT
This sequence comes from Ceratotherium simum simum, assembly GCF_057802395.1. Lineage (NCBI taxonomy): Eukaryota > Metazoa > Chordata > Mammalia > Perissodactyla > Rhinocerotidae > Ceratotherium > Ceratotherium simum. The sequence goes on from NC_141916.1 coordinate 36,379,067, forward strand.
AAAAGGGAAAGAAAAATTATTCCTAGGTAATTGTTCCTTAGAGCAGATGTATTGTGAATAGAACATTTGTGTTTGTGCGTGTGTGTTTGGGAGTGTTGTTTTCCCGGGCACATACAGAAGACAGATTGTTGACAGTAAATGTTTAGTCAAGGGTGAGAATACTTTTGTTTTAGTTACAGATCCTTTCTACCAGCCAGATGATGTTTTCTCCTTTTAATCAGTGCCACAGAAGCTTTTGTGCACTATAGGAGTGCTGCTTAAATATCTGCTTAAATATGATAGAAGAGCCGCATCTTTTAATTTAGTCCCAGAAGGAGAATAAGCCATTCTTCTTTCACTAGGCGACAGACGGGGACTTTTTATGTTACCTAAAGCTCAGCTGAGTGAAGCCTTTGAGAGATGGTGCTATCGTGTTGGACTTGCTTGAATCCTTTACCAGAGGCAAAAGGCTGTCTCCATTTTCCACAAAGCATTGCTTTTGAATTGGAATGCTCTTTGGAAATGAGCCTGTATAGGCAACATGTAGACATTTAGGGCATTGTTTAGCTGGTCTTATACTTAATAGGTGTGATGGGACAAAAGCAATTAACCTACGAGGAAGGTTCTAACTTGGCCTGCTCAGTTCCCTCCCCTCCCCACATACAGAGAAAGTCTCCACCAATTCCAGGCAATTCTTTGGGCTTTTATGATGCAAAATTGGTGGAATGAGGATGAGACAGAAAGGCCATAAGCAAAGCAGATGGATTTTTGATAGAAAGGAAGAGCACAGAAGAGAACCAGTGTCCAGGGATCTGCAGGCAAGGCATATCTTCGCTAGGGGGCTCTGGGAAGAAATGATGAACTTTTTGAAGAAAGAAATCTGGATGATGGAAAGATGTGGAAGCATAAGCAATTCTTCTGGGAAAGGAAAGTGAGAGGCTTCCAGGGGCTTGGGGCATTATAAAATAGAGAAAGAGAGGATTTTAATAAGTTCTGTTGTTTATGTACTTGTATCCTCTTTAAAGATGTTGAAATATGTACGTAAACATTGGACATCCTGTCTGGAATATACTTCTTTCTCTGGGACTGAGCCAAGTGACTATGTCTTCCTTGGGATTATATCTGTATGACAGTTATGAGCTTTTATAATGGGCTTTTTCTTTGGGTGCTTCCTACTTCAGACACATTTTGGTACATTGGAAAATTTCCAGTGTTGAGAAGTTTCTGTGGGTATATGAATATCTTTGAACCGATAGACTCATTTACCTACAAGGCCGTTTTAGACACCCATGAAATATTCTCTCTGTCACCCAAGCAGTATATCTGCTGACAATGCTATATCATAAAATAAGATTTGTGATACTGTTAGAGATACAGGATGGGGAGTGATGATGATGGAGCACAACATCTTAAGAGCCTGAAGGTGAACTGGAAAAAATTAAAATCAAGTTTCAAGAGATTTATTTGCCAATATATGTCTAGAGAAAACTTGTCAGAGGGTGTAGAAACAAGTAAATATGCAAGTGAGCTATTAAGTTGCTTAAGTCTTCCTTTTGTTCAGAATATTCCTATTGGGTAGAACTCTTAATTCATTACTTGTTGAATGTTCTCTTGAATCTGTGAAGTTTTTCTGGAACTTCAACTTTACAGCGATAATAAAAGATTTTCAAAGGAAAATCTAAGCATCTCTCAAGAATGATTTCCATTTCTAAACATGCATCACTGATTCTATATGATAGAATCACTTTTCTGACTTTTAAAGTCTTCTCTTCTGCCAACTTGCTGTAGGAGTCACAGGGTACTACTGACGAGTCTGAATCTACCCAAAAGAAAGACAGTGAGTTGTAATAAACCCATTGGGTTACATCTTTAGCAAGGCTGTCCAATCGTGTTGGGAAGAGCAAGCCAGACAGATCCTGTAGCCCTGACTGAAGACTAAGGTCATGAGGACTCTGGGAAGGACAAGAAAAGCCTTTAGAGCACAGTCTTTTGAACTCCCCTGGGTCACATTTACTCACCTTCTTGCTATTCTGCTTACACCCCCTTTTGTGTACAAATAGGCTGTGTTGTCAATCACACTAAGATGCCTTACATGGAGAACCATGATTTCCGATGAGGTCTACATTATCTTCTAGCTGTAACAAAGAATTTGGAAAAAGAGAATCATGGAGAGACTTTTTCTTTTATGTTCTGCGAGCGCATTTACACCAATACTTTATAGATACTTTAGTGATTGAAGTATCCCTATGAGGTAGGTATTTATACTAGCTAGGATAAGTAATTCAAGCTGTTCTAATAAACAAACCCCTAACTCTCACCAGTTTAACACAATAAACATTTACTTCTGGTTTATGGCAAAGTCTAAAGTGGATGGTCCTACCTAGCAGGAGGCCTTCCACAAGGTCATTCAGAGACACGGACACCTTCCAGTCTGTGGCTCTGCTGTCCCCTGGGGGCCTGGAGTCCTCTGCTAGATTCTCTATTCATCCAGCAGACAAAGAAGAGAGAGCATGGAGGCCGGCCCGGTGGTGTGGTGGTTAAGTTCGCGTGCTCTGCTTCAACGGCTCAGGGTTCGCAGGTTTGGATCCCGGGCACGGACATACACGTTGCTCATCAAGCCACGCTGTGGTGGTGTCCCATATACAAAATAGAGGAAGATGGGCACAGATGTTAGCTCAGTGACAATCTTCCTCACAAAAAAACACAAGAAGAGAGAGCATGGAGTGTCACTTGGAAGGTTTGTGTGGGCCAGATCTGAAGGCAGCATCCATCACTTCTGCCCTTATCCTAATGGCCATCACCATCTGGCGTCACTAAACTGCAAGAGAGGCTGGGAAATACAGTCTAGCTCTGTGACCAGAAGGAAATAGAATTGGGTTTGGTGAAAAACTAGCCAATCTCTGGCATAGTGTTATCATCCCCGCTTTACTGATGGGGAACCTGAGACATAAAGAAGTTAAGTAATATACCAAAGTCACCTAGCTAACAGATGGTGAGCTAGAATCTGAACCTAGGAATCTGACTCCAGAACGGCCTTTTAAACCGTGGTACAGAGCTGCCTCCCAGAAGATTAGTGCATGGAATTTCCCGTTACTTCAAATGAGTAAAATGAGGCAGAGGAAGATAACACGCCTCCTAGTTGATAAAATGCAGCAGACATAGGATTAAAGTGTGCTTACTGCATGGAACGGCAGTCCCAGTTAGAAGGAGTGTGTGACCCTCTGATTTCAGCGGCTCTCTTCCTGAACATCTTTGGGGAAGAGGGGTTTGGGTTCCAATCTCAGCGAGTACTTTAGGGTGAGCCAACCCACACTCTGTCACCTGAGACCCTTGTTTCCAACAGCATGCAACTAAAGAGGCAAATGATTAGAATTAGAGATCATGGAGTCAAACGGACAGGCAGTACGGTATGGGGTTAAGAAGCAGCATCGGGAATCAGAGCTCCCACATCTATAAAATCCAACCTGGCTCTGCCACTAGCTGGATGTGTGACTTAAGTTACTTCATCTCTCTGTGCTATAGCTTACTCATTTGTAAAATGTTGAAAATAATAATACCTACCTCATAGGTTGTTATGAGGATGAAATTAATACACATAAGGTGCTTAGAATAGTATCTGACATATCATAAGCAATCAAAGGGGTTAGTTTTTATTGTTATTGTTGTTATTGTTATTTACTTGCACCTAATCGAACTAAAGGCACGACACATATTTTTGCTGACACATAAATGAGCTGTCATCTCAGTAAATGGCAACTCCATCTGTTCAGTAGCTCATGCTATTGGACTCTGCCCTTCCTTATCCCCAAACTCCAATCCATCAGCTAAGTCCTGTCAGCTCTGCCTCCAATGTATTTATTATATTTAGTTGTCTCCATCTTCCCTGCTCCACCCTAGTTCAAGCCTCTATCATCTCTTGCCTAGACTACTGCAAAAACCTAAAATGTTCCCTGCTTTTCCTCGTGCCCCTACAATCCGGTCTCCACACAGAAGCTGGAGTGATCTTTTGAAAATATAAATCAGACTATACAATTCCCCTGATTAAACCTGCAAATGACTTCCTACCTCATTTAAATAAAATCTCAAGTCCTTCCCCTGGTCTTTGCCTAAGTAAGCGGTAGATAATTCGTTAATAGGTACTAGTTTGTCTAAGACAATCTTAGTTTACGCTGTTGTTCTAAGATTGTTATTAATAGCACCTCCTCTCACTTTCAAAAGTATCCTGACTTAGATGATAAATTATATGATTACCCTACTTATGGGACCTGGAGCGTCTTCACCCTAAGTAAATACTACAAATACTCCTTGGTAATAACACTTTCTTTTAGTGGGGGGAGGGCTCATCTCCTAAATTACTTAGAGTCCATTCACCTTAAAAGCAAAGCTTGAAGCAATTTGATTATAATACTGAAGTTTAAATTTAGTTTGATTGGCGTTTAGCTGTATTTTAAAAGAATTGGTGAATTACTTGTGTGTGGGCAGCTCTGCCTCTGAGTCCTGTTCACAGAGGGACTAGGCCATCTCTCCAGCACAGCCTGAGTCAACAGCCTACTCTCCAGGCCTCATTGTAGTGTTACATGTAGACCCCTTGATGAACTGTGGACCCCTTCTTTCAGACAAGGAAAGATCCGGTCTCCTGGAGAAACTTCAGCCCTCACAGCAATCCCTCCTCCCTTTCTGCTTGTACCCCACCTGGGGTGGCGAGAAACTTTACCCTTTGACTCCCTTTTGTGCCTGAGGAATATCCCTTTTCTGCTCCACTGAGGACTGGAAAAACAGAAGGTGCATTTAACCTCCCTTGTCTAGTACCTACCCATGCCTTGTGAGGCCGTGTGCTCCGTGTAAGATCCATTCACTGAGAGAAACAAGAACCTATTTCTAGTCTTTAACAGACTTATGATCTGGCTCTGGCTACCTCTTTGACTTCATCACCTTTTGCTCTTCCCCTCGATTAACTACACCGTCTGCCTTTTCTTTCTAGAATATTCCAAGCATGATCCTGCCTTACAGCCTTTGCACTTGTAGTTCCTTCTGCCTGGAATGCTGTTCCCCTGATCTGTGTGACTCAGCTTAAATGTCACCTCTTTGAGAGGCCTTCCTTGATCACCCAATCTAAAGTAACTTTCCCATAATCCTGTTTTATTTCCCTCACAATATTTATTATTATCTAAAATTATTTTGCTTGTTTAATTGCTAACTTTCTTTCTTTCAAACTCCGTGATAATAACAGTAGTAGCTAGACTTACTACGAGCACTCTTCTAAGTGTTCTACGTTGATTAATTTTTTAAATCTTTACAGTCATTTTATGAGATGGATACTATTATTATTCCCATGTAACAGATAAAGAAACTGAGGTTTAGAGGCATGGAGTACCTTTTCTAATGTCACAGAGAGGGAGCCAGGATTCAAGCCGAGACAACCTGGCTCCAGTGGCCAACCTGAACCACCAGGCAAGGCCACCTCCCATCAAAGTTCTCCCCAGAGGACAGAACTTGTCTGTCCTGTGTGCCACTGTATCTACTCTCAGCACTTCTGTAATATTGTGATTTATAATAAGAAATATGTGTTTGGTCTTCATCCAGGTTCTGGCACAGGGTTCCTTAAACTATTGGAATTTCCTAAGAGATAAGAGCAATAAAGGTGTATTTTGTTATGGTAATGAGTGATTTTGGAAAGCACCTAAGGATGGGGCTGGTTGCCAGAGGAGCCAGTCATGTGATTAGAGGGTTGGAACTTTCAGTCCTGCCCCGCTGACCTCTACCGGAGATGTTCAGTCACCAATGGCCAATGATTTAATCAATCATGACTATGAAATGAAGCCTCCATAAATGCCCAGAAGGACAGGGTTTGGAGAGCTTCCGGGTTGGTGAACACGTGGAGATTTGGGGAGAGTGGCGAGCTCAGAGAGGGTGTGGAAGCTCTGCACCCTTCCCACATACCTTGCCCTATGCATTTCTTCCATCTGGATGTTCCTGAGTTATAGCCTTTTATAATAAACCTGTAATCTAGTAAGTAAAATGTTTTTCTGAGTTCTGTGAGCCATTCTAGCAAATTAATCAAACTTGATGGGGGGGTCGTTGGGACCTCTGATCCATAGCCGGTTGGTCAGGAGCCCACATGACAACCTAGATTTGCAATTGGTGTCTGAAATGGGTGGGGGCAGTCTTGTAGGACTGAACTCTTAACCTGTGGAATTGGATGCTCTCTCCAGGTAGATAGTGTCAGAATTGAGTTGAATTGTAGGATACCCAGCTGGTGTCTGAGATTGCTTGCTGGGATGGGGAAAACCCCCCAGACACACACCGGAATAGGTGATCAGAACACCTTTAACTTCACACAGGACTTGGCTCAATTAATGTTTGCTGAACTTGGAGTGAATAAATGTTGCTATAAAACCATGACTCTGTTTTATTTTTTATAAGCAGGGAAGAAAACATCTCACTTACCTACCTAATATAAATGACAGAGCCCAATCTCTTGTCTTGAGAGGAACTAGAGACAGAGGCCCAGCCAGAGCTGCCTCAGAGATCTAGATGGGGAAAAGTGCCATGTAGTCCCATGGCAGATTCTGCATGGAGTCTTAAGAAATTTCTAGGGGTGGCTTTCCATGGGTTTCTGGGTTAGTCATAAAATAAGCTAACTGGTGCCATGCTACTAACTCTAAAGGGAGAAAAATGCAGACATAGAAGCAAAGTATAGAGTGAACTAACGAATCCTCTCATACCTTCCCCACCATCAGGGGTGGGCACAGAAAGTTAAACTCTCCCAGATAGAATTTCTACTACCTGCAGCTGAGTACCAGGAAACCTCCTTCCTGGGCTGGCCCAGTGGCACAGAGGTTAAGATCACACTCCGCTTTGGCATCCCAGGGTTCACAGGTTCGGATCCCAGGTGTGCACCGATGCATCGCTTGTCAAGCCATGCTGTGGTGGCGTCCCATATAAAATAGAGGAAGATGGGCATGGATGTTAGCCCAGGGCCAATCTTCCTCAGCAAAAAAAAAAAAAAAAAAAAAAGAGGACGATTGGCATTGGATGTTAGCTCAGGGCTGATCTTCCTCACACACACACAAAAAAAGGAACCTCCTTCCCTTATAATCTACTTCTCTGCCACGCCTCCTCTCAGCTCCTACAGCATTCTGTACAAACCTCAGTCTCTTTACTCATCATATTATATAGAGTTTCACTATTCATCCATCTGCCCCCCCCCCCCGAATGGTAAAGTCCTTTAACAACACCACGTCTAGTTCATCCTTCACATACCATGGCACAGTTAATAATGTATGCTTACTAATGTTAGCTGACTCAGTCAGACTTGCCTTAGTTTACTTCTCTGAGAGTGAAGGAGACAGTCACACAAATGATCTGCCAGTTGGTTTCCAGCTCCGTGTGCTGTATCCGTCAGGTGAGGCCTGTGCATTGCTCTTGCTTTGGATTTGAGCCCTGCTACAAAAAGATCAGTCTTTGTCTGTATGCACTAGAATCTGGTTGTGTTCCAACTAGTTTTTAACTAGATGAATATGCCCTTTCAATGGCGTGATCCTATTTGTCCCCGTCTCTTCCCTGCACTGCTGGTTATTTACATATTTAATGTGCAATTGACGATGTACCGGCTCATACATCAGAGGCCTGCTCCCAGGATCCGAGGGGCCTATTAGAAGCAGATCTGTGGCTCTTGACTAGACCGAATCCCTTGGAGGCCATTCGTCTGGATTGGCCTTGTGTACAAACTGGGGCTTCTCTTTTTTCTCCGTCTTTACTTTCTTTGTGTTACCAACGTTTGTACAACTATTTTCAATTCTCATTTTTGTGGACATCTGTTATGCAGCCAATCATAAAGAAAAAAAAATACCAAAAGAAACACATCAACAACAATGCTTCCCTCACTCCCCAGGGAATTGAGATCTATTTATATAGCAGCTGAATGTAAAGATACTGTGATTTATATCATTTGTATTGTTCTAAAATTAGCTAAATGTGTTGGGAGCCTTAAACAAGTTCTATGATTTTCCTTAATCATCAGCTTCTTTACCACTAAAAACAAACAAGAGAAACTGAACCACTATGTTTTTTACAGTATTAATCCTAATATTCATTAACTAAGTAAACGGCATTAAGCTCCACAAGGATTTTGTGCTGGTCAAATCTTAGTTCCTTCTCCTCTCAAATTCATTCATTCAACAAATGTGTATTGAACGTCTTATGCAGCAGGAAGTAAAAGTCAAAAGCCTAATTTATGAATATTGAATCCATCTGTTGAAAATGTCCTTCGACATATGCAATTGTCTATTGACATTCAATTGAATACATTCTGTGCTTTCTGGGCCTACCTTTAGTTTTCCATTTCTTCTCTTAAATGTGACACCCAGACAGTATTCTTCCATGCCCAGCACAGAGCATATAGAGAAGGGGCTTAATGATGTTCCTTTCTGGAGAAATTGGAGAATATTTTGTTTCCTGGCACATAGAAGGTAATCAACAAGGAGTTTTTGAGTAAAAATGAGTGGATGAAGGGACCAGCCCCGTGGCGTAGTGGTTAAGTGGGCGCGCTCCGCCTCTGGCAGCCCGGGGCCCGGATACCGGGCGCACACTGAGGCACCGCTTGTCAAGCCACGCTGTGACGGCGTCCCATGTAAAGTGGAGGAAGATGGGCACAGATGTTAGCCCAGGACCAGTCTTCCTCAGCAAAAAGAGGAGGATTAGCATGGATGTTAGCTCAGGGCTGATCTTCCTCACCAAAAAAAAAAAAAAAATATGAGTGGATGAAGTTAAACTCAAATAAAATAAAAGTTTTCAAGTGCTACTGCACGGGCTGCTACCTTTCTCTTGTTACCATCTGCTCTGCAAGCTGAGAACGTTTCTGTCCCATGTCTCTCCTGTGACCTTACACCACTGACCCTTGTGGTTCTCTAGGAACAGTGTTCTGAAGGCTCTAGAAATAGAGAAAGCCCATGATCGTGGTGTTAAATTCTCATAACACCTATAATGGAGAGGAAGAGCAAGAAGATGGGAAGTCCAAGAAAAGAAGAAAGCATACGTTTAATTCAACAAATGTTGATTGAATATTTTACATGTATTCCTGTTCTAGATACTGAAGATGAAGAAGTAAACAAAGTGAACAATGTTCTCATAATGGGAGAAGAGAGTAAATAAACCATTGTAGAAAAAGAAAAATACCAGAGAAATATTTTGGGGGAATTAAAATAGAGTGAAGTGATAGAGCATGATTGCTAATCACTTCAGTTTGAGAGATCAGGGACAGTCTCTTTGAGGAGGTGATTGTAACATTCATGCTTTTTATTTTCTGTGTTTTATGATGTTTTGACATCTTGGGGCCTTGCTAATCCTGGAGAGACTGCCCCTCCCAGGGTGAGCTAATTCCTAGAGATAGCAGATGACTGCCCTGTGAGCATGCCTTTGACATGCAAACCAACCAATCCTGAGTCTATACCCCCATCACCTCCTTTTATCAGGTTTCTACAGTTCAGGACGCTATCCTCCTGCCCTAAATCACTCCAGGTACCAGACAACTAGCAACTACCCCTTTGGCCTAAAGCCTGCCAAAATTATTCAAACTATCCAATCCTTAATTTACTCAGCTGCTTATGCTGCCTTGCCCATTCCTTCCCGTGAAAACCACAATAAAGGCTCAGCCCCATGCTTTCCCCGACCCCTTCTACCTCCTGACCGACCTTGGCGCTTCTCCACATGGCCCTGTGTGCCAGGCCTCCTGTTCCTAGGGACCTGTGAGTATAAATATCTTCCTTCTTCATGATAGTCATTTTTATGTCTGCGTGTCTTCTCATACCTGATTAAAATAAATCCCAGATACATTTTAATACAGTGGCACTTAAGCTAAGATCTGAATGACGAGAAGGACCAGCCGCATGAAGATCAAGAAGAGAGCATTCTAAGTAATGATGTAGAGACTCTAAGCTTGGTAAGACCAAGGACCACATAGGAGGTGTGTGCACCTGGAATAAATTACCCTCTCACTTCCTACTTCTTTTCCTTTGCCTTCCAGACAACCATTGTCTGGAAAATCCATAGATTCCTAAAGGCAAATATCTCTGTGGAAGTCAGATGTCCCGCTATCCCTTTTGTACAACTCAACACTTGTATAAGTAGATAAGTGATGCGAAGAACTGAAGTTCTCATTAAAGCAATTCGCACTAATGTATCAAAGTCTTTGCTAATGCACTTTCATTGAAAGGGGGAACGTATTAACTGAAACAAATTTCTTGGTCAGTCACACTCAATGGTTTTTGTGTCTTGACATCATTCAAATACCCAACACACACTTATCAAATACATCTTTCATTAGGTTCTAGGGGTGGAGCGAGGAGGAATAACTTTTCCTATAGGTATAAATGACTGTTGTGATCACTCTTTGCACTTGTGATTTCTGGTTCAATGTTTGTCTTTCCTTTATATTATAATTATACCCAAAGCTACATGAGGGTGGGAGATATGGCTGACTCCATGTCACTAGCAAAATACAGTGTCTGGCAGACTACGGGCATTCTATTAATGAATTCAGAATAAAAATTATTGAATCAAGTCATACTAAGATAAAGTGTAAATATGAAAGATAAAAGTAATTTCCAGGGGCCGGCCTTGTGGCGTAGCGGTTAAGTGCACGCGCTCCACTGCTGGCAGCCCGGGTTCGGATCCCGGACACGCACCGACACACTGCTTGTCAGGCCATGCTGTGACTGTGTCCCACATAAAGCAGAGGAAGATCCACACGGATGTTAGCTCAGGGCCAGTCTTCCTCAGCAAAAAGAGGACGATTGGCATGGATGTTAGCTCAGGGCTGATCTTCCTCAGAAAGAAAAAAAAAAAAAGTAACTTCCAATATTTTAGTCCCTCAGGATGCAGCAAGTTTAATTTCTTAAACTTATGGGTTTCGTTTCTGGCTGCACATTAAAATAAACCAGTGAGCTTTTAAAATGTATTAATACTGATCCCCATTCCAATCAATTGAGTCAGAACCTAAGGGTGGGACCTGGGTAACACATTTAAAAAATTTTCTCTAGGTTATTCCGAAGGGCAGCCAGGATTGAGGAACACAGATCTAGACTGAAAGGTTACACAAAGTAGAGGTTAATGCACCTGGTTGGAGTCTTTGGGCGATGTGAAGAGCAGGTATCAGAATTTGCACGGATCACTAAGAAAGTAGAATTCTCCAGGAAGAAGATGGTCACAATGGTCTAGGCTTTAAGGATGATTATGCAGAGAAATTGGGCAGAGAGGCTTTAGACAGAGATCTGAGCTGTGTGTAACCAAGAAGGAAGAAGGCAGGTTGGCATTTGCAGCATAATGAGTTCTTTTGTGTTCATTTTTATAGTGTTTAGAGAACTTCAGATGCCTGAAGTCATTGGCAGGTGACTTTGCAGAAATACAAACCATAATATTTGAGAAACAAAAAGGAGAGAATTTGAGGGCAGATTTTATATTCATCTTTAAAAAAAAAAAAGATGATCTGGGAAATTATACTTCGTTTTGCTGCAAGAAGTCATTATGCTGACAAATATTCGTAAAACAATATTTCAGCCCATAAATTTTATTTTAACAGACATCCAGAGTAAAGTCCAGTTGCGTAGAGCAAATGCCAACCTTCCTTTCCATTCCCAGGTCCACAGTCTTACATTTCAAAAGAGAGTACTGGACCTCAGTTTATGTTTTCTTATAATGATACCTGCCATGAAGTTTTAAACTAACAAACGCTTATGATACACAAAAGCTGTCCAAACAAATCCTCATTAACTGGAGCCTCATCAGCAATATTATATCTGAGTTTATCACTGAAGAAGTTCTTTGGGAACAAATTCAAATACCAATTAAAAATCAAAATAGATGAAAGTCTGATCTTCCATGGTTGTATAGACTGTCATTCTGCTAGATGAATTTTGTTACGTATAACGTAGATCAGTGGATTTTAATGTAACACAGTATGAAATGTTCATTGATATTGTTTCAGATTACACATTGCAATAACCATTAAAAACTAGCACTTGTCAAGTCTTGGTATAGCATCAAAGAAGAATATCCACAATTATCTGAAAGGCCATGAAAATATTCCTTCTTTTTCCAACTACATATCTGTTTGAGGCCAGATTTTCTTCATATACCTCAACCAAAGCAACACATGGCAAAAGATAGAATGCAGAAGCAGATATGTGGATCCAAGTGTCTTCAATTAATCCAAACATCAAAGATATTTGCAAAAATGTAAAAATATAACTCTCTTCTTACTAAAATTTTTGTTTTGGAAAATATAGTTATTTTTCATTATAAATAGATTATTTATTTATATTAACATGTAATGGGGTTGTCACTGTTATTTTTAAATTAATAAATATTTAAATATTCTCAATCTTAATTTCTAATATGGTAAATATCAATAGACATAAATTGATATTTATATACTCAATTTATTACCAAATTGTATAGCACGTTAAAAGTTGACACATGCTGTATCTTTTTTAAAATAGGGGGTTGGGAGTTGTAGGAGGGTTAGGAGTAGATTACAATATTAAATAGAGTGGTCAGGGTAGATTTCATTGAGAAGGTGATATTTGAGTAATTGCTTGAAGAAGATAAGGGGGTTAGCCTTGTGGATGTCTAGGGAAAGAGTGTTCTAGGAAGAGGAAACAGCAAGTGCAAAGCTGGTAGCAGAAGTCTGCTGATGTGTTTGAGGACAGCAAGGAGGCCAGAGTAGGTGGAACAAGGTTAGCAAGGGGGAGAGAAGTATGAAACGAGGTCAGAGAGGTTGGGAGAGGGAGGCAGGTCAAGGGTCTTATGGGATTTTGTAGGGAGTCCTTGGAGGATTCTGAACACAAGAATGGCATGATCTAACTTCTGTTTTAAAAGCTTACTCTAGAGCAGGGTTCCACTTCTTGCATAACAGTGTGAGGAGCTCCACAGATCCACTCCCCACAGAAACTGGTGCAAATTATTTTTGAAATCAACCATTTAAGGTCTCTGGAAATGGCCCAAAGAGCATACAGCAAATAAAGAAACATTTATTCAAGAAATCTACTAAAACTTGGTAAGAACTACAAGAGTCTGGTATTTGAACCAAGACCCCTGAGCTCCTTCCCAGCTTAGTGAGGTGGAAACCTCACTCCAGAATTGTACAGCCATGAACACAGGGCTCTATCTCTGCCAAGCTCCCAGTTGGAAGGGCTATCTTTTCAGGAGGGGCAGTACATAAGCATTGCTCCCCCTGCTTCCAGTTATCTATTGCTGGTTAAGTTCCAGATGATTGTGGTTGAGAAGTGGAGGTTCCTTCTTTTGCTCATCCCCCACTCATGGGATTGAGGCTATACCATGGGCATGGCACTTCTGAGAATCCTGGGGCCCTGGTTGTTCTTTCCTTGGCTTGTGGGGTGAGAGTTCCATGCTGAGAGAGGCAAGCTGAGGACACCTAGGGTTGCTCTCTCTAACCGCTGAACACTCAGCTTCTAAAATGGGGTGTTACTAAGACAGAAGTGCACCATTCTCCCCACCCCTATCATCAGTGCCATGGCTCAGAGATTTTGCCCATGTGGAGAAGCAGGCAATAAAACAGAGAGCTCAAAATCTCTCCCCAAAGGACTGACTTCATTTGCAACAGTATAGAAAAGTTCAAGCCTAAGGTCACTCTCAAAAACAGTGAGATTGATAGATTCTCTGGAGATAAAGGCTAAACTGTAGTCCTGCTAGCTTTCCAGAGAGAAATGGGAAAAGAGACAGATGGGAAGAGACCTCTGAGGGTCAGAACAAATCTCACAATGACTTTGGAAACTATCCCTTTCAAGGGAACCAAATTTTGATTGGATTAATCTGTGAAGTAATTTATGCCCCCCCCCCCCCAAAGCACTGTTGAAAACAATAAAGTATCAGCCTACAATTAGTGGAACTTGAAAGCTGAGTGTGGTCAGGGAAAGAGACAACCAGAGAGCCCTGCCAAAACCACTGTCATCCCGGAGTAACTGTGGACCTCAGAGAAATGTGGAACATGGTTAAGTGCACCAACATAGATATAATGGGAATACCACAAGGAGAGGAGAGAGAAAAAAGAGAAGGAAAATGTTTGAAGAAACAATGGTTGAAAACTAATGAAATATATTTTAAAACATTAATTTATACATCCAGGAAGCTTAATGATCTCCAAGTAAGACATATACCAAGAAATATACCGATAGACACGTCATAGTAAAAATGCTGAAAGCCAAAGACAAGGAGAATATCTTGAAGCCAGCAAGAGAAAAACGACTTGTCATTTACAAGGGAACTGCAATAAGATTAACAGCTGACTTAGAAACAATGGAGGCTAGAGGGCAGTGGGATAGTATGTTTGAAGTGCTTGCTGAAAAAATTTGTCAGTCAAGAATCCTGTATCCAGCAGAGCTATTTTTTTTAAATGAAGGTGAAATAAAGAAATTCCCAGATAAACGAAGTCTGCGTGAATTTACTACTAGCAGACTTGCCTTACAACAAATATTAAAGGAAGTTCTTCAGATTAAAGCACGTGATCCCAGATGATAATTGGAATCCACATGAAAAAACAAAGAGCACTGATAAAGATAGTTATATAATCATAAAAGACAATGTAAATGCATATTTCTCCTTTATTCTCTTAACTGATTTAAAAAGTAATTGTATAAAATAATATGTATATAATGTAATTTGGGGCCTATAACATATAAAAATGTAATATAATTGCCAATAATAGCACAAAGGAGGTGGGTAGGAGCAAAGGTGTATTGGGCTAAGGAAATGACTCCATATGGTAAGTCAAATTTAGAGGAAAAAATGAAGAGGACTGATGATGATAAATAACAAGGTTAATATAACAAAAGCTAGAAATATAACTTGCTATCTTTTTTTTCTCTTGGCTTCTTTAAAAGACATAAAACTATATAAAATCATAATTATAACAATGTAATTTTGGGTTTGTAACATTTACAGGTGTAATACATATAATAATAATACCCAAAAAGGGGGATAAGGGAATAAAACTATATAGGAGTAAGTTTCTATAACTCATTGGAATTAAATTAATATAAATCTGAAACTGTTTCTAATAAGTTAAAGTGAGCCCTAGATCAACTGCTAAGGAAATAACTCAAAAATATATGGTGAATAAAATCATTAAATTAAAATGCTACATTAGAAAATATTCATTTAGCATAAAAGAAAGCAGTAAGGGAAGAATAGAATAACAAAAACAACAAAAAAGAGATAAGACGTAGAAAACAAAAAGTTAAACAACAGATGTAAATCCAATTATATTAATCCAATTCTATGTTAATAACTACATTAAATGCAAATGGATTAACAAGTCCTTTTAAAAGACAGAGATTGTCAGATTGGGTAAAAACAAACAGGTTCCAACTATATTCTGTCTATAGGAGACACACTTTAGATTCAAAGATACAATAGATTGAAAGTAAAAGGATGGAAAAAGATATATCGTGCAAACATCAATCACAAGAAATCTGGAGTGTCAGACAAAATAGACTTCAAAACAGAAAATGTTACTAGAAATAAAGCGAGGCATTGTGTAATGATAAAACAATCAATCTATCAGGAAGATACAACAATTATAAACATATATGCACTTCACAGCAGAGCACTAAAATATATGAGGCAAAAACTGAAATAGGCAATTCAACAATAATAGTTGGAAACTCCAATAGCCCACTTTCAATAACGGATAGAGCAATTAGACAGAAGATCAACAAGGAAATAGAAGACTTGAACAATACTATAAAACAGCTATACCTAACAGACCTCAACAGAACACTTCATCTAAGAGCAGAATACATTCTTCTCAAATGTGCATGGAATGTTCTCCAGGATAGACCATATACAGAGCCATAAAACAAACCTCAACAAATTTTAAGGGATAAAAATAATAAAAGAATACAAAATTTTTTTTTTTTGAGGAAGACCGGCTCTGAGCTAACATCTCTTGCCAATCCTCCTCCTTTTTTTCTTCCCCAAAGCCCCAGTAGATAGTTGTATGTCATAGTTGCACATCCTTCTAGTTGCTGTATGTGTGACGCGGCCTCAGCATGGCCGGAGAAGTGGGCCTTGGTGCGCGCCCAGGATCCAAACCCGGGCCGCCAGTAGCGGAGCGCATGCACTTAACCACTAAGCCATGGGGCCGGCTCCAAAATATGTTTTCTGATCACAGTGGAATGAAATTAGGAATCAATAACAGAAAGAAATTTGGGAAACCCTTAAATATGTGGAAATTTAAACAACACATTCCCAAATAACTAATGAGTCAAAGAAGAAATTATAAAGTACTTTAGGATGAATAAAAGTGAAGACACAACATATTAAAACTTCATGCAGCTAAAGCAGTGCTTAGAGGGAGATTTATAGCTGTAAATGGCTATATTATAAAAGAAGATATTTCAAATCAATAATCTAACCTTCCACCTAACACACTTGAAAAAGATCAAGCTAAACCTAAAGCAAGCAGAATAAAGGAAATAATAGAGAGAGGAAATTAATGAATAATGGAAAAACAATAGAGAAAATCAAATAAAACCAAAGCTGATTCTTTGAAAAGATTAATAAAATTAACAAATCTTTAGCTAGATTGACCAAGACAAAAAGAGAGAAGACTGAAATTACTAGAATCAGAAATGAAAGAGGGGACATTTCTACCAACATTAAAGAAATAAAAACAATTATACAGGAATACTATGCACAATTGTATGCCAATAAATTAGGCAATGTAGATGAAGTGGATAAATTCCTAGAAAGATATAAAAGCTTACTCTGTTTACTGTGTTTAAAATATCATGTAGAGTCAAGGGTGGAAGTAGAGAGATCTGTTAGTTGTGAATGGCAAGAGAGAATGGTGACTCAACAAGGATGGTGGCAGTGGAAGTGATGGGAAGTGGTAAGAGTTTGGATACATTTGGACAGTAGGGCCAATGAGATCTCCTGGTAGATTGAATGTGAAAGAGAATCAAAGATGACTGCCTGTTTTTGTCTGGAGCAAAAAGCAGGATGGTTTTTCCATCAGTTGATAGGGGGAGGACCTTAGGTGGAGTTTGGGATTGGGCAGGATATCTTTCATGTGCCCCTCTAGATCCACTGTCTACCCTTCTTCATTTTGTTCTGTACCCCAAGAGGATGACCTCTACAGAGTACCTAAGCTGATCTCCTGCTCTCTGGCTTTCCAGGTATGTTCAGTTAACGAGGAACATGAGATTCAAGGGAAGGTGGGGTTGTTTTAAACTGGTTGTATTCCACCACCCAGGGTCACGGCTCCTGTCAATTGACCCTCTCCACACTTCTACCTCTCTCTACCTCTTTCTACCTCTCTCTGTCTCTCCAGTTCCCCCTCGCCCCGCCCCCCGCCTCAGTAATGACTGCTTCCTCCCTTTACTTCTTTACCCTTCAGGTTGATGGGACAGCAGCCACCTTTGTTAGCACTGGAGTATTGCACTATTCTTTGTGGTTTCCCTACACCCTGTAAATAGCTCCTTTATTAAACTGTCCTCAAATTACCTAAATTAAGTATGCATCTGGTTCTTGCCAGAACTATGACTGATATGGGAGGAAGATCAGAAATCTGGTTTGGAACATACTAAGTCTGAGATATCAAAGGGGAGATGAGAGTAGGCAGTTGGATATTTGAGTCTGGAATGCAGGAGAGTGACATAGCCTAGAGACAAGAATTTGGGAGTCATTAGCAGAAAGAAGATATTTAGAACCAGGAGGTTTGATGAGATTATTGAGGGAGTGAGAGAAGACACAAAAAAGAAGAGGACTGAGACCTGAGTCTTGAACACTCTAATGTCAAGAGGTTGGATAGATGAGCAGGAACCAGCAAAGGAGATAGTGGAGAAGCAGCAACGGAGCTAGAGGGAAAACCAAGGGAGTGTGCTCTGGAAGCCAAGTGAGGAACGTGTATCAAGGAGGCAGAGTGATCCACTGTGTCAAAGGCTGCTGAAAGGCCAGGTACAAACAGGACTAAGAATTGACCATTGAATTTAGCAATATGGAGGTCATCCTTTGGCCTTGGCAAGATCATTCTCAGTGGAGTGGGGTAACAAAAGCTTGTTTAGAGCATGCTTTAAAAATAATGAGAAGAACTGGAGTAAGCAAGTATAGACAAATCTTGAATTTTGCCACAGAGAAAACAGTATATGGTCAGTGGCCAGAGAGGGAAGAGAAGTTTTGCTTTTGTGTTCATTTATTTTGTCTTGTTAGGATAGTATAATAACAGCATGTTTTTATGCTGGTAAGCATGATTCAGGAGAAAGGAAAAAATAATAATGCAGGTGAGAAATGGGAGAATTTCTAGAGGATGCCCTTGAACAGGAGAGAGTGGGGTCTAAGGCACAAGGAGAAGGATTATCTGAGACAGGAACACGGAGCACGTGATTATCTATAATAACAAGTGGGAAAGCAGAGTATGCAGATTCAGAACTTCTCTTCTGATTTGTATTTTCTAGTAAAGTAGGAAGCTGAGAATGAGGATAAAAGGGAGGGGTTGGAAGTTTGAGGAGGCGTTGTGAATTGTTGCCTGGGATGCCAGTATGAATGCTGGCAGCATCAAGAAATCCCTTACGGTTCACTATCATGAATTTAAAATGGGGTCATATTTAGCTGAAGGAATGCACTTGTAGAGTAAGCAAAGAGTAGGATTCAACAAAGATTTGGGGTTTTACTAAGCAAGCTGTGTGGCCTCATGTATAAAATGGGGATAATAATACTTACCATGAGAGTTGCTATATGCTTTAAATAACACAAATAAATGCTTATCACAGTATCTGGACTATAGCAAGTGTATAATAAACTTCTGCTAGAATTGTTGCTATTGTAACATCTATTAGGGCTATGAAAATTTCCAAGATGGAAATATTTGTTTTAATTATATCTATAGTTAGCAAATGCTTCTGTTGGCTAATTGCAATTTGGTTCAACTGTCTTAGCACATGTCTTCTTACCAGGTCGGGACCTAGAGACTATGCCTATGTTGCCTTTGCAACATTTCACTTCTACTAGGTTTAAGCCTGCAAAAAATAGCTTGGAGACTCATTTGCATATCTCTGCAATAATTCAATGTCCATTGTAGAACAACAGTTGGAAAGCCCAGCTCCTTTAGTTTGTTAGAAACTTCTGACATTTGATCTTTTTGCTAAATTCTTGGCAATGGCCTTAAGGTGGAGTAGGAATTGAGTTGCATAGATTAGTGTAACTTTGAAGTTATTCCTCTGTTTCTAACATTAGTCCTCTAAAAATAGGAATTCCAAACAAGCACAGATAGCTTGTATGACTTGCTTGACCTTTCAAACATCGTTTCTTTTATTCTGGATATTGATTGTACTTGATTAAGGTGTCTATATCACATTACTTTGGTTATATTTACTGTTATTACATTTACTTCAAAGACTTTGCTTTGAAGAAATCTAAATTACCCACTGAATAATACTCTTCAGTGTAATAATACACTGAATACATTCCTGAAGAGAATTGACATTATCTCTTTGCTGAGATGTTCTATTTTTTCATTTGTTTCAAGGGAATTTGTACTTGATTGTTGAAGCATTTTTTATCATGGCTGCTCTAAGCCTTATCACATAATTCCAACATCTGATTCATGTCAGGGTTGGTGTCCATCAATTGTCTTTTCTCATTCAAGTTGTGATTTTCTTGGCTTTTGGGATGACAGGCGATTTTTTTTTTTTTATTGTATCCTGGACATTTTGTATATTATGTTAGGAGACTCTGATCCTATTTAAATCTTTTATTTTAGCAAGTTTAGGTTTAGCACATGGACCTTGTCCTACTTTTATATATTGTGATTCCAATGGCAATTTAATTTTCAGAGGCTTATTTTGGTCTGCTTGGTTTACCTGGTGCTGGTGGGGTTCTCAATTGTCCCTGCTTGTGCTGTCTGAGGGAGTGAAGAAATGTCCCTAGGCCAGGCCACTGGGTGTCCCTTAGTCTGGGAGGGGTATAGTGGCATTTCCACTATCGATGTCCCCAAGCTACCCAGGTATCTCTGGACAGGGAAGGAGAGTCTTGAGCCCGTGGGGACAAAGAGTCTTCCCAAGTCAGACCACTTGCTGTAGCTGAGTCTCTCTTGCCAGTTTATCTCTCCTACTCCTATTCTAATGTCTTCAGGCAGTAAATACGGTTTTAGAATGTAAATCGTTCTCCCTTCTTGACACAACAAAATTTATAATTAATGTGAAGGCTGACAGTATAATTAAATAAATAAATGTATAGAAAGCACTTAATATTGTTATTTAAAAAATTTTCAAACTCACAGAAAAGTTAAATGAAGAACAATGAACACTCATATACCCCTATCTGGATTCACCTACTGTAGAGTTGTCAGAAAACACAGGACTTCCAGTTAAACTTGATTTCAGATAAATGATGAAAAATTTTTAAGTATAAGTATGCATGCAATATTTGGGACATACTTATACTAAAAAATTATTTGTTGTCTATCTGAAATTCAAATTTAACTGGGCATCTTATGTTTTTATTTGGCAAATTTGACAGCCCTAACTTACTGTTAACATCTGGCCTCACTTGTTCCAATCTTTTCTCTGTAAACACATCTCCTTTGCTAAACCACCTAAGGACATTTGAAAAATAAAATTTCAAATAGGTTTTATATGTGTATATGAAGCAGACTCATCTCCTTGGCTTTTCTTTTTTTACTAGTGCTTGAACCAGCATTTCCATTTGTTATTATATAGCGTTAATTCCTCACTCTTGCCTCGACCCTAGGCTAGTTCTAAGTGCACATCCATAATATAATTACAAAAGCACTTCAACTCTCATGTAAAAGCACCAGTTGCTGTCACCAATGAAACAATAATCAAGTGGCCTCTGAACACTATCCTTCTAGAATTAATAATAAAATCATTTCAAGCTAAGAGCAAGCACTCTACAGAAACTCTTGTGTTGACTAAGCAACTACCATTGCTTGGTTCTGGTAGATTTTCTAGCTTTTTTTCAGTTTCTTTAGTATGAGAAATCTCACCCAAATTCTCCCTTCTTTAGATATATCTATATTTGTAGGTACTTTAATGTAACAGTTAAGAGCACAAGTCCAGGAGTCAGACAGTCGCGGGTTAAATCCTGTCTCCTGTCGTCATGGTGAGTTCAAGGAAGTTATTTAACTTCTTTGTGACTTATTTTTCTCTTCTGTAAAATGGAGTAAAATATCTACTTCATGCACTTGTTGCAAGACTTAGGTGAACACTGCCCTTGGCACAAGTAAATCAGCAATTATCATGTGTCTCTCCGCTGGAGTTAATCAGACTTTCACTGGAGCCAATTTTGCATTCTGTGTTCCCTATCTTTCCCCAGAAATAATTTCCATGCTGGTTTGAATACTTCTAAACCATAGCTACTGCTCACAACCTTCTTCTTATTACAATATGCCCCAAATAGTCATATACAAAAGCAGAATGGAGGTTAAAAGGGATGAGGTCTCAATTGTATTCTTAGACCCCATCAACACAGATATGGGTTAGGGACCACCATCTAGATAAAGTATAGCTGAAAACAAATTTGGCTCCATCATCTACCATATGGTGTGTGTGTGTGTGTGCGCGTGTGTGTGTGTGTATGTGTGTGCGCACGTGTGCATGCGAGAGATGAAAAATGATACTAAAATATGTAAAAGCTTATGTGTCATATGTGGGAAATGATCTTTCCTTCATACTTGATATTAGTCAGATACTTATTAGATCAACATGTCCAGTTTGGGTTATCAGGCCTTTAAGACAATGTGGAGAAACTGGAACAGATGCAGAGAAGAGAATCACAAAAATGCAAATGTTATATGAAAAAAAGAATCAAAAGAATTGAAACTGTTAGGCTTTAAGAAGGTCAAGGATGACTTGGCTTGGTTTTTTTTTTTTTTTTTTTAAAGATTTTATTTATTCAGTTTTTTCCCCCCAAAGCCCCAGTAGATAGTTGTATGTCATAGGTTCGCATCCTTCTAGTTGCTGTACGTGGGACTCGGCCTCACGTTGGACGGAGAAGTGGTGCCTCGGGGCGCTCCTGGGATCCGAACCCGGGCCGCCAGCATCAGAGCGCGCGCACTTAACCGCTAAGCCACGGAGCCGGCCCCTTGGCTTGTTTTTAAGGTAATAAGGGCTTTTCATGAAGATTCCGATCAGCAATTCCTTGTGTCCACAGAGGACCAAACAAGGGGAAAGGAGAACATTAAAACAGTGTAGATTTTTTATTTTGTATAAAAAAGAACTTATTGAAAAGGTAGTGATAAAATAGTAGACTGGACTGCTGAATTAGTTATAGGGTCTGTAATAGGGAAGTTTTGCCATAAGGCTTTGTAGATAATCACCAGACCTAGCTATTTCCCATTTGGCATCTACCTGAACCAGGGAGCAGCACCAGATGAATGCTGAAGGTTCTTTCCAGCTTTAGAATATAACTAGAAAGTAACAGGGGGCTGCACATATACGTTGCACAATTAAAAATCTGTTAAACAATCAACCATCAAAGAGGTGGGGCAGCCACAATGCAGAGGCGAGTGTTTTAGCATGCTCTGGCTGTTACACAGAGCACAACATGAGACCATCAGTCTGCTTCTAACAGGCAATTCCAGGTCAGCCAGACTGATGGGACTTTTAGTGCTGATTATGTTGGATTTGCATTTGCTATTAGGAAAGAGACAACCAACAATTTCTTAGACCACAAATGAATGTGCACTGTTGACCTATAACCGGTGAAACAAACAAAATTTAAAACATATTGCCTTTAAATGAATAATTCTCAGTAGGGATGAGAATGATTCTCTTATTAAATTCAGAGTGGATTCCTTCTAGGAACAACTTCGGTGTAGTGGCTTTCACTTATTATTACTGACTTTCAGTGCTCAGCTGCCAAAATACTTTGGCTCATTCTCAAGCCCCAAGAATTGCATAAATTTTTCCTCACCTCATGTTCCAGAGCCATTAACAATATCTCTAGGATGTCTTTTCTTCTCATTTTACCTACTTGTTTTGTCTCAAGTCCCACAGGAATTTCTGTATACTGTTTACACTGTAATAAATTAATGATGGTTCATAGCCGTATATCAATTCACGTGATCATCCCCAAATTGTGTGCCTTTGTTCTTTTACTTGGTTTATATGTTTTCTTAACCTGTCCACAATCTCAGATAAGCGCCTTCTGTGAGTCCGTATTTCTCTTCTCACCTGCAGGTAGACTGGCACAGATATTGACAAATGAAATGTATTTTTCAGCCAATGTGTATTGTCTGTGTCCAGATCTAAAGGGCTTGATTGGCTGCATGTAACAGACAAAACAAAACAACAACAATAATAATGAAACAAATCAAAACAAAAACCTTGTGGTTAAAATCAGCCAGAACTTTATTTATCTCCCACACAGAAATGTCTGGGAGTGAGAAGTCCAGGGCTGGTAAGGCAGCTCCCAGGTTCTACAGTTTTCGACTCCTTCTGTCCAACTACCCTGCCATCCTCAGTGCATGGCCTCATGGTCCAGGTGGTTTGTCCTCTCTTCAGCCATCACACCCACATTCCAGGAGGCAGGGTAGAGGAGAAGAAGGAAGGCCAGACTCACCTCCTTCATTAAAATTTCCTGGAAATCCTACACATCACTTCTAGTTGATTCTCATTGACTGGAACATAGGTACATGGCCACTCCCAGCAACAAAACAGGTTGGGAAGTGTAGTCTTTTACTCGAAGTGACAATATGCCCCACTATCATGGGGAAAGGAATCAATGGATGATGGACTGGACAGTGAACAATCTTCACCACAGAGCCCGAGAGGCAAGAAGTGGTTCAACCCAGCTACAGTGACTTAAAATGTCAGTATGATGTGGACATTTCCCTTTGGTAACTATGCACAAGCACTGTGCATAGCTTATTCCTTAAATGCTACATCGAAAAGTCTTCATGAAAACCTGGGAAGAAAGTGCCACTATTATGTCTCGAGGCTAAAGAGTTCCATGTCATAGGTGACAAGACTGAAGTACAGAGAGGGTAAATAATATACCCCAAGCCACACCAAGTTCCTGGTAAAGTTGGTAATTGAACCCAGGCGGTCATATCCCTGGACCTGTGCTTTTAATCATTTTGCTGAGTTGCCTGTAAAGTAGCGTAGGAGCATTGCCTTTCTAGGAATTTTTCAGCATAAACCATGGCAGAACTCTCATGATGTGACGCTGCCTTTATTATGACAATGCAAGCACGCATGTGCACACGTATTAAAAAAATTCATATCTCTGCCTTCATTTGGACATCGTATGCAATTTTGGGGAGAAGATCTGAACTCCTAATTCGTTAGTGGTGGCATCCTATTCCTACCTCATCTTTCATTTGTCAAGTGTTGTCTTTAGTTTTCTGCTTACTAGAAACATGAAACTGTGTAAAGTTTGTTTGAATAATTAAGCCCAGTTGCTGCAGTGCATTCATTCTTTTGAGGCATTTTATCCTATAGCTACCTAGGACAGTTGGGATACATTCATGATTGAAGATGGTGATGTCAGTTCATTTGATTGGGAAATAGCCAGGCCCTTGTGAAGCATTGTCAGCTCAGGCACAAGATGGATGACAGGCTCATTGTAAAAAACAAGATTAACAGGATTTGGGGGATTGATTTCAGTCTAGAGAAAGATGTTTTATTTTTTTGATAGTACAGAGAAAAAAATCAAAGTTTTAGTCACTATACAGTGACAGATGTTTGGCAAATTGGAAAATATACCTTAGTCCTACTGAGTGTCAGATTAATAGAATGTTACCTTAAGGGAAAACTAATCTCAAAACAATCTGTGTTTTTTAAAAAGAAAATCCATATTTTTTTCTAACTCAATATTGTATTTCCTTCATATGAAATCAAAACCTTCTAGTGAAGGGTCCATAATATAAATATTTCATGTCAGTTGATGTGTGAAATAGTCTTCTTAAATAACTGATGAAGGGTAGAGAAGATTTAATGCTTATAGAATTCATTATTATTTCAGACTGTTCTGAAAAGGCATTTTCATAGTTCTTTATTTCCACAAGTCATGTTATACTTTTCCAGAAAGAACTGAAAGAAAATGGAATAAAGATATCGAGACACCTTTTGAAATGTTTATTACAGGAATTGTCAAACATTTAAAAAGTAATGATAATGCTATTATGAACTGCCGTGTACTCATCCCTCAGCTTCAACAGCTATTAACACATGGCCAATCTGTTTCATCTCCTCCTCTACCCTCATCCCCTTCCCTTCTATGTGCTGGATTACTTTGGAGTAAATTTCAAACATCATTTCATTTATTTGTAAATATTTCATTATGAACCTGTGCAAAATATGGATTTTTTGTTTTTTTAAAACACATTCCTTTTTTTTTCACTATTATTTTACTGAGGTCATATTGGTTTACAACATTGTGTAAATTTCAGCAGTACATCATCATATTTTGGCTTCTGTATAGAGTGCATCATGTTCATCACCAAAAGTCTAGTTGCCACCCATCACCATACATATGTGCCCCTCTACCCCTTTCGCCTTTCCCCCACTCCTTTTCCTCTAGTAACTGCCAATCTGTTCTCCTTATCTATGTGTTTGTTTGTTTATCTTCCACATATGAGTGAAATTATATGGTATTTTTCTCTGTTTGACTTATTTCACTTAGCATAATACCCTTAAGGTCCATCCACGTTGTTGCAAATGGCACAATTTTGTCTTTTGTATGGCTGAGTAGTATTCCATTGTATGTATATACCACATCTTCTTTATCCATTCCTCTGTATTCCCAAATATAATATCACTTCTGAAAAAAATAATAATGGTATTGAGGATATGATATATTTATTCTCTCTCTTTTTCTCTCTTCTTTTTAACAGTTGGTATGTTTTAATCAGGATCCCAACAGGTTCACATATTGTGTTTCATTGTTATGTCTCCAGTGTTCTTGTAGTATATAAGTTCATTTTTCTTCTGTTTATTTTTCTTGCAATTTATTTGTTGAAAAAAATTATCTTACAGAGTGTCTCACATTGTGGATTTGTGTTCCTATGGTGTCATTTATTGTGTTCCTCAGTGCCTTGTGTTGCTACAAATTGATCAGATTCAGGTTTTATGTTTTTTTCTTTTTGCAAGAATACTTCATGCAAAAGGTGCTGTATACTTATTGCATCATATCAGGAAGGACATAGTGCTTAGTTGTCTGTCATTTTGTGATGTTAAGAGTGATCAATGTTTGTTAGGTAATGTCAGCCAAATCTTTCCATTATATAATCTTTCCATCTCATCAGCTTTTCACCTAACAATTTTAGCAGCCATTTATGATCACCACCTAAACCAATTATTCCAGTAGGGATTGCAAAATTGAGGTAATCTAATTCTATAATTTCTTCTTCATTTATTAGCTGGAAATCTATAAGGATAGCTTTCCTACATCAACTGTTTGGTTACCTTGAAGTAAAAGAAAGGCATATAAATGCTAGATTATTTCCTTTATCAATTTTTAGAATAATGAGCTAATTCCTTAGCATCTGGCAAAGTTCACCAGTGGACTTTTTAAAGTATTATCATAAACAAATGGTTTTTAAACATATTTAAAATGTTTCAGTTTACTGCTGTTATCATTCCTTTCTTTGCTCAAATTGTCCTGTCTTGGGGCAGTGAGAGCAACTTCAAGTTAGTGCCTGAGTTCTTTGCAGGACTTTCTGGTTCAACAAGATGCTCCGTGTTCATCTTGTACATTTCTTGCCCTAGATCTGGAATGAATTATCTCTCCAAGGTTCCTTTTAATGGAGAATGGTGTTTAGAATCTCCAGTCTAGTTGCTGGGTTGATCATTGTTTCTGGAACTTTTCACTAGTCAAAGCTAGGAAAAGAGTTGAGAAGTTCATACTAATATTTCCAATTCAAATTGTGGTTACTGGATTTTTACTTATTTGACTTATATTTGTATCTTTTCCTCTTTCACCAAAAACCTTGGTTTCTAAATGGAATAATATAATTATTTATTTTCTTTATCTTATGATAGTTTCAGAAGGACAATATATTAATACTAACGTTATGATTATTGAGAAGAGTTTTGATTACTGAGAAGACTTTTTTTTGCATTTCTTTTGTCCTTAGAATATATCCCACCAAGGATATACAACAAAATAACTGTTTTAAAGTCACTCTGAAATAACTCTCCTCTGGGTGGCTTAGCCATCAACTCAAAAACAGGTTATCGTTTTCTTCTAGCTTTCTGATTTTAGGGATTGACTTTTAAGTTTTGATTTTTTAGGATGATATAAAGCATTTATATGTTCCCAAAGGGAAATCTACAAAATATTTTGAATGTATAACTTCCATCCCTATCCCCTCATCCAATTCCCATTCTTGCCTAAAGGTAACCATTGTTATTAGCTTTCCATTTGCCTTAGCATTTTTAAAATAAACAAGTGTGTATATGTGTATTTGTATTGTCTCTCTTAGCTATAATATGGCATCATATGCACATACTATACACATTGCTTTTCTCATTTCACGGTATATTTTTGTGATCACAGCTGCATAGAACTCTTTTTGATGTTACCTTGGTTTATTCAAATAGCCCACAATTGATGGGCATTTGGGTTCTTCCTAATCTTTTGCTGTTACAGAAATGCTGCGATAAATAGCCTTTTTTACCAATTATAATTTATTTGACTAATATTTTGAAAAGGACATTTAGATTATTTCAGATCTTTCCGTTTGTGAACCAAAGTGTGATAAGCATTCTTGCACATGCAACCGTGGTTATCTTACCAGACTGTAACCTCCTTGAGAGTAAAGCATTTCATTTCTGCTGGGTATATAACCCAAAGCTCAGCAATTTGAAGGTATTTTGGATTGATTGATTGATTAAGCTAAATGAGTCTTGAAAAATACATCAGGAAGACACATTCATCTTTTTGGAAAACTTATACACATCAACGTGTTACTGATCTTCAAGACCAACAAAATAAAGATTCTTTTCTACCAAATAGGTTTTTATCTGTATTTTGTTTACAGGAAAGTTTTTATAAACAGAAATTATTCCCAAATAAATGCTGAACAAAGTTAAAAGAAGGAAATAAGAGAAAAAGTAGTACTATTTACTGAGCAGCTACCACACTGAAATTACTCCAACGGACCACAAAAATTAATTGTGGTTAATTAATCTAGGTGCCAGGAATAGTGTTAAATTAAATATATGGCATTCTTGTCTCAAGGAGCTTATTTTCTAGTGGGAAGACATGAGGGAAACATAGATAGTAAACACGTAGAGAAATACATAATATATTTTAGGAAACTGATAATGGTTGGAGGGAAATCCTTGGGGAGGGGAGTAGAGTGGGATTCAGAGCACAAGCAATGGGTATAGCCTTAGACAGGATGGATTGGTGGACTTGGGGAAGAGAGAATAAAGTAGTCCCTTTTTGACTGCACATGTTTTCCCAGGGAAGAATGCAGTGAAAGTGGGTAATGAGATGGTACTAGAAGGTGTGAAGTAATTGATTTGGAGTGGGAAAGTAAAATAGCTAGGAGAATAGAGTTGACACCATGTTCAGTACTTCACTTATGAGAGGTTATTTAACAAAAGCTGTCCTTCCCATACCCTCGTGTTAAAGGAAATTTTACTGCCTATGGTCTGGCCGAGGGGGCTAAGAACATTTTTTTTCCATCCTCACTAAGCTAATTAGAATAAGAATTAACACTGGACTGGTAGGCAATCCATAGATTGCAATGTCTAGCCTGTGGTGTATCACCTTTGACATGGACTTAAGCAATCAGTTTCCTTTCTTAGGAATTTGGAATTAGGGAGCTGAGAGAAGGAGGCAATTAGCAGACAGTGGGGAAACTGAGAGAGTACACTGAGGGATGCTATTAGATAGAGTTGGGGCCATGACAAGCTAAAGTGAGGAGAAAGCAAAAACTATGCTTAAGCTGAAGAAATCCTTCAGACAGAATATGCAGAGAGGGTCAAAGAAGGAAGAGAGGTGGAACAGAGTCTTTATAGCTGCCTCCTTTCCTGAAAACATTCCAGGCCCAATTTCAATCAGCATGTTTCCTTAGAGGAAATCCACTTGACTTGAATGAGGTTGAGTCAGTGTAGTGGACAGCTGCCATCTCAGTGTACCCAACATCTGTTTTTTCCCTTTTGTTAATAGCACACTGATTTTTCTCTAGGAAAACCATTCTTCCTCACCGAGGTCCATGAAATTTGGATGCAGTTGACCTTGGGTAGCTCATCACTTTTCTCCACTTTCTCTTTTATGATAGAGAAGGCACCAGAGCTAACATCTAAGGCAGGAAGAGAAAACACCTGATACTTGTGTTCCTATCTCCTCCACCCACCCACCTCCGCCTGGCCTATGATTCACTGAGCCCATATTTTGCCTTCGATAATTCTCATGAGAGATAAGCCCTGTTTGCCTTATCTGCTGGAGGTTTGTCGAAGCCATGAATTCTGTGATACTTCCAAAGAATTTGATAAAATTTAATATCTTTAAATTATCTTTACTTTCATCTAGAAATTAACTTCTTTTCACAGAAAATGGACAGCAATCAGAAAAAAAATTACTCTTAGAATTTTTAGGTTATGTCTAAAAGCTTAATATTAGGGTATAGTCTATATAAATGAACTCTGACAGATTCTACCGTTAAGTATAGGTAAAATAAAGCAATTGTGCCATTACAGTGAACAGTTTTCCAAACATTCTTTTCTTAAGAGCTTTAAGATTTGAAACAGCCTAGAGTGACTGCATCACTCTTTTACAGTCACTCAGGCTTAAAATATGGAGTCATCTATGGCTGTTCCTTACCTCAAATCAGTCACCATGACCTTTGGCTACATCTGTTCCTTCATGACAATACCCATTGCCACCAGCATGGCCCAGGGCCTAGAACACTGCAATATGGTTATAATTTGTCTCTCTGAATAAATATTTTTTCACTTGCTTCATCATGCACACATGCTCATACTGGCCTTACTACAACAATAGATTGTCACAGCATCTCCCTGATCAAAACCCAAACTCCGTGTCTCAGCTCTAACAATCTCCATGATTTGGTCTATGCCTACTTTTCACTCCTCTATGTGAGCTTTCTGCTTAGTTCATTAAATCATGCAGTCAACAAGTATTTATGGGATAGCAGAATCTATGCTTTATTGCTGGATATGCAACCATAAATTAGACACTGCCCCTATCGTCCCAGAGTTAATATTCTACTGGAGCAGCCAGACAAGTAAACAGGAGATAAGATACATTGGATGAATTATACCATAGGGGAGAGCATGGAGGATTTGGGAACCTCCAAGTAGTGGCATCTCATCCAGTCCTAGAGGCCCCAATAACGCTTGAAGAGAAGATGGCAATTCACTTGAGTCCTGTAAGATAAGTAGACTGCTTTGCTCATTGGTCCTGCATATGAGAAATACCCTTCAAGGCCCGGCTCAAATCTCAGCCCATGAAATGCTTCCTTACCGCCTGGTTAGTACCACTGATCTCTTCTTCCCACTCTGAGCTGCTGTAGCATTCATTCGTTCATTCAATCCACAAATATTTATTGTGTCCTATTATGTACCAAGAACTCTCTACGCCCTGAGATACAGCAGTGAATAACTAAGTCCCTGCTCTTGGGAACTTACATTCAAATAGAGAGAGGCAGACAATATCAAACAAATAAATATGTAATATGTCAGATGTTGGTAGCTCCTGTGAAGAAAAGTAAAACAGGATAAGAAACAGAGTGGGGGGGGTGCTATTTTAGATAGAGTCAATTCCCCCTGCTAAGGTGACATTTGAGCAGAGATATGCATAAAATGTGGAGAACCAAGGGAAGAAGTTTCTAGGCTGAAGGAACGTTGAGTGCAAAGGCCACGTGACCAGGAGTGAGTTTGGAGTTGTGGGAACAGCACTGACTTGCTATCACTCATTTTACTTCTCATTGGATATCGCCTTGATTCATTACTGCCCTTTCTCATGGGTCTGAGGTGTTCTTCCCAAACGTGTTTTCAGTTTGTGGAGGCCACTAACTGTAATTTCAGCCTCTTGATAATGTCACTATGATTCTCCTTACTCCCAAATCCCCTGCACTCAGTCCAGTGTCTTTATGAGGCTATCAAGAAGTATTCACTGCCTGAACCATAAACAAAACGAAAAGACAACCCACCAACTGGGAGAAAATATTTGCAAATCAAATATCCAACAAGGGTATATGAATATAAAGAACTCATACAACTCAACAACAACAAAAAAACAAACAACCTGATCAAAAATGGGTGGAGGATATGAACAGACATTTTTCCAAAGAAGATATACAGTTGGCCAACAGGCACAAGAAAAGATGTTCAACATCACTAATTATTAGGGAAATGCAAATCAAAACTACAATGGGCCCTTACACCTGTCAGAATGGCCATAATTACCAAGACAAAAAATAACAAATGTTGGAGAGGTTGTGGAGTAAAGGGAACCCTCATTCACTGCTGGTGGGAATGCAAGCTGCGTACAGCCACTGTGGAAAACAGTTGGAGATTTCTCAAAAAATTAAAAACAGAAATACCACATGATCCAGCCATCCCACTACTGGGTATTTATCCAAACAACTTGAAATCAACAATTTAAAGAAACTTATGCACCCCTGTGTTCATTGCAGCATTATTCACAACAGCCAAGCTGTGGAAGCAACCCAAGTGCCCATTGACTGATGAATGGATAAAGAAGATGTGGCATATGTATATACAATGGAATACGACTGAGTCATAAAAAAAGACAAAATCGTCCCATTTGCAACAACATGGACGGACCTTGAGTGTATGATGTTAAGCGAAACAAGCCAGACAAGGAAAGACAAACACCGCATGATTTCACTAATATGTGAAGATAAACAAGCACGTGGATAAAGAGAACAGATTAGTGGTTACCAGCAGGGAAGGGGTTGGGAAATGGGTCAAAGGTGTAAAGGCACATATATATGGTGATGGATAAAAATTAGACTATTGGTGCTGAGCACAATGCAGTCTATACAGAAACTGATAAATAATAATGTATATCTGAAATTACGCAATGTTTAAACCATTATGACCTCAATAAAATAATTGGGAAAAAAAAAAGAAGTATTCACTGCCTGAATGGGTGGGATTTATTCATGCTCTTGATGAATTATTTATGCTATAAGGCACTCGTGCTTTCCTTATCTGCCTGATATTAAAAGAGAACACTCCTCAACCACTGAAAGAAAAGGGCATTTGGTGGTGGGGGCGGGGGTGGGAAGTGGGATGCAGACACACAGAAAATATTCTTTGAGTACCAATGTTAGGGGCCTGCGAGCCTGCTTCTAGGGCAGGAACTAGAACACTTCTGGCAGTGTTTCTGCAGATTTTAATGCAGTAAGGATGGGCTGGAAACCAGGATTGGATGGATGACTCCAAAAAAACTAATTTAGTGAATTGTAGTCTGTGGGTTGATTAAGTATTGATCAGTGACCCAGCTCAGGTCTGAAACAGCCTCAGAACTACCTTCTGAATAAGCTGTAAAGCCAAAGAAATGTTCACTGATTTAACTGGCAGTCTCACTGGGGATGCTGTGAAATCCTTAGGAATAGGAAGTTAATGTTTGAAAGTCACTGAGATGTTTGACTTTTTAAAAAGTGACACTGCAAATATCACTAAAGCAAATAAGATTAATTAAGGAACAGCTGACCTGAAAGCTCTGGATTCATTCTTATTTGAGGCTCAGGAAGTGTCTGAGTCAGATTTTATTAGGTATTTTAGGATATGCTTAGCATGCAAATTCTTTAGTTACTGAGTTTGAATAGATCTCACGTTGTAGAGTGGAAGTGTGGTCTGTGGACCCCTGGGGATCCTGTGACATCAAAACTATTTTCATAATGATGCTAAGATGTTATTCTCTATTTATTGTGTGGACATCTGCACTGATGGAGAAGAAACCCGCAGGTGTCTTTGCAGGAATCAAGGAGGTAGCACCAAACATTGTGATCTTCATTGCCATGCACTTACAGTGAAAAAGATGCAAGTCTTACTTAAGAATGTCCTTGATGAAGTGGTGAAAATTTATTCAATTTCAGTCCTTGAGTACACATCTTTTTAATATTCTGCACACATTCAGCACTTCTTCTGCATACCAAAGTACAGTGGTGTCTACAGGAAAAGCCATGGTTTGAGTTGCAAGCCAAACAACATTTTAACTTAAAAGAACAGCTACAAACTATCTCTTTATCAAAAATGAATGAAGTGGGCCTGTCACTTCAAGGAAAATAACTGACATTTGGCACCAATGATAAAATTTAAACTTTCAAATGACAATTCAAATTTTGGAAAATTTGTATCTACCATTGTGAGCTTAAAGCTTCCCAAAACTTAAAAGGGACTTTTAGGATAAGATTTGTGTTTATTATGTGGATGTTAACAAATGTGATATTTTGGGGCCGGCCCCGTGGCTTAGCGGTTAAGTGCATGCGCTCTGCTACTGGCAGCCCGGGTTCGGATCCCAGGCGCGCACGGACGCACCGCTTCTCCAGCCATGCTGAGGCCGTGTCCCACATACAATAACTAGAAGGATGTGCAACTATGACATACAACTATCTACTGGGGCTTTGGGGGAAAAAAAGGAGGAGGATTGGCAATAGATGTTAGCTCAGAGCCGGTCTTCCTCAGCAAAAAGAGGAGGATTGGCATGGATGTTAGCTCAGGGCTGATCTTCCTCACAAAACAAAAACGAAAACAAGCAAACAAAAAAAAACAAATGTGATATTTTGGTAACATTTCATGAAATGTGTCAACATTTGGAAGATCTGCATAACTCAGTCAACTGATATTTTTCAAATGATCAATGCATGTTGTTACAAAATCATGCTTGGGTAAAAAAATCCATTCAAGGTATAACATAGACCAGTGGATTTTAATGTAACACAGTATGAAAAGTTAATTGATATGGTTTCAGATTCCACATTGCAATAACCATTAAAAATTAGCACTTGTCAAGTTTTGGTACAGCATCAAAGTGGAATATCTACAGTTATCTGAAAAATTATTAAAATAGTTTTTCTTTTTCCAACTACATATCTGTGTGAGGCCAGATTATCTTCATATACTTCAACCAAAGCAACATATGGCAAAAGATAGAATGCAGAAGCGGATATGTGGATCCAACCGTCTTCAGTTAATCCAAACATCAAAGATATTTGCCAAAATGTAAGAAAGTGACTCTCTTCTTACTAAAATTTTTGCTTTGGAAAGTATAGTTATTTTTCATTAAAAATAGATTATTTATATTAACGTATAATGAGGTTATCACTGTTATTTTAAAATTAATATTTAAATATTCTCAGTCAATTTCTAATGTGGTAAATATGAATAGATATAAATTGATATCAACATATCTCTTTAGGCTATAAACTCTTCAGGGTCCTCAATAATTTTTAGAGGGTAAAGTGTCCTGAGCCCAAAAGATATGAGAACTGCTGCTGTAGAGGGTTAATAGTTGTTGTATGATAAAAGCATCTAATGATTATCAGCAACACAGAAAGTGGTCTCACTTTCCCTTGTTGGCACGAATGAATACACAGATAAGAGGACTCTATACATGCGTGGATAAATAGTTAGGTAGATGTTTTCTCCCCACTTCAGACCTTGGGATCAGAGGGTACAGTTAATCACAAGCCTCAGTCCATGATTAATTATCCCTGTAAGGCTCTGCTCCTGTTTTATTTAAACTCTTCTAACATGTTTACTGTATATCCTTTTTTGTTTTTGTATATGTACTTCTAAAATGCGTATTATGGTTTCACGTTGTGTGTATTTTTAATTTACATAAGTGGTTGTGAGAGAGAGAGAGAGAGATATAATTTTCTTTCTGTTTTTCATCTTAGCACTCTGTTTTAAAGATCTAGCCTTGCTACTGCACGCTAATAAGAAAAGCCATACAGACAAGTCATCTGACTTTTGTACATTTTTCTCATCATATGCAGCTAGGGATTTTATGGCAGCATTAGAAAATTTACTCTTTAATATGACAAACATGAAAAACCGCCTCTGAGCTATAAAATTTATACAACCAAATACAAAGTGACTTTTTTTTGTGTGTGTGTGAGGAAGATCAGCCCTGAGCTAACATCCATGCTAATCCTCCTCTTTTGGCTGAGGAAGACCAGCTCTGAGCTAACATCTATTGCCAATCCTCCTCCTTTTATTTTTCCCCAAAGCCCCAGTAGATAGTTGTATGTCATAGTTGCACATCCTTCTAGTTGCTGTATGTGGGACGCGGCCTCAGCATGGCCAGAGAAGCGGTGCATCCGTGCGTGCCCGGGATCTGAACCAGGGCCACCAGTAGCGGAGCGCGAGCACCTAACCGCTAAGCCACGGGGCCGGCCCACAAAGTGACTTTTTACCATTTGCTCTCAAAGCCCATGCCACAGAAAGGCTTTTATTGATGGTCTATGTGTTCCCTGTGCTTGTTCACACCATGAGGGTTTCTAATAAACATGAGCCAGGGCTTCAAAATCTTGGCTCCACAACTGTGTGATCTTAGGCAAGTTACTTAACCTCTCTGTGTTTCAGTCTCTATCTGTAAAGTGAGGTTAACAGTAGTACCTACTTCATGGTGTTGACATGAGGATTAAATGAATTAATATTTATAAAGTGCTTATAACAGTACCTGGAACATAGGAAGCATTATATAGGTGTTTGTGAAATGAAATGAATGAAAAGAACATGCCATCTGAAAGCATCAACTTATTCCCATTAATCATAATCTGCTTTTCCCATTAGAGCATCTCTCCCTTTTAGGAGAATCTTACTCTGTTATTTTTATAAGAATTCCGTTTTCATACCTTGTAAAGAAATGTAAAAAGCCCTAAGAATGACATCACATCCTTTACAACCTTTGTATAAAATATTCTAAGTAACTATTAAATTCTCAGTATGAAAATCAGGAGCAGAGATTCATGGATCAAAAAGACTCATGTGCATTTAGACTAAGAAAATAAAAGGACTCTACATTTCACATCAAATATAAGTTGCCAAGCTCTTGAGGGCACACAAAGCAATCCTCTTTTTTCCCCATCAAAGCTTCTATGACTTCACTATTCTCTCCTGGCCACAGAAGACAGAATTCCCAGAGCCAGGAGCTGTGAAGTCAGACCAACTGCAACAGCCTTCAGGCGATTCTATGATCAAGTCATTCCTGAGATGAGGCATTACATTTCTCTCTGCTTTTATCCTTATCACTGGCGATGATGTCATTTTGGAAGCACTAAATATCAGAAAAAGATGAGCATTTTTAATGGGTTGAAGAAGTCTTTCAAATGGAAGGCCAACCATGAGATGTATTTCTTAATTTGAAAATCAAGCTACATTTAATTGTTCCAGACTGTTTTCCATTATAGGCCATTGCAAACTTCTTTTCCAAGAGTGCTTGCAATCACTTACTTTTCTGATTGGGTGCCCTGGGATACAGCCAGATTAACTCTGAGCTGTGAATTTTACAAATGCTCTTGTTTAACCTATAATCGATTTAAATAGAGCCATTCTACAAAATGCAAACATGGTAATTGGTGCAATTTTATTTTTTTGCATGAAACAGCATACAAGAATATGCTGGCTTTGACTTTCTGGATTTTTGCACAGCCAGAAGTCTGGCAGAATAATCACTGAAGTTCAAATTAAAGCCCCAGATGGAAACACAAACAGGGGCCACCACTGTGCCTTTTTCATGCTTCGAGGCTCAGTTCTGGACAGAAATGTGTTTCCAGTTAAAATGTAATCATTTCCAATTCCTTCTGATCGCTGGATCATATTGGAAAGAAACAGCCTAAGGACTACAATTGCTTTTAATTACCACTAAATGTTGATTGAAATGACCATTTCCTTCCCATATATTTGTATTTTTATAGAACAAACAAGAATAAAATAAAGATATGGCCTCTTTATACTTTATTTTGAGAAAGATCTTTGTTTACTATTACCCTCTTTGGGTTACTTTCTTTGTCTGGTTTGGATTTTCCCAACTTTCCTCACCATGAATTATGGAAAGAGCTGGGTGAGTATAACATCCTTGAATGATCAAGGTTTTAAATTTAGGTGACTGTTTTTTAAATTCAGTAAGGCTCAAAAGAATTCATATGCTTCTCTGATTAAAAAATGTAAAACTATAGGATAATATGGATGAGGTTTATTCTAACCCCACCATACTGCTACCTCCCCACACCATTTAAAAAATGAATGCATTGAGAGCCAGCCCTGATGACCTAACCGTTAAAGTTTGGCATGCTCTGCCTCGGTGGCCTGGGTTCGGTTCCCAGGCATGGAACCATACCACTCGTCTGTCAGTAGCCATGCTGTGGTGGCAGCTCACATGGAAGAACTAGAAGGACTTACAACTAGAATATATACAACTATGTACTGAGGCTTTGGGGAGGGGGAAAAAAAAAAGAGAGGAAGACTGGCAACAGATGTTAGCTCAGAGCAAATCTTT
Source organism: Ceratotherium simum simum (assembly GCF_057802395.1). Lineage (NCBI taxonomy): Eukaryota > Metazoa > Chordata > Mammalia > Perissodactyla > Rhinocerotidae > Ceratotherium > Ceratotherium simum. The sequence continues at coordinate 36,416,534 of NC_141916.1, forward strand.
CCCAGAAAAAAAACAAAAAAAACAAAAAAAAAAAAAACTAAGCCTGAATCCAATGAAGCCTCCAGATCCAACTCCAGTTTACAAGAACACTGAGGATGGAGGAATATGTTCAAGACACCCCAAAGGTGTCAGCGAAATCCAGAATAAGGACAAATTCTATATGACAAATGATTTGGTTTAAAAAAAATATGAATGCATTGAGATTATTGAGAGACATAAGTAAAAATCCCACAAACCAAAAAACCAAAACACTCTATTTCACACTCAAGTTTATGGAATATTCAATATCTGAAATTTTACAGTAGTTTTGATCCTTATATATTATTGAAATGCTATAAATAACAACTATTCCGCTTCTTAGCTGGGATCTGAGACATATATCCTAAAACCCAGCAGTGAATCGTGGCACCCAAATCTTGCTCAAAATAGAAATGAATAGCAAACACAAACATGTCAGATGGCTCTTGTGATTTCTTCTCCAATTGAACAACTCGTATGGGTAAGTAAACGTACTTTTTGATGCTTTTATGATTATTTCAAGATTTCTATCACAAAGTGAAGAAAAATGTCTTACGAAGTTGATTGTATTGTAGAAATACATAATTTCTAAGATGAATCTCGTATTTGGGTTTCCCAAGGAGACATTGGCAATAGGGAGAGGACATTTATATGTCTGGTAAGATCTCATAAAGCGGCATGTTTAAACAATCCACAAAGTGTTAATCAACAGCATAAGCTGTGGAGTCAGAGATACCTGTGTGGTTCAAATCTACCTCACTAATTCTGTGACCTGGGGAAATAATTCAACTTCTCCACGCTTAAATTTTCTTACTGATAAGTGGTAATTATAGTCCCTCCCTCAAGAGTTTTGAGGAGAATCAAATAAGATAAAATGAGTGTTTGGCACTGTACCGGAAACATAGTTAGTCCTGAATAACAATTATTGTTATTATGCTTGGGTATATGGCATATATACAAAAAAATAAACTATTGGCCCTGACTTCAGGACTATTATCCTCTCACTTAAGTTTTGACATACATACATGAAAGTTATATGTATTGCAAATCAGAATAGGATTCAATGAGTCTAGTAAAGCTTTAGGACTCTAGGGAGGAAGAAATTGCTGTGGAATGCAGTGGTCTGATAAGGCTTAATGGAAAGAGAGAGGATTTGAGCTGAACCATAAATGGAGTGTAGATTTCAGATATTGAGAGAGAAGGTGTGGTTCATTCCAAATATTAGCAGTGGAAGAACAACGGTCATGTGCATGGGATTTCAGAGGAGGATACCTCTAGACTAATGAATATACTTGTTTGGCTAGAGCGGTGTGTCATTCATGTAGGGGAGAGTGTGAGAAGACGTGGAAAGATAGATTATGGATGTCTCTAAAGGCCCTGGGGATTTTTGAGTAAGGGAGTGAGATGCTAACAGTTGAGGAAGATTTATTTGGTTGCTTCTTGTTAGATGGGCTGAAATAAGGATCAGATGGAGGAAGGATGATGAATTAAGAGGTAATTTATGTGTGGGGCAGGATGGAGGTCATGAGACTGGAAAGAGAAGACAGTGATAATACCAAATTAGATAATGCAGTTTATAAACATCACCTAGTTTAATCCTCCCAACAACCCTAAAGAATAGAGACCATTATTTTATCCACTTTATTGTTGAGAAAACTGAGGCTATGAAAGTTAAGCAATTAATCTGAGATAACACAGCTAGACTGTGAAAATGATGGGCTTTGAAGTCTGGTTTTCCAGAATTCAAGCATGTAACCATTTTGCCATACTGCCTGCTACATATGAGAAAATTGGTGCCTGGAAATTCATGCATTATTTCCCTTACAAAATACAGTTTCCTTTTAGATCAAATCCCAGCTTGATCGTTATTGCGGAAATAAAGACCAACCAAATGAGGAAAGCAAAGTGGGAAAGCTTCATAGTGGCAAAAAGCAGGGTCTTCAGGTGTGCCCTGATTGAAGCATGTTGACGTGGAAAAGCTGTAGGCAGGCTAACTAAAAGCAAGACATCTTATGTGATTGGTAGGGATGCATACTTGACTTTCTCTGGTTGGTCTAAGTTGGAAGTGGGGACAAAAATCATGGAAGCTGTCAGTTATTAATCAAGTCCTGGCCAATTGGGGCTGATTGTTACAGAAGTTATTATTTAGCTCCCTGGATTGTCACTCGAGATAACAATCTGGCTTCCTGCAAGTCTGGCTTATAGCCAGCTGTCTTCCTGGGACATTTATTGTACATAAGGACGTTGGTTTCCTGGGCAGGTTGCAGCAGGTTGCGGGTCAAAGTTCTATTTTTATATGCGGTCTGGCCATTTTCCATCTGTATATTCAGTCTCCCAATACTTTTTTAGGGCTTAGTTGCCTTCAAACCCCTTAAGATATTTTCTGATTCTGATGAAAGAAACACTATTCCAGATACAAATGTTGGAAGTTTAATTAAAAATTTATTTGGGAGTACAAAACTGAAACTGAATACAGGCATACTTCAGAGATATTGCGGGTTTGGTTCCAGAACACCTCAATAAAGCGAATATTGCAATAAAGCAAGTCACATAAAATTTTTGGTTTCCTAGTGCATATAAAAGTTATGTTTACACTATAATATAGTCTATTAAGTGTGCAATACATTGTCTAAAAAAACAATGTACATACCTTAATTAAAAAATACTTTGTTGCTAAAAAATATGAATCATCCTCTGAGCCTTCAGGGAGTCATAATCTTTTTGCTGGTGGAGGGTCTTGCCTTGGTGTTGACAGCTGCTGACTGATCAGGGTGGTGATTACTGCAGGGTGGGGTGTGGGACAATTTCTTAAAATAAAACAACAATGCAGTTTGCTGCATCGATTGACTTTTCCCTTCATGAACGATTTCTCTGTAGTATGCAATGCTGCTTGATAATATGTTACCCGTAGTAGAACTTCTTTCTAAATTGGAGTCAATCTAAACCCTGCTGCTGCTCTATCAACTAAGTTTACGTAATATTCTAAATCCTGTGTTGTCATTTAAACAATTTTCACAGCATCTTCATCAGGAATAGATTCCATCTCAAGAAACCACTTTCGTTGCTCATCCATAAGAAGTAACTCCTCATCTGTTAAAGTTTCATCATGAGATTGCAGCAGTTCAGTCACATCTTCAGGCTCCACTTCTAGTTCTAGTTCTCTTGCTGTTTCCACCACATCTGCAGTGACTTCCTCCGCTGAAGTCTTGAACCCCTCAAAGTCATCCATGAGGGTTGGAATCAACTTCTTCCCAACTTCTGTTAATGTTGATATTTGGACCTCTGCCCATGAATCATGAATGTTATTACTGGCATCTGGAATGATGAATACTTTCCAAAAGATTTTCAATTTACTTTGCCCAGATCCATCAGTAGAATCTTCATCTATGGTAGCTATAGCCTTACAAAATGTATTTTTTAAATAATAAGACTTGAAAGCTAAAATCACTCTTTTATCCTTGGGCTGCAGAATGGATGTTGTGTTAGCAGTCATGAAAACAACATTATCTCATTATACGTCAGAACTCTTGGGTGACCAGGTGCATTGTCAAAGAGCAGTAATATTTTAAAAGGAATCTTTTTTTCTGAGCAGTGGGTCTCAACAGTGGGCTTAAAATATTCAGTAAACCATGTTGTAAACAAATGATCTGTCATCCAGTCTTTGTTCTTTCATTTACAGAGCACAGGCAAAGTAGAGTTAGCATAATTCTTCAGGGGCCTGGGATTTTTGGAATGGTAAATGAGCATCAGCTTCAACTTAAAGTCACCAGCTGCGTTAGCCCCTAACAAGAGAGTCAGCCTGTCCTACGATGCTTTGATGCCAGACATTGATTTCTCTTCTATGAAGAGCTGTGAAAGTTCTAGATGGCATCTTCTTCCAATATATGGCTGTTTCATCTACACTGAAAATCTGTTGTTTGGTGTAGCCAGCTTCATTAATTGTCTCAGCTGGAGCTTCTGGAGAACTTGCTGCAGCTTCTACATCAGCACTTGCTGCTTCGTCTTGCACTTTTATGTTATGGAGATGGCTTCTTTCCTTAAACCTCATGAACCAACCTCTGCCAGCTTCAAACTTTTCTTCTGCAGCTTCCTCACCTCTCTCGGCCTTCATAGAATTGAAGAGAGTGAGGGCCTTGCTCTGGATTAAGTTTTGGTTTAACGGAATGTTGTGGCTGGTTTGGTCTTCTATCCGGACCACTAAAACTTTCTCCGTATCAGCAATAAAGCTGTTTCACTTTCTTATCATTCGTGTGTTCACTGGAGTAGCACTTTCAATTTCCTTCAAGAACTTTTCCTTTGCATTCACAACTTGGATAACTGGTGCAAGAGGCCTAGCTTTCAGCCTGTCTCAGCTTTCGACATGCCTTCCTCACAAAGCTGAATCATTCCTAGCTTTTGATTTGAAGTGAGAGACATGTGACTCTTCCTTTCGCTTGAACACTTAGAGGCCATTGGAGGGTTATTAAGTGGCCTAATTTCAATGTTGTTATGTCTCAGGGAATAGGGAGGCCCAAGGGTGGAGAGAGAGATTGGAAACAACCTGTCAGTGGAGCAGCCAGAACACACATAACATTTATCAATTAAGTTCATTGTTTTATATGAGCAAGATTCATGGCTCCCCAAAACAATTACAATAGTAACATCAAAGATCAATGATTACAGATCACCATAACAAATATAATAGTAATGAAAAAGTTTGAAATATTGTAAGAATTGCCAAAATGTGGTACAGAGACACGAAGTGAGCAAATGCTATCGGAAAAATGGCACCTACAGACTTGCTTGACGCTGGGTTGCCGCAAACCTTCAATTTGTAAAAAATGCAATATCTGCAGAGTACAATAAAACAAAGCACAATGAAAGGAGGTATGCCTATATTTGAGGCTTACAGCCATACATTTTATCCCAGAAACAACAGTGTGCTTGATTTACATATGCCTGGTTATGCATTTCAACTCAGTCTTGTGCCCGCTTTTTTCCTACTTTCTTCCCTGCATTGCCGAGGAGGAGCGTGGGAACTACATTTCCCAGAATCTCTAGCCAGCAGGTTTTAGGTTGTATTCTCTAATTAGAGGTTCTTTCTTGAAATATAGAAAGGGAAAGCCATTATTCTGCAGCGCAGCCATGGGCAGGCAGGTGGGGATTGGTGGATGGTTCCTGTGAGGTGTTGCCAGTGGCGTCTAAGCATCCTCCTGAGAATCACTCGCTTTGGTGAAGCAGCGAAGGTCAGTGGAGGCAGCTTTCCTGATATTCTTGCACTTCTAGATTTCCTGAAAGCTTGCGGGGCCTTCCCTGACCTTTGGTCTCCTAGCCCTTCAAATGGTTTGGTAAGTCTTTAATTCCCAGTATTAAACCTTGTTTTGTGCAAAATACCTAGAGTGATTTCTGTTTTTCTGACTGACCCTGACTGAATAATCAAACAAACACTCTGCCAAAACTAGGGGTCTACATATCCTCTGAGAATGTTCTGGATGTAACTAGACTATGCTCTATTGTTAAATAGCCAAGACAATTGAGAGAAAAAGAGTAAATGTTTTAGGTCTCATATATTAGACTTAGCTTCTTAATGGGGGTATCATTTCTTATTTTCCTTATTTTCCCAGAGTTTAGCACAAAGCATAGCACAAATTAGTCACTCAGTAATGTTTGTTAAATCAAGTTGAATTAAATGAACAGATGAACAGATAAAGAAACAGGAATTTTGAAGACCAAGGCAGAAAGTAGTTGATCAAAAGTGAAAGAAAATATAAAAAAGAAAATAATAAAATCATAAATGACAGTAGACATATATATGCTACTAAGGCCCTTCTACAAAGAGGAAGTTAAAGATCAAAGCGTTAATTAGGAATAGTCAGAATTATTCTACGGTTTATTTCTGGTTGTATTTTAGCTTTTAATGCCTTTCCTCACATTCCTTCCTTTCTATTCCCTTTAATTCCTTCCAAACTAATCTCAAATCCATCCACTTTCTGCCATCTCCATTGTTACTATCCTAGTCCAAGAAACGCTTATCTCACTGGGAGTTCTGCAGTAACCTCCAAACTGGGTTCTCTGCTTCCACTCCAGCCCCCTCCAATCATTGTCTAGAGCTGCACTGTCCAGTACGGTAGCCACTAGCCACATGTAGCTACGAGCACTGCAAATGCTGCTAGTTTAAATTGAGATGTGCTGTAAGTTTAAAATACACCCTGAATTTCAAAGACTTAGTATGGAAAAAAAAAGTAAGATAATAAATTTGTATGTTAATTATGATAATGATCTGATGGTTTGGATATGTTGGGTTAAATAAAATATATCAGTAAAATTAACTTGATATATTCTTTTTATTTCTAAAAATGTGACAACTAGAAAATTTAAATTTCCTATGTGGCTTGCAATATATTTCTATCGGACAGCACTGCTCTAGACAATAGTCAGTGATCTTTTTTTTAAAACAAAAATTAGTTCATATCGTTGCCCTGATTTAAACCTTGCACATAGGATAAAGACCAAAATTTGTAATGTTGCCTTCGAGTCCTTCTCTAATCTGGCCGCTGCCCACCTCCTCAGCCATATCTCATGCTCTTCACCCTTGGCAACCTTGTCCTCCTTGAAGTTCCTTGAAGGCACCCTTCTCTTCTTAGCAGCAGTTCCTGTTCACATGTTCTCTCCTACCTGAAATACTTTTCTCACTCTTCACATGTCTGGTCCCCACTCATCCTTTGACTCACCCTAGGTCTCAGGTGAAAGGCTACCACATGAGAGAGCTCTACTTGACACCTTGTCTCAGTCAGCTTGGACTGTCACAACAAAATATGACAGGTGGCTAGGTGGCTTAAAAAACAAATTTATTTGCCCACAGTTCTGGAGGCTGGAAGTCTGAGATCAGTGTGCCAGCGTGGTGAGGCTCTAGTGAGGGGTCTTTTCTAGGCTTGGAGATGGCCACCTTCTTGATGTGTCCTCACGTGGCAAAGAGAAAGAGACAGAAACTCTCTGGTGTCTCTTCTTATAAGGGCACTAATCCTATCATAAGGTCCCCACCCTTGTGACCTCATCTAAACCTAATTATCTTCCAAAGGCCCCATCTGCAAATACCATCACATTGGGGGATATGGCTTCAACATATGAATTTGGGAGGGGGACACAATTGAGTCCATAGGACTCCCCAAGCTATATTGTATCCCCTGTCGTTTTATCTTATAACAATATGTTTTGTCCTGTGTAACACTTATCACAATTTATAATTATGTATTTATTGGTTTGACAAAGATAGCATTGCAGAGTTCTTATTCAGTAAATGGTTCTGTTAACATTTGTATTGGGCTCATATAATGTCAGACCCAGAAGGAACTTCGGATGTCATCTAGACAAGTCTTTTTGTTTTAGATATGAGAAAACTGATACAATTTTACTTTTACTAAAAAAAAAAAAAGGGAGATTCTCTTTTCTGTGATTTACATCTTACGGAGTTAGTAACTTTTAGACTGAGAAACTAAAGTAGGATAGATGATGATAAGTATGACAGTATGAGAGATGAGAAGATCCTGCACACCCGTATGAGGAGTGCACAAGTTTACCTCATACCATGGTATCATTTAATATGAACCCACTCTGAAGTGCTCTGTGTGGGGGAGAATGGCAAAGGATACGCCTTAAAGTTTCAAAGAAGCCTGGGCCATCTTTCCTAGTTCAAAGTAATGCCAAGTTTGTTTTTTATTCCCCAAATAATTCAAATGATATCAAAGAAGTGAGGTTGATTACAGATGTCTATTATCTCTCAGCTTTGTTTGTCTGAAAAAGTCTTCATTTAGCCTTGATTTTTGAAAGATATTTTCGCCGGGTATAGAATTCTAGGTTGACAATCCTTGAAAGATACTGTCAATTCTTTTCTGTCTTCCCTATATTTGTTCCTCAGTATGTAATGTGTCTACTTTTCTCTGGCTGCTTTTACAATGGTCTCTTTATTTCTGGTTGTCAGAAATTTGATTATGATGTGATTTGCCATGATTTTCTTTATATTTATTCTGCTTTGGGTTTGCTGAGCTTCTTGAATTTTGGGGTTAATAATTTTCATCAAATTTGAAAAATGTTTAGCCATTCTTTCGTCAAGTATTTTCTTCTGTCCCTCTCTCTATTTTATCTCCTCTGAAGCTCTAATTACACATATATTAGACCACTGTATACTGTCCCAAAAGTCATTTTTCAGTCTTTTTTAAATTTTTTATGCTTAACTTTGAATAGTTTCTTTTGCTATATCTTGAAGTCAGTTGATTTTTTTTTGTCTTTAGCAGTGTCTAATCTGCTGCTAAATCCATCTAGTGTAGCTTTTCACCTCAGATCATGTATTTTTTATCTCTAGAAGTTCTGTTTGTGTCTTTCTTATATCTTTTACTTTTCTCCTTGTCATGATTATGTTTTACTCTATCATTTTAAACATATGGATCTTATTTACACTAGCCATTTTAACATTTTTGTATGTTAATTCCATCATCTCTGTCATATCTGGGTCTGTTTCTCCTGAATTTTCTCTTGGTTATGGGTCATATTTCCTGCTTCTTTGAATACCTAGTATATTTTTATTGAGATATAATTGACATATAACATTAGTTTCAGGTGTACAACATAACAATTCAATATTTGTATGCATTGCAAAATGATCACAGTAAGTCTAATTAACATCTGTCACTTGACATATTTACGAAAAAATTTCTTTTTCTTGTGATGAGAACTTTTAGGATCTACTCTCTCAGCAACTTTCAAATATGCAACACAATATTATTAACTATCGTCATCACGTGGTACATTACATCCCCATGACTTTTTATTTTATAACTGGAGGTTTGTACCTTTTGACCCACTTCACCCATTTCTCCCACCCCCCACCCCTCAGCTCTGGCAATCACCATTCTGTCCTCTGTATCTATGAGCTTGGGTTTTTTTGTTTTTGTTTTTATATTCCACATATAAGTGAGATCATACAGTATTTGTCTTTCTTTGTCTGACTTATTTCACTTAGCGTAATGCCCACAAAGTCCATCCATGTTGTCACAAATGGCAAGATTTCACTCTTTTTTATGGCTGGATAATATTCCATTGTGTGTTTTTTATATCATCTATCTATCTATCTATCTATCTATCTATCTATCTATCTATCACATTTTCTTTATCCATTTGTCCATCAATAGACACTTAGCTTGTCTATTGTAAATAATACTGCAATGAACATGGGGGTGCATATATCTTTTTGAGTTAGTGTTTTCATTTTCTTTGGATAAATACCCAGAAGTGTAATTGCTGGATCATATGGTAGTTCTATTTTTAATTTTTTGAGGAACCTCAGTACTGTTTTCCATAGTGGCCAAGAATGCACAAGGGTTCCATTTTCTCCACATCCTTGCCAACTTGTCATTTCCTGTCCTTTTGATAATAGACTTCCTAACACGTGTGAGGTGATATCTCATTGTGGTTTTGATTTGCATTTCCCTGATGATTAGTGTGGTTAAGCATCTTTTCTTATACCTGTTGGCCATCTGTATGTCTTCTTTGGAAAAATGTCTATTCAGATCTACTGCCCATTTTTTAATCATGTTGTTTGGTTTCTTTGGTATTGAGCTATATGAGTTCTTTATCATACCTGGTATTTGTAATTGGATGGCAGACATTGCAAATGTTACATTATTGGTACTGAGTTTTGTTGTGGTCATTTAAATAGCATTTGATTTTTTTCTCCATGCCATTGACTTACTTAGAATAAGTGAATTCCTTTAGAGACTCAGTTTTAAGCTTAGATACAGTGGACACAGAGCAGCTTTTGGTATAGGGTTACTTTAGTCACACTCTAAGGCCGTCTGAGGATTTTTCCTAATATCCTGTGTATTACAAGATCTTTTTACTCTGGCTGGTGGGAACATGAACTATTCCCAGCTGAACCATTCCTAGACGTTGTTTTGCCTATTATTTTCTTGGTGGCTCTTTCTTTCCCTAGCCTTGGGTAGTATCCTCATGTACAGGCACTGATTAATACAGAGCTGAAAGACTCAAAGGAAAGCCTCTGCAGATTTCTGGAGATCTCTCTACATATACACAGCTCTCTTCTCTTTGGTACTCTGCTCCATAAAATCTAGTCACCTTGGTCACCTTGAACTCCAATCTCTATACTTTCAACACAGTGAGACTACCATGCTGTGTTTGGTCTTTCTCTGCTTTGTGTCCTGGAAACTCTCTCTGGGTAGCAAGATAATGCCATCCTAGGGCTCATCTTGTTAGTGTCCCTTCTCTTGGGGATCACATTCGTGTGGTGTCTGTTGTCCAATATCTGAAAACTGTTTTTTTCCCCAGGTATTTTATATTTGTTTAAAGTGAGGGATAAATCAGTCCCTTGTTACTCCATTTTGGCCAGAATCCAAAGTCTTCATTTGTTTGTTTTCTATGAGAAGGCACCATGTCTTTTGTACATCATAGACTCAAAGAATGTTAGAGCTCAAGGCACCCCTAGAGGTCATCTAATCTAAGTCATTATAGGTATCTGGTAACTGATGCTCACAGATGAACAAAAACACACAAAAATATGACTTTGTGCTGTACAAGAAGACATTTTACTCCAGCTGTGTAAATGACAACAGTCATACCCCAATTGTTAACATAGAATTGATCAATGATGACATTAAGAATAGAGTAATAATGTTCTGGGCATTGTTGCCAGTTAACTTGCCTTTGGGAGGTGCTAGCAATTACTCATATAACCAAATGATTGCCCTAGTGAGTCTAAAGAAGAATAAAATCACAATTTAGTTCTGTTGGCTGCTAGTTTCCATTCCTATCCAATGTTTGGACCCTAGGACTGCTTTTCCTTTCCAGGAACCGTTTAAGTAATTGGATGACTCCAGGCTCTAACTGCCTTCTTGCTGCTTTTTCCCTTTTCAGAGATACTGGTGATATTTTACTGATGCTTATCCACCTGCTGTCTCCTTAAAAGCAACTTTAATTTGGTTAAAAAGTCACCTGAATCTAAAATCCTCCCTGTTCATTATCCTGCCTCTTACCAGATAGTACTCTCTTTAATACCAACTTTTCTGAAGGTGTTGACGGAAAATAACCAATATCCATTCTATAGATAAGAGAGATAAAGTGAGTTTTACTTGAGTCAAACTGAGGATTATAACTTGGGAAGGCTGTTTCCACAAAGGAAGAAAGTGTTCAGGAGAAGCATGGTTTTCAGTACAGTCTTATGCCTTTTTAGAACAAAGAACATACATTAAACATCCCCAGGATACATATTTATCAAAGTTTCAAAGAGGTCTTCAGTTGTAAATTAGCAGGTCAACATGACCCTGATGTCAGGAAAGGAACTAATACTGGTGTTACCAATAGAACCTTAAAGATAAGGCATTACTGATACTTGTGTAGGAGTGGAAATATACATTCTTATCTTAGGAGTGCATTCTTTACTTTAATGGTTAAAGCAGATGCACAATGTATGTTTGGTAGGCCATAAGTCAGGCTTCTTCAGTTCAAGCCAAATCCATTTTGAACCAGAATAGCTACCCCATATATCTCAATATGTGAAAATCGCTCGTCAAAGGTTTCAACCCAGTCCAACAAAGTGGAAATTTAAAACTTGAGGGTCTTGTCAAATGCTACACTGACAGGGGACTTAGACTTGGGAAAGCCATGCTCTTTCTTTTACTACCGTAGAAAACACCACAATGCAAAATGGATTTCTATTGAAATCCTATTTCTAACTGATTATAGATCAAAGCCAGGATAAAGACTTTCAAAGTAGTGTGATTTTGTGATATGATAAGCAATATATGTATATCTGGTCTTTGTCCTCATTTCTTGGCTGAGCTCCATTTTAGTTTTCTAAGTGATAAGAGCCACAAAGTCTAAGAAGCACCTTTTGTTAATCATAACAAGCCCCTTTCAACCACACCTGAGGTTATGTTACAGAGGTGTTTTTTGGAAAGCATCTAGATAATCACGAGATGAGGGCTGGTTCAGGGGAACTAACCATGTGATTAAAGGGTTGGAACTTTCATTCTCACCCCCCCAACCCCCAAAGAGGGTAGAGGGGATGGAGATTGAGTCAATCACCAATGGCCAATGGTTTAATCAATCATGCTGATGTAACAAAGCTTCCATAAAAATCCTAATCAAAGGGTTAGGAGAGCTTCCTGGTTGGTGAATACATGGAGGTGCTGGGAGGGTGGCATGCCCAGAGAGGTCATGGAAGCTCCATGCCACTTCCCTATACCTCATCCTCTGCATCTCTTCCATCTGGCTGTTCCTGAGTTATATCCTTTTGTAATAAGCTGATAATCTACTAAGCAAACTATTTTCCTGAGTTTTGTGGGCCACTCTAGCAAATTATTGAACCTGAGGAGAGTGTCATGGTACCTCCAATTTATAGCCGGTCAGTCAGAAGCATAAGTGACAACCTGTTCTTGTGATTGGCATCTGAAGTTGGTGGGGAGGGACAGTCTTGTGGGACTGAGCTTTTAACCTGTGGGATCTGATGCTAATTTCAGATATAATTTTCAGAATTGAGGTAAATTGTACGACACCTAAAGAATTACTTGGTGTGGAAAACCCACATATCTGGTTTCCAAAATGAAGTGTTGTGAGTAGTAGAGTAGAAGTAGAGGAGAAACAGAAAATATTTTTCCTCTTTCAGGTAGTATGTATTTTCCATTACTAAAAATATATATGTACAGACTAGTTTAACATAGTCACAAAATTCTAATAGATTTTATGACTCTTTCCTCAATCTCTAACCTCTCTTTTCCAATATGCACGTGTTTTAGAGGTAGTTATTATCATAGTATCAATTTTTTAAAAAGAAAGAAAGTTAAAACTACTTGGGAAATAATTCCACACCTCCATGGCTTTTCCTGTTTTTCAATCTCCTACTCCTTTTAAAGTGACACTTCTTTCAATTACTCAGACAACTGAAGGACTTTGGAGAAAATTAAACTATCCATTAACCTATTGTTATATTTTTAAGATCAGCTATTTTTAACATAAAAAGTTTAAACATAATTTATGTCCACCGACAATATCTGATTATATATTCTATTGAAAATGAGACTTTCTTAAGCACTATGTACAACTAATCTTGTTCAGCACCAGTGACTCACCTCTTATCAGCTAAACAACAACTCTTTTTATACAAAAAGATAAAGTTGGTAAAAGAAGCCTTATAGTGTCCCTGGCTGTCTACAATACATAAAGTCAAATTTAAAGAGATTATGCTATAACACAGGGAACCATCTAGGGTGCCTGAAAGATGACCATTGTATATGATAACATATATGTGTGATGAATATTTTAGTCCTAAGAATTACCATGTATTATGAACCTATACTTTGTAGTCCACTTATGTGTATGTATATGTTAAAAATCAGGATTGCAAGTCCTGCAGGAATAATCCTAAAATTTGAAAAAGCTGCATAATGTTTATAGCATGGGAGATTGCCCCTTTGTCACAACCTAAAATACCACCAGGGTTTGAGGCCTGGAGATTAAAGTCTTGTCACTCAAAATGGGATAAAACAAGGAAGTGACCCCTATTTGAAAGTCTGAAGCGTGGAGGAAGACTAAAACTTACTTATATTATACTTTCTTCAAGGTGGGTATAATATATAAGCACCAAATCTTTTCAAAGGGAAGTTTCAGGCCAACTGTTCAATGATGTCATTTCTTTGCCAGGTTGTTTTTTCTCTTTCAATATAGTTGTGGTTTTCGTTTTTCCATGTACTGTCTTAGATGAATTGTCAGCAAGAGCCAGTCTCAATTACTTCACACCTGAGCACGGTTATAACTCTCTTTCTGTCTCCTCCATCTCATCACAAAAACCTGTAATAGCTACTGAAGTCTATTCTATCATTGGTCATTCTATCAGCAGTCTTTTGAGGGCCTAAGGGTCTAACTATGATACATTGACGTAGATCCTAAGCTGTTCATTCCACTGTGGAAGCAGTGTCAAAATACTCCAGGAGGCGGATACAACTCCAAATTTAAATACTCCAGAACAAAGCTGTATATTATACCCTCTTCTTTTAAATATACAACCAAGCATCTTTATACGACCATTGTATGAATTAGATACATATCTGCCTTCAAATAAAAGAAATTTTTAAAGGTGTTCTGATTATTTTAAGAGTCAGAAAGTTAAAATATTACTTGTTAATCGAGGTCTTCCCAGATGTAGATGCCAAAATGGGATTAAATGTGTAAGGATTTAATTAGGAAAACACCTGTGAGAGACAAAGTGAAGGGAGCCAGGGAAGGCTGAGTGCAAACACAGGGATGGATTTGAGGTTGAGATGATTGGGGCCCTTGATCAAGTCTCTGTGGTTACACTCTCATGCCCACCACCATTACTTTCTTAAAATATTAAATATAGTTCAGGATTCAGGAATTAGTTTTATATAAAATGTCTAAATCCACCTAATGACAATTTCTGTCACAGTAGGGCGTGTATATTAGTACTTCAAACAAGATTGGACACAATACAAAGTAAAACAACTAGTCCTCAAAACAATATACCTCATAAATCAGGAGCAAAGAAATCTTACTGCCAAGGTCCCAGGGATGTGCTGATTTCATTTACATCTTGAATCTGACCGTGTTTAGCAGCTTAGGCAAAAACAGAAACACATTAGGCTATATTTGCTTTCTTTTTATGACCAAAAAAAGCCAACAAATTCAATATCAGAGGACATCTATTTTTTCCTTGAACTAAACCCAAGGAGGAATTTATTACTTGCTTGCCTGTACAAAGAATACTCACTACCATAATGGGTCATATCTCCAATTGTGGGTTTACGAAAGGATCAGAAATGCAATTCAAAGAGCTGATTCTTGTATTGACCTTCTGTAATGGTAGAGGACTTAACATTAAGCTGTAACTCTGTCAGGGAATTTCTATGTCTGACTTAAATAACATGACTCAAAAGCCATGCCTTCAAGTGTTCTAAAATAATACTGGGACAAAACTCAAAGAATTCAGAAGAGAAGATAATACACCTGCTCATTAGACCAGGCTAGACTTTTCCAATTATCTAATATTGTAGGGATATCTCTGGCCAATCCTTGATGGAGGTAAATTCATAGCAGAATTTATAATCAGTGTTTTCTAAAGTGTGTTATGTCTGTCATTCATGGCCCAAGAGAAGATGTTAGAAGATAAACAAAACTTTAATAATTAAAATGTTATGGGCCGGCCCCATGGCTTAGCAGTTAAGTGTGCGCACTCCGCGCTGGCGGCCTGGGTTCGGATCCCGGGTGCGCACTAACGCACCACTTCTCCGGCCATGCTGAGGCCGCGTCCCACATACAGCAACTAGAAGGATGTGCAGCTATGACACACAACTATCTACTGGGGCTTTGGGGGAAAAAATAAATAAATAAATAAATTTTAAAAAAATATTATGATAATGTGTTCCGGAAAAAAATATAACTAACCCATTGAAACCATCAGTTCACAGATAAGGTTAAGTAAAAAAAAAATTTAAGACAAATATTAAGTAATAGTAAGCAGACGTGGCAGAAATCAAATGGTGAAGGTGATGTGGTAGGCTGGATAATGGCCCCCAAAGACATCTACACACTAATCCCAGAATCTGTGAATGTTCATTTATATGGTGAAAGGGACTTTGCAAATATGATTAAGTTAAGGATTTTGAGATGAGATTATCCTGAATTATCTGGGTGAGCCCAATGATGTAATCACAAGCGTTCTTAAAAGAGCAAGGCAGGAGGGTCAAAGACAGGAGTAGGAGATGTGACAAGAGAAGCAAGAGATTAGAGTGATGCGAAGAAGAGGCCACGAGCCAAGGAATGCAGGTGGCCAATAGAAGCTGAGAAAGACAAAGAACGAATCTCCTCTGAAGCTCCAAGATGGAACCACTGCTGCCAAACCCTGATTTTAAACCCGTAGACTCATTTTAGGTTTCTGACCTCCAGAAATGTAAGAGAATAAATTCCTCTTGTTTTAAGCCACTAAATCTATGATAATTTATAACAGCAGAAATAGGAAACAAATACAAATAATAATCAAATAACTGCCGTTTGTGAAACATTGCTTTAGCAAGTGTCTGAGTACAGGTATTTTATGTTATTGATCAAGGCAATAGTCATAAGCTGCAGATGCCAGACTGGTGTAATTTGTGTATTCATCATTCAACAAATATTTCTACAAGTTGTTCATTACCCTGGTATACAATTCATCTGGATCTAGAGACTTGAAATCACTTTTGTAATTTAATGATAGTAATTAGAGTAATTAATAGCATCTATTGAGCATTATGCAGGTCAGGCATTGTTCTAACTCCTTTATACATATTATCTAACCTTATGGGATAGTTTCTGATATAATCCCCATTTCATAGATGACTTGCTGAGGAACGGAGAGGTGAACTAACTGACGCAAGATCACAGAGTTGTGGAGCCAGCTTTGAATCTACAGGTCTGTTCCTCGCTGGAGCTGGGTTTTCACCATATTTAAGGAGTCCTAGATAGTCTCTTCCCATTTCCTTGACTAATTTGGGCTTCAGTTCCTCCTCACAATGTTATACTCTTTTCATTAAGTGATCACTATTCTGGCTGCAGAAGCCAAAGCAAAATAAGAATAGTTCTGCCTTCCCTCTGCCATCTGATAACATTAAGCTGTCTTCCTACCCAATATGCTGTCAATTCTGAAGGCTCTTGAAACAATATTTACCAATACGATATTTGCTAATAATTTTCCCAATAGGAGGCTACTTCAAATATAAAATAATATCAAGTAAACCAGTTTTTAACAACACTAAACAAAAATCATGAAGAAGTATTAAAAATTTAATACTCAGTTAAAATGCCATTAATTTTCTTTACAGGAATTTAGACTAGTCTGTGCTTTTGCCCTTGCTTCTTGGAAAAGCAATGTAAGGCTTTCTCCCTCACTGTGGAATCTTGGAGAAGACATTTAGGTACTTCGGGCTTCAGGTCCCTCTTCTGCAAAATTGGAGTTGGACTGGAAGTTCTCCCAGGTTCTTTGAATTCTTAAATTCAATGACTGTAAAATATATATATTTCTGGTGGGAAAAAATAACTCAACAGAACTTTGCCTGTTAATATAACACAGGACCCTGATACACCAGTAAATATCCCAGCCATTTCTAACAGACATGTACCTTTGAGACCAGACTCATTACTAATCTTGTAGGCTACTTATGAAGTGTGCTCCCTCTCAGTGAGTGGGACCATTGCATTGTGGTTGCTTGAACAGCCTGCCTTGCTCCTGTGAACTTTCTACGTCTTGGTGAAAATCAGAAACTGAGTTCCTGTTTTTTGATTTAGCTTAATCTTCTACTACAGTTCTCCAAATACTGCCTGCTTCAGCCACATCAGTTAATATATAACATCACTTAGCTAGCAGGCTCAGAAATGTTTGAAGTCAAGAATGTCGCAGGAGGAATATCTGCGTTAGACATATGGTTGGACCAGATGACCTCTTAGGGTGACAACTGTCCCAGTTTTCCAGAGACTGTCCTAATTTTAACACTGAAAGTCCTATAACCCAAGAATCCCGCAGTCCTGGGAAAACCAAGATGGTTGGTTGCCCTTTCTAAGGTCTCTTAAATCCTAAGACTTTAGATCAGTGCTATTCAGTAGAACTTTCCACAATAATGGAAATATTCTACATCCACACTATCCAATTCAATAGCCTCGGTGGCTATCGAGCACCTGAAACGTGGACAGTGCAATTGAGGAACTTAATTTTTAATTTAATTAACTTAAATTTAAGTAGCCACATGTGACAACTGGCTACTATATGGGACAACACAGCTCTAGTTGATGCTATGGAAATGATCATTAGTGAGGTGCTCTGTGCAGCAGCCCAAAGGGAAGCACATTGGAAAGCAGTCCAATTTCACACTTGTACGACACTCAACCCATCAGCCTTATGTCCTATTTCCATTGTCATACTGACAAGGCAGTACAATAAGCTTATCCAGGAACATTGATAAGACTTACCTTTATCACACTTGAGGTCAAAGGATAGACTCAACGATGGCCGTTAGAGAAACATGTGACTTAAGTTGTGTATTTAGCCTGAGTTTCAGTAGGTGGTAATCACATCCAAATAAAAACTCTCTAGTAATTAGTACTTTGTGGTTTTGCTGCTGAGACATAAGCAGCTGTGGATTTTTGTGTATGAAGAGTGAGCCCTTTCTGATCTAGCCTGGTGGTTTAGTGAGGTTAGGGACATTATACCAAATTAAGTTCCAAGTTGGAATGAAGACTGATTTAAAAATTTCCTTTCTCCCTGGAGAAATCCAGGGAACTGAAGTTTGCTTTATTATATCAAAGTGAACAGTCAGCAGAGAGAAAACACAACATTACATCCTAAAAGAGAAAAAGAATTTTCTTGAATTACAGAATGTTGATACCATACAACTGTCTGACATCAAAGCTGTTGGTTATAAATCTTGCAGATTACTGATCATCCCAAATCCACAAAGGCAAAAGTTGAAAGAGAAGTTGGAACATCAGAAGAAGCAAAGAAACTCCCCAGTCCCTGAAGGAGTTGAAGCCAGTTACAGTGTGACGTATATCTTGGGTTTCTGCAGGACTTGGCTGTCCATTTAAATGCTGATGTGCAACCCTGGCATATCCTAGGAATTAAAGTGCTGAAGCAGGCAGGAGTGCTGGAAATTTCAGAACCGTCGTTGAATATTCAGTATCTATGTGCTAAAGAGCTCAGGGATGCTTTTAAATGTCAGAGAACAAACCACAGCTCTCACTATGCTCTGCTCTGAATTCTTTGGGAACGTGCCAATTTTTAAAGATAGTATGAGCAAAGTTCTGAGTTTTCAAGTGATTTTTATTAAGTTGATCTGATAAGCAAAACAAGAGGTCATTGCCTGCAATTTATACGTAGGGTATTAATTAAAAGGCAAATTCAAAAGTTCTTCCTGGTTAAAATTAAAAAAAAAAAATCTCTTGCTCTTTCATCTCGGCCACCGACATGCCATCCAGACTGAGGAAGACCTAAAAACTCAGGGCCACGTGAGCCACGGCCACGGCTGCATGGACAAGCACCGGCAGCACCGGGAGGCTGGGGTAATGCTGGTGGTATGCATCACCACAGCATCGTCGTCATATATCACCCAGGTTCCTCTGGGAAAGTTGGTATGAGGCATTACCACTTAAAGAAGAACCAGAGCTTCTGCCCATCTGTCAACCTTGATGAACTGTGGACCTTGGTCAGTGAGCAGACATAGGTAAATGCTGCCAAAAATAAGACTAGAGCTGCTCCCATCATTGATGTGGTGCGATCAGGCTACTACAAAGTTCTGGGGAAGGGAAACCTGCTAAAACAGCCTGTCATCGTGAAGGCCAAATTCTTCAGCAGAAGAGCTGAGGAGAAGATTAAGGGTGTGTGTGTCAGGGGGCGGAGGGTGGTGCGGCGATAGGGGGGCGGTGGCTGTGTCCTGGTCACCTGAGGCCACGTGGAGGGAGGTTCATTAAATACTGACAAGTGCAAAAAACAAAATCTGTTAAAGTCTCAATCGTCTTCAGCTGTGAGAACTGGCGATTGTCAGGCATTTAAGGCAAATTTCAGGATTTTGTCTCATTTCCTTACTCTGTATTTATGTAGCACATCAAAGCCATATTAATATAACATCACTGAGCCAGCAATAGACAGGCACTTTGAGAGGTAGTAATAACTGTTATTGAATTTGGTGTCTTGAGAAAAGGAAAAAGCTATCAAAGGCTGAGAGTGTTTCCAGAAGGTCAATTATACAGGGAAGTCTAACTGCTATATGGACAGCTGCTGTAACCTCCAGAGAGCTCAGCTCCTCGGTATTCACTCAACACTTATATAGAGAATGTCCTCCACATGTCAGGCATTGAGCTCGGTGCTGGGGATATAGTAATAATACTACTAATGAACACTCCTATACTGACTGCCCTGTGACTAGCACTATGTGAATGTTTACATATATTAACTCATTTAATCCTGTGAGGATATAATCCTGTAAGGTTGGAAACACCCTTATGAAGTAAGTATTTATGGAAGGGGAACCTGAGGCACAGAGATTATGTAACTTGGCCAAATTAATACAGCTTGTAATTGATGAAAATGAGATTCAAACCCAGATAGCCTGATCCCCAAATCTACACTCTTAAAACCACTATACCTAGTGCCTTAATTCTTAATCGTTATATTGCAGTAACATTTTGACCAATCTTTACGTATTTGGTTTTTTAAAAATAAAACCCTGGCTCTCACTAGATTATAAACGCCTTGAGGGTTTCCCCATCATGTCGTGACTTGCCCATGTCTGATGTTCTATAAATGTTTGTGGTGCAGTATACAGTAAAAAGGAAGGTTTTGGAGCCAGAGGAACCTGGATTAGAATCCCAGCTTGACCACTTCCTCAATGCATGAACTCAGTTTCTTCATCTGCAAAATGGGAATAATGGAGTTAGTGTGAGGATTAAGCAAGCTAATGGGATAAAGTTTTTAATATAGTACCTGGCACATAACAGGCTTGCCCTAAATGCTCACTGCTATTGTTTAAAAAGATTACTTGTTTTAAACAATTGTTAAGTATTACTTCCTCTTTAAACTAGAAATGAACTTACAAATATGAGGCCATAAAGAACCTGAGAAAGTCCAGGCCAAACCCTAGAGCTGAGGAAAGTGAGGTCTAGTCAGACCAGAACACTGATCATTTAATGTCCACTCGGGTCACTTTATACAGAGAGATCCTTCCTCCCTTCCTTCCTGTCTTCCCTCCTTCTGTCACTTTATTCACTCACTTAATACATATTAAGTACCTACCAGTACCAGGCTCTGTGATAAGGATAAAGCTTCCACTGCTGACTCAATTTCTGCTCTACCAGTAGTTCTCAGAGTGTGGACCATGGAGCAGCAGCAGCGTTCCTTGGTGTGATGGTTAATTTCATGTGTTAACTTGACTGGGCCATGGGGTGCCTGGACATTTGGTCAGACTTCTGGGTGTGTCTGTGAGGGTGTTTCTGGACAAGATTAACATTTGAATTGGTAGATGGAGTAAAGTGGATTGCCCTCCCTGATGTGGGTGGGCCTTAATCAATCAATTGAAGACCTGAATAGAACAAAAAGGCTGAGTAAGAGGGAACTCCTGCTGCCTGACTGCGTGAGCTGGGATATCCGTCTTTTCTTGCCTTTGGACTTGAACCGAAAAATTGGCTCTTCTTGGTTCTCAAGCCTGCTGGCCTTCAGTCTAGAACTTACATCATTGGCTCTCCTAGTTTTTTCAGATTCAGACTGAAACTTACACCATCGGCTTTCTTGGGTTTCCAGCCTGCTGACAGCAGATCTTGGGACTTCTAAGCCTCTGTAAGCACATGAGCCAATTCCTTTAAATCAATCAATCCTATTGGTTCTCTTTCTCTGGAGAACCCTGATTAGTACACTTGGGAATTCCATTCAGGCTCCGCCCTGAGAGTGGGGCCCAGCAATCTGTGTTTTACCAAGTCCTCTAGGAGATTTGTGTGTGTGTGTGTGTGTGAGGAAGATTACCCCTGAGCTAACATCCGATGCCAATCCTCCTCTTTTTGCTGAGAAAGAAGATTGGCCCTGGGCTAACATCCGTGCCCATCTTCCTCTACTTTATATGGGACGCCGCCATAGCATGGCTTGACAAGCGGTATGTCAGTCCACGCCTGGGATCTGAACTTGCAAACCCCGGGCCACCAAAGCGGAGCGCATGCATGAACTTAACTGCTACACCACCAGGCCAGCCCCCCTCCAGAAGATTTTTATGTGCACTAAAGCTTAAGAACCACTCTACCTGAGATACATCCTTGATTGACCTGATCAGTGAGGAGGGCAGCATTTTAACAAGCAGCAGAGTGAAATTCCTGAGTCCTGACTTATTTTCAGATATCACAAATTATTGTCACTTCCCTGAACTAGACCTTTTGACAGCACACCTTTCCTTCAGTAACAACCAGGAGGCCCTGGTTGTCCAATCTCTTAATGAGCTTCGTGTATATAAGTATAAATGTTAATAAGCTGGATATTTGTTGTTGGTGTTGTTCTATATAAATATATTCTAAAGACTAACTGAAACAGGTAAGAAAGCTCTCCTCAAACCCTCCAAGGATTCTAATTGCTTTTACTTTTAGTGTGTGATGGATCTTATCTAAGGCAAGCAAGCTGCAGGGACAATAAAACATTTTTACACCACAGCGTGCTCAGCAGAGCCTGCCGGAGTGCCACGGAGCTCCCTCCCCAGGCGCCCTGAACTCTATTACTCCTTCCCCACCATTAAGCATGCAGCTCTGCTGCCTGACTCTTCAAGGAAAATAAGAGGAGCTACAGGAATTCACATTCTGCCATTCCATTCCCCAAACACTTACACCGTCCTTAGGGCTGTTCTGGGTTCCTGAGAACTGTTGGTTGTGCATGTTTGCCATTTTCATTGAATGTAAGAGTCAGTAATGAAAGTCACGGACTCTTTTTTTTTCTTTTTTTGCCTCAAGGAAGATCATCTAGAAAGAGTTTCATTTCTTTCCTAACAAAAGGGGTACTCGAACAGATAACAGACCTTTTGTGTCAAATACAATTTTCCGTTACACGGTCCTTGTATGATGTGCCCATTAGAGGTAAGACAGACCTTCAGCCAAACAGCATGGTCTGGAATTCTTTGCAGGCAGAGCAGCAGTCTATTTTTTAGTAAATATACACAAGAAATGGATTATAACCTGTTACAGGCTTTTACTCAAATAGTCCAATCTTACATTTTTCATCACCCATAAATATTCGTTGAGAGCTACTATGTACAAGCCAATGTCCAATGGCATGGTACACAGACACATACACAAAAACCTTAAATCATCATCCTCACCATCAAGTATACATTGAATGCCTACTGTGTACAAGCCAATGTTCTAGGCAGTTGTGCGTGGACACCAAAAAATAAAAAAACCATTTGCTGAGTGCCTTTATATATTGAGAGCCTTTATTAAGGCACTTTATATCTATTTTGCTCATTATATCCTCTCAACATCACGTGAGGTGGGCATTATTGTCACCATTTTATAGATGAGAAAGTGGTGTATAGAGTTGTTAAATAATTTGCTCAAAATCACTTATTTTGTGAAATGGAAGAACCAGATCTTCAATCAATGTCTTGCAAATCTGCAAATACCAAGTGACAGATGAGGGATATGAAGAGTAAGTGTCAAAGACACAGAGGGATATGGTTACTGTTCTATAAGGTCCAGCCCGGAAATCAGAAACCACACCAGGCATTTTAATGAAGAGATTGACCAAATGGGCACTGGAGGACTGAACAGGCTAAAGGGAACCCAGAAATAACTGCAGGAACAAAGACAAGGGGTTGGAGGTATCAGAATTTAAAAGTTCAGAGGAAGGGCCCTGCCTGGTTGAGCCAGTCTTGAGGAGGGGCCACTGACTGGCTGGTGCTGGTAATTCTGAGACAGGATGTTCAAGCTGATCCGGGAAGGTGAGGGGGAAAAATCTGAAAACTGCAACCCGTTGTCACTGCAACCACTGCTGCAGATGAAAAAACGTTGCTGGGGAGATGCTCAAAGCAATAGGAAGCAGCCAGGATGCCTGGAGGAAGCAGACAGAGCAACAAGTCCCCCTCTCCTCCTTCAGCCTTCCAGTCTGCCTCTCATGCCCCCGATTGACAAAGCCTGGCGTGGACCCAGCTGACAAAGCAGAAATGACTGCTTCTGAAACCCTCATTGCTCCTCACTGAGCCCATCCCTAAGATGGAGATAGACCACATGAAGCCTCACTTCTGCACTGATTAGTTCATGAACTCGCATATGCAGAGTTCAGTCTCATTTATACCCTCTGCTCCATTTGGTGCTACTCCACCCGTGCTATTGACTCATTTCACTCTTGTGGATTAAAGAAGGTAACATTTGCCAGGTTGTCCACCCGGTAGGTGGACATTTCTCAGGTTTTCCACCACCACTTAGTGACTAATACATGAGTCCACTGACTTAACTCTTCTTAATTTTACTAGTTGCTCCTGATACATCACCCCCACTAATAGAATAGATTTTACTTGCACTTAGTAGGTCTTTCTGATTTTCTTCTCTTTTTACAAATGGAAGCCCACCTCTGTTTCTATTTTCTTTTTCCACATTATTATCTTCTGATCAGAACTAGTTATCATTTTTATCCCAAGTTGTAGGTGAAATTCCTGGGATCTAGGACTTCAGAGGAAAGGATAGAGCAAAAAGAATCCTCAAGTAAAATAAATCAGTGGTTCTCCAGACTTCGGACCAGTGCTGGCCCATGATGAAGTTTCCTCTAGTGAAAAATAAAGGCATTGTCAAGAACTGTGAAAGACAAGGCATGATGGCTAAGGGTGAGGGCTGTGGAGCCAGTCGGCCTGGTGTGAATTATGGTTTTGTGATCTTTGGGATGTCACTTAACTTTTCTGCACCTCAGTTTTCTCATCTATATTGTTGTTGTAATGAAAATAGCTATTCCATTGGGAATTATGAGAGTTCAATTAGTTATTACGTGTAAGCACATAGAACAGTAAGCACTCGATAAGTGCTAATAATATTATTATTATTATTATTATTTTGGACAGTTTAAGGATACTAATGGCTCTTTCTTGGGAAGGACTGCCATATAGTCAGAGATGACATCAATCTTACTTTTTTTGATCTGAAAATGTTCTTTCTTGCATGAAATGGAGTTAATAGTAGATGCAATGAAATCTAAAAGTCTTAGAACACTGTTATGAAATACTCTTATGATATATAAAGAAATAAACAAAACTCAAACAAGAATTTGCTCAGAGATTTTGAGTTTATAAAGTGTTAATTTACTCATTCAACATCAATATACTGGCTGGGAGCCGTAAACCAGACGCTGAGACCATGCTGGAAATACCATGATGAGCAAGACAGACATAGTTCTTCTCCTCAGAGTGGTAACAGTATAGTAGGGCTCTTCACATTATTTGTTTAATTTGATCTTCCTAATCACCCTGGGAAAGGGTATTATTATTATTATTCCTGTTTTCAAGAGAAAACTGAAGCCTAATGAGGGGAGATGTCATTCCTTGCATAGCACAGCAGACAAAATTTGGGTTTCTTTTCACTATAACATGATGTGTAGACTTTGTATAGGCCTAGTTCTTCTCCCTGGAAATATATCTCTGCTCTTACAGTGGATGCCTGTGGGAAAATGTGCTTAATAAACTTATATGAAGGTCAGCTTTTCTGGACCACATTTAGTCTGTGAAACAAGACTGAGTATAGATTTGGAAGTTTTTTCCCAAATAGAACACTTGGCTCAGGAATTTAACAATTGGGTCTCTAACCCTCTCACCTCTTATTATTTGTTGAGGGTGAATTGTGTGAAATTTTAATGCCTTCTGGCCTCTTCTTTCCACCTTCCTTATGACATTTTTGCCCCATCTATCCCCCAAGAGGAGACTTTACTATGCTAATATGCCTTGTGGATCTCCAAGTAGGGGAACAAAGCATACATTGGTTCTCTTCTCTTTATACTCGTTTATTTTTTTTCCTATTATCTTTTAAGAGGTCATTTCATAACCGTTTCAGATGATAAAAAAAAATTAAATCTCAAATGAAAGAATTTCTGAAATGATAGGCAAGAAGGTTGATGATTTTGTGAATGTACTCTCCACTCAACCCGTAGCACACATTGGCTCTCTGCTCTTAGTTTTAGCTTTGTTCCATTAATCTCTCATGAAGCTATAGTCCCTGGAGTGAGATATTCACATTATATCCATATCATGAAATTTTGAGATAGTATGGCTGGTGCCTCTCATACACAAGTTTATAAATCCTCACAACAGTCCCAACATGTAGGTACCTGGTATCCAAAGGAGGAAACAGAAATTTCCTGTAAATCTCCCTTCTCCCCTACCTCCTTTTTTTATAACAATATGGAAACTTAATTAAATAAAAGACTTACAGGTAGCTTAAATAAATAAGTCACCCAACTAAAAAGCATTGGAGCTTTGAACCCAGAGCTCTCTGGCACCTTTTCCACTTGTACTATCACTTTCCAAACTTTATACAGCCAGGCATGAATTCCACAAAGTATAAAAAATGTTATCCCGGGGCCAGCCCCTGGCCTAACGGTTAGGTGTACATGCTCTGCTACTGGTGGCCTGGGTTCGGATCCTGGGCGTGCACTGACACACCACTTGTCCGGCCATGCTGAGGCCACGTCCCACGTACAGCAACTAGAAGGATGAGCAACTATGACATACAACTGTCTACTGGGGCTTTGGGGAGAAAAAGGGGAAAAAAAAAAAAACCCGAGGAGGATTGGCAATAGATGTTAGCTCAGGGCCGGTCTTCCTCAGCAAATAAAAAAAAGAGGAGGGTTGGCATGGATGTTAGCTCAGGGCTGATCTTCCTCACCAAAAAAAAAGAAATTTTTATCCCTCCAAAGGCACCCATGATTGAATACATTTGGGAAACAGTAAACATACTTGATTCCTTTGGAGATTCACAGTATATGTTTAGCAAATTAAGACTTTAAGAAGTTCTGCTGAAAACCAACTTGTTTGTGTGGCTTGACCTAGCATTTGGATTTCTGTTCCCTTCCTGGTTTAAACACTTAAAACACTTGCTTTAGGATGGAGAAAATGGGGCTCTGCAATGCATTAGTCAAAATAATGAAAAAACCGGGACAACGGTTGGAGTTGGATAAAAGACCTCCCCATGGAACTGGGGTCGCTGTCTGGGTCAGGATGCTCTGCTGAAATCTACAATGCAGTGTTAATGACAGTCTTAGGAACAGGAAGTGTCATGCAGGGAATGGAAAAGATCCTTTAAAAGGGAGAGAGTTCTAAGTGGAAAGGATCCCATCTAGCTGGAAGTTCTGTTTAGATATAGTATACTAAGTGGGCAGGAAGAGGCTGCAATTAAAAGAGAATCATGAAGTTATATTTTTACATATAGTTATAATTGGGTCCTTTCTCATTTACAGATTAAGGCCAACAAGAAAGATTGACTCATTTTCTTAGGGTGACCAAATATCTCAGTTTGCAGGACTTTCACTCTAAAACTGGAGAGTCCTGGGTAAACCTGGACAGTTGGTCACCCTACATTTACTAAAAAATGATTATTTGCCAAGTTTGTTACTAATAATACTCAGATACCACATCCATGTGATCTGAACACATTTTATTTATTTATTTATTTATTTATTTATTTATTTATTTATTTATTTATTTATTTTTATTATTTTTTTGTGAGGAAGATCAGCCCTGAGCTAACATCCATGCTAATCCTCCTCTTTTGGCTGAGGAAGACCAGCTCTGAGCTAACATCTATTGCCAATCCTCCTCCTTTTTTTTCCCCAAAGCCCCAGTAGATAGTTGTATGTCATAGTTGCACATCTTTCTAGTTGCTGTATGTGGGACTCGGCCTCAGCATGGCTGGCCGAGCGGGGCGTTGGTGCACACCCGGGATCCGAACCCGGGCTGCCAGTAGCGGAGCACGCGCACTTAACCGCTAAGCCACGGGGCGGGCCCTGAACACATTTTAAAAGTTCATTCACTTCCTCAAGGGAGGTTATTACACAGATAACTGATAATGTAGTTTTGATGTAGAGTGAAGAATTTTTGTGCATTAGATGTTAATGGTAGAGTTTGGGATCTGTCAGGGACACATCAAATTTTTATTCTTAGCAAGTCAGAGCAGACAGCAGTATAATTAATCTGGTATTGGCCCCCTTAGTAGTGTGGGCCTGGCCTACAGAGACCCATGCTAATTCCGGAGGTGATGAGACGGATCCACCTGGGAGGCAGAAAGCAC
This sequence comes from Ceratotherium simum simum, assembly GCF_057802395.1. Classification (NCBI taxonomy): domain Eukaryota; kingdom Metazoa; phylum Chordata; class Mammalia; order Perissodactyla; family Rhinocerotidae; genus Ceratotherium; species Ceratotherium simum. The sequence goes on from NC_141916.1 coordinate 36,444,365, forward strand.
CAAGTTTAAGGGTTGTAGCAGCCTCCAGCAAGTGGTCAACCACAGAAGTCCATGATGCAAGTTCAGAGAGGTTGTCAGCCTGCATCCAGTTGGCCTGTGTAAGAGTAGTAGGGACATGGGCCCTGAACTTGGATGCAGGGCAAAGCTTCATTCAGTTCTTAGGTAGTAGAACTAGCAAGAGCAAAGGAGGGCCAGTTCTCAAAGGCAAGACAAGTGCAGGAGGCCCATGAGTACATCAAGGAAAAGTGAGAGAACCAGCACATGAGGCCTCACACCCCGATGTAGGACAGGCAGCAAGGTGTTTACTAACATAACACAAACCACTGGACCCTCTCCAGGATATTTAATATTAAACTTTTCCTGACTGCAAAGAGATCAATGGCCCCAGGTTCTTTAAACACTTCCTGTCTGAGAAGGGCAAGACTGAATATAGAGAAGGGAAGATCATCAGATCCCACCAGGGGAAGACAAGGAAACAGGAAATGCATCCGTACTAATTGCCAGGTGCAGTCACTGCTCATTCAGTTCCTGAGGGCTTGGGAGTTCTGGGATCGATAAGCAGAGAAACCAACTTTGAAGTCACAGTAGTCTTCTACCCACTCAATTTTGTGAAGAATGCATATGGAGCACCCATAAATACTATGTTTGCACACATCATCCTCTTCAGCTTCCCATCTAAGAAGATGGCGACCAGGTGCTTTGTGTTGGTAGGATTTCTCATTGGACAAGGGCTTGAAGATCACAGGACGTGGACATAGAGTTCCAAGTCACCTTACCTAAGGACAAATGTTAAGTGGTTGGTTTATTTCTAAAGAAAGAGGAAATGGAGGGACTTGGCAAAGCTGTCATCCTTATTCTTTATCACGTAGGACCTCTTTGACAAAGAAGATAGCAGTCTGTTTATTTTCCGGTTAAAAAATGGAAGAGCTGTTTTCTGAAATTTCAGTGTTGGAGTTCATGGTCCTGTATATCTTCTGAACCCACATAAAAATGTCTGATTTGAAGTAGGCTGGTGTTGAATTATGAGGCTGAGAACTGTGCCATCACACTCTAAAACCTTACAAAATGAAAGACCTTGTAATATTCCTGTTAAAATATGACATTTTTTTACAAGGGCATCTTATAGACTGTTTCAAATGATTGGAGGGGAAATAAAGAGATTAATCACTTTATAACCACCAATTAATGTGACTCTTTATGCTATTTGTGTCTTACTGGACAATCAATTTTTAAAAAGAAATAAAAGTCTCTAGGACTTAACATTGCTTTGCTTCAGCTAATGACTGTTTATTATTCCCTGGCTTAACTACTAGCTGATTTATATCCTTAATACAAGATCCTTACAATTCTTTCCTTTACTTCAAAGCCCAGTTTCAGATTTAATACTCTGCAGTCAGTTCCTTTGAAAGGGAAGATCTAGAAACAAAGAAGTGATATAATTTTCCAAAAGCAACTCTGCAGATTAAATTCTAAGTGTGATTTCTTTGGGTAGCAACAGGCTCCAGATCTTCTTACTCTCCAAGCTCACACTGTTTTTCAAATGTTCTCCATTAGAGTCACTTTTTGCTTCTCCTTCTCCTTTTAATGTGGATAATCCTAAGGTCTTGCAGTCTGTTTTGCTCTCTGCATGTACTTTCTCTGGACCATCTCCTCAACAGCTGTTACTTCAACTGACATCTCTAAACCGATGGGCATCAAATTTATAGCTCTACCCCAGACTCTCGAAAGCTCTCAGCCACCTTCTTGACACCTTCCCTGTGAAATTTCATGGACATCTCAAACTCGACATGTCCAAATGGAGCTGGTCATTATCTGCTTCTCTTTTATTCTCTATTTCAGGAAATGGCACCACCACCTGTCAGTTGGCCAGGCCAGAGACTTGTGAATTGTCTTAGACTTTATTCTCCCTGCAAAATGACCCTCCGTAGAAAGTATTTCTCATCGTCCACAGTGAAGGCCCTGATAAATTACCTGCTGCCAAGTGTGGCCCTGATCCTCCATCTCACACCAGGCGATGCCATTGAAGTTCTCTTATAGCCCTAAAGCTGCACGGAGAGCTGGAGTGAGGTGAGAGGGGGTATCCCTTCAATCCTCTGAGTTATGGTGTCTTAGAGGGGAGCCAATGAAAGCCCCCAACCCCTTCCTTCTCCTCTGTCTCTCTCATCAAGTTATGATTCATGAGGCTGAGTAGAGCACAGCTACCAAACAGCACTCAGAATCATTCCTATCTTCTCCTGCAAATGTGTTTCTTGATCAAGATCATTCTGATATCCAGAAAGTACTTCAGGATATCACTTTGTACACATCCAGAATGTCTGAACCCAGTTTAGGCTCAGGCTGGGATATCAGTCATCTGTGTAGACAAAGACATGTACAGCTTGAAGCACGGACAACTCCTGAATGTCTCTGTTTATCAGGTTTGGGGCTATGATTTGAGGAGCTGGTTGAAAACCATTGCTCATTTGTCAAATACCAGCAGTTCAAATAGATGCTCTTATAACATTTGAAAATTGCTTTGGCATTTACATAGAGAAGTCAGAAAGAGACTCCTTTCTCCCGATCCCTGGAAGTAAGGCTCTTTGCTACAAACAATCAAACATGCTGTTTGCGATGTGGTTCTTTAGTGCTCTCTGCCCACTACAAAAGAGGACTATGAACACTTAGTTTGAATAATGTGGTCCTGAGGTAGCAATAACTTGTCCCTACGGCTCTGCTCAACAAGAGCTGAGTCACCATCTGTGTGGGGAAATGTGAGAATGCCAATTGCATGTATTGTCTGGTGATCTCACTTGGAGTCAGGGCTGAGTTTCAACCAATTTCCAAGGGATTTTTTTTCTTCGATGACCATCCTAAATGTTATACTACTCTCATGAAACAAAAGATCTGAGAATCTTTTCTGGCATTTTTGTATGGAAGGTAAATTACACTTTGTAGAAATCTGTGGCTCATTTTGGAAACAGGGTCTGCTCTTTTAAAATAACTAGCATATATTGTCTTCAATGCCTCAACCATTTCACAGCTATATTGAGAAATATTGGACTTATGATATTTTTTAATTAAATGAGTGAAAAACTAAGGGTACAACCCACTAAAATTTGGCTTTCCTCTGATAACTCCATTGGAATCACAATACTTTGAAACAGAGGTTATTCCTTTTTTCCTCCCTACTCTTTGTATCAAGTTTAGGAAGCAATGTCAGCATTTTTTCTTACATTCTACTACTTTCTCTTCTTTTTTGTTTTTTAATTTGAGTAATGTGATCAAGTTGATGTTTTAGAAAGACCACCCCAGTATCTAAGAGGAGGATAGATGAGAGGAGTAAGGAGTTAGACTGGGAACAGATGCCAAATCCAGGCAAACTAAGGGCCTGGCTGAGACAGGACTGGTGTCACATCAGTAGGACCAGGTGTGGGAGGAGCCAGGATGACTTGGCTCAGGCATGCGTGTGGCTCATGGAGATGGATGGAGGTAGAGGGGGAGAAGGGAGGTGCTGAGATCGAGATGCTTTGAGACATCCAGGGAAAGTGCCCAGAGACAAGTGTCTTGGAGGGTCTGGTGCTCTGTGAAGGGTCTGGGTTTTATTCCAGAATACAGATATGAGCTTCCTCATGAGCCCCTAAGCACTGGGTAGCCAGGGTGGAGGGTGTAAAGGAAAGCCAAACGATACATAAACACCACCTTTTTTCTCTCTAGTTTAAGTTATTTGCCTCCTTTAGGTCAAAGCTCAGTCTTTTTTATTTCATTTCATTTATTTATTTTTCTCTTCCTTTCGAAATCCATGGCATCTGATCATATGACACCCCACATCTCTGCCTCTGTTGGTCACTTATCATCTCTATTTTTTGAAGAACAAAGAGAAGGCCCAGGTGTCCAGAGAATAGAAGCAAGGAGAGGGATATACTAGGTGAGTCTGGAGACGTCGCAGGGGCCAGATCATGAGGACCTGGTGGGTGTGTTGAGAATTTTGGTCCTTATCCTAAGAGCAATCAGAAGCCTTTTGGGGGTCTTAAAAGGCTAAACAATACCTGAGGTGGCTTTTTAAAGACAAAGGCAGTGCAAAGAATGGAATTGAGTGAGGCAGGAATGGACGTGGGGAGGAGTTAGAGGCCAAGGCGATAGTCAGGGCCAGAGGATGGTAGTGGGCTTAACAAACGTGATGACAGTGAAGGTGGGAGAAGTGTTAGGAGAAAAGGTGGACAGAACTTGCAGATTGTTTAAAGGGGGGTTCAGGAAAGAGAGAGAATAACCTTGGATGATTCCAAGGTTTCTGCAAGGGGCAACAGAGGGCATGGTGGTGTGGTTGCCCAAGATAGATAACACTAGAAGAGGAGGAGGTTTCGTGGGAACAAGAGTGAGGCTACCTTAGATTTCTCACCCATTGACTCTCCGACACCTGCCTGGTATTCTAACTGCTGCCACTATTCCCAGAGAGTTAACTGTTGCCATGGGAGATAATTCAGTAACTGGCTACACTACGCATATATATTATCCTACTTCAGCTGGGGCTGCAGGCTCTTTAGAAATAAGTTTACCAATTTCAAATTACATCCTTTTCTATTCTTCATATTGACTTTGGAAAACATTTTCACTCTTTCCGTACTTCTAGTCCTATCTTTCTTCCTCAGTTTTAGCAAACTACCTTCCCTCTTAATTTCCTTAAAAAATAAAGAGGCCAAATGATGTAATTTTCCTCAGATTTACTTACCTCTACTTCAGAATTTCTCTGAATCTTCAGTTGTATGCTTTTCTTTCTTCTTTCAATGGGAGACATGTCCCTGTCCCCTTCCCAAGCTCTCTTCTCCACCTGTGTTCCTGATACCACTCCATTCCACTTTTTCTGGAACGACGTTGTTTCATAGACTATCCCCAGTCTCATATCTTATATTGAAAAGAACAGTTTTGTTTTTTCTGAGTCCAGTATTTATACACTCAATTTAGAAAATTTGGGAGATACAGAAAGGAACAAATGTGAAGACAAAAATTACCTATAATCTCATATTACAGAAAAAAACGCTTTAATTTCTAATTTTTAAAAATTTCTCTTTCCACTGGTTCCCTTCCCTCAGCCTGAAAACATGTTCAAGTCTTCTCTATTCTAAAGAAGATTCCCCTCAGTCTTGCTTCCCTTTCAAACTACTATGAGGTCTCTTTCATAGCCACCTTCTCTTCTAGCTCTATCTGGAGAGCATTAAGATGCCTCTGAAGTAAAAAAGCTGCCCCGGGTTTGGCAAGACATTGCCCAAGACAAGGAGCAAGACATAGGTAGAACTCCTCTAATCATCTAAACCCATACCCATATCTCCTGGATATGCCATTATTACCTCACTGCCCCAGCTGGTTCCACTTGGATCTTGGATTTGCCTCATATCTGATTCTGTATTGCCCTGACCAACCTGCCGTGTCCTCACTCCCTTTCTGCCCAAACCCATCCATTCTCATGGCTTCAGTTATTGTTTCTATATGGATTACTTCAGGTTGATATCACTAACCAAGACCTCTCACGGAAAACCAGAATAACATTTCCAGTTGCCTTCTGGTCACCTCAACATGGATGTCACACCAAGAAACTCAACACATCCCAAACTAACTTGATTATATTTTCTGCCAAACCTATTTCCCCTTTTGTGTTTCCTATTTCACTTAGTGGCGTCATTGTCTTTTATTCAGCCAAGGTAGACGATATGGAGTCCTCTTTGACTCTTCATTTTTCTCAATTCAACATCATATTCTATTAACTTCATATCCTATTAATTACTTACTTACATAAGGCACACTGGTAAGTACATTAAGTGAATTTTCCCAATCAATTTTTCAACTACATGCTGCATTATTCTTATTTTATAGGTAAGAAAACAGAAACTTTGAGGTTCACAGCCAAATGATGAGGTCACAATTGGAACTCAAGCCTGTTTATTTCCAAAGTTAGTGGCTTTATCTGTCTTTTCAATTTGCCCTCTCCTCTCTTTTTCCACTGCTGTTGCCCCAGATCAGATCATTACAGTAGAAGCTCTGTTAGCCAGTCCCCAATTAGTCATAGCACCTCATTAACAACACTCTCCAATCCCCTTTCATACTCATCGCTGGAGACTAGTAGAAGACTGTTTGGTATGTTGAACTTTCCTGGTCCCACCAGTTTAGTTGAATGTTTACCAAGAAACAGTTGTATTTTGTTTCCAAGCCAGTCAATGCAGTGGTACTTTTTATTATGTTACAAAATTTACTTAAATACTATATAAAACAATGAAATATGAGTGCGAAAGAGAGTTAGCCATTCCTATGAAAACTAAGTTGAATACTTTTGGTAAGACTTAATGAGAGAGAGTGGCTGAAAATATTATAATCCAAATAAATGTGAGAAAGGTGAACCAAAAATGATTGGGAAAAACTTGTAAAAATTTCTTTAAGATTCTGCACTCTGATTGGCCTTTTGCTGCAATATAAAGAAACAGAAACATAGGTGTGGCTCATGCAAGAAAAACGGTGCAAAACTCCAATTAGTAGTTCTATACTCAAAGGAAGGGCCTTGGCACTCTATTATACAATTGCTGGATGAATGTACCCATATATGTCTTGTTATAATATCTAAGGTAAGTGTATCTGCCTTTTTTATTCTCTGCTTTAACAGCTTACACAAATGACTGACCAAATTCAGTCCCTGATATCATTGAATGAGAGACTTTCTCACCTTATCTCCCATTATCTTCCAAACAGTAACAGTACCTTTTATCTGACTTCCTAGTCTTCAGTCATCATTTTTCCATTCAGTTAACGAATACTTTTTAGGAGCCTATTGATTACCAGTATTACCTTCTTAGAACTCAGATCTAAGCCTCTCACTCCTCTGCTCACAATAACTCAGTGACTTTCCATTGTCTACAGAATGAAACTAAAAGTAATTAGCAGAATATTAAAGACCTGCGGTGCTCTCATCCACCTACGTTTTTAGCTTTAGCTCCTAACATAGTACTCCATATCCTCTAAGCTTCAGTCACCCTCACCCCAGCTGTTACCCAAACACATGACACTTTTCAGCATTCATTCAGAGACAGCCTGAGGTGAGCTCTATATTCGTAACTCTCATAATTTTACTCGTTACTGAAAATAGTAGTTTATAGTGGGAAATATATCGTTCATAGAAATTATATATTACAGAAAATGCTAAAAGCATCTGAATAAATTTCAAGTTGTAAAGTCAAGAGTATCACACAATGCATAGTCTGAGGGTGGAGGTGGAAAGTGTTAACTTGCCTTTAATAATCAGAAATTTAGATTTCTCTATCCTCGAGACAATTTAGTAAAGGTTTAAAAGTCTGCATAGAAATGATAACTTGAAAGCCCTTATCCAGTTGTCTAATCAGGAAAGGTTCCTAATTCCTGGGTGACAAATATCAGTAGGCTGTTGTGTCATTACTATTCTCAGTTGTCTCTTCCTCTCATTCACTTTCTTTCCCTGAGAAGTCTTACTCCTGTGGACTGTCTTAGCTGCCACTACTGCTTAGAACTCTTTAAATGTCCATCTCAGCCAGAGCACCTCCATCAGTTCCACTCTTCTCTTTTCAATCGCTTGTGCGTATTTTCACTTGGCAAACACTGTCCAACATACCAGAGTTTAAAATGGAACTTTCCCAGTGAACTCATTTTCCTCTGCTTTCTGTCTGTAGGACCACCACATCCAAGGTTTTGGAGCTGTCCACAGCTCTTGGGGGACTGCTTTGCTCTTTGCTCTTCCTCAGGCCACAACTGGTTGCTGATTATTTCTTCCTATGAAGATTGAGTGTTTAAGGGCTTTGGAAACTGTAAGAGTACTTGCCCTCTGCAGTTAAACTTCTTGAAATATTTGTCCACACTCACTGTATTCACACTGTTACCTCTTGTTCATTTCTCTACCCAGTGTAATTTGGCTTCTGTCCCTGAACTTTTACTGAAGCTGTTCTCATCAAGGTCACGCATTATTGCCTTGATGCTAAATTTAATAGACATGTCTCAGTTGTCAACCTAACTTCTTGTAGACTTTGATATTTAGAACACTCTTTCTACTTGAAATGAATTCTCACCTCAGCTGCTGTGACACCTCTCTATCTCTCAGAGTGCTTTGTTGTACTATTCTTTTTAAGCTCCTTTCTTCTGCTCTTTTAAAAAATGTGTCTGTTCATCAGAGTCCTGAGTCTTCTTGTCTTCTCCCTCTACACACTCCTCTAAGCAATCTCATCCATTTCCATGGCTTTAGTCACCACCTCTGCCCATGATCACTAGCTCTCTAACCCCAGGCCTGTTATTCATATGAGCTCTCAAGATGCACATATCTAACTGCTTCTGGACTTGTCCTCGTGGATATTGCATAGGCACATCAACTTCAACCTGCTTGAAACTCATTTTACAAAAATGCGAAAATACTCGTCCTACTTGCCTATCTTAGTGGGTGGTACCATTGAGTATCCATTTGCTCAAGCCTAAAATTATAGCTGTCCGTCTCGACTTCTCCTTTTTCTTCCTTATTCTCCAATTAATATCAAAGCCCTATGAACTCTACTTTTGAAATATTTCTTAAATCCATCCACTTTCCCATCCCTTCTGCACTATATGGTTCAACCCATGATAATATCTTCTGTAGATTTCTGCAACAGTCTTCTAAATGGGCTCCCTGCCTCCACGCCATCCCTTCTCCAATCAGTTTTCCAGGCTGCAGCAAAATTCTTCTTTCTAAACATACAAATTTAATCATATCACTTCCCAAGTGCATTAATTCTAATTTCTTTCACATGTTTAAGGGCCCTTTGCGATCAACCCCCTTGCCTCTGAGCTCCAATTCTCTCACACTCTGTGGTGCTTCTTTAAGCTCTCAGACTGCATCAGTTCTCTACCTACGGACCTAGGTCATCCCCAGGAATCTGCTCCTCTCTCATCAGGCTCTCCTCTGCTTATGACCTCCTCACCACCCCCCCCCAGTACGTTTTATTCATTCAGCATACTTTTGGGACACTTACTATGCACCAGGCCTTGTTCCAGGTGCTAAGAACACAGTAGGGAGCAAAGTGGGCATGTTGTGCTGAACGCGTGAGGCTCAGAGTCTACTGGACAGATAGACAAGCAAACTTAAGCCATCACAGACTTTTGTGATGAGAGGGGACACTGGGAGCTCCAAGAGCCCAGATGAGGGCATCTCACTCAGGCTGGGAGCAGGAGGCTTCCTAAGGGCGGTGTTATTTGGAGTGTTAGACTCGAGAAGAAGTAGAAAGATAAGAAGCCAGGGAGTTTAACAAAGACGTCAAAATCTTATCTCTTTTTTCTCTTTAAATCTTTCTTATCTCTTCTGCTTTTTCTTTTCCCCTCTCACTCTTCTTAATTCTTGTCCTTCTCCTTCTCCCGCTACCTCCATTCTTTAAATAAGCCCTTTGGTTGTTTCCTATTGTTCTTCACCCCTAGAAATTAACTATTCTTTTCCTTCACTGGTGGCAGCCATTTTCATACAAGCACTCTCAGCCCTTCAGCAAACCCACCAGCTCCCTTTCTTCAAGTCTCTCCTCAAGGTGAAAACGAAGAAATCTCATCCCTTATAGCAGCCACGTTGTCCGTCTCTTGCACAAAGCTATCAACTATCTTGTAGCTAACTAAGGTCATGCCCAAATGTTCCTTTTTTTTCCTTGTCCTGTACACAGTTCCAATTGTCCATTTGTCTGTTCATATTTTCCAGTTGCCCACCATGTCATATTTTCTATAGGAAATAGACAACCCATGATCTCCCCTCATTGTCCAAAATAATACTGCACAGATCAGGTTTAAGAAGCCTTTCCTCATAGCTTTGAGATTCCTGTCAGACCTTAGGCTCCCGAGAAGAGCGTGGTGGTAAGGTTTCTAGACTTTCTTGAGCTTTATTCTAGGCCATAGCAATACCTCTTACATATAGTAAAAATTAATGATCAGCTAACCCCACCCCACAAATCTCTCAACTTTCTTCTTTTAGAGGGCCATATCATGTTAAAAAAATTTAGTGCCCTTAGGACTTGTTATTTTACATAGACCTCCCATTCCAGAAGTGGTTCCCATTTTAAAAGGTTTCAATAAGATGGGAAATATCCTAGGATGAATTCGCAGTCACCCCCCATCTCCTATCCTCCCTGGGGTAAAGGCGAGGGTGGCTTTACCCATGATCAGTCAGTGGCTATAGGTGGCTGCCTTGCATCAGGAATATCATCGTTTTCCTCACTAACCACAGCCTGAAGATTTGGCAGCAGTTGGTGCTTATACATAAAAGGAAGCTAATTACTTGATTTCATTCTTTTGTTGGAACATTTTCCTACCTACTTGCAAATAATCTTCCCTTTCCTTTAACAGTTCCCCTCTGAAGAGATCAACAATAGTACATTCATCAGAAGAGCTGCAGTTGGAGCCTTGGAGGAGACAACGGAAGGCTGGGACGAGGGGGGCCGGGCTAGAGGTCAGTGTCCACCGGCTTCTGGGCAATTGGCCTCCCAGTCTCTCCAAAGGGAACTCTTAACAGAGGCAGATGGAGACTTCCATTTAATTCCTTGTACCTAAAAATATACATATATATGTAATTGTTTCACCCATAAAAGCAGTCATGTTTCTATAACAATGGCTTCATTCAGGGCTTTCAAGGGTCATTAATGCCAGTTCTTTTGGGGACTTTATGAGCAATCATTTCTTGATCTGAAGCAAAAGAAGAATCAGAACACGAGCCTGCCTTTTTAAATTTTGTTTTGGGGAAAGAACAAAAGACAGCACCTGAGCGCTTTAATCTTGGGCACTTTTGTGATGACACTAGACACAGGGGCACTGTATGCATCTGTGACCTGTAAGGTCTATAGCACTTTATTTGGTTTTGATTGTGCTTTCACAGAGAACTTAACTGGTCAATAAAGACAAATCGTGGAAAGGGCAGTTAATAGAACAACATGTAGATACTTTTACATGCCATCTGGCAAATCTTGATAATAATACAAAGTGGCTGAAAATTTTTTAAAAGCCTCATCCACTCTGAAAAAGATTCTGTGCTTATTGTTCTTTAACATTTCCAGTGTACATTTGGAAATGTAAAAGCAGAGTTGCCACATATGGGATCTGATCAAAGGGGTGAATGGGAGTGAGTAGGGCCAAAATCAGGCTAGTGCTCTGACCACCGAGCCCTATGCCCTGGCTCCCTCTAATTCATATACGTGGGCCAGTGGAAGCTCTGTTTAAGAGACTGAATAATAGAAAATTTACAAATAATCTAAATATCCAATAATAAGGCACTGGTTGAATAATACATAGAATTATTAAATGAAATCATTAAAACAGTGGTATATATGTATATGACTAAAGGAAAAAGCAGGTTATAAAATAGAATGTAATATATAACCCTATTTTTGTGAAAGAAATATATGTAAATACACAGAAATACAAATATGTACTATATATGTATAAGTGTGTGTGTATGTATATACGCACACATTCTATCTATCTGTCTTTCTATTCAGGGAAAAAACTGGAGGAATACACACCAAAATGTTGACTGCAGTTATCTCTGATTAAGTTTGGGAGTGACTTGACTTTTTTTTTCCTCCTGACGAAAGTACACTGACTTCATTGTGTTTGTGTGTTTGTGTGTGTGATGGTTATATTTTGCATAAGAACAAAAAAGTTAAAACACTAAATAGTGGATTGAGGCTTAAAAAGATAACAACTAATAATAGTTATTTTAAAATATTTGTGAACTAGAAACCTGAAATAGCTTTTAAAACCATCTGGGCAAGTTAAAGAGAAAGTCTAAACAGTCTGAGGTCAAAATATTATTCACTGTTTGATTTGGCCAGTTTTCCAACTGTAATAACTATGGCTTTATGACAACATCTTCACAAGCCAAAAATAGATGTTAAAATGAATCATCAATTTAGAAAGTAATTATAAAGTAATCCTATCTCTGATATTGATTGCATGTAATAATCCCATTCAAAAGAGTAATACTATATTCCCTTTACTCTTTGTGATTTATTACTGCAATGCTCAAAGAGATACAGAATGTAAAGGAATTATGTATTTGGGACTATGCATTAGTTTTATTAGGGAAAAGAGATGTGTTTAGATGTGGCTTTCATTCCCTGCCTTCTCCTTTTGGAAGAATTACATTCTGATTAGTCCTTGAGACAAGAGGCTGAGGCTCATATTTATCAACACGTATTAGCGTATCTATCAGGCATTGTACTGGTACATTTAACATTCACACCAATCCTGCAAGACAGCTATTTACCATTGAGGAGACCGAGGCTCAGAGAAATTTCCTAATTTCTCTATGTTCACACAGCCGGTAAGGTGGTGGTACCAAGATTCATACTCAAGTCTTTCTGACCCCAAAGACTCTACTCTCTCCAATAAGCTACAGTTATAACGTTCTATGGTGGTAGATTGTATTATTTTTTGAAATTATTCCATTTGCCCTTTTCTACAAGAAGATTATACATCCTGCACCATAGCCTTTGGATGTGACGATGTGACCTGCTTTGGCCATTGGAGAGTAAGCAGATGTGATGAACACTACATCCTTTAGGAGGCATCATGGGTTTTTGTCAGCTCACTTGCTCTTTTCCCTCTGTATATGAATGTCCCAGGTAGGGAAGCTCCTTCAATATGGATCCCAGAATGTGAAGACAAGTGGAGTAGAGCTGAGCAGAGTCTCAGCAGCTGCCACTCCAAAGCTGCCAATGTGTGAACAAGTGTGCATTCATTTTCTATTGCTGCATAACAAATTACCACAAATTTAGCATCTTAAAACCACAAATTTATTATCTCAAAGTTTCTGTAGGTCAGATGTCTGGGCATGGCGCTATTGATTACCTGCTTAGGGTCTCAATGGGCTGAAATCAAGGTGCTGGCTGCTTTTCTCATCTGGGGTCTAGGGTTCTCTTCTGAGCTTGCTGGTCATTGGCAGAATTTATTTCCCTGTGGTTGTAGGACTGAGGTCCATTTTCTTGTTGGCTGTCGGCCAGGGGTTGCTCTTAGTTGTAGGAGGCTGTTCACAGGTCTTTTCCATGTGGCCCCTTCCATCTTCAAGCCAGCAATGGCACACTGAATCTCCCTCCTGGCAAATCTCTGATTGCCAGCTGGAGAAAATGCTCTGCTTTTAAAGGGTTCATGTGATTAGGTTAGGTCCACCCAGATAATCTCTTTATTTTAAAGTCAACTGATTAATGAACTTAATTATGTCTGCTAAATCCCTTTGCCATGTAATGTAACATAATCACAGGAGTAATACCAAGGGATAGAGACCATGAGGGCCACTGTAAAATTCTGCTACCATAAAGGGATAATTGTGTTATAAGCTATAGAGATTTTGGAAGACTGATTTTTTACTGCGGTAAAACTGACTAATGCAAGTGGTTACCTGAAATGTTGTCTGTGCACATGTGCTAATGTGCATGTAGAAAAAGACACAAATCATAAGGGGCAGCTCAATGAATTTTCACAAAATGAACACACTTGTAGCTGTACATCACAGCCCCAGATTAAACAAATAAGTAAAAACAAACAAATAGACAAAACCCGGAACATTAGTAACACCACAGAAGCCCCTTTCCAGTCATTTCTCTCTCCCTAAAACAACCACTATCCTATCTTCTAAGACCATAGATGATTTTTGCCTGATTTTGAAATCTTTTAAATGGAATCTGGCTTCCTCCTCTTAACACTACATCTACGAATTTCATTCCTATTGTTGCATTCAGTTTTTGTTCCCTTGCTGTATAATATTCCATTATATGAATATGTCTTAATTCGTTTTTTCATTCTACTGTTGTTGATAGGCATTTGCTTAATCTCCAGTTTTTAGCTATTACAAATAATGCTGCCCAAACTGTTTTGGTAAAGCCTCTCCCCCTCTCTCGCTCTCTCCCCTCTCTCTTTCTCTCTTTCCTGCCTCCCTTTTCTCTCTCTCTCTCTCTCTTTCTTTCCCTTCCTTTCTTCCTTCTTTCCTTTCTGCCTGCCTTCCTGCCTTCCTTCTCTCCTTCCTTCCTCCCTTTCTCTGTTTCTTTCTTCCAGATGCCTTCATATCCTAGATCTAACCTTCCTTTTCCAAAAAAAGAAGGGAACCCAATTTGGTTGTCAATAACTTTCAAAATTAATCTTTAAGAAACCTCTGAAAGATAATTTTGAAAATCACAATGAATGGATTCAGACCAAGTAAGTAGGAAAGTGAAGGAGGGCCAAAAGCAAGATAGGATTTCACACCCTTGGTTTATCTCAGGGAGGAAACTGCTTAGGTGAGACCAAGATCATTTCAGCCATCACTCTGAGCAGAGACATGCAATGTTGCAGGAAACAGCATAGGCCTGAGGCACCATTTAGGGATCTGAATCTGGTTCCTTTTTTTAGCTGGAAACCATGGGAAGCCACTACCTCTCTGAGCTTCATTTCCCTCACCCGTCATAGGGACAATGATGCCCACTAAGATGTTTAGGTCTCTTCCTACACTTCTACCCCTTATGCAAAAAACAACAGCACATTTTGCCCCAATCCTACTCCACCATCAGTTCTCTGGTCTTTTCAGCCCTGCTTGTACCCCAGAAGACTGACCTCTATAGACTCCATCGCCTGGCTCCATTATTATTTTGCTTCCAATTGGGTTCAGCCAACAGGAGGCACTGGCAGGAGGTTGGAGAGAAGGAGGGGAAAGAGGTTGGGTTACTGCCTTGCACACACACTGCTCCCTCCCTGCCTTCCTGCTGTTCTAGGGTGGCTGCATTCCTCTAAGGCCATAGCTCTTCCACAGCTCTAGCCACCACCAGCTGCAGTGACACCTTTGTCCCTCTTGCACTTTAAACCTAAGGGTGATCATGATTTCCCATTGAATAGTGCTCCACCATCCCTTGGTTTCTTAACCCAGTCTATACTTCTGTAAATAATCCCTTTATTATACTCTCCTGAGGCTTACGCCCTTTGAGTGGATCAGCCTTTACTGAGATGTCCCTGATAATAGAGAAGGGAGCCCAATCAGATTTTCAAACATGATGGAGAATAGGAAACAAGTTGAAGGTCAAAGAAAACCAGAGATTCAAAGAATCAGGGAGATGAGGTGGAGGAATGATGAGTTGTAGAGTCATATGAGCAGTTTCTGCTAAGTACTTCACATGCATGGCATTCAAACTTCACAATAACTCTATGAGTTGGCATGATAACTACCTAATTTTAGAGGTGAGTAAACCATGACTTAGAGGGGTTAAGTAATTTCTTGAGGTCACTCTTTAGTAAGTGGCAGAGCTAAGATTTCAATCCAGGACCTTTGTCTCCCAAGTCCATGCTCTTAAAGATACACTGTACCTACACTGTACTTACTTTTCTTTGCAGAAAAGGAGCTATAGTTTACTGCTGGCTTTATACACTCTCAAGACTCAGTGTGTGGCCTGATTGGCTATCTTGAAGGGACAGATATTTTGGAGATATTAAGCAAATTTAACTGAGTGCTGATGAGTCCGGAGTTGGAATTTTACAATGGGAGCAGCTGGCATCACTTCTCTCAAACCTTTGACAACTTCCATTGACCCCAAAATAAACTCCAGGCTCCTTTGTCATTCCTTTAGAGATCCCTGCAATCATACTGCATCTCCCTTTCTAGAGTTATCTCCCACCAGTCACACACTCAACTTGCTCTGACAAAATTGACTTACTCTTTGTGGTTCAATTGTTTCTTCATGAAGTTTCCTTCACTCCATTTTTCTCCTTTAAAATCCTCTTGAGCCTTTCTGGAAGCTACTGCATGCAGACAAATCTTTTCTTATCATTCCAAGCACAAGTCACCATCCCTCCTTCCTCTGAACATTGGCAGCTTTGTTTACACTACTTTCTCTTCATATATCATATGCTGCTTGGACTTTTAGTTGTCTGTGTTCATTTCTTTTTCTCTCCTATTAGACATTAGGAGCTTAGAGGATGGGGAATACGTACCAAGATGAGTAAAACAGGACCCTTGCCCCCAAGGAGGTAAGAACACAAAGAACTCTGAATACCAGTGCCTCTGTGTATTTTGGCACTTTAGGCAAATGATAAGAAATTTGGGCATGTAAAAGAACGAATGTTCACATTCAGTTGAGGAAATCAGGGAAAGTTTCTTGGATGAAATGACATTTGGTATGTACCTGGAAGTCTGGTTGGACTGTCAGCTGACATAAGTTGCGGAGGGCATTCTATGAAGAGAAAGCAGCATGAGATGGCTTTAAGAATATTGCTTCCACTGTGCACCCCAGTATCTCCACTGATTAATGAAACTAATAATAGTGTCTATCATTTATTGAGTGCTTAACACATGCCAGGCATTGTGTTAAATGCTGTTTATACATTATCTCATTTAATTCTCATAAGAGCTTCCCCATTTTACAGATGAGAAAACCAAAGCTTAAAGAGATTTGGTAACTTGTCCAAAGTGGCCCAGTTAGTCAGTGGCAGAGCTGAATCTTATACTCATATCTAGCTGATTAAAAAGTCCAGATGGTGAAATATGAAGCTACATTGCCTTTCTTGTTACAACTTGATATATTGCATATTCCTTCTTATGCAACTACAACTAACATTCCAGAGAAAATTCAAACCCTCAAAGAGCCATATGGAGCCAATTGAATCGTCAAATAATATTTATAAACTGACAAATTTTAAGGAATCTAGTTATTTACAATGCATCTCTGAGAGTTCTTTTCGAAAACACTTTTATAAAGCATTTCAAATCAATGTTCCATTTATCTTCTTTTATATTGGGGTGTTAAAATTGTGGCTCTTTAATCTGAGGTTCAAAACAACTTCCAATACTTCTTTGAATGATGATACATTTTTTCTCTTGAAATGTTTTCCAAAAATAAAATATGGTCCCATAGTAATTATGTTAGTCACCTTTCAAGCCAAGGTCTCTATTTAAATTCAAAACTGTATCTAGTGAGTTAAAAAAATTGGCCTTTGATATTTTTATCAGGATAAAAATGTGACAGTGCCTCCCAAATCTACAACGAAATTAAATTCAGAGATACGAAACCACCCACCATACATTATAGGATATGAGTGAAATTTGCCAAAAATAATGAGCTTCCATTTTCCAGATGCTCAGATGCTCAAGTAATGAGCATTAACACTGTGGAGTTTCCTGGGTGCAAGTTATAAACTAGTATGAACTGAAAAGGAAATATCAGTATATTTTTATTTTTTCTTAAATCATAAAACCTTTCCAGCTGTTATGAAAGCTCCTACCAGAGCTGTGCTCTGGGTAGGAACAGTAATGAATTTTCATATTAACAAAAGATGATTTGTGCATCAAGATGTTGACAATTATGTGATTTATATAGTCTTTAACCCCAGGATAGATGGAAGAGGCAGTCACCATATTGCATTGCGTCAGCATATGACGGAGGTAAGGTCAACTTGAGGACAGATTGCTAACAAAGTCTGCTAAAAAAAAAAAGTGAGAGAGCGAGAGAGCCTTCCAGAGATAGGTTATTATCTGCTGATAGGCAAAAGGATGGCAGATGTTCTTCAGGTGCAGTACTACCAAACAGAGCACTCTTTCTCAGGCCTCTCGTGGATGCCTTGTGTTGGTGCAGAGAAGCTTCCGTAGGAAAATGTCAGCTTTCGTAGCGACTACAGTGCTAAAGATTTTGGGGGAAAAAAATTACATCTTAAAGACGTAAAGTTTGAAATTGTCCAGGCTTTGGCTCAATTCAGAACTAACGATAGCAAGAAACAAAAGGTTAGTGTGAAATGAATTTTTGCTATTTTATCAAATTGCTATTTTATGCATGCATCAAAACGTGGACTTCTGGGCAATTAACAAACATTTTTCAGATCACACGTTCTTGTAAGAAATGTAAAGGGCCAAAAACATCTCCCAGAATGGCCATAATAGCCTGTTGTTACACTTGACAGAAATTAGACCATAAAGTGGGTAAAAGTTTGGTTTATTTAAACTATTGTTCACTCCCTGGAAAATACCACCAGGATCATCAACATTAGTGACCTGGTAAATATAGCTTATCTGACTGAACAATGTAAAGAGTAACCAACCATCCTGGCTTGTCTGGGACTGAGGGGTTTCCCCAGAACATGGGACACTCAGTGCCACTGAAACTGCCACTAACCTGGGATAGTCCCAGTTAAACCTGGATGATTGGTCACCCTACAATAGTATCAAATGTTTCAGTTTCTATTTCATATGCTAAATTCATGTGAAATTTCAAATTGCAAAGAAAAAAAAAAACCTGCTCTTTTTTTTTTTTTTTTGTGAGGAAGATCAGCCCTGAGCTAACATCCATGCTAGTCCTCCTCTTTTTGCTGAGGAAGACCAGCTCTGAGCTAACATCTATTGCCAATCCTCCTCCTTTTTTTCCCCAAAGCCCCAGTAGATAGTTGTATGTCATAGCTGCACATCCTTCTAGTTGCTGTATGTGGGACGTGGCCTCAGCATGGCCGGGGAAGCGGTGCGTCAGTGCGTGCCCAGGATCCGAACCCAGGCCGCCAGTAGCGGAGCGTGCGCACTTAACCGCTAAGCCGCGGGGCCGGCCCCTGCTCTTTTGTTTTTAAGCAACAAACTTCTATTCAATTTTTTAAATTACACATTTATTGGAAAACTTAATTGCTTTTTTAGAAATAAAATAATGCAATACAGTATCACCCTCTTTAATAAACTGAAGATGTATTTTCATAAGGAATGATTCAATCATTTTATTACTTTAAAGGGTGCCAAAACTTTTGCTTTAAAAATAAAACAAATAGGTAAATCAACAAAAAAAGCATGAAATGAAATCACTCCTGAAGACTAAGCCAGCGAAGGAGAAGCTATAATGATACAAGCCAGAACTATTGCATTGGCACTGCTAGTAGTGATTATGATTGGGGCTCTGACCTGGGAGATATTGAAAAGAAGGGCTCAAAGAAGCTGTGATGTGTCATTGCATTTGAGGATACAGCAGATAGCCGCATATGTGGATTGCTGAAAGGAAATGATAGGATGGGGTGAGCCTGTGCCTGGGGCCTCCTTGACAGAGGGACAAGCTGCAATTGAAATGGAAAGAATAGGGGGATAGAACCCTAGAAATGTGCACCAAGACCTCAGATCATCCTCTTTTTGTACTTAAGAGCAGGGCTTCAGGCAATTCTGTTTATTGCATTAGAATTTAATAATAGATTAGTCCTTTTTAAAATACATTTTAGAAGGAACATTGCACATGTTTGTGATTCATTCTAGTTTAAAATATAAGGTGTTCTATTTTCATTCCTTGCTTTTATTTTGTGCTTGCTGTACATAAATGGCAAATGAGTAACTTTTGTCAAATGAAAGAAGCTGGATACAAAGCAAGATGGCAATGGTGGTTTTGATTTTTTTAAAAAAGAGCATATTTTATATACACCAAGAAAAAAGTAAGTTAAATTTACTAAACGTTATTAGTGTAAGTTATTTCTGGTTGGAAAATAATAAATTTTTATTTTTCATTATTTCCTATTTCTCTAAAATAAATGTGTATTATTTTTAGAGTAGAAATAGTTTATCAATAAACATTCTCTTTCAAGAAAAATGAAACACTCTAATTACTTTCATATATACTAGAGAAAATGAACAATTAATCAGCATTTCTTAACTGTTGGGTACAAATCAAGAAGAAGACATGATTCATACCCTCAAAAAGTGTAGAATATTATCAGGAAAGGTAGATTGAACCTGAAAAAGAGAAAGTCATAAGTATTAGATTGTGATTGTAAAGGCCAATGTTTTTCATTTTGTGATTATAAAGGCCATTGTTATTCAGGTTTACTCATTAAAACAGTAAGTTTAATATTATTTTGTACCATATTCTACTTCACACATATATTGAGAAAAATCACTGATTATTAGAACCTGCCTGCATCTTAGAGTACAAAATATGTGCCAGAAAATCCTCCCCAAAAGCTTTATGAATAGTTTCCCAAAATAGCATTTAGTCTAAAATAATCCAATTTGCCCTATTTATGAATGCTCACCCTGTCTTGAATCACTTTCATTCTCTCCATTTGTTACTCATCTCACATCTCCCTAGTAGGCATCTGTGTTGAATTTCCCTATTTTATGGAGTCAATGGAAATCCAAACCAAATGGGAAAAGAGAAAAGGACCACATTTGCAGAGGTTTAAAAATCATTTTTGGATTCTAATTGCATCCGCTTTGATTACAATTCTGATCATTTGAGTCAGTCATTTTCATTTTGGGCTGAGATAGATCACCCATAATGTGATACTTCTCTTTACTCATACTGTAAAATGGAAATAAAGCTGGTTACCTCCTTTTTTTAAGGAGCTATAGAATGGAGGTGATGCTACCTTCCACTTGCTGATGACAAGTACCTTCTCTCAAACAAGTCTTTGTGGGAAAATTAAACATCAAGGGAATTATAATGATTGGCCACTAAGTTTGTTAAGTATGAGATATTCTCTTTTTTTCTGAACAAATAAATACAAATATAAAAATCAAGAGACCATTCCCTCAGTAAATCAACTGAAAAAACTGGTTTCTCACCTTCCCTAAGAAATCAAGCTTGTTATTGTTACTATGGCAACAGATGGCCAGCATGAAGACTAGAGTTTCTCTGGCCTGCCTGATTACTGAACAGAAGGAAATAGAAGAACACTTCATCTATTATTATTTTTATTTTAACATAAAAAATCAGCCTTTATGCTCTCAAATGGTTGGGAATACAGGTGCAATAATAAGAACCACATTACAAAAGGAAGTTGGGCAGGGGGACACTAAGGAAGTGAGCTAGACCTCGGTGCACAGAGTGTGCCATCTGTGACCTGCTGGTGGCTGGGCAGTGACCTCTTGGTTGGCCTGACTGGATTCTGAGTCCCTTCACTTGGCCTTGTTGCCCTATCTCCGGTGGGAAATGCTGGGTTGGTGATAATGTGGGGGTGAAAATTCATTCCCTCACCAGTCAACAAGTGCTTCTTGAGCTCATGCTACATACCAGGGACTATCCCAGCCCCTGACACACATTTGAACAAATGGACAAAATTACTGCCATCAGGGGCTGACATTCTCGTGGGGCAGACAGGCCAAACCAAACAGGTAAACCCATAATATCCGATAGAAATAGCTGCTATGATGAAATATATAGTATATTACGATAGTAATAGAAAATTTTTCGAGGGAAATACTGAAAAACTAACATCTTCAAGAAAACCATAACATTTTAACTTGCCTATAACTAGATCTGATATACATAGATTACATGTGAATGTACTACAAAAGTCATTTTTTTAAAACAAATATAGACTGAATAGGAGCCTCTGTTTGCCAGGTCCCAGGATCATTGCTGGGAAAAGTGAGACATTAACTCAGTTCTAGAGCTTAAAATATTGCAGCCCTTAATACTGCTAATGGAGGCCCCAAATCTGAGAGCTTCAATTCTTTCAGGACTCTATATTTTGTACCTCTCTTGAGTAAACTCCTTCAAGTTTTCCAAATATGCTTTATTTCTCTAAAAAAATGCCTTTGGGATATTTTAATGTAGTTTCTTACAGAGAAAAGAAGGCTTAAAATTTTCACTGTCTGGCTTACAATTTCACATAGCAAGTTCTTCTATGGAACTCATGACTTTGGGAGGTAATAATGGAAGAAAATATAAAAGGATTTGGAGAGAATTTGAACAGATTTGTGAATGGCAGAGCCATTCCTAGCAACTAAGAGAAGCTTAAAGGTTTGGAGTGTGCGTTCTGCTAAGGAGCCTGCAAAACAGAGGTCCCATCATGGGATGAAGAGAATTGGAAAAAGGCCCTGCAGTTAGGAAGGACGAGCAAGTTCTCCCTTTCCTGCTGAGGTTGTGCTGGCAACAGATGTCTGAGCTGCAAGAACACTGGACCACCCAGTGTGGCAGTTCCCGTGTTTCTTATCAGCTTGCATTTATTCTTTATTGTCTCCTAAGGAGCCTGGCACTGACTTGGCAACTTTACTGGACGTTATATTTTTATATTGCCGTAAAACCACTGTAGTGATTGCGGTAAGCACACTTGCTGCTTTTTTGATTATCAGCATTCGGCATGGATTATAATTGAACTGTTTGCATTTTTTACCTGGATTGAAGATCATATTCTGCAAATAATTCTAAGGTGCTTTATAAATACTATATGCAGCAACATAGAAATGTTTGTTTTTACAACAATAGCCAGAGTTGAGCAAAACAGGGCATTCGCACAGAAGTCTTGGGAAATCCTGATTCCAGAACCTTGTGCAGATAAATTTCGAAGGGTTACAAGCTACTCTCTCCCTCCGCTAAAGGTTTTTTATGTTTTTTGTTTTGTTTTGATTTTTAGTACTTTGTTTTGTTAGTATTTTGTTTTGTTTTGAGCACTTGTTAATCTTCAGACTAGATCATGTCGTTTTGTGCTTGGGTTAATCTTGCTATCCCGGATTGGAACACGACTCTATTGTGTCAAGTGCCCTTGAGAACCTCATCAAGCTGAACCTCTGACAAAGTGAGACCTATAGCAGTTCTGATGAAACGTTAGAAAAAAACCTATTCATATGTGAACTTGTCCCGCTCCGGCCCTGTGCTCAAATCTCTTTTCCACTCCCAATCTTCCACATACCCCCATTAATTCTCTTCACACGGGGGCCTTTTTGGTCTTTTCCAATTCGGAGAATATTGGCAATGGGAGCGCCATTAGCACGAGTTCTGGCTGGTGGAACACCCTTTTTCAGCCCATTTCTTCTGACAGTACGGCCTGTACCATAGCAGACAGCAGCAGCCCTTTAGAAGATCTCATCAGTCAGTTGATTAGTGGCAGAGCTCACATGTGCACAGGGGATGTTATGATATGTCCTCTCTAAAGGGTTATTTCTATTCACATCCTAATCCTGAAAAATTTAAGTCAAAATGTTAATAAGCTAATAAGCCTGACTGTAATTTTTTTTTTCAGATTTGGAAACTGATTTTATTAAATTGCAGAATTAACACATTCTCTCTTTCCTTTCTACATTCATTACTTTATTTTGAAATGTACGGACAGTGGAGATTGCGTAAATTACAACTTACACCATTTCAACATTGCCCTGTGCTTGCTACAGGTTTACAGCATTGATCTGCCTCTTTCAAGTTCTCTTTGTTTTCCTTAATTTCCAGCCTAGCCTAGATATAGGCTCATTTGCCTTTCTTTTTATTTATTTGCCTGCCACAATCCAGACCAAGAGTCACCTATTTCCTTTAGCTGCCATTTAGTCCTCAGAATTTGACTTTTGAAATTCTTATCTGCCTTCAATACTTTACCAGTTTATATTATTTTGGTCGAGTCATCTTGACATCCTGCATCATTTCTTAAGTTGTTTTCTTACATCCCTTGCCTGGGATTCTATTTGATTAGATGTAAGTGGTAGAGTCATTTTGGCCTCACATTTCAACAAAAAACTGCTTTAGCACATGCTGTGTGTGTGTGTGTGTGTGAGTTTGTGGTGAAGGCTAGTGATAGGGTACAGGGGTGAAGAAGAGAGCAGTTGGAGAGAAAACCTTTTTACGCTTATGGTATCAGCAGCTTCCCCCAAACTAAAGAAAGATTTGAAATACACCCTCAACACCCTTGTCCTACCACCCTTGAGGGACTCTGGAATCAAATTGGGCAATCTCCCATTGAGATTTCCCAGAAAACAGAGAGGTTCTCCAGAAATTGCTTTTCAGACCATCCTGGGTTTCTCTCCAAATCCAGACAGTCTTGGGGCTGCGTGGCAAACAAAAGCAAAGTGATTTCTGGAAATAGAAATTTGCTTTGGTAAAACCCCAAACATGTCAGGGCTGAGTTTAAAAATTGTCAGTCTGGTTAATTTTTCAAATCTCTCCAGGAGCTTGTTCCATGTGGGGAAGAGGGATATAATGGGCAGAGAGAAAGATTATATAGACGTTCAAATGTCATTGACTGAAGATGTGTGGGAGTGAGCAGGTCAAGATCTTTCTTTGCATTGAGAGCACACTGAAGGTGAACGATCTGTACACAACAGGCTCTCGGAAAATATTTAATTTAAAAATGTTTAATATTTAATCTTTATTGCTTACCAAAAAAGCTTTTGGTGGGGATAAAAAGTATGTAAGCTAAAATATTTTGAAGTAGCTTCCAGAGCTTTGTAAGCAACAATCAGGCAGAAAGATGGACTAACCAGTACTCAGCAAGCCCCAAGAAAGGGCTGGAATGAGGAACACAGGATGAGCCTGCTTAGCATGTTCTTCAGGGGCCACTGCCTGGCTGGTGAACTGGTTTCTCCAATGTTCCACTCTAATTTGGTTCCATGACCCCAGCGTTTGAAGGGTCACCATGAAAGGTGATCTCAGCCCCAGGTGCCATGGTACCTGACCTGGCATGACCTCTCCCACATCTGCCTGGGCCCCCGGGCTAAAGGAGCTTTCACGCTCCCAGCTCCCAGTAACTCTGTGGGTGTCCCAGTCCTGGTTAGGATCTGCCTGCAGGCTGTTGTCCTTGCTGACCTGCACCTAACAGGAAGCATGAAATTGGGCAGGAGCTATTTGCCTTTTGTCTGCCCCCACGTCCCTCAGCCCCCCTCCTTTGTACTCATGGAAGCATTTCCCCTTAAGGTTAGTCTGGCCTAGTACCAGTGCCAATCAAACCAGGATGGAGAGAAGCTGAGAAGTTTTTGCCCTCTCCTATTCCTCCCATCCGAACTTCAGCAGATGAGGTCTGGGATTGTCTTGCAGATATAGACAAGAGATCCAGAAATCTGGGACTGATCTCTATCCTACCTGTGCTGTACTGGCCCCTTCTGTACAACAGTGTTTAGGCCTTGGACTTTTGTTGAACACATCAGTGCCCTGAAGTCCTTCCTTACACCTCAGCTTGGTTGGCTAGCTGAGCCCTGCCGCTCTGCCTCGCTTTTGCTCAGCCCTGTTGCATTGACTATAGTCTTTCAACAGACTGGTCACTTGACCCCACGGTGCTGCTATTCACCTGACTTCATGGGTCCCCACTCCCTGAAGTCCTGTTGTCTCACTGCTTTGGTGCTCCTTTGGGTACTACCCAGGCTGGACTAGAACTTGAAGTGGCCACACCCACTTTTGACTGCATATTTGGGTATTGGCTACTTTCTGGGAGGCCAGAGCCATAGCTGGGTCAGTTTTCATAGCTGTAGTTCTTGTTTCCTCTTCCTGCCTACTGACATTTGCCACCGAGGTCCCGCCATGCCTTCGTGCATTTGTGCATAAGATAAGAACACACACCCTCCTTTTCTGCTTGTTAGTGCTGTTACGTGACACACTGTCCAGACCTCATGCTGCCGCTGGCTGGCTGTAGTACTTGCCAAGCCTCTCCTGCTTGGCTGGCCTCCTGGTCCTGACTCTCCTAACTGAACCTCTCCTGTCACTAGTTACGTTATGTCCTGGCAGGACAAGAGGTCCTTTCAGGCCGTTACTGTTCCCATTCTTTCGCTTACCAATCAGCATCCTGGTATATTCTATCACCTTCACATAACCAGGTGAGTCTGCATCAAGAACCAAGCTGCATCAAGAATATCCATGCTCGATAAATATTTGTTGATTTGATTTGCCAAATTGTGGTGTGCCTTGTCAGTTGCCTCTCTCTAAGAAACTCAATGAAAATGAACCGAGCTAAGACAAACAAATTGAGTGATAGTTAATGGCTTTTAAATGGAATTATTTATGAAAAATATCAACAGATAATTCCTTTATATAAAAGTTTTCTGGTGCGTTTCTTAACTACTGACAGAGAGATGGAGGGACAGAGAAACAGTGACAAGAACATTACTAATAGAAAATTATGCAGACATAAAGAGAAAGTATATTTAAATCAATAGGATTTGATTTCTGAAGTTTTATTCAGCCTCTAGTCAATAAGAGCTAGATTAAGGAAAAACCTGCTTTAGAGACTAATTTGTGTATCACAGATGAAAATTTCTATATTCTCCTTAAACCTCCAACTCCATGTCTTCTTAATGCTGGGATAAAAGTAAGCCACTGTCATCTGTCACTGTACAAATGTGTCCAATGGCAACTAGACTTTTGATGGTGAACATGATATAGTCTACAAAGAACTTGAAATATAATGATGTACATCTGAAATTTATATAATGCTATAAACCAAGGTTACCTTAATAAAAAAATTAATTAAATTAAAAAAAAAAGTAAGCCACTGTCAGTCTCATCCTCCATTTCTTTTTCTGTCCCCACAGTGTCTGTATGCTGACCCCTCAGCCTTTTTTACCTGGGAGGCTGTGTGGTGAAATGGTGAATGAACTTAGGTTTGGGGCCTAAAAAGCTATATTTGTCACTTATTAGCAGAGCGGCATATAAATAGATAAATTACTTATCTAGGCATAAAATAAATAAATTGTTTAAAGGCATCCATAAAATGAGGACTACCATCTCTCTCAGGGTGCTTGTAATGAACAAATGATAACATTTCTATAAAGTACCTCACAGAGTGTCCAGCTCAGCTCATAGCAGTTTCTTATTCCTTGTTTCTCCCCTTTTCATATTCTCTCTCTGAAAAGAAGCAGATCCCGTCTCCAAGGCTGTCAAGCCTCTTGTGCTGACCTATTGCCCCAGGTCTCCCGCAGCCGGTTCCCTCACACATCCACTCTCTCTTTAGCAGGCACGATATCTCCCTCTCCCCAGGCACCTTCTATTCTGCCTTTGATGGGTGTGTATACATCTGATTCTGGAGAATAACTTCTACCTATTATTTTCCTAATTTCTAATGATTTTCTTCTTTTCAAGGCCAATGTACTAAAATGAGTCCTGTGTTTTCATTACCAATTTGCTCACTACATATCATCTCCTTAATTCTTGATGGCTTGCAGAGACTTTTAAGTCCCTCTAGAAGGAAATTTCTAGAATCTGGAATGCTCTCCTTCTGGGTAGGTCGGATTACTAGTAACTTAGAAGTATCATCCCTGCTCATCAGATGATAGGAGCGTTTTCACATGTATAGAGAGTTAAATATGTTAGAACTATTACATTGAAAAGGCTGCCTTATAGAAAAAAGAAAGTACAAGGAATTCAGGTCATAAAATTTGAAAATTGTGTAATTTTATATTTTCATTAGCACTAAAAAATTGTATTTTTGAAGCAAGGTATAATCTCTAAATTGCTCAATATAATATCCTATAGGAAAGGAACTTTAGATATAGCTGATATAAAGACAGAAAGATATATAGATAGATATAATGTGTATTAGATTGTGTTAATGTCCCCTTAAGAAACGTCTGTTATTATTTTAACCTGTTTTGCATAGACTGGAACCGTTCCAGAAGCATAATACATTATACATTTGGTAAATTACAGCACTTTTACCTAATTGCTCCTTTAGGAGCTAATGACCCCCTTTGCTGCTTTGTCTAAGACACCTGATGCAATCAGCATGGAAAGGGTATGCTCAGCCTCATACATTGCCTTGTAAATTCACATTTAGTTCAAAATTAGGTGCAATTTCAAGGTGCTTTTTTTTTTAAATTCTAATCAATCTTGTATCCTCTAAACATTGCTTAAACTTACACATTTGCTAAAATTTGTGAAGGTGACTTTGGTGAATGGATTTTTGTCTTTAAATAGACTCAGGTTGCTGTATATGCAAAAATGACTTATGCAGAAGCAACCACGGACATTTGCTGAACGTGCCTTTTGCTCTCATAATATTGAAAATCACGGCATAACCTGGAGGACCTCATTTAGATAAGAAATCAGTGATGTGATTATACAGGCACCATGTAGAAACCTTATCAGGGGTCCATGCCCAGCATGCTTCTCTGTTATAATTATTATTTGTAGAGGTAGATTTGTGGATTGGATTTTCTTTTATTTTTGAATACATACTAGATTTCTTGGCCAATTAGAAATGTGTAAGCTTCATACTGTTTAAAAGATAACTTTCTGTAAAAAGATGAATAATATATTTTAAAACTACTTCTTTATTCATAGACTCTGAGAACTGTAGAGCTGGAAGGGCCCTAAAAACATAATATATTCCATTGCCCTTATTAGGCAAGCAAAGAGAGTCCAATGAGAGAGCAAGAGACTTGCCAACGTGTGTTTCTCTTTGCAAATTGGTCACCAAACTAGAATAAGAACCTAGTTTATGAGATACTTGATTCCATGGAAAAAGGGAGGCACATACACGCTTATGAAAGGATTTCTGAAGAATTAAAAAATTATTTCATCCAATTCATGGCAACACAATGCAGAAGAAAACAGATTTACCTTGGAAAGCCATTATTCTAATTAATTAATTTTCTGTATATATAGATTATCCTGAACTCTGTATTCATTGTCACATTTCCTTTAAATGAAAATAAGTAATTCAATATTTTTTTTTCATTTGGAGTTTCACAAACTAAGGATTTAATTAGTTCCATTGATAGAAAAGAAATTTCTTAGGCAAGCGTGGTGTATGAAAATTATAATGGGAAAGTTTACATGATCTAATCATTTGCAAGTGTTCTTCATTTATATATAAATATAGCCAGTGCTAAGGTGCATTGTTAGTTTTTCTAATTACAGACAATACTTATCTATTCATTATAAGAGATTATCTACTAGTTTAACTTAGCTTTGGTGGTTACTAATAACTGAAAATAATGAAGGTGGTAGAAATAAATATAGACTATTCTTTAATTCTAATTTTTCACTCACAGCAGTCTGTATTACAGAATACAATGTTTTATAGTATAAAAACTCAGGATTCCTTATGGTGATGTTTCTCTGAAATATGATGTTTCCTTGCACCCAATGTTGACAACCCACCATGTGCCAGGCATGGGGGAAGGTATTTGACATACACTTATCTGTTATGGGTTGAATTGCCATCTCCGAAAAGATATGTTGAAGTCCTAACCCCCAGTACCTCAGAATGTGACCATGTTTGGAAATAGGATTGTTGCAGATGTCATTAGTTAAGATGAGAACATACTAAATTAGGATGGGCCCTTAATCAATGTGACTGGTGTTTGTATAAGAGGAGAAGAGACACAGAGACACAGGAAGAACATGATGTGAAAACAGAGGCAGAGATTGGAGCAATTCATCTGTAAGCCAAACACATCAAGGATTGCTGACTGTCACCAGAAGCAAAAAGAGGCATGGAACAGATTCTCCTTCAGAATCCCCAGAAGGAACCAAGCCTGCTGACACCTTGATTTTGGGCTTCTAGCCTCCAGACTGTGAACTCTTGAAGCACCTAGTTTGTGGTATTTATTACAGCAGCCCTCAGAAATTAATATAACACCTAATTTAGTCCTTATAAAAATTTACATGGTGAGTAGTGTTACCCTCTCTTAAAAACTAGATTTTTTTAATAACCTGCCTTATTCCAAAAGAAACAGCTTTGGGATTAGAGAGAACTGAATTCACATTCTGGTCTGTCACTAACTAGTTATAAAAAGTTGGAAAACCTGTTTAAACTTTCCTAAGGCTACATTTGCCCTTATGTAAAATGGAGATCATTCTATTAGAATAGATCATTCTATTCTATTCTATTCATATTTCCTGATTTACACTGGGTGCTAGGAAGCTAATAATCAAATTTGTAGCCCACGTATACAGGACCTCAGGCATGCTTTTTTTGTGTTGAAAAATCTTTTGGTTTCATATAAACTTTTGTAAGCTGCTGTAAATTTTTTGGAGGGGTAAATTAAGTTAAACATAAACGTAATTTTAGATAAGGCTGATGCCAATAGAATACCATCCATAAATTACATGTTAGGATAGAAAACATTCCAGTATAGTCTAAATGAGTGGCCTCCAAAGCAGGGTTTTACACCCCATGAAATAATTCATTGGGTTGAGGGAAGGAAATGTGAGAACTAGTTTTTATATTTTTATTTATCGAAAAAAAAAAAAAGAAAAAGAATAAGCTTTCCTAATATTTACTATGTGTGTTGACAGTGATACTTCACTTTGTCCATATCAGGGCAGTTAAGTCTGAGACAGCTGGGGAAGAGTGGGACTTTGTGGTTGACTGCATTGCATGCCCTGGTTCTTCAATGAAGGCATATTATAAAATATTGCACCTGATGTGTGCCCACCTAAACGGACTTACAAATTGCTTTTTCTAGTGTTAACTAAATCTACCCTCACAAAATGGACAAGTGGCTTAAAAAGAGGCCTGCAAACAAACAGTGGATCAAAGATAATATGCAAATGCAAGTGAATAAGAAAATTGCAGAATAGACACACCTACTCCTAGAAAAAAGCTTTTTTTCAGCTACATAGTGAAATTAAAACAATGATGATTTAATTAGATATGACAAGAAGTTAGCCCCTAAAATTCAAAATTATCAATAAGATTATTTGAATTGTGAATTTATATCAACTATCATTAATGAGCCCCAAGTATATACTATGCTTTGAAATATTAGCTGACAGCGGAAATATTATTTTATAAATAAAAATGCCTATTTAGGAGTTATTGCTCAAAAATGTTTACTATAGTAGTGTACAATTATAAAAAGTTTGGAGATCAATTGCCTAAACAATGAGCATATTCTAGTCCTTACCCTCTTCCTAAATCTCTCTTTAACCTTCTTACAAAATTGTTTCTGTAATTACAAAACCACCACGAAGGAGAGTCATCAAAGGATTCTGAAGGATGGATCTAATATGATAGGTTCAGAAACATAATTTATTAACAGCCTTGATAATCTCTTAGTGTCTCCACCTCCTTTGTCCAATGGAACTTCACACTATAACAGAAATATCTATATCTGTGCTGTCCAATATGGTAGCTGCTAGCTATGTGTGGCTATCAAGCACTTGAAATGTGGTTAGTGTGACTGAGAAACTAAAGTTTTTATTTAATTTTAATTAATTTAAAATTTTAATTTAAATAGCCACATGTGGCTAATGCCTACAATATTGGACAGCATAGCTCTAGAATATGAGATCCTTGAGAGAGGTTACTGAGTTCCTTCTAAGATTCCCCAGCACTTAGCACAGTGCTTGGTACATATTTGTCAAATGAAAGAAGAAATCAGTAAATGCAGCATGTGTTAGAGGAAGATAAAGACTAACCCCCATGGCACACACACATATCATTACAATGACTACTGCACTCATTAACCTAATATAGAACGTAGAAAGAATTTACTTAGGAAAATAACCATCAAAAGTCCTTTGCTTGCAGGCTAATTCATATAAGGTAGTTTTTTTTTTTTTTTTTTTTTTTTTGGTGAGGAAGATCAGCCCTGAGCTAACATCCATGCCAATCCTCCTTTTGCTGAGGAACACTGGCCCTGAGCTAACATCCGTGCCGATCTTCCTCCACTTTATGTGGGACGCCACTACAGCATGGAACGACAAGGGTGTGACGGTGCGCACCCGGGATCCGAACCCTGGCCACCAGCAACGGAGTGCACGCACTTAACCGCTACGCCATGGAGCCACCCCCTAAGGTAGAATTTTACAAAAATAAATTTTCCATATGATTGAACTGGGTTACCAAGCAAATAAGACCCCAGGCAATCTATAACAGCTGATTAGAGCCCTGCCAGGGCATGAGATCAGTAAGCTCATGGGCTGACTTCCCTTTATGGTGACTGCCCCTCTGGGTGAGGTACATCCCCACCTCATGCTGTGTATTCCTAGTCACCTTACCGAGCCAGTGGCGGCCACTTCAGTCCAGCTGTCCTGTCCTTTCACTAATGTGTAGCTAAGGAAATCTGGCTGCTGAGCTGTTACTATGATTCTGTGTGCCAGATTTCCAGGTCTGAGTACAACAGGAGAAAGGCTGGGGGAAACTGTATTCAACAGTCTGCAAGAGCAGGCAGCATTGGCATTTCCAGAGTCCAGACCCACCATGCTAAATGGGAAATGATGGCTGGATTTTTCCCATCAGGCAATTAACTGGCTCACCTCATTTCCTTGCTACACTATTAATACTTGACACTTTAGAAAATGGTCATATTTGTCATCACCATTGATACGAAAGAACAATATTTTTTCGTAAATGTGGAAATGAAATTTCTAAGATACTGAAAATGGCATGAATTGAAATGCTATTTTTGAGCAAAACATAATACAGTCTATTGTGAAGTGAAAAAGAATGTTTAAGAGGTATATATAGTATGATCCCAGGGTTGTAGAAATAAACATGCACATACAGAATAAAGACAGGAAAGACATATTAAAGTGTAAAGAGGTATCTCACAGAAGTGGACTTTCAGTGGTTTCCATTGTTTCTTTCGGCTTATTTATGTTTTACAAATTTTATCCAATATATACACCTTACTTTTATGATGAAAATAAATCTTTGTATTTTTAAAAACTACCTTCTCTGTCTTGAATGACTAAACAATCCTCTGGTAATAGTAACATAATAATAGAGAAGACCAAGAATAAAAAAGACAGGAAAGGTAAAAATGCCTCAAATTTGTCCAAAAGACTCTGCTTTTACCAATTTTCAAAGTTATTTGACAGTTGCTACGTAGTTGGTTGTTTTTTCCAGATTCTAAGAGTCAAGAGGAACTGTGTTGGTCAACTGGAGAGGGTTTACCCAGTATCAAGACTTTAAATGAAATGAGTTCATTTAAAAATAATAAGAAATGCTTTTTTGGTATATAATACTGGGAACTCAGAAGATGATAAAATTAATTGACTGATTTATTCAACAGGTGAGTGCTAGGAACTATGCAACATGCTAGGGATAAAACAGAGAATAAGACAGACATAGTCCCTCTCTCACAGATTTAACTACATATATATTTTTTTCAATTTATATTGTAATTACTTCCAAAAATAGTTTGTGTTGGATTATAGAAATTCTATAAGAAAAATGTTTATCATTTTTTTGGAACACAATGTTATGGAATGGTCAAACAATCTGTTAGATATAAAGGCATCATAACTCTATTCTACCATTTTAAAAAATGACACTGTAAAGATTTGAGAAGCTACCAAAAGAAAATCTAAATTATTCTCATTCCAGAATATTACATAAAGCATTTTAAAAGTATGTCCCTTTTTTCAGGTTTTTCTTAGTTGATGGGGTTTAGACAAAGTATATCAACCACCTCTCATATGTAATAGATACATGTTATGGAGAAGTATTCATGTTATTTGAACTATAAAGATTAAAGACTAAAATGCAAATACCCTGAAAGCAAAGTTTCTGAAGAAAAGCCAATTTGCACGTAAACTTTCTGAGCCCCGAAAGATCCTCGCCTACTTTATAGGGATTTTCTAAGGCCACCAGGACATTATATTTGAAAATATTTGCAGCTCGCTACTTTTGGAATTTTGTTTTGGCCACCTATTCAATTACTGGTGATCTTTCTCTGAAATATAGTTGATGCTTCCTTGCTGCATATTTTCTGTCTACTTTTTCCTCCTGTAATAGTCAAAGCCAGGGACTTTGGGTTAACACACATGGATGGCAGACAACACCAGTCCCAACCCAGCTGCCCCTCTAAGGGGCTTTGAGAAAATCACAAGTTAAAAAAAAAAGATCCAGGGGCCAGCTTGGGTGCTGACAGTCCATCAGCAAGAAAGCAGAAAAGGGAGATTAGATGCTATAAACTGAGACGAATCTGGGAAGATAGAACAACAAAATGACAAATTAGGGGCAGCTGAGAGGCCAGAGCAACTGGAGAGGGCAGTGAGAGATCAGAGGGAGCTAAGGGGGGAGGTAAAGACTAGGATGGTTCAGAACCCACTTAGAAACACTGCCCTCTAATTGCCATAATGGCCAAACAACTGGCCTGCTCTTGCTGGACTGGGGGTAGGTCTGCCACTCCACACCGTCTTGACCACCACCGTGTCTGGGTTCATCGTTTATCAAAAGCACATTAAACCAGGTATTGTGATTTTATTTCTGACCTCTAAAATGTCACTAGCCAAAACTTAGGCCTTCATTCCTATCATTAAAATTATTAGATAAAATGCAATAACCGGCGCCAGCCCTGGTGGCCTAGTGGTTGAGTTTGGCGTGCTCCGCTTCAACGGCCCAGATTTGGTTCCCAGGAGCAGACCTACACCACTCAGTTAGTGGCCATGCTGTGCTGGTGGCCCACATACTAAAAAGTAGAGAAGGACTGGCACGATGTTAGCTCAGGGCGAATCTTCCTCAGCAAAAAAAAAATGCAATAACCAACCCAGGTTTCACCTTCACCCATGATAGCCCTATAGGGAGAATTCTTTCTTTGCCCTTCTGGTTGACACATCCCTTCAACACCTACACTCAGAGCACGTGCTTCCCAAAATGGATCCAAAACCACCATGTGGCAGTAGGAACATGGCTCCTTATTTTCACAGTGGTTAATATTTACCGAGAACCTATTATTTCCTGGCACTTTACATATATTATCCTTCTTAACGTGCATAACAACCCCTGTGAGGGAGGAGAGAGGTAGCCGTAGCCTAGTTTAAAAGGATAATCCAGGATTCAGAGTGGTTAAGAAAGAAGCCGCAATACATATCGTACTACCTGTCACAGCCAGGGTTTGAATCAGGTTGCTCTGACTTCAAGCCCAATCTCTTTTGCTTATGCTGTGATGTTGCCCTTTTATTCAGATCTAAGGTTATGTGGTCCATTTTACCAAGTCATTGCTGAATTAGCACATTACCAACTCCCTAATCACATGGCTGCCTCTTAGCCACGCATAATTATACTCCTTATTAGCAAGCTGGGCCTAGCAGGTACTTTGATCTTTTTGAAAAGGCTGCAGTAAATGCAAAGTAATAATAGATGAGTGACCTAACTCTTAAAAATGGGAACTTGTTCTGATGGTTGCTACCTCCTATCCCTTCAGCTCCCTCACTCTAGCACCTTCATGCAATTATTCCTTAATTTTATAGAAGCCTCTGGTCCTTTGATGCTGCCAATTTTTTCACAATTTTCACTACTCTCCTAACTTCTGTTCTCTTTTTATCCAGCTTATAGTTCATGATCCATTATTAAAATAATTTATTTGAAAACACACTCAATTCTCTGGCCCCACTCTATCTGTACTTGCCTGGCTAGACCCCAACCCTTCGTGAATCCACTCGCCATCTTCTCTATGCCTGTACCTACTGGAGATTATATCACAACTGCCTGCTGGTTGCACTTTAAATTTGTGATCCCAAGCCTCAAATATGCCCTCATTCCTGCCAAAGGGCCCTACTACCTTTTCCTCATAAAGTTCCCTTTTGAGTCTATTTCATATTTCCTCTCGCCCCAAAACTCCCACACTTTCTCCCGCCCCATTCTTAGCTGACAACTTAGACTCACACTTAATTGAAAAAATCTAAGCCATCATGCAGGAATGCATCTTATCTACTCACCTCTCAGATTCTGTGCCCATATTCTCTGTGCCTTCTCTCTTTTTGAAATGGAATAAATATATCTCCTCTTATCAGAGGTCAATGCTTCCACTCATATTTAGATCCCACCCACTCTCATCTTTTCAAGGATTTTATTCTGATAGTTAACCCCCCTCTATCCTACAGCATCAATGTCTTTCTCTGCATTGGATCATTCCAGGCAACATACAAACAAGTCCTATAATCTCCCAGATGATAATAACCAAAACTTTCCCTTGCCTATCACAATTCCCTCCCCTGTATTTCTCTGTTCTTTCACAGCAAATCTTCTCAAAATACTTCTTCAGCTTTCGTTCACTCTTTGGTTACTCTATCAAGCTTCTGCTTAACCATTCACTGAATCTGCTCTTGCCAGGGCTGCCAACAATCTCAGTATTTGCTAGATCCTGTGAACACTTCTCCTGTTTTCATTGTACTCATCTTCCTCTCAGCAACAGCTGACACAGTTGTCCAATCTATTCTTGGAAAACTTTTCTCTTTTGGCTTTTAAGACAAACAATTTTCTGCAACTAGCTCTGTCCCATTCTTTCTTTGTTTCTCCTCCTTTACCTGATCTCTAAATATTGGGATATATCAGAGCCTAATACTGGACTGTCTTCTAAATCTATACACACTCTCTCTAAGTGATCTCATCCCGTCCATGACCTTAAATATCAGCCACATGCAGAAGGCTTCATCTATTACCCATCTGTCACCCTTCCCTGAATTCCACACTTGTATCATCAATTGACTACTTGTCACTGCCACTTGGATAGCATAGA
The DNA here is from genome assembly GCF_057802395.1 of Ceratotherium simum simum. Taxonomy (NCBI): domain Eukaryota; kingdom Metazoa; phylum Chordata; class Mammalia; order Perissodactyla; family Rhinocerotidae; genus Ceratotherium; species Ceratotherium simum. Next base: position 36,480,423 of record NC_141916.1, read on the forward strand.
TTTTCTGTGGTACTTTCCATCAGAAGCCTATCCAACAGCCATTCCTTCCTTCCTCCTTGCTAACAGAAACCTCGATTTTGTGTAGTTACCAGGGGGGCCATACCAGGGGTGATTGGACATCTAAGTGAAATTTGATTAGTCATGGCCCAATCCTGGTAGTTCAATTCCTATTGTCAGTGATTGGTTTAAAAATAAAAGTGTGTATGTGACACAATTCTGGCCAATGAATTGAAAGGAAAATATGCTGCAGAGCCTCCAGAGACATTTTCCTTGCTGTTAAAAAAGAATGTGTAAATCAGATCCTATCTCTTCCCTGTTTATCTCATGTCCTATTGTCTATAAGGTTTTCTACAACCGGGTCCTTGCTTATCTTTTTCATCTCATGCCATTCATTCCTTTGCTTACTCACCACACTGGCCTCCTCTCTATTTCTCCAATACACCGAGGTTTCAGGGTCTTGGCCCTCTCTGATTCCTCTGCCTGAAATGCCTTTCCTCTAGTTCTTTTCATGGCTTGCTCCTTCTTGTCATGCAGGACTCAGCTCAAACGTCATCTGGTTTTAGAAAGGCTTCCCTTGCTCATTCCATTATGACTGACTTACTGTTTAACTCTTATCACAATCTAAAGTTGCTATTTTTATATGCTCATTTTCTTGTTTGTTAATTTTCTGTCTTATCCACTAGAATATAAGATCCTTGAGAAGCTTGCTCTTGAGGGAGTATTAATCTTCCTTCAAGCTTATGATCTTGTGTCATATTTCCAATGCCTAGAACAGTGCTTGGCACATCGTATTTGCGGAATCATTGAATGTGTACTGACCTCTGATACTGAAAAAATATGATAGACATGACGTGACCAAATAGTACATTTGAAAACACAGTCCTGAGAGGTCTGATTTGCAGGCAACATATGTGTTATTCCAATTGGCTGGAATTGAGCTCAGATTGGTGATGAGGCATCAGAATGAAATTAATTCACTAAGCATCAGCTGGGGTAGCTCTGACTCAAAATAAAAGTTCTTAAGAAACAGTTTCTCAATGCTTTTCTTTTCTGAAGTGAGGAGGGAAAAGGAGATCAAAAGATAAGCTTGTTGTTTCTATATTTTTTGAAAGGAGATGAAAGTTATATTTGGAAAATAAAGCCAACTTTTGTATTCTCTGGCGCCTCTAATACTGAAGCAGAGATGGCCAAAGAGAGATGCGGCATCTTAGTTCCGGCGGCGATAGAATACCATAGCCCGGGTGGCTTCAACAACAAACATTTATTTCTCACAGTTCTGGAGGCTGAGAAGCCCAAGATCAGGGTGCCAGCATGATCAGGTTCTTGATGAGGGCCCTACTCCTAGTTCACAGACAACTGCCTTCTAGCTGTATCCTCATATGATGGAGAGAGAGCCCTGATCTCTTCATCCCTTTATGAGGACACTAATTCTATCACAGGGGCTTTAACTCCATGATGTAATCTAACTCTAATTACCCCCTAAAGACCCCAGCTCCGAATGCCATCACAATGGGGATGAGGACTTCCACATAGGAATTTTGGGAGGACACAAACATTCAGTCTATACCATGAGGGTATTATGAATAACAAGCTTCCTTATCTCAAGGCCCAAAATGAAACAAACATTCTAAAGAATCCTAGATTCTTTAACACACATTATTTTTTAAATGGCATCTAAATCATAAAATTAATTTGGTTAACATTGGGAAAATATGTTTAAAGTTTTGGATGAAGTGTGGTAGTTGGATTAATGAGGAGATTGTGCAGTGAGCTAAAGCCCTTGGGTTGTAGAATTGAGTTTTAGAATTTCTGATAGCAAATTCACAATTTTTTTCGTATAAGTAATTCCAAGCTACTTTTTAAGAAATGAAAAGTCCTATTATATTGATATATAATAGTACAAATAATAATGATATCTTTATTATTCAAGAGTAAAGATTAAAATGGGAAAGCAGAGAAATCTCAATGGACCAGATTTTCAGCAATTGTTTAGTTTAATTTCTAAATTGTGTGTCTTAAATTATTTTCTGTGGAACTCTGGAGTTTCATAAAGTTTCTTTTACTGTTTATCACAAAGCTTAATGTTATATAGCAAATATACATTTTAAATGTTTACCATTGTGGACAACTAATAATACAAACAGTTATTATAGTCCTTGCTGAATTAAGACAAATTCATTTAAACTTAGTAAAGGTACCTTCCAAATTTTGAACATTATGCTGCTTTCTAAATATACATCATTAATAATCTCACCAAGTAGAGGATGTATTATTATTAGTTCCCTTTAACTGATGAGGTGACTAAGACAACTTATCTCAGGTCACATTGGTAGTGATTGCCAGAAACACTATGTTACCTATTTTTTTTTTCTAACAATAAATCGCAGAACGTTGCCATTGCACCTAGCTTACTATATCAGCCAATGATTTTGTTATTGCTGTTTGGTTTTGCAGACAAATTACTAGTTTATAACACCCAACTGGTAAAGGAAAGCAAATTAGGACATAAATGTTTCCTAGTCTTGGTAAAATTCAAATTTTGATACCTTAATATAGTTTTATAAAAATAAATATAAACAGAACACTCTTACCTTCCTGTACATACTTCCCAGACTTATTCTGTGGTTATCCACCCATCCATTCAAAACATATTTGTTGAGCACATGCTATATGCTGGGCATAGTAGTAGGTGCAGAAACTATTTTTTGTCTAAGTAGCCTAGTACCAAGCACTTCCTGGTGTCCCATAAATATTTGCAGTATGAGTAAATGAACAGAAAAGAATTAAAATACACTTCAAATTAAAGACACCTTCCTTCAATAGGCTGATATATTGTTACAATTGGGATGTCCTGGACACATAATAAATTTTTAAACAACTTTATTGAGATATAATCAATGATTCTTAGTATATTCACAGAGTTGAGCAATCATAACAACATAACTTCAGAACATATTCATCACCCCAAAAAGAAACCCACAGCTGTTAATAGTCACTCTTCATTCCTTTCCCGAGCTTGAGTCACCCACTAATCTATTTTCTGTCCCTATAGATTGGCCTATTCTTGATATTTCATATAAGTGGAATCATATAATTCATGGTTTTTTGTGACTGGCTTCTTTCACTTAGCATAATATTTTCAAGGTTCATCCATTTTGTAGCATGTATTCGTACTTATTTCTTTGTATTGCTGAATAATACTCCACTGTTTGGAAATACTATATTTTGTTTATCCATGAATCAGTTGATGGACATTTGACTTGTTTCCCCTTTTTGGCTATTATGAACAATGCTGCTATGAACATTTTTGTACCAGTTTTTGTGTGAATATATGTTTTTATACCTCTTGGGTGTATATCTAGGAGTGAAATGGATGACTCATAAGGTAACTCTATGTTTAACAATTTTAGAAACTGCCAAACTGTTTTCCAAAGCAGAGGCACCACTTTATATTCCTGTAAGTGATATATGTGGCTTACACTTTGTCCACATACTCACCAACATTTATTATTGTCTTTTTTTATTGTAGCTATCCTAGTGTGTGTGAAGTGGTATCTCATTGTGTTTTGATTTTCATTTCTCTAATGACTAACAATATTCAGCATCTTTTTACGTGCTTGTTGGCCATTTGTATATTGTCTTTGGAGAAATGTCTGTTCAAATCCTTCGCCCATTTTACAATTGGGTTATTTGTCTTTTCATTGTTGAGTTGCAACAGTTCTTTATATATTCTGGATACAAGTTGTATTTCCATATGAATTTTAAGATCAACTTCTCAATTTCTGCAAAAAATAAAAAAGAAATAGAAGAAGGGCAGCTGAGATTTTGATAAGATTGCATTGAATCTGTAGGTCAATTTGGGGAGTACTGCCATCTTAATATTTAATTTTTCAATCCATGAACATAAGACATCTTCCATTTATTTAGATCTTTGATTTCTTTCAACAATATTTTGTTGTTTTCAGAGTACAAGTTTTGCATTTCTTCTGTTAAATTTATTCCTAAGTATTTTATTCTTTTTGATACTATTTTAAATGGAATTGTTTTCTTAATTTTGATTTTGGATTGTTCATTACTAATGGATAGAATCACAATTGTTAATTACTAATGGATAGAAATACAATCGATTTATGTATATAGACCATGTACCCTGCCACTTTGCTGAACTCATTTATTACTTCTAGCAGATCTTTACTGGATTCCTTAACATTTTCTATCTACAGGCTCATGTCATCTGCAAATAGAGATAGTTTTACGTCTTCTTTTCCAATCTGGATGTCTTTTATTTTATATTCTTGCCTAATTTTCTCTGACTAGACTGGGCTGAAGAAAGAAAGAACTCATGTTCTTGCCCACACTGCTGAGTAGAGCTTCAGTTACATTTAACTGTTGGGTGGGGAGCAAGTCGTGGCTCAAATGCCAGAGACTCGCTATTCTTAATGAGATTTAATAGATTTTCTTAAATATTTCCCCATTCTCTGTATGTCCTTAGAACAATTTCCAGAGACTTTAAATGGTTGTTACTTTTATAATTTTCATTAGGTATGGTTGTTTCACTGGGTTGAGGGTCCACAGAGCTCTTCACACCACCACTGAGAAGTGCTTCTCCCTAATATGGTGCGTTCATTACCTATAGCTGCTGTGACAAGTTACCACAAATTTAGTGGCTTAAAATAATACAGATTTATTCTCCTACAGTTCTGGAGGCCAGATGTCCAAAATCAGTTTCACTGGGCTAAAGTCAAGGTGTTAGCAGGGCTAATTCCTTCTGGAGGCTCTGGGGGAAAATCCCTTCCTCACGTTTTCCAGCTTCTAGAGGCTGCTGATATTCCTTAGCTCGGGGCTGAATAACTCAAATCTGCTTCCATCGTCACAAAGCCTTCTCTCTGACCCTGCCTTCTCCTGTATCCCTTTTATAAGGACCTTTGTGATTATATCAGGCCACCTAGATAATCCAGGATAATCTCCTCATTCCAAGATTTTTAACTGGACCACATCTGCAGTTTCCCTCTTGCTGTGTAAGGTAACATTCCCAGGTCCCGGGGATTAGTATGTAGCATCTTGGGGGAGGTGATGCAATTTTTCAGAATTATGCAATTTTAGGGTTTTCAAGGAGGTTTAGTCTTTGTGGAAGAAGAACCTGTGCTTGGATTGGCTACCATCATATTGAAGGCCGTATAGCTTGTGTGTGACAAAGCTAGGACCAGGTCTCCAGACTCCTGTTCCAGAACATAAAGTTTGAATGATTAAACAAAAATAAAATCCATATTATTTGTGGATTCTAAGCCATAGATATAAATTTTAAATTGGCGAATCATGAAAGCACAAAATTGGTTTTCATCAAAACTAGCTATCTGAAGTCAATTTAAAAGTAATATATGCAATTCAATCATTATATTCAAATTTCACCTTTTACAACATCCCTTGCCTTTTAAAGATATGAATTGGCTGCAAGCAAGATATTTTCTACAAGTTAATTTAATTCATGTTCATGAATATATGCAATAAAAAGTAGTCATTACCATATGCACTGTGGAATAAATATATGTACATTTAGATAATTTATGGATAATGTGTCCTTTGGTGATTCCAAATGAGAGAAATCGTCCACAATTCCAGAAGGAATCTGGAAAATTTAATTGAATGAACTGTGTGGGTGACGTGAGAGGATTTCTTTCCACAAAATATTTTCACTAATTTAAGTTTAGAAAATGTGATCCTCTCCAGTGCTTTTCTCTAGGCTTGTTTTTTTCCTCAGCTCCTGAAGGACATTCAGGGCATGTTAACATTTCTCTTGTGACATAAAATGACCCATGGAAAGAACTGATTAATGATTGCACACAGTACTTTGGGGGAAAAAGTCATCATGAGAGTTGGAACTGTTCCTTTTAACAACGTCTGCACTTAGAGTTTTTCAAAGCCATTTCACTAAAAAAAAAAGAACAAACCTCCCTCCCTCCCTGAATGCCTTTCGCAGACGGATCATCATCACTCAGTGAGAAGTTGAACAATAAACTATTGTCAGTTATGAGCAGTGGTTACAGGGAAAGAATCTGGCCCTTAAAAGGGATAGATTACACTGCCAAATAGATTTGATCTGACCCTCTTGTTAGCATGCAAAATTCCCTTTGTAGTATCAGCTCAGAGAAAGGGAAAAAGGTAGGATGGGGGAGTCTTCTGGGCACAGAATTGGATTCTGTGGAATAGATCCTTTTTTTAAGGGTAGAATATTCTGTACTAGACTTACTGATTTACTACTATTCTATAAATACAGTGCAAGAGTACATCAAACATTTTCTCAAATGACTGAATTTAAAGGTCTCCTTTAAAAGAATCATAAAAAACTCTTTAATCAAAAAAAGGCATTGTTTGATGTATTCTCAAGTGATGTTCAAGCTCAATGAGAATGTTTTTAAGGTTTCAGGTTGGGTGGGAGCCATCTTTTATGATTATTCTGCTAAAAGTTCTATCAGCTGCATAGAACTCTCTGTCCTGGAAATGCACATGGAGAAATAGTGAAGTAGAGTGTAGCACATGCTAAAAAATTATGGAACAAGGTTTCCAATCTCCATTGTACTCTATCCCTTAGGTAATATGTGCACTATCTTTCCAGTGCGAAAGGACAAACCTTTCAGATTCCAGTAGGTGCTGTTAGGAAATTCAGCCTAGAGAATCACTGGGTACATTAATCAAATAGCACTTAATACATGTTCACAAAACATGAATTTCGTAACAATTCCTACTCCTATAGAAATGATTAGTTATAACTGTTATTTACCTAAGGGAAAAGTATCATTGATAAGTGGCATTTTAAAATCATAGTCTGTTCACTTAAAAAATGTTTATTGAAGTATAATATACATACAAAAATATAGATATCATTAATATTCAGGCCTTTTATTTATTTATTTATTTTTTTGGTGAGGAAGATTGGCCCTGAGCTAACATCTGTTGCCAATCTTCCTCTGTTTTGTATGTGGGACACCACCACAGCATGGCTCAACAAGCGGTGTGTATGTCTGTGCCCAGGATCCGAACCCACGAACCCCGGGCCACCAACGTAGAGCATGCGAACTTACCCACTACACCACTGGGCTGGCCCCAGGCCTATTAATTTTAATAAATTACCTGTGTAACCAGCACCCCGATCTAGAGACAGCATCCCCAAAGTCCCCTTTATTTAATCTTTTAAAAAACGATTTGAATCGCTTCTCGGCCTTTGGGCTAAGATCAAGTGTAAAAAGGATTTGATATCACTTGTTTAGAAGTTTGAAAGGCTAGCTGAATAGTTATTTTTCTGGTAATTTTTTCTCTTAGGCAGTTTAGAGGGACCCAAAAGTATTTGTCATACACTTTCAGATAGATGAAAAAGTACACTAAAAGGGAAGAAGAGAAAAGTATAACCCTACTTTCCTTTTCATTCAGTAAAGGAGAGGGCATTTATAGACCACAAGAGGAATAATCAATTTGTGAAGAGGACTAAATTATTAGTTTTAAATTCATAGACTCTTGAAGACTGTGACTTTAGGAAACAGAGTCTGCACACAGCCCAGGCTGCTGGAGGCCACCACTAGAGGGAGACAGAGGTACCACCCTAGGCTCTCAGGCTGTATTCTGGGCTGTCTCTTGGGCCTGTCTTGGTGGTGGTAAAGCCAAGGCCCAGGCAGGGTTCTGGCAACCACCAGGCCAAAAAAAGTTCTGGACAAAGAAAGTCCACTGCTGAGATGAGGATAGGAAGGTAAGGAGTAAGCAGAGAGGTCTGAAAAGAGCAGGCTTAAGAGATTAAGCAGGACCTGAAAGGACCTGAGCTGGGGGCCCAACTAGAGGAGGCAGAGAAGGTTCTAGAACCCCTCAGAGACAGCAGATCGGACTATGGGTTCACAGGGTCCATTTCACAGAAATTTTTCAATGATGTCCCTGTCATTATAGATACAGAAACAGAGGCCTAATGGGTATTCCCAGTTGCAGGGATATAAATGGTGAAGCTCTGACCAAAACATCCATCTCTGGGCTTCCAGAGCTCATTCTGTTCTTTATTACTACTCAAGTCTGATCATTTTACTACTTTATACAACTGAGTTGTGTTGGAAAGATGTTATGATTCAGGAGCCTGAAAAACACAAGTTGAAAACTTAGGGCCAGGCAGTTTTGGAAGCTGTTGGTTGAGGGAGTTTTGTAGGGTTACCGTGAAATCAGAGTCACGTTATTATTCAAACAGAGCTCATCATGCTAACTTCAGCCTCAGTCGGCTAGGAAAAAATAAGGAGCAAGTGTGAATGAAAAGGACCAGGCTATAGAGACATGCCCATTACACTCTGCTCTGGTGTGTGTGTGTGTTTGGTGTGTGTGTTTATGTGTGTGTGTATGTGCCTGCCCAACACTCTTGGCTCTATTATGGCTATTGTAATGCTCTTATTTACTTTTTGGTCTGTAGGACCCAGTTTTTCTATATAGCAACTGAAAATTATGGAAAGATTCAGTTGCAAGGTCAATGTGTGAATGCTAGGTTGCTTGCCATTTTATTTACCTTTAGATAAAAGATACAGGTAACTTGTTTCATAAAAGTGAGTTTGTGGGGGCTGGCCCAGTGGCGCAGCAGTTAAGTGTGCGCACTCCACTGTGGTGGCCCGGGTTCGCAGGCCTGGATCCCGGGTGCGCACCAACGCACCGCTTGTCAAGCTGTGCTGCGGCGGCATCCCATATAAAGTGGAGGAAGATGGGCATGGATGTTAGCCCAGGGCCAATCTTCCTCAGCGAAAAAGAGAGGAGGATTGGCAGCAGATGCTAGCTCAGGGCTAATCTTCCTCACACACACACACACTAAAAAAAAAAAAAGTGAGTTTGTGGTCTGGATGTGTTTTGAAACCCAGGTCGCATGGTTAAATGTAATTTGTTTTAAGCTGAAGAACACACCTGAATAATGCAAATAATGGTAGCCTGATCCTCCTTTACTTTGGAGAAAAATTACCGTTATTAGAAACTTGTAAAACTTAGTGGATGGGTTTAGGCTGTTCACTTAGCTGCACACTGTCAGGCTCTCTAGCTGTGGCTGGCTAGCTCTTTTTCCTACTTCAAACAAGCCAAGGTCATTGGTTTAATCCTTATATTACCTCTATCTTTGGCCTATGTCACAGCTGTGGACTGAGTACCCTTCCTAGTTTTCTGTTTTGTAAATGGATATTTCTCAAGTTAAGGGAGTCTGGTGAAAATTGGCAGAGTTTGGGAGCTTTGTAAACAGTTTTCAGGCTAAGACGGACGGCAAACTTTAAGGATACTTTAAGCCTAATATTTATGATTCTATGAGTTAACCGCTTCTCAAAAGAAAGATCAGTTACTCAGGAACAACTAAACCGCATCTGTCTTGATGGTCTGATGGTTGTTTCCACACGTGAAAGGTGTTTTCAGTGCATCTGAATAGTCATGGGGAGCTTTGGTGGGTCCAATCCTGGTACAAGACAAGTTTGGACCAAAGCTAAGTTGGGCCCTGAGGTGCGTAAGCCCAGTGCAAAAGGGTGCGTCCATGCACCTGATGTGCTCCCTGACGTGCCCAAATGCAGCCACACCCCAGGAAGTACCAAAGGTCAGATGAAAGGAAGCTGAATTCTGTCTTCAGGTCCAACTGTGAGTGCAGGCAGCAAAGGGCAGGCCGCAGCGGTTGGGGAAGACGCTGGCTGGACCCCGGATGGAATGGGGGAAAGGGGGCTAGTGGTGTGAGAGAGTCTGAGGCAGTTGCTGTGAACAGGAAAGCCTGTCTGAGGGTGTGTTTTCAAGTCTCCGTCTACCATCATGTGGCTCACAGGCCAGAGGAGAGAATCAGAGCAGATGCCCAATATTATTGGAGAAGGAGGTATTTCCCTTTGGTGGATTTTCCAAATACCTGAAACAAATCCTCTGAAATGTGTACATTCATCATTTCCAGGGAAACCTTTTAAATGGATTGTATGCTTCCCGACCTTTCAAAGCAGAGTTTATGAGTTTAATGTAAACCTTACTAGATAACCATCCTGACTGTACTGTGCTTTAATATAGTAAAACTTTCAGGTTTATTAAGCTCTGACAGACTTCCTGTCCATACAGGAAATGTGAAGTCTCCCCAGACTTCCACATTAAAAGAAATTCTAGTGTTTCCTTATTTATTTATTTAGTGTCTTTTTCCCTCTAGCAGTGTGATGGTGTTTCTTATGACATCTAACCCTTCTCATTGTGAGCCCCTCTATTCGTGCTCTCCCTTCTCATCTTCCACCAACTTATTTCCGATTTATCTGTTTTGGCTTACAAAAACAGATGTTCAGGTTTGTGAGAATTATGTGAAAAATAAGAGAGGGGTCCTGAAAAAATATTAAGGATTAAGCATATAAACTTCAGTGCATGGACGTCAAACTTCAAACATCTACTTAATGTACTCAGAATCCTTTTGGTGCCTTTATGTTGTGATTGTTTTCACAGTTGAGATTGTAAGGGATCCTCTCTGAACATGTGATGTATTAACATAATCTGAAATGTTATTTGGCACTATATATTTGCTGTCATGTCTTTTCTAGAACTGTGACTGGCACACAGTAAGGCTTAAATATTTGTTGTATGAGTAATATATTGATGAATATATGCATCAGGCAGGACGTGCAGTTTCTGTCTTCCAAAATTCAGCTACATGCCCAGTTTAGCAGAAGGTATGTGTAAGTATTAACTAAGAATGATGTGGGTGAAAGCCAATGATGCTGATATCATTTTGCAGGGTCAAGGTCAAGGGCAGCAATGACCAGCACACCCTGTTGTTTTACGTCAGGGCCTGTGGATCATGCATGAACTCTCTAGTTCACTGGCCTCGCCACTGCTTGGTTGTTTTGCACTTGGCCAAGTTGGGTTACCTGCTTGGTATACCCTGAGGGTGTTTGGATTTTCAGGTCCCTGAGTTGCTGTCTTATATAATCATTACTGAATATTCTAACCATACAAGGCAGTACTAGATGGTAAGAAACATGTTCAAAACCCAAACTCTTGATTCCCCTCCAATCCCAAGCCTACTCCTCCCACAGCCTTCCCCAATTGTTAGTAAATGCCCTCCTTCAAATGCTGAAAACCTTAGGGCTGTTCCTCTTTCTTTCATATCCTATGTTCACGCCATCAGCAAATCATACCACCTTTGAAAGATATTTAGAATTTAAGGATTTCTCATCATCCCCATTGCTATTACTTTGGTCCAACCTACCATTGCCTCTATTATTGTATTGTAATAGATTATTGTAATAGCCCCTGACTGGTCTATCTGCTTCCATACCTGTCCTCTTACAGTTCTCCCCAAAGGGAGATCCTTTCATATGCAAGTAAATCACATCAGTTCTCTGTTCAAAACCCTCTGTTAGTTTCCCATCTCGCTCAGTGTAAAAGCTGAAGCCCTCTCTATGGCCTGTAAGGCCAACACTTTCCCTTCCCCCACTTCTCTGACCATCTCTCTTCCTACCCTCCTCCTTGTTCACTATGAACCATCTGCACTGGCCCCCATTGTTCCTAGAACATGCCCAACATTCTCCCACCTCATGGACTTTGCACCTGCCTTTTCTTCTGTTTGGACCCTCTCTCCCTAAATAACCAAATAACTCATTTCCTACCCTCCTTCAGGTGTCTGCCCAAATGTCTCCATTTTAGGCAAGCCTTCCATGACTACGCTAGCTAAAATAGCGCTCCCACATCATTTTCCAGCCCCTTTGTCCTGCTTTATTTTCTTCGTGACAATTCTTTACCCAACATTAATTATTTATTAGTCTGTCTCCACCCTCAAGAATGTAATCTTCTAGAGGGAAGGACTTTGTTCATTATTATATCTTGAGTGTGTAGAATAAGGCCTGGTTTTATGGGCTCAACCAACATTTGTTTAATGAACAAATAAATGAATGAGTGAAAGAAAAAATGGGCAAAGAGATTTATTCATTCAAAAAACATTTATTGTGTGTTAACTACATGTCGGGCTCTGTTCTAGGACCTTGGAATACTTCAGTGAACAAACGAGAAGAAACCTGCTCTGATGGAGGTCGGGTATGGCAATGAATAGAGATGAAGAGTGCAGACAGGGAGGCAGCCTAAGTCAGTGGCTAGGAGCCACGTCTCTGATATCAGCTCATCTGGGTTTGAGTCTCCTCCCTGCCACTTACCCCACTATATTGAACAAGTTACTTAAGCCTTAGATCCTTTGGTTTCTCTCCGTCTGTAAAGTTGGAGTAATGCATCTATTGCATAGTGTTAGTGAGAATTACCTGACATAGTGCACATAAAGCACTTGACGCATGACAAGAATGCAATAAATATTGACCATTATTAGAGCAAGCAAAGACATGGAAGCCAACAGCAGGTAGCTGAATACAATCTATACTAGGTTTGGGGAAAGAAATGAGGTGACCTGGTACCTGGAGCTGCAGTGCTGAGCTTAGTACTTCTATGTTCAACACAGGAGAGGAAGCCAGTTCAGAATCAACTGAATGACTTGCTCTGTGAGAAGCTAGAATGTACCCGGAGCACAGACAGAGGGAGGAGTCACATCATAGTAGCAGCAGTTTTTGTTTTGCTGTGGCAGGAGAAGCTAGTAAATTTACTCCTATCTTGTTGAAGAAAAAGAAGCACTTATGTTGAAAAGGTACATTTTACCACTTTTCCTATCCTTCAGAGAAACAACAAAAAAGAAGACTTATCCATAAAATTATTTTGTTAACTGTAAAAATTAGAATTGAGAACATAGAAGTAAAGGGAGTTAGACAGAGGATATTGAAGTTCCTGTTAACATAAAAAAAGGCCTGTTTGGGGTTTTTGTTTTGTTTTGTTTCATTTTGTTTTGGCTGAAATGTCCTTTTAAAACATTGTATGGAAAATCGCCGTAGGTATTGCTATTCCATCTAAAATGCAGTCACATCTGGAAACATATAGTTTCCCTTGGAAGGGCAGCTCTGTCATAACTGAATGTAAACTATGGCAATAGCTAAGCTTTTTGTTCTTTTTCTCAGCATAGTACACCCAAATTTCAAGCAGAGTGAAAGGAGAGTTTAAATCATTAAATACACATGGTCATCTAAGTATTTATTTCATATCTCTTGAATATTTATAAAGCTAAAGCTTTTAGAGATACAGAGTTCAAAGGATTCCCTAAGAAGAGTCAGACACTTCAACTCTAACTCTGGGTTTTTTCATTAGAGCCGGAATTTACATGTAGGACAAAAATCTTACAATGAATCTTTCAGAAAAAAAGGAGGAATTAGTATATCTACCTATGATCAACCTTGGTGAGAATTCTCTTGCGTTAGTTACGCCCAGGACAGCTGGACCATCCATTTTGCCAAAACTAGTGCGTCCCTGGGGGATGAGCAGGGAAGGGACAGGCAGATGTGCCAGGGAGGGGCTCCAGGCTGCCCTGTGTGCTGCCCCACTCGCTCGGGGCTGGGAATTCGCTTTGGAAAAATGGCAGAATGAGCACCTGCAGTCTTAGATCATTCTTTCCTGGATCTCAGCCTGACTACCATCAGCCAAGCTGCCCTGAAGAACCACATGGAGATGTGAATATTTTCTTAAGCGACTTCCCAGGGCAAAGACAGACACAAAGGTCAGGAGTCTCTCTCAGCCATTTTATGAGCAGGTTACAAAAGGCAAACTTACAACTTTGAGTTTGTTTATTATATATTTTACTTGCACTGGAAAGAAATGAAAAGGGCTACAATATGTTTTAGCTTGTTTACTGTGTATTTTGTCATTTAGAATTTTTATATTTTAAGACAAATTGATAATCTTTTCCTTTATATTTTGCATTTTGTGTGTTACTTGGAGTATAAAGTTGGAAAGCTAGTTAATATATAAAAGTTTGCAGAGCACATGCCACCAACCCAGCAATTCTACTTCTGTGGATATGTTCTAGAGAAACTCCTGTGTAAGTACACAGACAAACACATACAAAGGTGTTCTTTGCAGTATTGTTTTTAATAGCAAAAACACTGGGAACAATCTAAATGTCCCTGAACAGGGAAATGGATAAATAAAATGAAGCAAATTATGGAATATTCTTACAATGATACGGCAAAGACTCTGAATCAATCACCAAACCTGTTTCCTCTTCTGGGGCAAATCATTTCACATTGATGAAGATGGGTCATGAACAGCATTCTTTCAACAGCTGTTTAATGAATGGCTACTAGGTTTTAAGTACTCTGCTAGGTGCTATGGATACATCAAGATAAAACACTTGCCTTCACGAAGCTTCTAGCCTCTCCATCTTTGTACTTTACTAGCCAAAGTATGATCTTTAAATTTATTCAGGGTTATCATTACATAATTTTAGCAGTTGATTTGGTCTTGGAGTCAACTATTAAGTTACATTGATAAATACTCAAATTGATGTCAAATGATTTTACTAAGAACAGAGCAAATCCTTGGCTTTCGATTCAACCTGGGCTTCTCTGCTTCCTAATGCACCCTCCTCTCCAAGCCTAGGTCCTCTACTCCCAGCTCATTCTGAAGGTCTCATCACAAAGAGAAAGGAGAGTTGATAAAATCACTCCCACTAAGATCTTCCTAGAGACTTAACATGTTACTCCAACCCCAAAGGGCATTTCCATGCGAAATTCTTAATCCAAAGCAATGGTATAACAAGAATCAAATTCTTTTATCTACCCCTCAGAACTCTTCTCTTTCATTTAAGTCAGTGATTCTCACCCCTAGCTAGCTGCACGTTAGAATCCCCTGGGGAATGATTCTAAAAAACACTGGTGCCTGAGCCCCAATCAAGACCAATTAAATCAGAATCCTCCAGGGTATAGCCTGGTCCTTGGAATTTTCTAAGAGCTCCCCTGATAACCCCATTTGGCAGGCTTAGTTGAAATCAATCAAAATGCCCATCTCAAGTAAAATCCTGCAGTTACCTAACACATATACAACCACAGAGGTACAAAAAAGAATTTGCGAAGGCAGTTTAAAAATCGTGATGATATTTGTTTAAAAAAGTTAAGATGGGGAAATGATTGAGAGAGCAGGCTCTGGAGTCAGCCTAGGCGAGTTTGTGTCAGTGCCGCACACACCAGCTGTGTGAGTGTGCACATCAATCCCTTGACCTGTACAATGGAGGCAAGAACAGCACCTACCTCTCACAGGACCATTATGGATATTAAGTACTTAGAACAGTGTCTGTCCATTAGCATCATGTACTTCCAGTGCTGCTTCAAGTTTCACCCGCTCTGTAAAACTTCCTTTGAGTCACTCAGGAAGAGTAAATCCCTCCCTTCTCTGGCCTCACACTTCCTCCATGGAGACAAATATTATTTACCTATTTATCACTTGGCGTTACAGTTGATGTACTGTCTCGTCTATCTCCCCCTCATGATAGTTTTCTGTTAAGTATGATAAAGTGTTTCGCATTAAGGAAGATTATTTTATCACTAAGGAAACAAACATCAATCCTTATTTTACTGATTTTTTAAATCACCCTCTCTTATTTTAACTCTCTGAGAAAGTAGAAACCACTGGAAGGGAACTTCTGCAAGCTCCCACCACCACCTCTACCCACCACCTGCATCTGTGCCAATACACCCTGCCTTCCCTCTGTTACCATGGATGAATGATCCACTCTCCTAGTAAAGGCACCCCCTCCACTGGTCCATGAGGTCTCATCCGTTCTTGTCTATTGAAATATCTGCCTTCTGGGCTTGACCAACATTTGTAAAGTGTCTGGTGTTGGTGGCACTTTGGAACCAAGAGGCAGGTGGTACTTAGGATTGCACAGGGACACTGGAGTTCTATAAAATTCACCTGTTACCTAAATAATATTCATTAAAGGTAAAGAAAAACCCTATACTCAACAGGGCATCAACTTTAATATTAACTTTAACGTTAACATTAATTATGGGACCATTATTCAGACATTACATTAATGTTCATATTGAAGTTAATATTAATATTAATAGCAGCTAGGGAAAAAGCAAGACTCAGGCAAAGCTTGTGAGTCTTACCAGCTCTGTAAGTTACTGGGCAAGTTATTTAACTTCCCTGAGCCTCGATTTCCTCTCTTGTAAAATAAATTATTGTAAAGATTAAATGATACAGAACTTAGCACAATGTCAGGCATATAGTAAGGGCTCAATGAATATTGGCTATTATTATTGATTTATCTGAGTCTTCTCTTAAATATTTCTTTCTTTGAGTGCCCTTCCCTAACCACATCATCTAAAATAGTGTCAGTCATTTCGACATCACTAATTATTAGGAAAATGCAAATCAAAACTACAATGAGACATAACCTTACACCCATCGGAATGGTTATAATTAACAAGACAAGAAATAACAAGTGTTAGAGAGGATGTGGAGAAAAGGGAGCCCTCCCATGCTGCTGGTGCAAACTGGTACAGCCACTATGGAAAACAGTGTGGAGATTTCTCAAAAAATTACAAATAGAAATACCATATGATCCAGCTATCCCACTACTGGGTATTTATCCAGAGAACATGAAATCAACAATTCAGAGAGATTTATGCACGCTTATGTTCATTGCAGCATTATTCACAATAGTCAAGACGTGGAAGCAACCCAAGTGCCCATCAACTGACGAATGAATAAAAAAGCTGTGGTATATATATATATATATATATATATATATATATATATATACACACACACACACACACAATAGAATACTACACAGCCATAAAAAAGACAAAATCATGCCATTTGAGACAACGCAGATGGACCTTGAGGGTATTATGCTAAGCAAAATAAGTCAGACAGAGAAAAACAAATATGATGTCACTCGTATATGGAAGATTAACAAACACATGAGTAAGGAGAAGAGATTGGTGGTTACCAGAGGAGGAGGGAGGAGGGTGAAAGGGATAAAGGGGCATATATGTATGGTGATGGATAAAATATAGTCTATTGATAGTGAACACAATGCAGTCTCTACAGAAACTGCAATATAATAATGTACACTTGAAATTTACACAATATTATAAGCCAATATGACCTCAATAAAAAATAAATAAATAAAATAAAATAGTATCAGTCATGTCACTCTCTATTCTTTTATCCTGCCTTATTTTCTTCATAGACCTTATTACTTTCCAACATTGTGTGTGTGTCTACGTGTGTGTGTGTGTGTGTGGTTTGTCTTCCCTACTGTAAGTCAACTTCATAAGGACGGGGACATTGTTCGTTCACTGCTAGGTCTGGAATAGGGTGTGGCTCATGGTAGGCACTTAATAAATATTTGTTGAATAAACAAACGTATGATTATAGTCCACATGCTCGTAACTTTAGGCAGAATTATAAAAGATAAGTTATCTTATTTTTAAAGTTAGTAAACCATTCCAGTTTTTAACAACTCACACTGTTAAGAAATACTTTCTTATGACAACAAATTATTAGCATTAAGAAATAATTTATGACATATCTAAATTTCTTTCCTTTCACTTCCTAATGTATGGATTGGAGAACTACTGATCACTATCTTCCAAGTGACCTTTTCCAAGTTAAGGAGCATTAATAAATCCCTCCTCAGCCTCCTCATTCCTGGGCTGAGAAATTTCAGTATCTTTACTTTCTATTAATTAAAAATATACGGTTCTATGTCGTTCTCTTCTGAATCGCATCCAAAATCTTCACGTCGCTCTTTGGTTTGGAGTTCAGAATTGGAAAGGGTGTTGTATTACTGACCACTGCAAAGCATAATTGCTGAGTTACCTCACAAGTTCTACCTCGATTCTCCTATTTATATATCCAGGAATTGTGCTTTTGTGTTTTGCTGAGTTACATCGCTGACTCGAAGTCAGCACGTTATTCACGATGACCTCAGGAACTTTTTCTGCCCACTTTGCACATACGCAGCCCGTCCTCATCTGGGGATGAACAAGGAGTCTGTTTTGCTATCTAAGTTTCTTCCTTTTAACTGAGCTTCATTCTGTCTTTGGCCACTGTTATGGGCTGAATTGTGTCCCTCCCCCCCAAAAAAGTTTATATTTTGAAGTTCTAACACCCGGTACCTTCGAATGTAACTGTATTTGGAGATAGGGCCTTTAAAGAGGTAATTAAGGTAAAATGAAGTCATTAGAGTTGGCCCTAATCCAATCTGACTGGTGTACTTACAAGAGGAGGAGATTAGGACTCAGAGACACACAGAAGGAAAACCATATGAAGACAGAGAGAAGGCAGCCATCTACAAGCCAAGCAAAGAGGCTTCAGAAGAAACCAACCCTGCCAACCCCTTGATCTCAGATTTCTAGCCTCTAGAACTGTAAGAAAATAAATTTCTGTTATTTAATCCATCCAATCTGTGGTACTTTGTTATGGCTATGTACTTTGTGGTACCCTAACAAACTAACATAGCCATTTTTCCTATTTACCAAGCATACTTTGAATTTTGATGTCTCCCAAGGTGCTAGACTCTGCTTACAAAGTGCAATCGGCTATTCTACTGCAGTTAACCTCCAGTACTCTGTTCTCTTCTGGGCTTCTGAAAATTAATTCTGAAAGAAAAACACTCAAAATAGAAGGGGCACAAAGTTTACTGCATATGATAGGATCATGGAAGCTACATTAAACTCTAGTCTTGGTTCTAGTTCATGGTTGACTGCTCTGGAGGATATCTGGAAAAGCACTCAGGAGCAGTTAGCTGTGCTGGAGGTTAGCATTAAAGATGTCACCCAGAGGCCCGATAGTTGAGGATTTGGGATGAAATGAGCTTATCAAGGGGATGCGTCTGTGGAGAGCAGGTAATACCAAGGACTGAGCTGTAGGAAGCATCAGGGCTGGTGGAGGGAAGAGCATGGGAAGTCAGAAATGGAGCCAGAGAAGGCAGCTGATAAGGCAGGAAGAGAACCAGGAAAATGCTTAAGGAGCTTAACAATCAAAAGCCATGGAGAAAGGAGAGTCCCTCCCATCCCTCCTCAACTCCCACCTGTCAGCATCCCTACTGCCAGTGGCCACTAATGACGCCTCAATAAACCCAACGGACACTTTTTGTGGACCCTGTCCTTTTTTACTTTAACCCTCTGGCAGCACTTGACATTGACAATCATTTCCTCCTGTTTTGAAACATTCTCTTCCTTTGTCACAATACTCTTTTCTGACTTTCTTCCTGTCCCTCTGATTGCTCTCCTGGTGCTTCTCAGTTTCCTTCTTCCTTAGTCACTCTTCAAACGTTAGCTTTATTTAGAAATCTGCCCTCGCCCCACTTCTCACTCCACACAACTCTCTCACATCAGCCACAGCTCTCCATCCCCATCATAGGTGGTACCCTATGCCCTGAACTTTTCCAAATACTTTGT
This sequence comes from Ceratotherium simum simum, assembly GCF_057802395.1. NCBI lineage: Eukaryota > Metazoa > Chordata > Mammalia > Perissodactyla > Rhinocerotidae > Ceratotherium > Ceratotherium simum. The sequence continues at coordinate 36,499,706 of NC_141916.1, forward strand.
GTTTTCCCAATATTTACTTTCCCTCTAACCCATTCTCAACAAGATTCTATTGAAAACTAATATTGTTTTCTAAGAAGCCAATTTCATTTATGCATTGTTTCATTCATTTTCTCCCCCAATAACTGTGTACAAGGTATTATGTACCAGGCATTATTCAAAACACTGAACTACAATTTTAATGATCAAATGAGGCTCATTTATGTTCTACCAGAAGCCGTCAATTCCTAAGTCCAGAAGAGTACATAGCAATAACAATAGTTTATATTTTTGTTACAGTTTACATAATGCATATACATATATATATATATGTATATACATTCTACAGTGTGGTGCTCATAACAACTCCATGAAATAGATTGTGGGGATATCATTTTAACTTTATGAAAGTCAAGCGCAGTGATTCTGACAAAAAACATCTCACTAAAAATTGGTAGAGTCAAGACTCGAACAGATATTTTGGCTCCTAAGCTAATACTAATTCTTCTCCACTCCAGACACTACGTCAGAGCTAGGTAAGGGTGCTTTGAAGTCTAGAGAGAGAATGAGGTTTTCATAGTGTGTTGGTTTCCTATTGCTGCTGTAACAAATTACCACAAACTTGGTGGCTTAAAACAACATGCATTTATTCTTTTACAGTTCTAGAGGTCAAAAGTACAAAATGAGTCTTACTGGGCTGAAACCAAGGTGTCTTCAGGACTACATTCCCTCCAGAGGTTCCAGGGGGAGAATTTGTTTCCTTGCTTTATCCAGCTTCTAGAAGCTGTCTTCATTCCTTGGCTCACAGCCCCTCATCACATTGCCTTTTCTACTGCTGCTTCTGTCATTACATTGCCTTCTTCCTCTTGTCAAATCTCTCTCTAGCTCCTTCTTATAAGGACCTTATGATTACATCATTGGGCCCACCCAGATAATCTACGATAGTCACCTCATCTCTAGCTCCTTAATTTAATCACATCTGCCAAGTCCCTTTTGCCAAATAAATTCACAGGTTCTAAGGATTAGGACCTGTATATCTTTGGTGGCCATTACTCAGCCTATTACACATGATATCCTTTAAATTGTACATTTAGGGGCCTACATTTTTTTTAAAATAAAAAGTCACTCCAGGCCCCAAGCTCCCTTTTCCATTTCCCTACATCCAGATAGGCTCATCTGTGCTTCATTCACTCAGCCAACAAACATTATGGAGCTCCTATGTGTGGTAGGCACCATGCAAGGTACTGGGCATACAACAAGCATCCATGATAGTGAAGGATTGTATAAGATATGTTAGAGCTTATTTTGTCTGAGTGACTCAGCAAAGGTTTTCTAGACATGGAATTGCTTGAGCTAAGTCTTGAATAGCAGTAGGAATTCGTCAGGCAGATACCGACTAGAAAGCATTGTAGGCAAAGGGACAGAAACTGTGCAAAGCCCAGAAATGTGAAACCCACAGTGTATTCCAGGAATTATAAATTATAAGTAGTTGTTCAGTACTGCTGACAAAGTGGGTGGGTGTGTGTGTATGTGTGTGTGTGTGTGTGTGTGTGTGTGTGTGTATTAGGGACCTCAGAGACCTCAGATAGAGCTGGTTAATTATAGGGAATGACATACTTTTTTCAGGCAGTTTATTCAAACAAGAAATATTTGTGTTTCTCTGAAAAAATTACAATTTTGCTATGTCTCTATCAAATGCCACAGTATTTTCCTTATTTCCACAGTTAGCAATGGAAGGGAAAGATCTACCTTATTGAACACATACAAAAGCCTTTGAATAGGTACAATTATGTTAAAGGCTAAATTGGTAAAACAAGCTTAATAAGCACTCTCTATCCCTGAACTGAAATTTTGCTGTTTCAGGGAAAAATATCTTCGATGGATTGACGTTTACACTTTAATTCTCCCACACATAATAAAGGGAAAGCAGCCAAAATGGTGAGCAAAGGAAATCCAAATTTATAAGGAAACATTTAAATAAGAAATCAGATTGGCATAAAATTATAATTCATGATTTATAAACTTTTTAAATTTATAATTTAGTCCCATTCAAGTCTAATTTTTGAATGCAAAGCTCCTACTCTCTCAGGACCTAGGATCAAGCCTCAGCACTGAAAATGTTTGCATTTTACTTAATTTACCTTCCTGCATGAAATAATTTCATGTTAAGTTGGCTCATCAAACCACCTGCTGGAAAAATAGAGTTGAAGAAATATTTTGGAACTGCTCATGGCTGTGCGTGTATGTGTGCATGTGTTTGTGTGTGTGTGTGTGAGAGAGAGAGAGAGAGAGAGAGGGGCAGAGAGAGAGATTGACAGAGAGAGAGGCAGGAAAGGCAGTCCTTTATTTCTCAATCCTATTTTGGGAATTTTTTTCATTAAATTTTTGTTTTTTAGAGTAATACACTGTAAATGTTCTTAAATGGCATACTTGAATGCTAGAGCTAAAGCTTGTTTCAGTGAAACTACGGACGGGCTTATACTTAACTATCTTAGCTCACCTACACAGTCAAGGATTCCACAATGTACTTATTTCCTTCCTCTCAGTTCCCCCTCTCTTCATTGTATCCTTTCACTGGCTTTGCTCAGGTCTCCGCATCCTAAACAAAACAAAGCAACCTCCTCCCACCACCATGGAAACAATCAAACAGCTTCCTTTGATCTTTTTAATATCCTTAACTTGATTGACAATGTTTTTTAACTCATTTACCTTTGGGGTCTCCCCTTCCTCACGACCTACTCATTTCCTAACATCTTATATAATTTCTGTCCCTGGTACCCCACTAAAATTGCCCCTTAGTAATATGTATTCTTAATCACCAGTTTTGCCTCAGTTTTTATTCTCCTTGACTTCCCTGACATTTAATGATAAAATTCTACCCCTCCCTTGACATCCCTACCCTGCATTATGCTGGTTCTCTTCATTCTCCTTCTCTGCTCCTTCTGACTCTTGCAAGCCCCTAAAAGTAGGCGTTTCTCAAGGTTCTCTTCTCTCTTTAAAGACGTTACTTTGAGGATCTCACCCACTCCCACAGTTTCAACTGTTAAAGGAAGATGGCTTCCCAATTTTCTTTCAGTCTTAGCCTCTGCTACCATCTCAAACTTCTTATGTCCAAAACCAAACCCAACATCTTCCCCCGAAGCCAGTTGTGCCTTGAGACTACATACTTATATCTAATTAATGAGACCACCATTTTCCCTGTCCAAACTAAAAGCCTTGGAGGTTCCTGTGGCTTCTCCCTATCCCCCATCCAATGAGATTCCAAGCCTCATGGTGTCTGCTTCCCTATAACCCTCGCATCACTCACCATCCCGTTTGCACAATCACCACTTTAATTCAGCCTCAGATTGACTTTTTACTGGACCATTACCCTGGTTTCCTAATAATCTCCCCACTGCCTTCATTCTCTTCTTTCTTCAATCCAACCTTAGCCACTGCCTGCTGTAAGCCTGTACTCAAAGCCTTCAATGGCCTTGCATTGCCCACTAAACTAAACCCAAATGAAGGTGGCCTTCAACTGCATCAGGTACACTATGATGTCCAGAATAAAAGAGGGATAGTAGACTGCTCCACTGCACCTTCATGTCATCAAAATTGTGTCCAGTGGAGGTGTTTCAGCTAAAGAAGGGGTGTAAGAAACACAGAGTTCAATCAGAGCATAGTGACCAGGAGGGGGAAAGATCCATGACCATGTCACATAAAGTGGGTAAAGAAATAGAGATATTTTGGCTATAAGAACCACAATAAAAAAAATAGCTGACTTCAATATTTGAGTAGATGCCACTTGGAAAAGGACTTCTTTTGTTCCATGTAGCCATAAGAGGTAGAACTTGAACAAATAAATGGAAGCTATAAGAAAAGCCATGTTAGCTCAATACAAAGAGAAAATAGACATAAACAAAGTTGGGACAGGAACTCTCAAGAGGTAGCAGGTTCTCTGTTATGAGAGGTTATTTTTTAAACTGGATGTATTTGTGAGAATGTTACAGAGTTGATTCAAGAACATAATTCTCTTCAGTCATGTAGTTCCTTGTTTCTGTAGCTCTTTCTTAGCCTAGCTTGCAAGACCAACCCACTTGTCCCACTTTCCCTCTCAATTTTCATACATGTCCATGCTATTCCCTATCTGCAATTTCCTTGACTTACAGTTTCTCCTGTCAAAATGTTATCTATTTTTCAATGGCCAAATTGTATGTTACCTTCTCTAGGAAAATTTGCCTCCTCCCACCCCCAACATCACCATGAATAGATGAGTTGTTCTTCTACTCCACAACTTCAGTAATTCATTTGTCCATTTTAAGGTACTTAATATTCTTGCTCATGTTATTTGTGTATATTTCTCCTTTTACCTAATAGGATGCCAACATCATGAGGCAGGAATTACCTTTATTTTGTTAAATCCTCTATAGGACCTAGTATAGTGGAATTCCTTTCTTTATTCATTCAACATATATTTCTTTGTCTTTAGAATTAAAAGACGAGACTAAATCATATCTAAGGAGCTTCCCAACTTAAAAAAAAAATCTGTGAATCTGGTTCTAGAACTTACTTAATAATGAATGTACAAAAGACCTCTTTGCCCGCATATTGACTATGAGTACAAGGATTCAGATATACGATGTCAAACTGGTTTTGTTAGAAAGTTTTTAAAATCTGATTTTGAAAAGTAGGTAACTTTATTTTTCAAGAACTTTTGCAACATTCCTATTGAGATATTCAACACATGTTCCTGATAGAATTTTGAACATTAAAAGAATTGCACATCTGGTTATACTTTTATGAAATTAAGTCTCACTAAATCAGAGCTCCACAATGTTAAAGTTTGTATAATTAAGAACATCAAAAAAGTAAACAGTGAACTCTGGGAAGACTTAAGAAAGGGAACATCTTATTGTGATATATTGAAGTTTTTACCACTCATTTATCCCTACCATTTCTTTCTATTTACAGCAGCACAGAACATTTCCATTGGTGCTGATTTCTGTTTGGCAAATTGCTGCCAAGAGTCAAGATGTTTCTCAGTGTGAATTTATAGATACTTATGTTGTCCAAATTTCAGAAGAAATGCAAGGCTGTTAGACTAGGTTAGATAAAACAAGGAAAAATAAGAAAAAAACAGAGCAACTTCTGTTGAAAATTAAGCCTGAATTCTTTATTTGTTAACTGCTTTTTCCCCTTCCCTCTTCCTCATCTGTGTTCAGTTCTCAAGTGACTCAAACTAGGGAGGACTAAAAGCCAAATTATGAGTTGAAAGGTATGACTTTGGCCTTCAGGAAAATCCAAATATACGAGGGTCTAGTGAGGCAGTTTGAACAGGTCAGAAGTGTCTTTTACTTTTGGTGCTTCTTAGGAAACAATCTCCCTGAATCTTTGGATTGTCAGCTATGAAAAGCCCCTTAGAAAAAGCCTGAGAGAAAGTTCTTCCACAAGGGTCTGAGGGCAGCTGTGACTCCCTGACCACGTCAGCCTCTCGGGAAGTCACAAAACTCAACGATTTCCCTCTAGGCACATCCTATGCTTTCTGCTACCTTGCCTTTCTATCCTCTGACTTGCCCCTTCCTCTCAGCCAAAACAGGAGAAAGTTAGAATGATGTGGTCCAAAAGCAGTCAGCAAGAAAGTTGTGCCTATTTCTTCTTCAGTTTGGATGCATGCCCGAGAGAAAGAAAAATTTAGGATTAACAAGTTGCAACCAGCGTCACGCTGCCCAGTTACAAGTCTGATTTCATACTTTTCTGATAGATTGATGAAGAGGCTAAAAGATATTAAAATTTATTATGGCCCCCTTCCCCTTCTTTCTGGTATTATTAATTAATTAAATTTCTAGATATAAAAAGAGCATGGTTAGAAATAATCAAACTTTCTGACATTATTACCTAAAACATGCTTTCTAACATTATGGTGTAGGCATTAAGATGCTGACAGACCATTTAAGAAAGAATTAACTTGATTTTCAGCAAGAGTGGAGCATGAGGACTGATGATTAAATATTGATTTTCTTTTCTTATAAACTTGTATCTTGTGTCCCGAAGGCATTAGCTTTGTTTCGCAGGAGAATTGAATCTTCTCTAGGGTTTTAATCCCCACCAGTGCACCGGCTCTCTGTAGTAACGTGGTAGGGAAAGTGGTGGCTGCTTCAGGCAGAGCCATGGTATATTACCCTTCTGCCAGTGCAGGGACTCAGAGTAAGCAGGTGTGGGGAACTGCACACTGAATAATTCCTTTATACCATCTACACTCTCTTAAGTCTAATTTGTAAACTAGAAAGCACTTTCTAATAATTATTCTGTGTAGAATATTCCTGCCATCAAGATTGTAAACCTCATAATCCCTTCCTGGAAACTTGGCTGGCAACTGGAACATCAAAACAATAATCAGATTCTTTATTTTTAATGTAACAAATATATAAAATGAAATATGTAACATACTCAAAAAAGTATGTGTAAAGTATACGCAATTTAAAAATAAGTAAAATGAACAAACATGTCTACCACCCAGCTTGAGAAATAGAACATTAACAACATCTTGAAGTGACCTGTGTACCCATTCCCAATCCCAGCCCAAGAGCCACCCTCAACCATTACCCTGAGTTTTGTGTTTAACAGTTCCTTGCAAAATTTTACCACTTATGTATGTATCCCTAACATGTACATATATGTGTGCATACAATGTTGTGAGTTTTTAATTTTATGTAAAAGACATCACACTTTTTTTCCAGTGACTTGTTTTCCTTTACATGTTTATGAGATTCACTCATGTAAATGTGTGTAGCTTTAGTTAATCTATTTCTGACAGTTGCAGAAATAGAAATGTTATTCTTTCTCCTATTGATGGGCATTTGGGTTCAGAATGTTGCTGTTATAAATGATGTCGCTATGGACATCCTTGTACATGTATCTTGGACAGTAAATGCTGGGTTTGGGGTGTACGTGTCTTCAGTTCTGCTGGATAACGCCCCAGTTATTTTAAACTTTGGTTTCCAGCAGCATAGAGGAGTTTCTGTTCCTCCACAGCCTCACCAGGACTTGATGCCATCATACTTTTTAAGCATATTTAGTAGGTACTAAATGGTATCTCACTGTATTTTTAATTTGTATTTCCCTAATTAGTAATAATGTTGAGCATAATTTTTATGGTTAGTGACCACTGTTCTGATTTTTCACCCATTTTCTATTGGAGTGTTTCACCTTTACTTATGGATATACAAAATTTCCTCCCTTTTTAATTGTGAGATATACTATACAAACAAAAATACATGAAACGTCTATTTACAATTTAATAAGTAATTTCAAAGAAATAACCATGTATGTACAACCTATGTCAAGAAATAAACATTTCCAGAACCCTAGAAACCCCACATCTGTGTCTCTCTAATTCAACCCCATCTTTTGCTCCAGAAGGAACCATTATGTTGATTTTTCTGAGAATCATTTCCTTGCTGTTTTGTTTTTTTTCAGTGAGGGAGATTGGACCTGAGCTAACATCCATTGCCAATCTTCCTTTTTTTGCTTGAGGAAAATGGTCCCTGAGCTAACATCCGTGCCAATCTTCCTCTGTTTTGTATGTGGGACGCCACCACAGCATGGCTTGATGAGCAGTGCATAAGTCCATGCCTGGGATCCAAACCTGCAAACCCCGGGCCACTGAAGCAGAGCATGCAAACTTCAGCACCAAACCACCAGGCAGGCCCCTCCTTGCTTTTTTTTTGATAGTTTTATCATTAATGTATGCATCCCTAAGCAATATAGTTTAATGTGGTCTATTTTGAACTTTATACTGTATGTATTCTCTTAGGTTTTGCTGCTTTAGATCAACATTATGTTTGTGACACGTACCCTGATCTCATATCCCACCTTGAAGGGTCCAGGATTTAGGGTCCATCTTACTTTAGTCCTACAGCTTTGCCTGTAACTCACATTTACATTGGATTAGCTGAGTTGAAATTTAAATAAAACTAAAACAAAGTAATACTCATCTAAGTCTATTTATGTCTTTTATTTTACCCCAATTTACAAATATCTCTATGTTAATTCCAGATGAGTCAGGAGATTTCACTACGTTGCTAGTTAGTTGTTATGGTAACAGATTTATTTTCATTTTATTGCTACCTTATTCCTGAACATTTTATTTTATGTTTGGTAGAATCATGAATTAACTTTAGTACACCCACACTTCACATCTACTACCTCTGAGGCCTGGCCAGTTTCTCCATATTCTTTTCTCTTCAATACCAGTAGGCTAAATATATATCTTAGAAGAACTCTGGTCTTCTGGGTTCACGGAAATATAATATGAAATAACCAGATAAGTCAGTTATAAATATTCAAGTTTGCTGCCCAAGCCCATAGTGCTTAGTAAACACTAATAATTAGGACCCAACCATATTGCCAATTACAAATAGATAAACTAATTTTTAAAAAAAAACTGTATTAGTTTTTACCTAGTTTTCTTGTTCTCTGACTCTCTTTCCTAAGACATCCTCAGGGTTCAATTCAAATTAGTTCAGTTCAACAAAGAATTATTGAGAGCCTAACCAATATCCCCTCCCTGAACCATAAAAAAGGAAGAAGAAAAGAAAAAAAGAAATGACATCTTCTTCAATGGATTCATGGTCCAGGAAAGAAGGCATACATATAGAAATAATTACCATGTAGCATAAGGGTAACAACAGAAGCAAGAACAAGGTGGAAGTCACATAGAGGAGAGAGTGATTAACTCTATTAGAGTTCAGGTCATTAAGGGAAGATACTACAGAAGGAAGCATCCAAACTGGTTTTAAAAGGATAAATAGAAATTTTTCAGCCAGGGAAAACAGTTTAGGCAAAAGCCTGGAGGTTACAATGAGTTCAGTGAACTACTTGTGATTCAGTATTGCTGGAGATTTCGGCACAAAGGGGAAGCATGTAGAGAGCCGAGGCTCCAGAGAAAGTCCAATGTCAGATCACCAAGTGTACTGTATGGCTGGTCAAGAAATTTGAACTTTAGTCTATAAGCAATAGGAAGCCATTTAAGTACAGGGACATAATCAAATCTGGATTTCAGGAATATTATCTTCAATATGTTGTAGAATTTAGGTGGTCAGCTGTATAGTAATTATTAGGATTGGCTTGATTGACAGTAACCCAAAATAACACTGCTTACAAAAGCTAGTCCAGAGATCCACTTGAAGGCTGATATGGCATCAGAGGCTCCATGGGTGTCAAAGACTCAGTCTCTTCCCACACTGTTGCTCTCCTGCAGGGCCCTAATCTAATGTCCAAGATGGCAGTCTCCACATTCCAGACGGCAAGGTTAAGTAGAGACACGGTAAAAGAGAGCAGAGTGTGCCCACCAACCATCATTTTTGTGTGTGTGAGGAAGATCAGCCCTGAGCTAACATCCATGCTAATCCTCCTCTTTTTGCTGAGGAAGACTGGCTCTGAGCTAACATCTACTGCCAATCCTCCTCCTTTTTTTTCCCCAAAGTCCCAGTAGATAGCTATATGTCATAGTTGCATATCCTTCTAGTTGCTGTATGTGGGACGTGGCCTCAGCATGGCCGGACAAGCGGTGCGTCTGTGCGCACCCGGGATCTGAACCCGGCCGCCAGCAGCAGAGCGCGCGCACTTAACAGCTAAGCCACGGGGCCGGCCCCAACCATCTTTTGAAGATCTCCAGAAACTGCCACATGACTCTTCTGCCTACTCCCACTGGCCAGAAGTTAGTCACATGGTCTGCAAGGTATGCAGGGAAGTATACCAGAAAAAAACAGAACTGGAGGACAACTGGCAGTTTTTGCCACTGAGAAATAAGACATTGGAAGCAAGGAAGGCCAATAAAAAGACTACTGCAGTATTACAGTGAGAGATGATAAAGACTGTGTTAAAGCAGTGTACATGAGGATGGAGAGTGAAGGCAAGATCTGAGAGCAGTTTGGGAAGCAGAATGGTTTAAGAGTTGGTGGATGGGGTGATAGCTCTTGGCTTCTGGCTTGAGTGACTGAGTACATAGAGGCATCACCGTGGGGAATTTTCACCATCATAAAACAGATGGAAGAAAAAAAACAAAAACAAGAAAAAATTCAAGAGTATTTTTACTGTATAAAGTCTTTTTGCCTTTGACACTACCCTTTCCCCAGAGCTTCCTCCAAATGTTTTGATTTTACTTACAAGCAGAAGGGGAGATACCAATTTCCAAATAACATAGAATGCTGGGCCTTTTCCTTCTATTCAAGACAGGGAGATAGGAAAACTTCCAGACCTGACTGTCACTAACTGGAAGAATGACCGAGGGCAAGTGAGTTCTTCCTCCGGATCATAGTTCCCCCATCTGTAAAATAAGAAAGTTGCACTAGATAATGTCTTAGTTCTCATCAGCTATAGAATTATTTGATTCACTAATTAGACCAATCACCCATGCTAATCCACAGCGTGAAGTGAACAACCTTGTGTGACTCCAGCCACACATTCCTTGCCAATGGAAAAAAGTAATTGAGGCAATACCTTGAAGTTCAAGCAAACACAATTTCCTGTCTAATTGTTCACATCTCTTTTCACTTGGCTCTTGGAAACCTAGTTTAGTGTGGTCTGGTGGTATTCAAGTTCAGTGAATTTACAAAGTCTCTTATTAAAGTGGAGGAGGTTTTGCCAATTGCATTTCAAGATTGCTTTAAAAGGTTTTACTTGGGGAGGGGGAGATTACTTTTCCTATCATGTACATAAGTCTCCATGTGGTAGCTGAAAATATCTCCCTTGAATTAAGAAGTATTTTCCCTTTGGGTTGGTCAAGTACACATTGTTCCACCTACTACGAAGGATTGAAATGACCTGTTTCATCGCAGAGCAAAGTCATGGTGGCGGCATGTGATTTTTGGCAGAAAGAACACTTTGTAATTGCTAATTTCCTATATCCAAATTCAGCGGAAGATTGCAGCCGGAGTTCATAGTATTTTGCAAGTCTTGACAAGCAGGAAGCAAGGATGCTGCCAGGTTTTTTAAAATACCGACAACTCTAGACTAGCAGCAAGTTTGCTGAGGATGAGGCTTTGGAAAGAATGTTCAAATCCAAGACCCCAAATGCCTTATGGATTCATGAAAGAGTCCATAGGACACAACTGGTAGCCCCAGGTGTTTGCCCTGGCCCCATCTCTCTTCCCGTCTCCATTGTGTTCTGTGCCAACTGGCAGCTGTCCTCAAGGTCAGACTCCTTTTACCAAATCAGCAACTTAAATTAAATGAGAATCAGTAATGCTTTCAGCAGGTATAATCCATTTTACTTGGAAAGTATTTCAGCTAGTATTTCTTTTGATACAAAAAAGTTTGGAAATCTGATATAAACGTAATATTTTAGAACTCATGTTGAGCACCAAATTTGCATTTCTCAGCCAAAGAAAAATATTCCTTACTGAATAAGTATTAGATCCCAGTCTAGGAGGAAAATGTACATCTTCCAAGCGGCCCAAAGAAAACAGACCCAACTAAGACTATGATGATATAATCAACTTGGAAGTCACAGTTTTATGTTCCTCAACTTCCTAAATAATCTTTAATCCTGTCAATTGTATTTTTAAATTAATCATTCTTTGCATATGACAAACAGACCTTAAGTTGCAAATTTCTTTACTCTTTGTACATTTAGGCACATTTGCAGGATGTGGGACCTGGAGTTGTAGATTACAGCTGATAACACTAGAACGTTGAGTTCCTAGTTAGGTCTATAAAATATCTTTGATGTTGTAAAATCTGTGAATTCTCAAAATCTAAAACACCGTATAGCACTTTTGCTGACCAAAAACTTGAGATGCGAGCAAGAGCTACGTGCTATGGGGCAAAGATGACAGGCTCAGTGGTGACACTGAGCGATGCTCAAGGCCAAGCTAGTTTCTTGCTAGTAAGGTAACCTTGGGTAAACCAGTTAGCCCCTCTCTCACAATTAATTTCTGATTGTTTCAATAGCACTCTAAGTGAGAAAAGTCGTGCATGTTGCATACAGATATGTATATAGAGATAAATATATAGGTATAGATCGGTAGACTGGCAGGCTAATTCCTCTAGTTGCTCAGGCCTAAATCCCTGGAGTATCTTGTCTTCTCTTCTTCTCTCACACCTCACATCTAATCTACTAGCAAATTCTGCCAACTTTTCCTTCAGAATATATCCAGAATCTGACCGCATCTCATCACCTCCATTGCTACCATGATGGTGCCCCGTGCCATCAGCTCTCCCTGGATGATGGCAACTATCTCCTCCCTGCTGGTCTCTCTGCTTCTTGCTCTCCTCAGGTTATTTTCAATACAGAGGCCAAAGGGGCCTTCTTAAAACAGAAGTCAGATCCTGTCACTCCTCAGCTCAAGGTCCTCCAATGAATTTCCTTCTCTCTCAGAGGAAAAGCCAAGGTCCTTCCCATGCTCCATCAAGCCCTGAGGATCTGGCCTCTCCGTCAGCTCTCACTCATCTCCATCCCTCTCTAGCCTGCCCCTGCCTTTGGTGCCTCTGCCCCAGCCTCCTCAGCCTCTTTCCAGACACACCCTTGCCTCACATCTCTGCACTGTTGCTCGCTCTGCCAGGGTAACCTGGGTATGAGTTAATAAGGACTAAATATTAGAGCTGAATCATCAGAAGTGAAAAAGATACAGTAAACCCACAGTATGTTTAAGAGTGAGATATTATAAGACTCTGACAAATTGGAGCAAGGGGATTAAAACAAGTAGAAATAAATCTGTGTTCTCATATTAACTAAAAATATTTTTAAATATTTTGTTATATTATTTAAATAATTTATTATATTATTATGTGTAACAAAGTTTTTCAGGTGTGGGATTAGTATGCATTTCGAAATGAGCATTTCAAAGTATCTTCCAACTCTAAAATTCTATAATTAACAGATATTATTAAAACTAATTATGTAAATCAAATACAGGTATGCTTTCCCACATAACTGTGCTTATAGAATATTAATACAGTCTTATTTAAATACCAGGTTTAGATTGCTATATTTAAAAAAAAATTTTTTCAGCTATGTGGTTTTATGAGAAGACTTTTTCTATTCCAGAAATTTATTGAGAACCAGTGAAGTTTAAATTTTCCTGCCTATTGAGATCTTATTTTGAGCATTCCCCCACCATTCTCTTGATAGACTGTGTGTGTGTGTATGTGTGTGTGGAGAGAGAGCAAGGCTTCTGCCTTTGGATCATGCTGCAGTTTCTTAAAAGTAATATTTGCACAGTGCTTTATAAGAGGGCTTGTTAAAATGCAGATACCTGAACCTCATCCCAGACATTCTGAAATGGATCTCTAGTGCTGGGACCCAGGAATCTGCATTTTAACACACACCCCTAGTTGATTTATGTATGTTAAATTTTGTGGATTACTGCAAAGAAAGTATATTCCACATTCAGCAAGAAAATGAAAACCTAATAAGCATTGCTTGAGGATTCTTAGTCAATATATAGGAAACATTCTCTTAACATATCAGGCACATGTTTTCTGCCAGGCATTGTTAAGAGCACTGAGAATACAGTTATTCTTATTATTAGGTAACAGCTTTATTCAGAGATAGTTTATATGCAATACAATTCAGCCATTTAAAGTGTGCTATTCAATGGTTTTTAGTCTATTTACAGAGTTGTGTAAAAATCCCTACAATTAATTTTAAAACATTTTCATTATTCTCAAAAGAATCTCTGTACCCTTTAGCTATACCTCCCAGCTCCCCAGCCCCAGAGCCTAAAAACTAACCTAGTTTCTGTCTCTATAGACATGCTGTGAAGACTCGTGTACAAGTTTTTGTGTGGACATATATTTTCATTTCTCTTAGGTTTATACATAGAGTAGAATTGCTGGGTCAAATTGTAACTCTCTATGTAACTTTTTGAGCAACTGCCAGACTACTTTCCAAAGTGGCTGCACCATTTTACATTCCCACCAGCAATGTTTGAGGGTTCTAATTTCTCCACATTCTTACCAACACTTGTTATTATCTGTCTTTTTGATAATAGCCATTCTAATGGGTATGAAGTGGTATTGATTTGCATTTCCCTAATGACTACCATGACAAGCATCTTTTCATGTGCTTATTGGCCACTTGTATATATTCTTTAAAGAAATGACTATTCAGATCCTTTGCTCATTATTTAATTGAGTTATTTATCTTTTTATTATTGGGTTGTAAGAATTCTTTTATATATTCCATCTATAAGTCCTTTATCATATATATGATTTGCAAATATTTCCCACCATCCTGTGGATTGTCTTTTCATTTTCTTAATAATGTCTTTTAATGCACAAAGTTTATAATTTTGATGAATTCCAACGTATCTGTTTTTTCTTTTGTTGCTCATGCTTCTAGTGTCACATCTAAGAAACCATTGCCTAATCCAAGGTCATGTAGATTTATCCCTATATTTTCTTTTAAGAGTTTTATAGTTTTAGCTCTTACATTTAAGTTTTTTATCCATTGTGAGCTAAATTTTGTGTATTTCCTGAGGTAGAAGTCCAACTTTTTTCCACTGCATGTGAATGCCCAATTGTCCTAGTACCATTTGCTGAAAAGAGTATTTTTTTCCCCATTGAATGGTTTTAGCACCTTGTCAAAAGTCAATTGACCATAAATGTGAGGGTATATTTCTGGATTATCAAGTCTATTCCATTGATCTAGATGTGCATCCTTATGCCAGTATTATACTGCCTTGACTCCTGTTACTTTATAATAAAAAGTTTTAATATCAGAAAGTGTGAGTCCTCCAACTTTGTTCATCTTTTTTAAGATTGTCTTGGCTATTCTGGGTCCATTGAGTTTCCACATGAGTTTTAGGATCAGTTTGTCAATTTCTACAAAGAAGCCAGGTGGGATTCTGTTAGGGATGCACTGAATGTGTAGATCAGTTGGGGGAGTGTTGCCATCTTAACAATGTTAAATCTTCTAATCTATAAACATAAGATGTCTTTCCGTTTATTTCCATTTCCAATGTCTTCTTTAATTTCTTTCAAAAATTTTTGTAGTTTTTACAGTGTATGTTTTGCACTTCTTTCGTTACATGTATTCCTAAGTATTTTATTCTTTATGAAGCTACTGTAAATGGAATTTTTTTCTTAATTTCATTTTTGGATTGCTCATACAGGTGTATAGAAATACAAGTGATTTTTGTGTATTAATCTTGTATCCTGCAACCTTGTTGAACTCATGTATTCTAATAGATTTTAGTGGATTTCTTATGATTTCCTATGAATAAAATCATGTCATTTGCAAATAGAGATAGTTTTACTTCTTCCTTTCCAATCTGGATGCCTTTTATCTCTTCTACTTGTCTAATTGCCCTGGGTAGTACTTCCAGAACAATGTTAAATGAAAGTGGCAAGAGTGGACATCCTCGTTTAATAGGGAACTGATCTTAGGGGGAAAGCTTTCAGTTTTTCACCATTAAGTATGATTTCAAAAGAAAAAACAAACAAAAATAGTCTTACCCTTATAGAGTTTGTAGTCTGATAGAGGAGATAGACAATAGTCAAGAAATTGCACAATATAATTAAATTATGATAAGTTTGATGGCGGGAAAGTATTCCTGGCCCCCGGGGGATAGATTCCAATGACCTTGTCCTTTCTTTTTCTTCAAGCCCTGAGGGGAACAGTTCACTCACAGCAGGCTTAATCTAAAGCACCTTTGCTTCAGGGAGACAGAATTTAAGAAATCCACTACACGCTAAGCTTCTTGAGGGCAGCGTTGTGTCTTATTCATTGTTATATTCCTGGCACCTACACAGTACTTGGGCATATAGTAGACTTCTAGTAAACATTTGTTAAATGAAAGAAGATTGGGAACTTAATATTTCTCCCAGGAATTTCCAAGACAATCTGAAAAATAAAGGCAAGGAACTGATTACTCCAAAGACCATTTGACCCCCACTTACAGCTTCCCAAAACACGTATTATTCCTCTTTTACAATGAAATGCCAAAGAGAGTATGGCCCTAAGACCCAGGCAAGAAAAGCTTCTGCTCGGCCTCTCTTTGACTCTACCCTGGCCGTATGTCTCCCTACTCTCTGGGCCTCCATTTCTTCATTTGTAAATTGGAATAATAATAGTTCATACTTCATGTGACTGTTGTTGAGAATCACGTGAATTGATATGTAGAAAGTACTTCAAACAGAGGAGGGAAAGAAGTCATAGGAACAAATTCTAGAAAGCTGGCAATAGCAAGAATCCCTCTTGGGAAACATAAATTTTAAGAAGAGGGACATTGTTTCTTCTCTTCCCAATTAGAGAAACTCAGGAGTATTTCTCAAAGCATTGTTCTTGCACTGTCTTGCAACAGAATCAGTAGGATTCTTGTTTGAAAAGTAGATTCCTGGGCCCTATCCAAGACTTCCTGAATAAGAATCCCAGGAAAGCCTCATTCTCAACAGGCACCTTTAAGGGTTGAGAACCACACTCTAGAGAGAGTGCATCTCCACTGCTATAAATTATCCCAGGTAATTCTAACATACCCTTCCTTTCCTTCCTTTCCCTGCGCTTCTGTAAGGATGTTTCAAGTAACAGAACACCACCAAACTGATTCACTGTTAGCCAAGAGTTTCTTAAGAAGTCATTTGTTACCTTACTCAACATCTTAAGTATTCCCATTGATCTATTCCACTTAATTGGAACTTGTTTATAATTGGATCGCTTAAAGAATAATTACCAGAGAATCTCAGCAACTCTTTACCTTCTAAAGGGACATGATGAATGGAACTCGCTGCACATGCGGAAGTTTTAGCCTTTTTAAATCATAACAGAGAAGCTCTCCCATTGGTGCCTTCTGGGGCTACTTTGGTTTGTCTATCTCTTAAAGGACTGGCCTATCTGTAATTTAATCCTGATTCCAGGACCCTTCCATAGTTTCTAAGACTCACTTTTTAGGTCTTTAGACAATGCTACATTTATATATGGCATCTATTTCAGCTCTGAATTTGGAGAAATTTCGAAGTCTACGTATATCTGTAGATTCCCAAGAGGTAGACCACAAAGGCAAAGGAGCTTAGTTCAAACGACAAGGAGACCAAGTAACCTGAGGCCTCTGTGGCACCAGTATCCACTACTTTAGCCAAAACTTCAAACTTACAGAACCCAGATTGAGGCTGGGAGCAGGAGCAAGGATTCTAAGAAATCTTTCCGAATTATGCAGATTTTCCTTTGGTCCATACTTGTTTCCAGCTGAAGCTGACAGCGAGATTATTCTTAATTACAGAATCTTCTAAGTAAGCGTTTGATGTGATTATTTATAGGTTTCTGAGTAAGATTGTCATTTGGAGACAGACTTCTCTAAGGTGAGTTTTGTCTTTGTAATTTACTGAAGAACAGGTATGAAAATAACAACTGAATTAATTTAATTGTTAAATCATAAAATGATAAGTTTGGAAGTAAACTTTGCATATCGTCTTGACCATCCCCTCTTGACACAGATATATGAACTGGGCTATTTAGATGTGCAAAAAGTGCGAAGCAGACCGTACTTGAAGATGAAGGGAGGAAGCCACACAAAGCTCTTGCCTCGCATTCTCCTTTTTGGCCTCTCTAGCATCCTAGTTAGATCCTGAAAATCCATATGGAGCTACCATATAATCTTCTTGTTGCTCAGTAAGGAAACATTTCATACTTACTGGCTATGGGACCCATGATGCCAGGTTTATATCCCTTCATGTAGGTGAGGATAGGATAGAAGTAGAGGAGGGAAAGAAGTTGGGTGGAAATAAAAGTAAATACATTTTCTAACCTAGATAATATAACCTATAACCCTTTATAATATCAATTATTCCTATCAGTCAATTTTTCCTGTTAGAATTAGATGCCTAGAATAATAGAATTTAATCAAAAGAGTAATATATTTGGAACAATTTTTGTTTTCTTGGCTTCATTACTAAATTTTGTCATTTAGAGGTATTCAACTTCTTTTTCTCTCAGAGTCACATTTACTAGTCCTGATAGGTTCAGAGGGTCAGAGAAATAGAATAACTATGATTACATTACCAATCTTGACAGCTAATATACCAACTGCATTACCTAGTTGCTCTTCATATGTTATTAGCAAAAGAGAGGCCTCCATTGAAAATGGATTCAGATGTTTTAAAACCAGATGCTTTAGGGATAAAACAACAGTAGTTCCTGTTTTGACAAATAAAGAGCTGTCTTGAGCCTTTAATTTATCCCTAGTACATAACACTAGCCATATGATCATTTCTCAGCAGCTCAGTAGGAATCGGCTCATAGTAGAGGGCATGTTGCCCACTGCGATGGCTTATAGCTTCTAGAGGATGCTGCCAGGAATATGCACCTCATATGCCTTTTCCTACTCTCTTTCTGATTGGAGAGTCACTATTCAAACTGAAAAGCTTATCTACTAATTTAAATTAATTCCAGGTAGGTCAAAGCTTACTGTTCAGGGAGGATTATATGTTATGTCCTTGAATACACGGATCTCACTTAGTTCTCATGACAACTCTTTAAAGGAGGTATCTATTTTCCATTTTGAAGAAGAGGAAATAGATCTCAGAGAGGTTAAGTAGCTACCAAAATCACATAGTTTTTAAGAGGTTGCTCCCAATTTAATTTTAGTTTTGTCTGATTGCAAAGTCCAGGCTTTTCCCACCCAGTTTCAAAGAAGGAAAAGTCATGAGATTACCCAAACTACCTGTTATATCTGGCCCCCGAACTTATCAAATCCATAGTGTAGCTTTGATCATCAAAAAAATTGATGATCTTTTTGCTATGAATCAGGCAAACTTCATAAGGCAATTACTTAGATAAAAGTTATGCTGTTTTTCAAAGAATTACTGTAAAGACTAGTTGTCTACGTATTGTTCATTTCTCCAAACACATAGGGCGCACCTAAATGCAGACATTATACCAGTCCCTGGAGATATGAGGGTGAGTAAGATACACAGCCTGTGCCCTTCATCTCACAGCATCATGGTAGAGATAGATCTGAAATAATATCTATTATCAGGAATTCCATTCAAACTGTTTAATAACTATACTGAACAAGCACCAATCCATCAGAAGAGACACTGGCTGTATGCAGCTGGTATGGCCAAATTGCATGCTTATGGTCTATCAGCTTTGCCTTTAACAATGTAATCAATACTAAAATAGAGATATCTGGGAACACAGGTGGGGAGAGGGTGGAAGGAAGGGATGGAGGGGGTCATGAACAACTGCACAATAGAGATGACGTATGATCTGAACTTTGAAGGATGAGTAGGAGTTTTCCACTGGACAGAAGAGGATAGGGCATTTTAGGCAGAAGAAAACAACTGAATTAAACAAAGGCTGCATATGGGGTATCTAAAATACTCAAATTTATCGAATCAAAATGTGGAATAGTGGTTGCCAGGTGCTGTGGGGAGGGAGGAATGGGAGTTACTAATCAATAGGCATAAGGTTTGAGTTAAGCAACAAGAGTAAGTTCTAGAGATCTGCTGTACAACATTGTACCTATAGTCAATAATACTATATTGTACACTTAAAAATTTGTTGAGAGAGTAGATCTCATGTTAACTGTTCTTACCACAATAAAACAAAATTAAATATAAACGAACAAACAAACCAAGGCTGGGTGGCATTGGGAAATGTGTAGAAGCCTGCTGTGGTTACTTACGGAGCTCATGGGGAGTAACGGCCAGAGATGATGACGGAAAATCATGTTAGGCCAAATCATGAAGGGCTTAAGCTTAGCTAACGAGTTTTTACTTACTTCTCTGGGCATCAGAGAACCTGAGCAATTACATCTATGAATGAGATAATTTTGGTGGTATTGTAGATAGTACACTAA
This sequence comes from Ceratotherium simum simum, assembly GCF_057802395.1. NCBI lineage: Eukaryota > Metazoa > Chordata > Mammalia > Perissodactyla > Rhinocerotidae > Ceratotherium > Ceratotherium simum. The sequence continues at coordinate 36,519,460 of NC_141916.1, forward strand.
TGGGGGAAGAGCATTTAGAGGCTATTTCAATAGTTTAGGAGAGATATAATGAGGGTCTCTACTGGTATTGTTGCAAAGAGAAGGGGATGCATGCAAGAGACATTTTAACTATATGTAATGGCTGCTTGAATATATTGAGAAGGGGAAGAAAGACTCGAGAATGAGTCCAAAGCTTTTGACTTGAGCAACTTTGTTGGCTTTTCTTGAGATAGTACAGGCAAATGAAGATAACATCTCCAGTATGTTTGGAAAGTGAGCAAGATAATGATCTTGGTTTTGGACATAGTGTGTCATGCAGAACCCCCAGATGGAGAAGTAAAACAGGCAATCGGAAATACAGATGACTGACAATATCTATTCTGCTTAATTAAATCATTCTATGCCATGTATATATATGCACACATACATATATATATACACACATACTTGACAGAAACTCATAGCCTAAGGAGGAAACATTTGGAAACTAAAATATGTAATTACTCCTCCTTTAGAAGTTAGGTTGAAAATAACATTTATTGAGTTGGTGCTTTTTATGAGCCCGATGCTATCTTTTCCCAGCTTGTTTTCGTTTGTCCAAAGAACAGAATAAAGACGCTGAATAGATCTTTCTGAATTAGAACAGTTTCTTTTAGTTTTATGGTTTGAGTCAACTTATAGATTGCATATTATAATTTATAAATATCAGAATGTATTCAAAGACTGAGTTTGGCCTATTTGGATATTGCGTGGTACTGGTAAGGCCAAGGTTAGATCTTGATTGCCTTATAGGTGTGTTTGATTTGCACATATACCTGAGATAGGTCTTTGAAGAGTGTTTTTATTATTTTGCTTTAATGAATTCCAAAATTGCATGCTGTTGTCTAGTAACAGACTGCACATAAAACTCCAGCACTGACTTGGCAAATGACAACTGGGGGAATTGCTCAGTATTGGTACATAGTCTGAATTGGCACTAGTCTACACAATTGGTAGTTAATCTTCATATCAATGAGCAGAATAGTATTAAATAGCTCCCTCATTTACATGATTTTGCATTAAAATGATTCACATATACATCTAATATATTGTGTGATCCAGTAACTCAAGTCCCTCTGAAAGCATATTCTATTTCTATTTGGTTACCTGCTCTCACCAGGGTCCTCAGGAGAAAAACTACCAAATTGAGTAGTTTATTTTTTTTGGCACATTTTTACCTACCGGTGTCACTGTTTTCCCAGCCTTCAGGCACCTAAAGCTGTCAAACTAGCTCAGCTTGCCCAAAGGCCACCACTGCAGTATTTCACTCAAACCTGCCATTTACATGTGTCCAGATTACCTTCCCTCCTTCTCTCTGGTGTCATTTAAACTCCCACTTAGGAGAACACCACATTTTAGGAATTAAAGTATATTCACAGTTGTATAAAAATGATCGGCCAATCTTCCCGAGGGCGGGTGGGGGACACCAAGGGATGCACATATGCACAATTTTGTGCCCCCTAGTTCTTAGCAGCAACACTGCCTTCTTCAGGACTTTGCTTGTCTTTCAGAGCTAGCCAACATCTCTCAAAAAGAGCCAGGTAATCACCCTCCAGATGAATGATTCACTATGCAATTTGTAGGTATAATGGGATTTGTTAATTTGCAATTTCATCAAGATATAATTTGTGAGTAAAGATTGTGATAAAGCTATAATTACCACTGTGTGATTTTGTTCATTGCTTTTGAAAATACTTATAAAGTTTCTATTCCATGCACTAGGGAAGGAATAAAGATGCTCAAGAAATGGTCCCTGACCTCAGGGAGCTTAGAGTCTCTTATGATTGGATAAGGCATGTGCAAGATAACTGTAGTGTAATATGATGTAGCGTAGAAAGTCGTGATGCCGGGGAAGGGATGGAAAATGTGCCCCATGGATATTCAGGAGAGAAAGAAATCATTTCTAGTTTAGGGAGAATCAAAAAACACTTTGTGGAAGATATGGCTAATAATAGTAATAATAAAAATAATAATAATAACCATTTAAAATGCCTTACTCACATTATTTTATTTAATCATTTATGAAATAGATATTAATTACATTTTACAGATAAGAAAACTGATTTTGAAAGATGGATAGATTTTTAGAGGCAGAAGCAGTGTTGGGAAGGGGGTTGCTCATCAGCAGGAATAGTCAGAACAAAGGCATTAATGTGGGAAAGCAAGGGGCACATTCAAAGAAACTATATAGATTAATTTGGTTGTAAGATTGGATGAGTAAAGCCAAGTAACAAGAGAGATAAAACTGAATATTTTATTTGAGCTAGGTCATGGAGGAATAGATGGGAGTTGTCATGGAGATAGAATAAAATAACCTGGCAGATGGTTTATTTTAGGAATATTGTAGAAAGATTTGTCAAAGATGAGGAAGTGATTTTGGGATTGAATATTTAGGAGAAAGTGATACTAGGAGAAAGAATAGTAAACACAAGGGAATATGGGACGTCAAGATTCTGTACTAATGAGTTTAATTATAAATCTCCTAACACTGTCTGTGCTAGTGGAGAATGGGCTTGGGGGAAGGGCCAAGCAAGGTGTGAGACATAATCAATGATGTTAGGGTTCATAAAGTTATGAACATCAAGGATTATCCCCCTGGAGGGATAATCTTATACTATGTCTTGACCAGAGTGGGTCAAACTCAAGTCCAGTTCAGGAAGTTACCATGATGTACCAAAGGTGATCCTTGTAGGACGGACCATGGTGACTCATGTGGTAGGTGAAGACTAACTGTCATCAAGGAAGACCTTTCAGGGCCCAATGAGAGAAGTTCAGAGCAAAATTGAGCCACAAGGAAAAGGATTGATTTAGGCTAAGAAGCCAGTTCTATGCCACTGCTAGTTACCGATTTCCTAGGGTACAAGGTTGACTTTTAACAAGGATACTCCCCATTCCACCCTCTGGTGAACTGGCAGAAAAATTAGGCATCATAGACCTAGGCAGAGGAATTGCTAAAGAGACTTCTTGGTGGGGCTTTGTGGTCTTTTCAGTCTTTGGGTTGGAATCTTATAAGTCATACCCTAGAGTAAGGATAAACCAGAAATAGACTGGCCTTTACAGAGACTGAAGCCCAGCTTCAAATTGTAATAATCTTTGATTGAATTATTTAAGTTAATATGGACTTTCTAGTGTCCCTAGCCACCTAATATATCTTCTCTGGAGGAATATAATATCACTTTAGGCCTAAATTATGTGCATAATTTTTTCATAAAAAATGTTTGGTACTCAATTAAGAATACTCAGAAATATGTGGAAATAAGACAAGTGCCTAAATGCAAACAGAAATAACAGATATAAAAAACTTATACAACTTAATAGCAAAAAAGTACATAATTTGATTAAAAATGGGCAAAGGACCTCAACGGATATTATCCCAAAGATAATATACAAATTGCCAACAGGTAGATGAAAAGATGCTCAACATCACTAATCATCAGGGAAATGCAAATCAAAATCACAATAAGATATCACCTCACACCTGTTAGGATAGCTTTTATCCAAAAGACAAGCGATGATAAGTGTTGGCAAGGATGTAGAGAAAAGGGAACCCTGTAGACTATTTGTAGGAATATACATTGGTACAGCCACCATGGAAAACAGTATGGATGTTTCTCAAAAATTAAAAATATAACTACTATATGATCCAGCAATTCCACTTCTGGGCATTATCCAAAAGAAAGGAAATCAGTATCTTGCAGAGTTAGCTGCACAATCATATTCATTGCAGCATTATTTACAATAGCCAAGATATGGAAACAACCTAAGTGTCTGTTAATGGATGAATGGATAAAGTAGATATATATCATATATATATATATATATCGAAGATGTGAGATATATGTGTAGATATATATACATATAATGGAATATTATTCAGTCATGAGAAAGAAGGAAATCCTGATATCTGCAACAATATGGATGAAACTAGAGGACATTATACTAAGTGAAATAAGCCAGACAGAGAAAGACAAGTATTGGGGTAGTATGGTATGGGTAGTATGGTTGTTACTGTGGGCTGGGAGTTGGAGGAGATAGAGAGATGCTGATCAAAGGGTACAAGTCTTCAGTTATAAGTCGAATAAGTTCTGAGAATCTAACGTATACCATGGTGACTATAATATCATATATTATTAACAAGACTGTATTTTACACTTGAAATTTACTGAGAGTACATTTTAAGCATTCTCACCACACACACAAAAAGTAACTGTGTGAAGTGATGAATGTGTTAATTAGCCTGATTGTGGTAATCATTTCACAAAGTATACATATATCAAATCATCATGTTGTACACTTTAAATATATAGAATTTTATTTGTCAATTATATCTCTATAAAGCTGGAGAAAAAAAAGAAATAACAGAAAACATAAATGAACATCCAGGAGATCCAGATAATGACATATCAGACACAACTTGGAAATATTATAATTAACACATTAAAAAAGATAAAAGACAAGGTTGAGAATGTTGGCAGAGAATTCGCAACTATAGTAAAAGAAACAAATAGAAAATCCCAAATTCAAATGATTCATTTAAAAGCAGAACAGACACAACTGAAGAGAGAATTTGTAAACTGGACATAGATTAGAATTTTAGAAGAAAATATCCAAACCAAAATATAAAAAAATAAAAGGATGGGGGAAAAAAAGTGCAAACCATCTAGAACATAATGACAAGTTCTAACATGACTTTAATTGGAGTTCAAAAGGAAGGAGAATGAGAATGGTGCAGAAGAGATTTTCTAAAGCTTACTAAAGACATCAAGCCACAGATTCAAGAAGCACTGTGAATGCCAAGTAAGAGGAGCACAAGGAAAACCATATCCAGTTTAATCACAGGAAAACTGATCAAAACTAAATATAAACTAGAAAATTTTAAAGCAGACATAGAACAAAAGACATTACTTTCAAAACTGCAACATAACACTTACAGCTGACCTCTGCATAAAAACAATGGAATCCAAAAGAAAATGGAATGCTATCCTCAAAGTGTTGGAGGAAATACCTGCCAACTTAAAATTCTATACCTGGAGAAAAATATTCCTCAAAAACAGAGGAGAAATAAACAAATTTTAAAACATATAAAATTGAGAGAATTCATCACTTTCAAACCTGAACGAAAAGAAATACTAAAAGATATTTTTTTAGGTAAAAGGAAAATAATTCCAGATTGGAGAACAAAGATGACAAAAGAAATGAAGAGCAATATAAATGGTAAATATGTGGATAAATCTAAATAGATACTGATAGTATTAAACCATTATAATTATATCTTGTGAGATTTAAAATATATATGCAACTGAAATACACAATTATAGCATACAAGCTAGGAGTAGGTAAATGGAGTGAAAATGTTCTGTGAACCTACTTTTCCCTGGAAGTGGAAAAGATATTATTAAAAATTAAATTTTGATAAATCAAGTATGCTTATAGGTGCAAAGGGTTATCGGTGGGTGCAAAGGGTTTCTGGCCCCAATTCCAATGTGTGCGTGTGTGGGTGGGGGTCCCCCACACCTCCAACAAGCAAATCATGGACACCAGCAAGATGCCCAAGAATTCAATTCAATTCTGATGCTATCTACATGGAGATAGCATCAGATTCCATGGGTTGAGGGCTCAGTCCTATAAGACTGCATCCCCTCCCTACTTTGGACACCAGCCACAAGTCCCAGGTTATTATCTGTGCTCCTGACCAACCTGCTAAAAACTGGAGGTTCCAACGACCCCCTCCATCTCAGGATGCCAATCACAAGTCCACACTGTTGTTTGTACTTCTGACTGACAGGCTATAAATTGGAGGTTCCCATGACCCTCTCCTCAGGTTCAACTAATTTGCTAGAACAGCTCACAGAACTAAGGGAAACACTTATTTACGCTTACCAGTTCATTAAAGGATATGATAAAGAATACAGATGAACATACAGATGGAAGAGATACGTAGTGCAAGGTATGAGGGAAGGAACACGGAGCTTCCATGCCCTCACTGGGCACTCCACTCTCCCAGCACCTCCATGTGTTCACCAACTCAGAAGCTCTCTGAAAAAAGGCTAACAACTGTCTTTTTGGGTTTTTATGGAGGCTTTACTACATAGTCATAATTAACTAAGTCATTGGCCATTGGCAATTGATTCAACCTCAAGGCGCACCCCTAACCCTGGAAATCAGGTGGTCGGACTGAAAGTTCCAGTCCTCTGATCACATGGCTAGTTCTCCTGGCAACAAGCCCTCACCCTTGGGTGGAGTCCAAAAGCCACCTCCATTAATATAAATAAGAAATTCCAAGGGTTTGGGGAGCTGTGAGCCAGGAGTTGCAAAAGAAGACCACATATATATGAGAAATATATTTTGGTCATGTGAATGACTAAATATATATTTCTTATAAATCACAATATCACAGTATGTTATACACTAAAAGAATAGTTAGATAATTTATATATACAAGCAAGGAACAAAAATGAGTAACTAAAAGTCCTCAGTGAAACTGAAGTAAGGCAGAAAAAGGAGTCATAAGAGAAGAACAGACAGGACAAATAAACAACAAATAATGAAATAATAAATTTAAACTCAAGTAAATGAGTAATTGCATTAAATTTAAAGGTACTGAGTATGCCAATTAAAGACAATATCAGACTAGTTTTTAAAAACTACATTCTAATCAGAGACACATTCAAATATAAGAATACAAAAAGCTTAAAAGCTAAAAAAAATTGAAGAGTGACACATGCAAGTACTAACTTGGAGAAGGATGGTGTAGTTAAGTTAATGCAAAAGTAGACTTAGGCAAAAAGTATTCCCACAGATAAAGAGGAACATTTTATAATGTTTAATTCATCAAGATGTAAAACTTCTATATTTTTATGCACCTAATAAATTAGTCTCAGAATACAAAACTTTTCAGATCTAAAAGGAAATATAGGTAAAACTTGCAATCAAAATGATGAATTTTGATATACTTCTCTCTGTAATTTTTATTAGGAAAACATCAGTAAGGATACAAAGGATTTGAATAACCCAATTGCTACAATTAATCTAATTGAGACATATAAAACACTACACTCAACAAATTTAGAGCACGTACTCATTTCCAAAACTCTATGAAAATTTTACAAAAATAGACCATATGCTTGCCGTGAGGTAAACTCAATAAATTTCAAAGGACTTAAATTATTCAGAATATGTTCTCTGACCACAGAGGAATTCAGCTAAAAATCACTAACAGAAAAGTAACTAGAAAATCTTCATATGTTTGGAAATTAAGCAATATCCATCTAAAAAAACCATGTAGATTCTTAAAATATATTGAAATAAATGATAATGAAAATACTGCATATTAAAATTTATGGAATAAAGCTAAAGCCACGCTTAGTGGGAAATGTATAGCCTTAACTGCATATATTAGAAAATAAAAGTAGGTGCAAAGCAATTATCTAAGCATCCATCTCAAGAAGTATTCACAGAAAGAACAGCAAACTGAACCCAAAGAAAGTAAAAAGAGTGTAAAAGAAAGAGAAAATATAATACAATCATATAATAAAGAGGATCAAAAGCCAATAGTTCGTTCTTCAAAAAGATTGATCAAATTAATGAAGGGAGAAAAAAAACATAGAAGAGACAAGTAACCAATATCAGTAATGAGATAACACACAGATTCCACTAACATTAAAAAGATATTAAGAGGATATTGTGAACAATTTTTGGTAAAAACACAGCTTACCAAAAACCAACAAAGAAAAAATAGAAAATATGATCAGTCCTATAACTACTAAAGAAAGTGAATTTTAAAGCTCCCCGGAAAGAAAAGTCCAGAACCGGATTGTGTCACCAGTAAATTCTACCCAGGATATAAGGAAGTAATAACGTCAATATTGCACAAATTCTTCCAGATAATGGAAAAAGAGAAAACACTTACCAATTTGTTTTATGAGACCAGCATAATCTTCATACCAAAATCTGACGTGGATAGTATCAGAAAAGAAGATTACTGGTCATCCATTTTTTTAAAATTGATCTGTATATTCAGTACAATCCCAATCAAAATCTAAACTGGTATTTTATTTTAGTTGACAAGATGATTCTAAAAATTTATATGGTAATCAAAGAACCTAGAATAGTCATAATATAGAAAAAGAACAGATTTGGAAGACTTATACTACCCTATAAAGTTACACTAATTACAACAGCATGGTATTGGCACAAGGATAAACAAATGGATGGATACAACAGAATAGAGATTCAAACACATATGGTCACGTGATTTACAACTAAGTGATCATGGTCTTTCAGTGGTGGAAATCCTGTCATTTCAGTAAGTAGCGCAGGGTCTATTGGATAACCATGTGGAAAAAGAACTAAACCTTGAATCCTTCTGCACGTCATACACAAAAAATTAATTTAAGGTGGATCAGAAATGTGAAAGGTAAAAAAGTAAAACTTCTAGGAAAATAAATAGCCTAATATTTTCATGACCTCAAGATACACATTTCTTAAACAGGACACAAAATCATTAAGCAAAAAAGATTGATAAATTGGACTTCATTAAAATTAAGAACCTCTACTCATAAAATGCACCATCCAGAGAGTGAAAAGACAAATTACAGTCTGGGAGGATATATTTGTAATACATAAATCCAGCAAAGAACTTTGATCTGGAACATATAAAGAACTCCTATAAATCAATAAAAATAAGCAAACCACACACACACACACACACACACACACACACATTTACATACAAAGAGAAGAAAGAAACTCCTGAAGTGTCCTGTAATTAATTGTTGATCCATTAGGAACAAATAAACACCTATATAATGCCCACTGAGAATGTATTCTACCCCTTGGCCTAGTGTTCAAGTCCCTCCACAGTCTGGTCTCCCCATATCTCTCTGGCTCTACCTCACACTGCACACCCAGGCCATCTCTCTTCCTTAGCTATTAACATGCCTACACCATGTCTACTTGTACTTTCTGCCCCTGCATTTTGATGCTTACCATAAAAGTGCATTCAATACTGCCTAGCCATGACAGATAATTAATATGCACTTGTTGAGTGAATGCATGCGTGAAAGAATAAATTAATAAATGCCTTCTTTCCTGTTCTCTGCCCTTTGAAATCCTATCTATCCTTTGAGTTCTACACATATCTCACCTCTTCTGTGAAGTCTTTCCTGATGACAACAGCAAAAGTAATTCTTCCCCAAGATCTTCTAGCTCTTAACAGAACTGTTCCTTTGATTCTTATCGCATTCTGTCATGCACTATATATATATATTTTTTTTTCATATTCACAGATACTACTGTCCCATCACAAGAATAAATTCCAGAATAGCAAGGAACACGTCTGACGCCTGTCTATATATTATAAAGTATCTATCCAATTGCCTTGTAAACAGTGGTGCTCAATATTTTGTGGGGAACGGTGTAGTGTCATGTTTAAGAATGCAATCTCTAAAGTCAGACAGACCAGAACTCTAGCCCTGGTTCTGCCACTTCATAGCTGGTGACTCTGGGCAATTACCTGACTACTATAGGCATCAATTTCCTCATCTGTGAAAGGCAGATAATAATACATCCACCAAAGGATGAAATGAGAGAGTATACATCAAGGACTTAGATAGGAAATGTGATAAAATGATGGCTAACAGTAGCAGCAGTAGTAGTATTCATTGTTGATTATGGCTGACTCTGAATTGTAAAAGCATTAACTCGGAAAACTGAGAGAGAAACAAACACAAACACAGAACAACAACAAAAGAATAATAGAAACAGCTAGAGAAAATTTCAAATCAATAAAAATGTCCAGCTTGTCTTTCGTCTACTACAGACTAACCTACATGTGGCCCAGAAGTCTTTTAGAGAGTTCCGTTTCCTAACACTGCGTGAATGTTCTCCTCCCCTCTCAGATGACTGGCTTCTCACCTCTTTCTACCATACAAGGTCTCCAACAAATGACACAATGTAATTTCAGACACAGTATTACCCACCCTGGGATTTCTTTTCTGTTCTTAGCGAAAGTTAGAGGTGTCCTTCTCTTGCAAAAGACATAACTCAAAACTCAGGGTCCTTAATATTCTTAGAAGCCTCCCAATTTCTTCTGTTCTTTCATTTGCACATGAGAAGAAAAGCTACTGACCAATTTAAATTAAATTTACCAACTTAAATTTGTTTATACTTCAAATGGTCAGGAGAATAATGAAAGCAGCTTCATTTATGTAGATAGTGCCATGGGACTTTTCAAGAATACCTAATCCACCCTTAGTCACCTGTACCCCTCATTGCCACCTATTGCCATCATCCCTAATGAATAATGCTAAGAGCCAATCTATCTGATCAAATTTATTATGTGTGCGAGGAAGAGGCAGGGCTGAGGCCCCTCCTTGCCTGGCTGTGCTTCCACAGTGAGGTTGGCTGGGCTCCATACAGTCTCATTTTTGTGCCTGAAACCATTCGAAGGGCACATGTTCAGGCTTCTGGTAACTCTCTTTCCCCCTTTAACCCAGTGCTTCTCACATAGTGTTCCTATGGGGCACCAGTGTTCCGTGAGCTGCAAAGAGGGAACATTCCATTGTAACACTGAATAATGACTGCCTTTACCCTGTTCGCAGAGGAAAAAAGTTAACAGATATCATTTTCTTAATTCAAATTGTTCACCAATAATGTTTTACAAGTCTTTGGATCCAGACACCACTTTTCTGCTAGAGGTTCCCAGTAGATGACAGACGAAAACAAAATGGCAAATTCATGTCAATAGGAAAACTCAAAACCAATCATTTGCTCTTGGTTCAACAGTTTGTTAGGTGTTTTTTGTTTTAAGACGTGTGAACTGATGGTTGTGATTTTATATGGTATACAAATAATTTAGGGTGGATTTCTTTCTGCTAGTAAAATATATAAAAATAGTGTATAAATGAAATAAAAAATATATTGATTTGTATTTTTTAAAATATTTTACAAAGAACGCGGTGTTCTGCAAATAAGATCATATGTTCTAGATCACTGCCCCCTGAACAAGCCCAAGATGCCCTGTCTTAGATTAATAAGTTTTATATTCCTCTAAAAAACGTGAATAGAAAAGATTCATGGGTAAAAGCTAAGCCTCAAATACACGTACCCTATGTGTGAAGTAACTATGCAGTTATTTATCAACCATTGCTGAGATTGATATGAATGTCTGAGGATTCAAACCATTGTTTGACACTTGGTATTACACATGCAGATCTAAGACCTTAGTGATGTTTTGCAACAGAATTTGGTGACTGGGGAGGCCCAGGAAGGCTAATTGGACAAACTATCTGAAACTTGAACCTGCCAGTAAATTGTCCTTTATCTTCTCTGTGAACAACTCCAGTAGGACCTTAACGTGACCCTGACTTCAAGGTAAAATAATAGCATCTGTGTTTGAGGCTGTGTTATTTACATGTGAATCTGTGTGAAGGAAATGAATCAACCCACTACGTTTTTACACTAGCAAGATGCTTTACAATAGGAATTTATACTATATTTATATGGGTGCAAATACGAAACTATATTACTATATATGCAAACTCTTGGAATCTTAGACAGTGGAACATGTCATGTTTTAAATTATAATCCTCAACTGCATATTACTCAATTTGGAAATTCCCACCCATGGCCTGAGAAGGGAGAAAAATTCTCTTTATGTATACAGTCTTCATTCACACAAGGCATTTTATTTATATTACTGATTTAATAAAATACCCTACTGTGCAAATGTTCTCCATATGTGGAGACAGAGGACTAGAATGCATAAAGGCTCTTCTTTGTGTTTTTCAGCTTTTTAAAAATTATATACATTGTAATTTTTTTTAAGTTGCTGAATATGGTATTTTGCCATTTTTAATTTTTTCTTAATCAAGGTAAAAGCTCACTATATAAAACTCAGTTTTCATCATCCTATTTTATCCTATATTTACTCTTATGAGGCTTCAATTTCTCATGCAAAATTCTGGTGTTTTCCCAACAGAGGGTAAGGCCAAGGAGAGAATTGACACAGGGTCGGGAAGCTGGAGGAGAGAGTGATTGGAGAGAGAGATCGGGACACAGCTAGTGCAGGAGTGGATGAGTGGTTAGGCAGTTACCATGAAAGGAGTTAGGAAGCTATTGGACGGGAATTACAGCAGAGAAACAGGGAGTGGTACAGCGAAGGGGTCTTTGTAACAAACGGATGTGAGACCCAATCCCGGCTCTGCCATCTACCGGCCATATAACCTCAGAGAGAGGTATTCATCTCTCTGAACTTCTGCTTCTTCGTTTGGGAAAATGGGGAAATTTCCATCCTCCAAAGCTGTGGTGAAAGAATCCATGTAAAGAGTATTGCACTTCATAAGCAGTAAGTGTTTCTGCTTTTCCCTTTCAGTTCTTGCTTGACTCTATCCTTCCTGAGCTAGAGACAGCGATGATGATGATCCCATCAATGTTTGAAGTCTACTCATCCCCAAATCATCCTCCCTGTCTTAGCCTTTTTACTGTGAAGAATTTCAAACATTTACAGAAAAAAATAAGACATGATGCATAACGAACCTCCACGTACCCATTACCCAGCTTCCACAATTACAAGTCACGGCCCATCTTTTTCATCTACATCTCCATCCACTCCCTACTCTCTGCATAATTTTGAAGCAAATCCAGAATCATATCATTTTATCTGTAAATGTTTCAGTATATATCCCTAAATGATAAGATTTCTTTTTAAAAAACACAATCATAGTGCTATACCATACCTAAAGTAGTTAACATTCCTTAATATCATTAAATATCCAGGATGCTTAAATTTCCAATGCCTCATACATTTTTTACAGTTTACTTGAATTAGGACATAAGTTATAGAATCAATTGCAAAGGATTTCTTTTAAATCTCTTAATCTATTAGTTAATGTGCTCTTCTGTTGTCTGTACTGTCATGCGTTGCTTAATGACAAGGATATGTTCTGAGAAATATGTCTTTAGGCGATTTCGTCATGCAAACATCATAGAGTGTACTTAGACAAACTCAGATAGTATAGTCTACTACACACCTAGGCTATGTGGTACTAATCTTAAGGGACCACTGTGGTAGATGCGGTCTGTCATTGACCAAAACATCGTTATGAGGCACATGACTGTGCTTTATGTAAGTTAGAGGATTCATCAGATTCAGGTTGATTTTGCTATTGTTGTTGTTGTTGTTGCTACTGTTATTACCTATGTTCACATCAATTCTACCAAGTTGTATTGACATTGATGATGTAAATTTTTTGGGGGGGTAAGGAAGATCAGCCCTGAGCTAACATCCGTTGCCAATCCTCCTCTTTTTGCTGAGGAAGATTGGCCCTGAGCTAACATCCATGCCCATCTCTCTCTACTTTATGTGGGACGCCTGCCACAGCATCACTTGATAAGCAGTGCATAGGTCTGTGCCTGGGATTTGAACCTGCGAACCCTGGGCCACTGAAGCAGAGCACCTGAACTTAACCACTACACCACTGGGACAGCCCCTGAGGATGTAATTTTTCTAAACTGGTGAACAACTCTTGGAAAAGTTCTGAACAAACCAATATCCAATCTGCCCTCAATGTAGACAATAGTTACTTCCTGGAAAATTTGGTATATATTAAAAGTGTGCAAAGATATTTTCTATTTTTATGCAATACGG